>NC_139609.1:26551852-27186495 GCF_964270895.1 Podarcis filfolensis
GCTGGAACGAAGAAAGCCTTTGCAAGCTCTCCTACCTAATGTGAACTGGAAATCCTGAAAGTGTTTTCCAAGAACCACATAAGTTTTGAGATGATAGACATGCGTTTTTTATTGTTGAAGAAGAGATAAGGCTTTGAGCATAACTCTCTTTTTTTTGTTCTTTTTGTACTGAAACCCACCAAAGCAGAGGGAAATTTAAATTTTTACTAATTCATTGGAAAAAAGGGATAAAGGCAAGGACAAAGGAGCTTTGATGCAGAGAATAAACCATGATTTAATTCAGATGATGGACTGCCAGTATGGTTCTGAAAAGAATCAGCATAGCAGGAGAAAAGATGAACTCAGAAGCACAACCCCCAAAAGGCATAAGGCGCATTCTAGGGAAAGTTAGATCTTCTTAACAGCAACTGATTTCAATGGGACCTGGGTGTGTACCTACTTTCTTCTGTTTTCCCAGTTCTAAATAAATACGAATTTAGAGCAAACATTCTCGAAATGTTGTCAAGGTGGCCCTCTATGAATGAATAACTCTGTTATTTGATTCTCCTTGCACATCTAACAAAAATAGAGCTAAGAGTGAAGTCATTAATCATATTTAATGAGGAATCACATGGGGTCCTTCACATGTGGAGATTATTCAGATTCACAATATGCATGATTGACGTGTATGCTATCAAGTCAAATGCTGGCGTAGCTGGCACTCTTACCCATGTTCCAGTTGGGCTGTCTGATTTTTAATAGTTTCAAGTGTTCCCCATTAAACATGTTTTGCAAACTTGCTCTAGGGGGGCAGTGCATGATAGCATGATGATATCACAGGTATTGGCCAATCAGTGCTGCCCATCTGCTGCATACTTTTGGAATGGACTCTGGAGAAGAAATTTATGCTTCCGTTTAACACAACAAGGGTGCTTCTAACTCAGCTTTCATTTATATACAAATATTGTAATCTCAAATATATCATTTTAAGATTGAGGGTTTGAGATAGCAAAGGATGAACTGAGCCAGGACACCTTCCTTCCTTCCTTCCTTCCTTCCTTCCTTCCTTCCTTCCTTCCTTACTTAATTTAGGACAGCAGCTCAAGTTGTAAGGCACATCAATTCTCAAGGAAACTACAACTAAAAAGCTATGATAAATAGCCTCCTTACCTACAGACCTCTAGGGTCTTAGGACTGGCAGAGGTGGCTCTCTTGTTAGTTCTGCTCCCCTCAGAGGTTTGGGGGAGTGACCAAGAGGACAGCTAGCATACAGTACGGATGACAATAAGACGGAAACAAGAGAGCTGAATTTGGTCTCTGTAATCTAGGAGCATTTGTGGGTTGCTTGACGCCAGTGGTGTAGCGTGGGTTGTCAGCACCCGGGGCAAGGCAAGTAATTTGCGCCCCCTAACCCGTGGATTTGCGCCCCCTAACCCATGGATTTGCCCTAACCCCAGATGTTGCGCCCGGTGCGGCCCGCTCCCCCTGCACCCCCCACGCTACGCCACTGCTTGACGCTGCTCACTAAAATTCCAGTGTGGAAGCAACAATCTCTGCAGAGTGTAAGGAAAAACAAATGCTGTCATTCTTGGTGCCCAGAGTATGGAAACCCCCTTCCTCAGAGAGACTTGCCTAATGTCTACATTATGATCCCTTCAAGGCCACTTGCAAACAAATGCCCTTTTAATTTCCGCAGGCTAATTTCCGCCTTAAACATTTTGAGTACTTTATAGATGTGCTGTACTAATATTCTTCTTTGCTGCTAATTGTTTTCATGGTGCATTTTTTAATTTTACGGTTTAATTTGTACTTGTGAACCACCCAGAGAACTTTTGCTATTGGGTAATTTAAAAACCACTGAAAACAAACTGGCCTTCCTGATATTCCAATCAGCCCCAGTAAGCACAGCCAATGCGCAGAGATGATAGAAGTTGACATTTGGCAACATTTGAGGGGCCAAAGGTTCCTCACACCTACTTTAGCATGTGCGCCAGCTGTTTGCTATGTCAGCTGGAAGGGAAGTGTTATGTACTGAAGCTCTCACCCTGGGCCAGCAGGGGGATACTGTAGATAGTTTTCACTCAGGTCCACGTCAGTTATTTTAGGCGGGAAACCCTGGATTGTTGTTGCTACAATGTTGACAGCCGGCTGCCTATAAAAGCAGGCCGGCTGAGCTGTTTGCTGTTCAGTTCTGTCCAGCTTACAAATAAAGATCTGCTCTGGAGAAATCGCTGTGTCGTCTGCTATGTTCGCCCACAACTTAACAGGAAGTACTTAATGTGCAACCAGTTGCCTCCTTCTAGTTCTTACACCTTTGTTGTAGGCTATATTTTGTCCCTGTTGACAGCTGCTAAACTAGGGATGGAGAACAGATGTTGTTGGACTCCAACTCCCATCCGTCCCAGCCAGCATAGCCAATGGTCTGGGATGATGGAAGTTCTGCTCCAACAATTCTGGAGGGTCACAGGTTCCCCTATTTTAAACAGGCAACTCTCTGTGACAGTAATGGACCCATTACCAAGTGTGGACCCTTAAGGCAGCCATTTTTTTTTGCAAGCATTTGTTGCAGGTTCCATTTGTCATTCCTAGAATCCAAACAGTGTGCTGCTCTTGCCCCTTCTCCCAGCTAGGAAGTTATTAGATCAGCAATATCAAATATGCTTGATTTCCACCTTTTTGTTATTAATTCCAAGCTTCTTAGATTTATAAGATTTTAATGGCATTGTGAATACAGAATTGCATCTCCTGTCATTGTCTCTCTGACTTTATAAACTAGCAAAGCTATACAGCCACCTCAGCATGTTAACCCACCTGGGATATTGAGAGATTCATTCCATCTCAAGCTTTAACTGTGCAGGAATCTGTTCCTCCGGGGGTGGGGGGTCGGTTAGGGAATTTACCAATAGTTCCTTTTCCGTATAATATCTGTAAAAGATAAATAAACATGAAATTGGAAGCAAATGTTCTTTAAAAAAAGTTTTTTGAAGCTTTGCTTAATGTTTAAATGGGTTTGAAAGCAGAATTCTTTCTAATTGTCCTAATTAGCATCTCAATTGCTGTGCAATGGCCTCCAACGCTGAACTTGAGCTACATTAACTCATAGTATTTCCAGGATACAATTCTGTTTCTGAAACTGAGTTTACAATGCATTTTGCCAGAGAAGAATTGGGACATTAAGCAGCGTCCAAGCAAAGAGAAGGGGAGGGAGGGAGAGAGGGAGAGAGAGACAGAGAGAGAGAGAGAAACTATACTGGGCTGCCTTGAAAGGCTGTGAAACTTCCCTGGATGCAACCCCAAGAGATCCATCAAGTCCAAAAAGCCATTTTGCGAACACATTATTTAATTCACTAAGGAATCAAGAAACACATTTTGTCAGGCCAAGACCAAAAAATAATTTTTTTTAAAAAAAAAATCATTATTTCTCCTTTTATTTTATTTTTTTACATTTCCCTGGGGCAAATGTTCATGGTGGTGAGAAAGAACTGCTGTTATTTTCCCCCTTTGCTTGTATTCTGAGTATTTTCCCTCCTAAGTTGTGAATGTGCCATTCCTGAGATGTTAGATGTTGCTAAAAATAAAATTTGGGTACAGGTTGCACCACGCGATGTTTTGCATGTTAACTCAGAAGTATGTCCCATTAAGATCCAGGTTGGATTGCTGTAATGGGCTGTACATGGGGCTGCCTTTGTCTACAAACCTCAATTGGTACAGAATGAGGCAGCAGAGTTCTGGAAGGGCTGAGGAGATCAAAACACATCACTTAAATTTTTCACCAGCTGCAGTGGTTACTTGTTTGGTTTCCAGGCTCAATTCACAGTGCTGGCTTTGACCTTTACAAACCTTTAAGTCTGAGGCCAAGGTACCTTTGGAATTGCATTCTCCCATATGAACCTGCCAGGAACTTGTTTCCACTACAGATGACTTTCTCTCTGTTCCTTTCCTGTCTGAAGCAATCAGTGGACATGATGGGGGGTGGGGAGGCTTCTCAGTTGTGACACCCAGATAGCAGAACAGCTTACCTAGGGATCTACACTTAGAAACATAGAATTGTAGAGTTGGAAGGAATCCTGAGGATGATCTAGTCTAATGCAGGAATATTCCACTGTCACGTATTGTGATTGAACCTGAAACCTTGCTGTTATCAGCACCACACTCTAACCAACTGAGCTATCCAGGCATTCTTGCCCCCTAACTGCCTGCCTCTTTCCTAGTTGTGTCTCTTCGATGTTTTAATGGCTGCCTTTATAACTGCTTTGCATTTCACAATTTGTGATTGTTGTCTTTGCCGTGAACTGCTTTAGCATAGCAAAATAAGACTCAAATCATGGGGTGGATCAGGGGTGCTGACTTGCCCCCTAAATTGAGGGGGCCTGGCCACAAGACGTGTCACCTTACGCCACCCAGCACGCACTGGGTGGGGGCGGAACATGCAGAGAGCAATCTTCACCCTCGCTCGTCCCAGCCACCGTTCAATTTGAGGGGGGGGGCTCAGCCCCCTGCCCACCAATATTGAGGGAGCTGAAGCCCCTTCTGCCCCCTATAGTTGCACCCCTGGCATGGATCCAGAAGGTTGAGAGGGCAGAAGCTCTGGTTTATGTTCAGGCAGCATGATGTCACAAAGCCAATAAGATGTGGCTACGTGATGAAGACCATTCAGAGAAAGAGCGAGGCGCATTGCCCTCACTCTGAATGGTTGGCAGGAGCTCAACCATTGTTTCCTATTGCCATGGGAAGGAGGGGTGTACCGTTGCTTCAAACAGGAATGCAAATCTTTCCTGCCAGAATACTGCAGTGGCAGGTCTTTCAATCGCCTTCCTGCACAATACATTTACGTGTTACTAGCTGCCCCTGCACTATGGACAAATGCTTTCACTCAGTTTTGAACCCCCCAGGAAAAACTGCTGAATAGGGAGAGCACTTCTTGCAGCAGGCAAGCATTCACAGAAAGTGATCACGCTTTCCCCCTAGTCCGGTGGTCTGAATAGTCGAAGGCTGCTTCATGTATTCTGCCCTTTTATCAATTAATTTAAGACTGAGTCATTCATTCCCCCTGCACAGAAAATCTTATCAACATTATTAAAAGAATCAATGCATCCATTTCCCCCCTCATCTCTCCAGGGTTTATTTTTCCTTTTTCTTTTTTCAAATCCATTTTGCAATAAGAATGATCTCTCTGCTTGACCTAATATGTGTCTGGCTCATGCAAACTCCAAATTGGCATTCACTTTCCCATAAAATCCTTTCTCCTCCCTCCCTCCATCATGCCAATACTTTAGGCATGAAGATTCCACTGTGCTGAACAGAAGCAGTGGCCTCTGTGAGCTTCGTTTTAACTAAGGAACAATGAAGCTCAGCCAAGTGTACTACCAGAAAAATGAGAATGTAAAAATTGTGGTCACTGGAGTTTTTCATGAGGAAAACTCACAGAGGGAGAGGCAGTAGCCCAGAACTGAAACTGTAGTAGTGGAAGAGGAACTGGACTGCTAAGGCAAGAATCTGGAGATCGAGGACTTCATGTAGGATAACACAGGGGCAGGCAATTATCAGGCTTGCAGGATCATTTATATATTCAGAGAAAGAGAGTGCAAGAGCATGCACAAACTCTGATTCCTCCCTTGGGACCAGGTGGAAAACAGTGGCTAGGCTCTTGGGGTGTGGGGGCAGACAGAGGTCAATTATTTAAGTTTCAATTTTTGTCCATTTCCCAAATTTACGTTCAGTTCTCCAGCTCTCCACAGCAATTTGTGAATTTGGTAAACTCCTCATGGAAATTTGTCAGTGAGGATATTTCCATGCAGGCCTGGGAGGAAGATAAAGGGAGGGAAATTACTTGCTTTTTTTCAAGCTCAGTGGTTCTTATTTTAAAATGTAATTTAATTTTATTTCTTAAATTGGTTGCTTTATCTTGTCCAGGGCAGCCCAAAGTTACGACAACCAACCAACCAAATAAACAAAAACAACCCCCCCCCCCAACAAAGGTGAATTAAAACCGGGGTGGGGGGGAGAAATATGTTTTTAAAAAATCTTACCCACTTCTAAAAGGCCACAGGTAGTTAAAGGCCAAAGGCCTGTTTATAAAGGAAAGTCTTTGCTTGGTGCCTAAAGATATACATTCAGTTGCCCCAGTAACTGGCAGCTCCTCTTCAGTCTATTCTCATAGAATTGTAGAGTTTGAAGGAATCCAGAGGGAATCCAATGCCTTGCAATGAGGGAATCACAGCCAAAGAATCACTGACAGATGACCAGCCAGCTTGACAACTATTGCATCACTTTCACACCGGAAAGGTCCATTCTGTCTGCTTTCCATATGGAAGATGCTTTTGTGGGGAAAGAAGGTGGCTTTTATATTACTCCTCCAATTCAGTTCCCCAGAATGTTCATTTAAAGTATATTAGGCAGTAGGTGGGATGGGAAAATCTATCCATTTTGTTTTCTCTTTGTTTTTCATTCCCCCCCCCCAATCTTAAATCATATTTCCACATTTCCACAACAGCTAAACATCCTCACAAAAATTTATCAGATTTTTAGGGTGAATTTATCAAAACGTACACAGGTTTGTATGCAGTTTTTCCTAATATGCATATTTTTGCAAAGCATTTTGCCCTGCATTTTTTAGGGAGTGGGGTATTTAAATGGAAGCCTGCTGGCAGCATTGCTGCTGGGAATTGAAATTCCCCCTCAGCGTAGCATTGCAGGTTCAACTAAGGGACAGAGAGGCACAATCTGGAGTGCCAGAAACTGATGCCCACCATTCAATTCGGCAGGGCCTCATTCACAGTAACTGGGCTTTGGAGTTCAGCTAAACTAGTCTCCAAGCATCCCAAAGAGATTCCATTGGTGGTGCAAATCTGCTTGGAAAGTACCCTCTGCCAATGTGTTTTCTTCGAAGCCCAACAGTCTGACAGTGTGCTTGGTTTCAAGTGAGAAAAGAAAACAGATCCAAACTATGTGAAAGAACTCGATGTTGAAATATACATTTATAAAGAAACCAGAAGCATTTCTATTGGGCATTGTGGGGAGTGATATAAATAGAAAGGAATGTAAGCTCTTCTTATATGCAATAACAGCAGCAAGAATATTATTGGCCCAAAAATGGAAGCAAGAAGAGTTACCGTCGACTGAAGAATGGAAGATGAAGTCAATGGACTATGCAGAATTAGATAAACTAACAGGAAGGATTCGAAACCGGTGAGACCAGAAATTCACGGAAGACTGGAGTAAATTTACAGACTATTTGAAAAGTAATTGTGAAGTACAGATGACGTTTGTAGGGTTGCAAGAAGTTTTGTGAGGAATATTATTAGAAGTATTGTAAAAATGGACAAGGGGGAGGATGATTTGTTAAGAGATGTAAAGGCAATATAGAGTTAAGAAATGCATATGAAGTGGTTAAAACGGTGGATCATCAGAGGTGCTGATGGAAGTCCAAAAAGATTGTATAAGTGATAGGTTTTGTGGTACATTTTATAATTTATATGTTAAAATTAATAAAAAAATATTAGATAAAAAAGAAAGAACTTGATGTCAGGGAGAGTGTCACTACTATGTGCATGAAGTAAAGGAGATAATTGCATCAAATCAAGTTCTCGAGTGTGACTTTTCCCTTTTGCGCGGAGAATGGACTGATTTGTTCTCCCCAATCAATGGAAATTTCTTGTGGTTTCCAGAAGAGATTGCTCTGTGTGCTCCATTACTCCCTGATATCGGTTTGCCATGTTCAGCAACAAGAGGGAGGGTTAAACTCATCTTATCCGGAGTCCACAGTTTATGAAAAGATAATGAAGCTCATAGGAAATGAGGTGCTGCAAGCATTTTGTTGAAGTGATACAGTTCTCTGTCAGCATGGATTCGTCTCCAAATATGTTTCATACTGATCTGGGGACTATTTTATGCTGTGTTGATCCACCTGAGAATAATTGGAAAGTTGCTATTCTGTGTGTTTGTGCACACACACATTTGACTAAATATGTTGTCTACTTGAGACCACGATAAGGAGGAGAAAGTACATGAGTGCTGTTGTTGTTGTTGTTTAGTCGTTTAGTCGTGTCCGACTCTTTGTAACCCCATGGACGAGAGCCGCCAGGCCCTCCTGTCTTCCACTGCCTCCCGCAGTTTAGTCAAACTCATGCTGGTAGCTTCGAGAACACTGTCCAACCATCTCGTCCTCTGTTGTCCCCTTCTCCAACATCAGGGTCTTTTCCAGGGAGTCTTCTCTTCTCATGAGGTGGCCAAAGTATTGGAGCCTCAGCTTCACAATCTATCCTTCCAGTGAGCACTCAGGGCTGATTTCCTTCAGAATGGATAGGTTTGATCTTCTTGCAGTCCATGGGACTCTCAAGAGTCTCCTCCAGCACCATAATTCAAAAGCATCCATTCTTCGGCAATCAGCCTTCTTTATAGTCCAGCTCTCACTTCCATACATCACTACTGGACATGAGTGTTACCGGCTCCAAATACTCTGCCTATGAAACTGACCGCCTGTGGAGGAAATTACACATTCACAATCTTCTGTGTACTTCTAGGAGTTGTATCCAACATAGTTGTCCCATTGGACAAGGATTTCCACTTGCACAATGGAAATTTCCTTCCCTTTCCTCCTTCCCTCCCACTTCACATGCTGTCTGCTTCAGAGGAATGTGGGTGGGTGGGTGGGGGAACAGAACAGATTTGTGGGTGCATGTGGAGAGGAAAGGAAGGGAAACTTCCATAGTACAAGTGAAAGTCCTTCTGTGAATAAGAATGACTTCATTGGATGTGACCCCAGTGTTCACAAAAATAACTATTATTGTTCTTGCTGTTGTTATTGACTATACATTGGAAAGATCTTAATATAGTCATACCTTGGTTGTCAAATGCCTTGGTACTCGTATGTTTCAGCTCCTGAACGATCAAAATCTGGAAGTGAGTGTTCCGGTTTTTGAACTTTTTTTGGGCCCCGAACATCCGATGTGGCTTCCGTGGCTTCTGATTGGCTGCAGGAGTTTCCTGCAGCCAATCAGAAGCTGCGCTTTGGTTTCCGAACATTTTGGAAGTCGAACAGAATTCCGGAACAGATTCTGTTTGACTTCCAAGGTACGACTGTAATATCTTTCAGTACATTGTACTTCCATGTATTTCTCATGAACCCACAAAACTGAGCTGACAGTTAAGAACAGATACACCTTTCACTCCAGTTTAATGTCTGTCTCTGGATTATTTGTTTATTTACTACATGCAAGGTTTCTTGGTTTCTAGGCCCAACAGATCAGGCAAAATTTCACTGTACAACAAGGGTATCTGGTCTGATGGGAACCACTTGAGCTAAAGTGTACCTTTGCAAGGGATGAGTGAATCAGTACATTCAGGTTTTTCTCAGTTTCTCATTTTCCCAATCTTCAGTTCAGTTCTCCACCTTGGTTTGCATTTTTTTTTAACAAAATAAAATAAAAAAATCCTCCCAGTAGCACCTTAGAGACCAACTAAGTTTGTTATTGGTATGAGCTTTTGTGTGTATGCACACTTCTTCAGATACCATTTAGAGAGTTTTTTTGTTTTTCTGTTTTTTCAATAACTCCAGTTGAGAGTGGTAAATGGTTTGTTTTTCCTTGTGGAACTCTTGTCAAGCTGGGTGATTCCTCATAGAGTTGTCCAGTACAGAGAGTTCCTCCTCTATTAGCTTCTCTTTAGAGTACAGAACACCGATCAGATGTTTGAGCAGCTTCTTGGAGAAAGTGTGGCGTAGTTTCCTTGCATATTCAGTAGGATAAGTGGATTGTAGAGGGTTCTTAATTTAAAGACACTTAGGTATAATGTCCAGGTTCTTGCATTTAGTCAGAAAGAAGATGTCAGTCTGTACCTGTGCAAGTTTCTTAGTGAGGTTGATGGACTTCCATTTCATGCAGCTCAAAGTGGTGCATCCCATAGTTCTAGTCACAGGTAGGTAGCCGTGTTGGTCTGACGCAGTCGAAACAAAATTTTAAAATTCCTTCCAGGAGCAGCTTGTTGTTGTTGTTGTTTAGTCGTTTAGTCGTGTCCGACTCTTTGTGACCCCATGGACGAGAGCACGCCAGGCACTCCTGTACTCCGCTGCCTCCTGCAGTTTGGTCAAACTCATGCTGGTAGCTTCGAGAACACTATCCAACCATCTCGTCCTCTGTCGTCCCCTTCTCCTTGTGCCCTCCATCTTTCCCAACATCAGGGTCTTTTCCAGGGAGTCTTCTCTTCTCATGAGGTGGCCAAAGTATTGGATTCTCAGCTTCAGGATCTGTCCTTCCAGTGAGCAGGAGCACCTTAGAGACCAACTAAGTTTGTTACTGGCATGAGCTTTCGTGTACATGCACACTTCTTCAGATACTTCAGATATTATTATTTTTTAAGTCCTCATGAAAATTCACCAGCATTTCAGTGTGAATTTTTCCCGATGCACCCATTATTGTGCGCAGCTTTGCGCAATATTTGTAATTTTGCAAAACAACTTCCCCTACTGTTCTTTCCACTTAACGTACACCTTTTTGTATTCAATGTGAACTTCAGATCAGCACAGATCTTTGAAGGATACCTTTGTTTCAGTTCACATATTGGGTTTTTTGTTTTTTGTTTTTTGGAAAGGAATGAATTAGAGAGCTTCACTTTCAAACGGGAACTTCCATCCTTCAACTCAGCCGGTTTGTATTTTTGTCTTGGCTAATGGTTTTTCACGAATAAATGTGACTGTTGGTTAAGAAAATTGTGACATTTGTGTACTGTACTGGCACCTTGGTTGGTTGGTTAACTGCCCCAAAGGCAGTATAAAAAGTATTTATAAATAAATTAATGCTTACCACGATGTTCTCTGACAAGATCTGCTTTGCGTATCATCTTCCACCCATCGTCCCTCCCCACACCCTGCACCCAGCCTGGTTTCTGCTAGGTCTGGTTGCCTTGTAATTTGCCAATACTAAATCAGCTTGCATTCTTGCACAATGTTTAAGAAATTCGTGTTTGCCAATAAAGAGTTTAATTTCCTCCTGTATTGATTCATTAGGTTTCTAAGTACTTCAATAATAAAACTCAAAATGCTTGAAACTTCCATCAAGCGCCTGCGTTCAAAGAACATGTCTTGTATGCATACTAAGTCATTCTCTTCTCTTCTTAGAGGTTGGCTCTGTGGCATTTGCTGAAAGAATGTAGAATCCCATAGCAAAGATTCAAAATAGGGAAGGTCGAAAATACCAAAGGATCGATAAATAGAAAAAATAAAATTTGCTTTCATAGAGCCTTTTATCTTCTAACAATTCATTTGCTGGTCCCAAATGGATGCTGCCAGCATATGATTCGATCTGTAGGTGTTTTTTAATCTTTGAAAGTGACTCCCAGATACCTAAACCTCTTGTTCTTCTACCTATTTTTCCCATTTCAGCTGCATTTTGCTAGGTGTAGAGGTCTTGTAATTTGCCAATACTATATCAGCTGGCATTCTCGCTCAAGGTTTAAAAAATGTGTGTTTATCTATTTCTGTCATTGTGTGCCACCAAATGTACATGGCACCTTAAATGGTTACATAGGCAAGTCCTTGTTCCCAGTCCTTGTTTATAGTCTGAAACATCCAGTGGGGAAGGTCAGAGGGATATATGAAAGAATGCAGACCAAAATAGCCAGTGCGGTGTAGTGGTTAGAGTGTTGAAGTAAGACCTGGGAGACCAGGGTTCAAATCAATACAGTGGTACCTCGGGTTACAGATGCTTCAGGTTACAGACTCCGCTAACCCAGAAATAGTACCTCGGGTTAAGAACTTTGCTTCAGGATGAGAACAGAAATCACGCAGCTGCGGCATGGCTTAAGTGGTGCTTCAGCTTAAGAACAGTTTCAGGTTAAGAATAGACCTCCCGAACAAATTAAGTTCTTAACCCAAGGTACCACTGTACTCACCCAAGGTACACTGTACCACTGTACTCACCCATTAAGCTCCCTCGGGGACCTGAGGCCATTCACTGTCTCTCAACCTAACCTACCTCACAAGGTTGTTGGGAGGATAAACTGGGGAGGAGGATAACCACACATGCCGCCTTTAGCTCCTCAAAAGAAAATGTGGTATATAAATGTAATAAAGTAATAGATCACATTATGACAATTTGCTGCCTTCATATGGCATGCTAAACTATGGTTTGGCATGATGAGCACCAGCAGAACTGAGCCACAGGGAGCCTCCCTCTCCTCCTCTTCAGGTGTTCTATGCTTTATCTTCAGCACCTTCTCTTCAAGCTGGAGGCAGTGGCATAGGAAGGGGGGTGCGGGCCGCCCCGGGTGTCATCACTGAGGGGGGTGACAAAATGTCGAAAATCTGAGGGGGTTTTTTAAAAAAAATTGGGCTCACAAAACCTTTTAGTTCAGTCAACAAAAGCAACGCAACATGGCTGGCGCTGGGCGCCACACTCCGAGGGCTGGCACTTACTACAGGGCCTGCAGCGTGACCAAGCCAGACGTCTCTCCTGGGAGTAACGTGGTGGCTTGAGAGCCTGGAGCTCCACGCTGCCTGAAACGGCAGTTGGGGCTTGCGTCTGCCCACTGCCTGTCCCTCAGCTGCCCTACAGTTGAGCGGGAGGCAGTGGAGAGGCTTTGCACAGTGCGCCCTGCCTTGGCTCGCCCCGCCCTCATGGGTGGCTCACTCCACCCCCATGTGCAGGGTACGTGTGACGCCCCGGACACCCGAGCAGCTAGCTATGGTGTTGGTTTATGTCACGGTTTATGACAGCAGCAAGCCAGCAGTAAATCACACTGAGCAAGTTTCTTAGCAAACTCTTCCTTAGCAAAACAGGGTCTGCACAAAAGTGTCAGACCTAATGATCGCAGCAACTATCTCCAGTAGGTCTTGGCCCCATGAAGCAGTTGCTGAGACTGAAGGACCCCGCCTCCCTGCTCTGCCTCCAGGGCTTTCCCCAAGCAATCTGAGACTGCTCCTGCATGGAGCTAACTTCTCCTCCACCCTCTTCATGCTTCTCCTCAATCTGGGAGACCAAAGGGGAGGGGAGCTTGTCACAGCAGGATTGGGAGACACCCATACTTCTTCACAAGCCACACTAATCTCTGACTCTTGGCCCCACCCTCCTTTCCTGTTTCAGCTTCTGCCTCTTGTTCTGCACTTCTCTCTACCACAGACTCCCCCTGCTCACTAAGCCCTGTTACCTCTTCAGCTTCTGACCCCTCCTCCCAGTCTTTTCCCTCTTCTCCCTCTGACCACTCATCGTCATCCCACCCAGTGCTTTTCTTCTAGAAAAAGGTGCCAGTAATGCATACCCTTGAGTCCCCCTGAAAAAACCCCACGTATCCTGTCAGGAGTTCAGCCTACACTCGAGTAGGACCCTGGCAGAGACACGTGCCCGACTGGCATGTTCCCTCCCTCCTGGTTGATCGTTCGGGAGCTTCAAAAGCTTTCTTCAGCCCGAACATCACAGCGACTGATGCCAACAGACATCAGCACACTTAGGGATCCGCAGAGTGTTTGCAGTTTGCATAACAGAACTCACCTACTCAGCATTTTGGCTAATCTACTTTATTTACGTATAAACACACATGGAGCACTGCAACATGGCTCCCTCTCTCTCTTGCATCAGGCAGCAAAGAGAAAGAAAAAAGGACAATAGTTCCACTTCACGGAACACAGTAACACAAACATCCTGTCTCCGTCACTTCCCACTCTGTGGAGTCAAAACATATGCCACCATGTGAAAAACAGCAATCCTATGACTGCAATCATGGAGCAGGAATTCTAACAGATCCCACCAATCCCTGGCAACGAGCCTTCTTCGCTTGGGGGTTCCCCAGCTGGCTCCTCCCACCATTCCTCTGTGTCCAACTAGTCCATGACAGTTTATTGCTAAGCAAGTCAGCTTTGTAACTCATGCTTGTTTGGAAGCTGAGCATAGTTAGTGATTAATCGCAACCCTCAGTTCAGGTGCAGCAATAAGGGAGAGTCACAAGAAACGCTTTCAAAGTCCTCCTCCCAACTGAATGGGAAGAGGAGAGGGAGAAGGGAAACTTGTGAGCCAGAAGCTCAGACTTGCTCATGGCCATTGTGCTAAGCCACGGTTTAGTATGGCATGGTAGCGTGACCGATGCCACGCTTATGGAGGTGTAAAATTATTTTTATACCAAAGGAAAGATAACTTAGCCCAAAATCTCCCCATAAATATGCCCCTATTGTTTGTTTGTTTTTCTCTCTTTCAGAGCCTCCAGCAGTATTAAAACAAGCAGGCCAGAGTAAAGCTGGGTGATTTTCTTGGCATGAGCTCATGCCTTGCTATTCCTAATCTTTTTGTTTCCATTGCTGTCAAAAAAGCAGAGATGCAGAAAGGGTGAATTCCAGCTGAAAAAGTCAGTTTTCGTTGCTAAAGCAAGAATTATCCCTCAGGGTCAAGGATTGTCTGAATCAATAACACACTCATTTCACCGGTCTCATGTAAATGGTGAGTCAGTTCAACTAATCCAGCCAGTACATCATCTGACAAAATAATAATAATGCTGTATTAAATACCACCACCTTGTCTGTTTTTAAGAACTGATTAGTATGAAATTAATGGCTCTTGCTTTGCTATTGTGCCTGTAAAGCAATTTTTAAGGCATTTTTATGTAGTGCCACTTATCAAGTACTTTTTGATACCCACATATTTACTTTCAAGAAGCATTTGGAAAATATTAATGAGAATTGCTGCTTATACAGAAATTTTTAAGCCACTTATTCCACTTCCAATTAAGAAATGCATTTCAAAGGCGGAGAAAACTGATTAAAAAAACCCTGCCACACAGCGACTGCACAACACAAAATCATTTATCTCTAAGAGAATCCTACATTTAAAAATAGGCATCACTTACCATGCAGATAGCAGTAAATAAAATGTGAGATTTTTCTTGTCTATACACCAGGACGCTTGAAGAATTAGATGTTGGTACATTCCTTTTTCCAATACAAAGTGTCCTGATCTGCATTTCCTGGACTAACGTGCAGATTAGAATTTACTTTTGCACTTCTTGAATATTACTAGAAATAAAATAATAATAATAATAATAATAATAATAATAATAATAATAATAATAATAGATTAATCCCAAAATGGGACAGGACAGACTTATGGTTAAATACATACAAAAGTGGAGTGCACTAGGAAGACACAATTAGCTGAAAACACAATTTTGTTTTGTAGCTTCTTGAAATTCATCCTAAATGCAGGAGATGACTGAAGTTATATTCCCAATGCGTTCCTGCACCCTCCACTCATGCTGGTCTAAGAATCATAGCAGCATAAAATTGTTGGGTTGGAAGGGACTCAGATGTTATCTAGTCCAACCCCTTGCAATGCAGGAATCTCAAAACATGGTCCCCCATCCAATTTGAAACCATTTGCTTTGTAAATGTGCTAGCAGTTTTGTTGCTGCACCAGAAGATAGAAGAGACTTGTTTATGATACCTCAGCAGTAGCAGAGGTATCCCAGAAGATCATTCATAGTCGTTCTGCCGCCCTCAGATGTGTGGAGTGTCTGGGAGAGTTGTGGAATTCCTTCCCCACAGTGACACACATGACACTTTCACTACAGAGCTTTTGTCAAATGCTAAAAATGCACCTCTTTTACCCTGGGCATGGGCCCTTGAAGTCTGTGTTCTCAGCACCCACCCTATTTCTGTGACCGTTATTTGGTTTATTTGTTTTCAATTCTGGATTTTAAATGATTGGAGCTTGCCTTGGGACCTGATGGTGAAGGGTGGGCCATAAATGATGATGATAAAAATAATAGAATATAAACCCCAAGTGAAAAACCTCAGCGATGCGGTCTTTATATATGGCTGATCTCCAGATTAGGCTAGCATGCAATTACAAGTAGCATTTCTGTGACTAAATGCTGATCTCAAATAAGGAAAAGGTGGGGTTTTGTAGTATTTCTACAGTGAAGGGCTGCAATTGTTTATTCACTTAATATATTTATACCCCACATTCTCCCAAGTTGGGCTTCAAGGTGGCTTACAACATTAAAAAACAGCATTATAAAATGCAAGGTAATAAAAACAAATTAGTTAAACAACCAAAATTAAAACACAATCATACCTCGGAAGTTGAACGGAATCCGTTCTGGAAGTCCATTTGACTTCCAAAACGTTTGGAAACCAAAGCACGGCTTCTGATTGGCTTCAGGAGCTTCCTGCAGCCAATCAGAAGCTGTGGAAGCCCCACTGGATGTTTGGCTTCCGAAAATTGTTCAAAAACCGGAACACTCACTTCTGGGTTTGTGGCGTTCGGGAGCCAAAACGTCCGAGTACCAAAGCGTTCAAGATCCAAGGTACAGTTGTACATTGAAACACATTTAAAACCAGCACTTAAAAGCAGTTTGCCCTGACAGCAGCCCAGTTACCAGCTTCCTCTGCAGTTTGCTTTCCAAAAGCCTGCCTTCGAGAAGGACTATAGCTCAGGGTTATTGCTCCTGCCCTGGATGCGGAAGATCCCAGGTTCAACCCCAGCATCACCAGGGACAAGGCAGAAAAACTCTTGCCTGAAGGTCCAGAGACCTGGTGCCAGTTAGTGGCAACAAGCCTGAAATAGATGAGCCAATGGCCTGGCTCCGGATGAAGCAGCTTACCATATTTTCTAAAGACAAGCTCACCGCAGAGCCAATGAAAACCCTGGCAATTCAAGCGACAAAGGCATCAAACAATGCAGCTGAGATCAGAGGCCTACTGAGACTAATTAGCTGCATCTCAAGGCCCAGAGACAGTATTCATCCCATATTTACACAGAGCCACTGTGGTACTGAGCTAAGCTGGGCATGAGACAAGAAAGGGTTGAGAATAGGAAAGCAGACCTAGAATCATGGAATCACAGAATTGAAGAGTTGGAAGGGACCCGCAGAGTCATTTTGTTCAGCTCCTTGCAATGCAGGAATCTCAACTAAAACATCAATGACAGATCGTCATCCAAACTCTGCTTAAAAACATCCAAAGAAGGAGAGTCCACAACCTCCTGAGAGGGTCAGTTCCACTGTCAAAAAGCTCTTACTGTCAGAAAGTTCTTCTTGATGTTAAGTCAGAATCTCCTTTCTGTTAACTTGAATCCGTTGACTCGTGTCCTATTCTCCAGAGCAGGAGAAAACAAGCTTGCTCCATCTTCCATGTGATAGCTCTTTAGATCAGGCATAGGCAAACTCGGCCCTCCAGATGTTTTGGGACTACAACTCCCATCATCCCTGACCACTGGTCCGGTTACCTAGGGATGATGGGAGTTGTAGTTTCAAAACATCTGGAGGGCAGAGTTTGCCTATGCCTGCTTTAGATAGTTGTAGATGGCTTTCATATCTCCTCTCCCTCACCTCTTTTCCAGACTAAACATACCCAACTCCCTGAACTGTTCCTCATAAGGCTTGGTTTCCAGACCTTGATCATCTTGGCCGCCCTCCCTCTGCACATGTTCCAGCTTGTCAACATCCTTCTTAAATTGTGGCTCCCAGAAGGCAATAGTAGTTCAAACTGGAATAATTGTGGTTTCGGTGATATCTTTGGTTCCCCTCCAGGTCTGCACTTTTATATGTGTAAGATGGTATTCTTTAGTGGAAGGAACTGCTGAAGTGGTCAAACCAGTCTCATTGTTTAATTAATGGCCCAGACAAGCCTGCTAAACATCCTTTCCCCACTACTAAAGAGTTGGCCAAGTTGTCATAGAAACAACTAGCTAGTAATGCTTCCAGAAGGAAGGGTCTGGCTTCCCCCCTCACACTTCCTTGACTGGAGGCCATTTCATCCTAGGCACAGGAAAACAACGGGCACAGAGCTTGTCTCATATGGAGATGGTGTCTGGGAAGACACCGAGATTTGACTTGCTCTTTATGCAGAAACTAAAGCTATTACTTTGGGGACTCCCTCCAAGAAACCTAATAGGGATGAAGATCTGTTGGAGTGCTAAATGCTGTCAATCCTTCCATTTTATGCTCAGGTTGTAAGGTAAAGGGACCCCGGACCATTAGGTCCAGTCATGGACGACTCTGGGGTTGTGGTGCTTATCTCGCTTTGCTGGCTGAGGGAGCCGGTGCACAGCTTCCGGGTCATGTGGCCAGCATGACTAAGCCGCTTCTGGCAAACCAGAGCAGCGCACCGAAACGCTGTCTACCTTCCCGCTGGAGTGGTACCTATTTATCTACTTGCACTTTGACGTTCTTTTGAACCGCTAGGTTGGCAGGAGCAGGGACCGAGCAATGGGAGCTCACCCCGTCGCAGGGATTCAAACTGCCAACCTTCTGATTGGCAAGCCCTAGGCTCTGTGGTTTAGATCACAGCGCCACCCACGTCCCATGCTCAGGTTGTATATATGTGTAAATAAACCACATATCAAAAAGGCACCACAGTCTCCAGTGATTTTCATTCCAAGGAAACCAAACCTGAGTAAGTGATGGAACCCTTAAGTCTCTCACCACTTGGAGGCTCATAACAATATGCAACCACAGTGGAAAGCTCTGACAGCTATGTGGGATGTGAATGCTTCCATGTACATGCAAATTTATCTCAGTCAGAGCTAGGGATTAGAGAGCAATCTGATTCATTTCACATTTAAAGGCAAATCTATCTAATTCCAAAACAATATGCCAACCAAAACATAACCATCTTTCAAAATTTGCATTCCTCTAGTTTCTGCAACCGTTTTCCAGACCAATAATGTGTGCAAAAATGCATGTGCCATAGTAAAGTGTGCATAAAATGCATCTATTAGTGACAATAAAATGTCAAAATGCATTATACTAAAATATAAATATTGAGGAAAATATAAAGGTGAGGGGAAATATGCTTTGCAAAATGCATACATTTGGCAAAATTGCATGTAAAAATGTGTACACTCAGAGCAATTTGCACTAAAATGCTGATCATGGGAAAAGAAATTTGCAAACTGGTGTGGAAATGTGGAGAACTCAACTTAAGGTTAGGAAAATGAGAAACCGAGAGACACTGAAATGGACAGATTCCCTGAGCCGTCATCAGAGTTCTAGAAATGAGCCTATCAATAATCCATAATCCATCAGTGACAAATCCGAGACTTGGTCCTCTAATTCTAAACCTCCACCATGAAGGGCAAATAAGGGAAAGACAATGAAACCGACTGTCTGTCCAGGCAGCCAAATGACACAGGGCTATTTGGCTATTTCCAGTCTTGTACAGTCGAAGCATTTGTCAATTTCCTTGCTCCTCATAATGCCAAATGCTACCCTTCAGTGGTGTCAAATGACAAAGGACATAACCTGAGAGAAAACAATTGTCTTTATAATCATAGAACAGATGACAGGGAGCAACTGAGAGTGAATCGTTCCACTCCATAGTGCAATGCACCTGCTGTGTGTACAAGACAAGGTGCCAGTCTAAATGTTAAAGTCCTCATGGAGATCCACGTTCCTATAGCAAGTTTCCAACACAGCTCCAGCTGTAGTATCGTTTGGAATAGTTTGCTGCGATTCGGTTTTAACGGCAAGTGCCTGCTGGGAAACACCATTGATATGGATTGGGGGGGACTGAAATCTTACTGTGACTTGGCCCAACGTACACAGTGCGTTGATCTGCATTATATGGCAGGATGAGAACCTAAGAAGAACTCTGCTGGATCGCACAAAAAGCTGATCTAGTTTGCATCCTGTTCTCACAGGGACCAGCCAGATGTGACGCATGCAAGCAGGACCTGAGTGAACAGCACTCCCCCCCCCCCCAGCAACTGGTAGACAGAGACACGCTGCTTCTGAAAGTGGAGATAAGATGTAGCCATGATGGCTAGTAATCATTAATTGCCTTAACGTCCATGAGGATGGAAAACATACCTTAGGGGTGCCGATCTCCATGATGGCAGTGTGGGAATGTTCAGGGAGGCAGGAGAGGATATGAGAAGGTCAGCGGTTCGAATCCCCGCGATGGGGTGAGCTCCCATTGCTTGGTCCCTGCTCCTGCCAACCTAGCAGTTCAAAAGCACATCAAAGTGCAAGTAGATAAATAGGTACCGCTCTGGCGGGAAGGTAAATGTTGTTTCCGTGCGCTGCTCTGGTTTACCAGAAGGGGCTTAGTTATGCTGGCCACATGACCCGGAAGCTGTACACCAGCTCCCTCGGCCAGTAAAGCAAGATGAGCGCCGCAACCCCAGTCGTCCGCGACTGGACCTAATGGTCAGGGGTCCCTTTACCTTTACCTAACTTGCGCTAGCAAATTCTATAACTTAGCAGAGTTTTAACATTCCCCTTTAAACGCACAGTGGGTAGCTGGTTGCAAGCGTGTTTAAGCTTTTCGATATAGATTCTTGGGAAGATCCCTCATTTCCCTCTTAAAAGAATGAACACGCCACTATCTTATTTAAGATATATAAAAGTAGTTTACTTACATTCAACATCAGTTCACAGATGGATCCCTGAAGGCAGATATATATATACATGTGAGTCTATCCCATATGGAGATAGTCCCTTTGTCCTCTGTTGGCTGAGCCAACAGAGCATCTCTGGCTAAAAAGCTGTTGGTCCAATGACGAGGTCCAAAAAGAAAAAGGTGCCTGCATGCCTAGACCTTATGTTACCTGCACAGGTAAGGTCACAGGATGTTTTCGACTGGCTGGAAAAAACATCCCCTTTGCATGTCCACTCTAGGCAAACAAGGAATGTTGTTCTTGACTGCTACTTGTGTTTCACATCCCACAGGCAGGGCCATCTAGATGGGTTCAAATGCAGTTCTGCCACCATAGAACTCCACTCATCAAACCTGCTATTCTCATCCCCTGCCAATTGACATTAGGCGGCTGGATTTGAAAACAAACAAACCCAGAGCTCCCCAGTTCCTTCAAATTAGAAGAACAAGATATTTTGCCTGGTTGGTGTTGCCCCATCACAGGGCCTTCTCAGTGGTGACTCCTCATTTGTGAGATGCCCTTCTTAGTGAGGTGTTTTTATTTGGTTTCAGGAGGAACTTTAAAACATTCTTCTTCACCCAGGGATTTAAATGGCTAAAATATACTGTTTCTTGAAACCTAGAAACTTTTGAAGGTATGTGATTGTTTTGAAATGTTCTTAAATAATTTTTTTAGAAAAAAATAATCATCTTATTTTAAAGTTCTGGTGTTTGTCACCCTGGCCTCCTTTGGGAGGAAGAGTTCTGTAGAAATTGAATAAATAAATAAATAAATATGCTAAAATCATTCACTTGTGTGAGTAGTCCAGCACAAATCAGTGAGATTACTTACAACAAAGGAACCCCAGGATTGTAGGACCCCCCCCCCAATTCACTGTGACTTCAATACTTAATTAGTTATTTTTCTGTACATTTTGATTGAGCCTCCTATTCATGGCGATGTTGCTCTACAATTACTTCGAAACAGAAAGGTGAATTTAGATAACATTAAACTGTGTCTAGACTTGAAGTCCTAATGTAGTAAATTATATGCTAGTGTCAGAGTAAGTCAGGGAATCAATAATCTTTTACAAACACATTCCCAGTTTGGCCTTCAGCAGACAATATGCCGCATTTACACATTTTTAATAGAAAAATGAGCAGTGGAAATAAAGAGAGAGAATAATTATCTTACCCAGCTACAAGATTCTGCCTCCTTCCCCCATGCCTCAGGATGCTAAATAAATATAAGAAAAGGATGGCTAATTCTCTTGAGAGTGATTATGCTGTTGTTATATCCAGAGGGGTATTGTTGTTGTAAAAAAAGAAAAGAACTGTCCATCATGTGCATTGTTGTTGTTGTTGTTGTTGTTGTTGTTTTGCAGATCATCATCCTACAATGACAAAAAGCTAGTATGGTGTAGTGGTTAGAATTTTGAACTAGGACCTCAGAGACCACAGATCAAATCCCCACTAATTCACCAAGCTCAATAGATGACCACATGCAAGTCACAGCCTCTCTGAGCCTAACCTACCTCACAAGGTTGTGGTAAGGATAAAATGAAGAAGAGGAGGAGAATCATGATCTCTTTGGAGGAGAGATGGGATGTAAAAGCAACCACTAAATGCTGGGGTTAGAGAGTGTAGTGCAGGGAGAAGAACTGGACATAGGATTTGACCTTGGTGGTCCTTGGTGGTCGCCATTGCTTCATGCATCAGGGTGATAGTCCTATTCAGGTATGGAGTGGCCAGCAGAATTGCCTAGGCAGAGCTGTGCCTGTGTCCCCCAGCTGGCTTGAGATCAGCTCAGTCTGAAGGTTTGCCACTTCAGTGCATAGAGGTCTTCTTCCCCCAGCAATAGGAACCTGATCCATCAAGGTTTCCTCTCTAAATGATGGAAGCCCTTTATGTGCTGACCATCAAGCAATGGCTTTTTCCACCTGCCTTGCCCCACTTTCCAGCCTTAGGACCCTCTCCCAGACCATGACTTTAGGAACAGTAGAAGCATCTGGGAAGACAGGAGTTCAGGGATATAATAACAATAATAGCAATAATTATTATTTTATAAGTTGTGTTTTTTTGCTTTTGAATTTGTATTGTGTTGTTTTATGCACTGTGACTTGCTGTTATTTTTTATCGATTATAGTATATAGTCTTATTGCAGAGTGAGTTATTTGATTATTTGCTGATATTTAATGTTATTGTGTGCTATTATATTCTAATGGATTATTGAATATTACTTTATATAAGTTCTTTATTTTAAATTTATGTTTTCATCATGGCATTTTTGTATTGGATCAGATTGTTATAAGGCGTGCGATCTTTGCTGTTTCTTCAGCTTGTAAACCGGCTTGTGTATGGTAATATAGAAAAGCGGTATACAGATTAAAAATGAAATGAAATGTGTAAAAGTTGAGCGCTTTCCAACAGAGCCAATTACGCATTGGGCTGGGGTGTGTGTGACCAGAGTACATATCTCTGTCAGGGATGGGACACAACCCTGCCAACCCCTTCGTGTATTTGGGAGCCATGGGTATCAAGCACCCAAACAGGGCTAATGCATACACCAAAAATATCTAGCTAATCTCAAAGGTGCTTTATTTTCTACTTCACATGCTCTAGGATGGGGTCGTGACCATGACAGATACACAACACCTGCCTTTGTGGATTAATTTGCAAATGCAGGAAGAATGCTTTCTGCTTTGATGTGCATCTTTTAGCGGGGCATGGATGGCTGAAAAAATTCTTCTCTTCCCCGCAGTGTATCTCAAAGCATCCTCTGAGCATCCTCTGTAAGATGGCGTTGACTTCTGCCTCCTTTCCTATGATAATATCACTCAAATTGGGTTTAATAGGTGCAATTACTTTGAAAGGCAGAGTGTTACCTTTTGACACTGGGGGATAAATGTGAAGACAGATAGATTGCTGGTTTGTTCTGTACTTATCCTTGGGAGCCTAGGGCCTATCAGCGCCAGAGAATTTTGCACTGAGGAATAGGTAACACTGAAAAGTGACTGTCAGACTGATGGAGCCATGATGTTGAAGGTGTAACACAGAGGAAAGATTAGAATCTTACAAGAAGCAAGGACTGGGATTCAAAAAGCGTGGCATTCCAGGGGAGGATATTCTCTGTGGTAGCCCCTTAGCTGTGAAATTCCCTGCCCACAGAGGTGTGAGGTGTGAATGGCACCTTTAATGTATAGCTTTCATCATAGGCTGAATACCTACCTCTTTGTTTTGGCCTTTGGCACCTGATAGAGAGAAATCTCTTTGATAGAGAGATAGAGATATGGAACCACCCAGTTCATCTGGTTGTAAACTGTTTTAACTTCTTTAAATTTTCCATTTTTCCATTGTTGTAACCTACCCTGGGAGGCGGAATAAGAAATCTAAATAATAGTATAAATAAATAAATATCAATGAATAAACAAATGCCTTAATTTTTTTTAAAGAAATGACAAAAGCTAAAGAGCATGATAAAGCGAATGGCACAGATGATCTAAAATCTCAAGTGACTGGTCAAAGAGGAAGGTCTTCATCTGCCACAGAAATGTGGGGAGGGCATTCCAGAGTCAGGGTACCATCACAGAAAAGTTCCTGTCCTCTGTGAAAGCAGAATGTACTTAATATTGAAGAAACTACTTAGAGCAAGTCCTCTACAGAGGATCTCAAGACATGAGCAGCCTGGTATGGGAAGACATGCATAGGATGGTGTGGGGGTTTTTTGGCGCTACATAGTTTTCTGGTGCAACTCCTTGTGCATACTGGATTGCTGCTCTTGAAAGTCCCCCAACCTTCAGGACATTCCCAAAGTTCCTATGCACATCCCAAAGTATTGCTCTTTTTAAGGAAAAAAATATGGAAAGGAAACAGCATCAGCAACAAACATTCCGCATTACTGTATCATGCTACATGTTGACTTTAGTTAATATTGCTCTATTTCCAAGCAGTGGGTTGTTTTACCAAAATAAATAAATAAAATTACAACCTTATGGAGAACCGCCCCTGCATAATTTACCATTCTGTCCAGATTCCTTGGCAGCAGAAGACAGAAAACCATCCATTACCAAGCAGATGAATGCCCAAAATAACATCAAATAATGTTCAGGTTCAAACTTGACTAACACTGTGTGAAACCTGGAAAAGAGATGAAAATCAGGTGGATATTCTTTGATCAGCAGGAGGTTGCATGGTATTTGCAAAATCACCACGAAGGACCTCCTTTCCTTTCCTTCCTTCCTTTTAAAAATAAAACCCTCTTCCTCACTTTTATAGATCTGCAAAAACCAAATGGCTGCACCTGCTATTGGATCTCTGCAATCTGTATACCTGAGGCAATGAGGCCAAATTGTCTGAGATGGAAATAGCTGTGATTCTGAATGAGGTTTACCACTGTGTTATAAAATGATTCTGTTTTAATATAACAGGTTTTAAAGATTGAGAAATGCAGAAACTGCTTGGCAGTTAACCATAGAATGTTTTCCCCTCTTCCTCTCTCCTCCTCCCACAGCTAGAACAATGGTAGGTATGGATAGAGTTGTTTGTTTGTTGTATTGCAATGAGAAACCACCCAATAGGCACTCCTTTTCCAAAGTAATTCCCATGGTGTTTTGTTAAACACCCATCTTGTACCAAAGAAGTCTGTTTTTGAAGGATTTGATTCTTTCAGTGTCCTGAAAGGGAGTTGTTTGCCTTCCTTTTGAACTGTGAAAGTAAAAAAAAACCTCACCACTTTCTGCTTGTACATTTTAAAATATACTATTTGGAGAAGGACATTTTTGAGAGGAAGGCAGTTACACAGAAGGCACCCTTGGGAAAAAGCCCTGCCTGTGTGAAAATCCTGCATCAATGGTGGAAACTTTCTCTCACCGGTTTGTGAGTTGGAGGAAACAGAAACTGGGAACACCAGTGGTTGTTGTTTCCTGTCCCTGTGAGAATACCAAGCACAACAGGAAACGCAGCAATTCCAGTCATCCCCACCCCAGCACTGTGCGGGAGGGATGCTGCCATTTTCATTTACTCTTCAGCTCTAAAGTGCAGGCTCACATCTATCACCCAATCTGGAAAAGCCAGAGTTCAGTGGTGGGGCCAGAACAGATACAGTGGTACCTCGGGTTAAGAACTTAATTTGTTTCGGAGGTCCGTTTTTAACCTGAGGTACCACTTTAGCTAATGGGGCCTCCCGCTGCCGCCACCCCACTGGTGCACAATTTCTGTTCTCATCCTGAGGTAAAGTTCTTAACCCGAGGTACTATTTCTGGGTTAGCAGAGTCTGTAACCTGAAGCGCCTGTAACCTGAAGCATCTGTAACCCGAGGTACCACTGTATAGGGGAGCCCAACTGGTTCGGTCACACTGGGAACGGGGTCTCAGGGGCATGATGGACTGCAAGAAGATCAAACGTATCCATTCTGAAGGAAATCAGCCCTGAGTGCTCACTCAAAGGACAGATCATGAAGCTGAGGCTCCAATACTTTGGCCACCTCATGAGAAGAGAAGACTCCCTGGAAAAGATCCTGATGTTGGGAAAGATGGAGGGCACAAGGAGAAGGGGACAACAGAGGACGAGATGGTTGGACAGTGTTCTCGAAGCTACAAACATGAGCCTGACCAAACTGCGGGAGGCAGTGGAAGACAGAAGTGCCTGGCGTGCTCTGGTCCATGGGGTCATGAAGAGTCGGACACGACTAAACGACTAAACAACAACAACAACAACAATAGTTGCCTCAGCATTGCTTAGGAATCCTAAGAAACAAACAAACAAAATCAGTGCATCTTTTGAAAGGTTCAGTTTGTGTCGCAGTCGCATCCTATTGTATTCAAATGCAGATGCAAACATGTTCCTTGATCTCAGAAACTATCATGAAAAATTTAGTTATCGCATCTTAAGAGATGTTCAAATACATAGCACACAAACAAACAGAAACCTTTCAAAAATATAAAGTAATTATATGCAATATAATTAAAGTATTTGATTTAAAGATAGGATGAGTTATATGAGAGTGGCTGGGGAAGCCCAGCCAGATGGGAAGGGTATAAGTAATAAATGATCATTATTATTATTGTTTTATATTTGTATTTGAAGAAGAAGAAGAAGAGGAAGAGGAGGACAAAATTATTTGCAAAGCTTCAGCAAATGGTCATTAACAGTATGGGTCTCTAAGAGCAAGTACAGTGCTGATCAATGGATGGACAGACTTGTTTTCAGCTCAGTGTTTTCATTTTGAAGTCAAAGCAGGGATTTGCTTCCAGAGCTGTATTATCATTTCAAAATAGGATGCTTCTGCTGTCATTCTCCCATTATTAAAAGCATGCATCTTCATACAACTGTGTGTGTGAAACTATGGGAAGAGATGAATTTAGTAGATGAGCAGTTGACTGAGGGTAGGTTAAAAGCTTTTAGAGGACAACTGTGTGTTGCTTTCTGTATTCTGCTGGGTGTCATTAAGGAGCACTGCGAGCTATGGAGGCATTTGAAATTTAGCATTGTGCTGCAGTCTGCCAGCTGCTATTTGAAGGGTGGACAGAAAGACATAAAACCGAACACCTCTTCCCTATATGAGGAACATTCCCTGCTTGATTCCATTCAAAATATTCCATCATCCCTGTCTGCTTGGTCACCAAGGGTCAATCTGCCCCGTCAGATAGTTACATTGAGAAAATGGATTTAATACATCTGGCATGTGGATTAAGATTTCTACCATCCTTTACCAGCCAGCAGGTTCATAAATGAGCCCTCACTTACCATGTCAAAGCAAAGCTGCCCACACGCCTGAGTGTTAGTCATGATGGCTATATGCTGTTGTTGTTTAGTCGTGTCCGACTCCTTGTGACCCCATGGACCAGAGCACGCCAGGCACTTCTGTCTTCCACTGCCTCCCGTAGTTTGGTCAAACTCATGCTGGTAACTTCAAGAACACTGTCCAACCATCTCGTCCTCTGTCGTCCCCTTCTCCTTGTGCCCTCCATCTTTCCCAACATCAGGGTCTTTTCCAGGGAGTCTTCTCTTCTCATGAGATGGCCAAAGTATTGGAGCCTCAGCTTCAGGATCTGTCCTTCCAGTGAGCACTCAGGGCTGATTTCCTTAAGAATGGATAGGTTTGATCTTCTTGCAGTCCATGGGACTCTCAAGAGTCTCCTCCAGCACCATAATTCAAAAGCATCAATTCTTCGGCGATCAGCCTTCTTTATGGTCCAGCTCTCACTTCCATACATCACTACTGGGAAAACCATAGCTTTAAATTACCTGTCATAAAGGTAATAATTGGGGAGTGGGTGGCGCTGTGGTCTAAACCACTGAGCCTCTTGGGCTTACTGATTGGAAGGTCAGCGGTTCGAATCCATGAGATGGGGTGAGTTCCCATTGCTCTGTCCCAGCTTCTGCCACCTAGCAGTTTGAAAGCACACCAGTGCAAGTAGATAAATAGGTACTGTGGGAAGGTAAACGGCGTTTCCATGAGCTCCGGCTTCCATCACAGTGTTCCATTGCACCAGACTGGTTTAGTCATGCTGGCCACGTGACCCGGAAAGCTGTCTGTGGACAAATGCTGTCTCCCTCAGCCTGAAGAGAGATGAGAGCTGCACCCCATAGTCGCCTTTGACTGGACTTAACCATCCAGGGGTCCTTTACCCTTTACCTATATTACCTATAAGTGTAAGAGGTGGAATTCTTCTGAATATGAGTTGCCCCATGAGTGGGACATGTTCCCATCTTCTGCTTCAGATCATAAGAAGAGCCCTGCTAGATCTGGCCAATGGTGCATCTAGTTCAACATGCTGTTCTCACAGTGGCCAACCAGATGCCTGTGAGATACCCTCAAGCAAGACTCAAGCACAAGAGCACTCTCTCCTCCTATGGTTTGTAGCAACTGGTATTCTGACATTTTACTGCCTTCAATCATGGGGGCAAAACATAAACATCATGGCTAGCAGCCGTTGATAGACTTATCCTCCATGAATTTGTCTAATCATCTTTTAAGAAAATCCAAGTTGGTGGCCACCATTGTCTCCTGTGGGAGTTGGTTCCATAGTTTAACTATGTGCTGTTTGAAGAAGTTTTTTTTTTTTTTAATCTATCCTGGTAAAATGTGGGCTAGACAATATTACCGTTAGGTGGATTTGTAGCTGATGGACTGACAGAACCAGTGCTCATCGATGGCTCATCACCATCCTGGAAAACAGTGGTAAGTGGGCCTTTCCTGGGCCCAGTGTTGTTCAAGTTCTTTTGGTAATCCTCACAAAACTCTACCCCAATGGTTGCCATTAATTTGATTTTGAATTTATTTTAGAATGAATTTATTTTAAAATGCTGTATTACTTTTACTGCTGTTAGCCGCTAGCCGCTCTGAGCTCGGCTTCGGCTGGGGAGGACGGGATATAAATAAAATTATGTTTTAATTATTATTATTATTATTTGTTATTGTTGTTTAGTCGTTTAGTCGTGTCCGACTCTTCGTGACACCATCGACCAGAGCACGCCAGGCACTCCTGTCTTCCACCGCCTCCCGCAATTTGGTCAAACTCATGCTGGTAGCTTTGAGAACACTATCCAACCATCTCATCCTCTGTCGTCCCCTTCTCCTTGTGCCCTCCATCTTTCCCAACATCAGGGTCTTTTCCAGGGAGTCTTCTCTTCTCATGAGATGGCCAAAGTATTGGAGCCTCAGCCTCACGATCTGTCCTGCCAGTGAGCACCAAGGGCTGATTTCCCTAAGAATGGATAGGTTGTTTATTAATATAATAATAATAATAATAATAATAATAATAATAATAATAATAAATGACTTGGGCAAAGGAATAGAGGGGATTCTCAAATTTGCAGATGACCCCAAACTGAGAGGAACATAAAATTGAATCAGGATTCAAGATGACCTTAACAGATTGGAGAAGTAAGCCAAAACTAACAAAATGAATTTCAATAGAGACATATGTAACATCCCACAGTGTAAGGAAGGTATTTAACAAGCTGGAACGTTTGCAGAAGAGGGAGAACAAGAAGATAAAGGACTTGAAAATGAAGCCTTATGAGGAATAGTTGAGGGAACTGCGCAGAGAAGACTTAGAAGTGATGTGACAGCCATCTTCAAATATCTGGAAGGTTGTCACATGGAAGATGGAGCAAGTTTGTTTTCTTCTGCTCCAGAGAGTAGGACCTGAACCAATGAATTCTAATTACAATACAGGAGATTCCAACTAAACATTAGGGGGGGGGGGGGAATTTGACTGTAACAGCTGTTCCACAGTGAAACGGACGACCTTGGAAGATGGTGGACGCTTCTTCACTGGAGGTTTTTAAACAGTATGTGGCTGGCCATCTGTCAGGGTTTCTTTGGCTAAGATTCCTGCATTGCAGGTGGCTGGACTAGATGGCCCTTGGAGGTCCCTTCCAACTCTACACTTCTATGATCCTATTAATCTTCCAACATTCAGCTTCATTGGATGCCCATGAGTTCTAGTGCTATGAGGGACCACAATGACTTGGATACAATTGATAGACTCATTGAGTCGGAAGGCTGGTCCAACCCCATGCAATTCAGGCATCTCAACACACGGTCCCCCATCCAGTTTGAAACCATGCCGGACCCTGCTTAACTTTGCAAATGTGCTAGCAGTTTTATTGCTGTGCCACTCGTGGCTTCTGCAGCCCCCCAGAAGTCATGTGTAGGCCTTGGAAAGGCCCCCATACTTAGAAATTCAGAATGGAAACTGGGAACCAGAGGCATGGGAGAAAAATGCATAATAGGGATTTCTCGCTCTAGTTTTATTCACCTAAGGAGTAGGTTCTGTAGCCAGGATGGGGGAAGCTGGTATACCATCCCACTTGCAGCACCAATTCATACCAGTGATTCCAACCTAAGATTGCTAACCCTTCCCTGCAACAAACGCAGACTTAAACATGAGTGGTAGCTCCTATTTTAAGATTTGGAGCTTGGTTTTAGAATCAAACAAACTTCTTCTTCTTCTTTTTAAAATGGCTTTCAGTATCTCCCTAGCTGCTTCCCCTGTGTTTGTCATGCTCCAAACTCAATCTCCTTGACTCATCCAGTTCTTTCACACCCGAAATTCTTCCAGACTTAGGGTGACTTTTTCAAGATCAGTATCAGCTTCTTCTTTTTTTATCTTACATTTATCCAAGATAATAAATAATAGAAAACTTAAAAACATAATAAAAATAGCAATATAGATACAACACTCTTTAATCAAATTTGGGTGGTATTCCGCTTTTTATTAAAGTGTTGTACTGGTGGTGGCCTTTGGCTAAGTAATAAAGATCTGGATTTGTTCTCATGCTTTCATTTGTGTGTGTGTGGGGGGGTACTCCCCTTTAGCAATTATGACTGTGAACAGGGTGGTTAATAGGAGTAGAGGTTAAGTTACTGATGCTATTTATGAAGGAACACATGCAGTGTAAGTAAGCCAAGGATTTTGAACTTTAAAATAATAATCATTTTTATTCATTTCTTATGCCAACAATGTTTACCATGCAGTTTGGGTTTGGGCTTCATGACAGAAATATAGCCATTTTTTTGTCAGCTATGAAGAAACCCTTGATTTTCCGTTCAGTTCTCTAAAACCCCACTTAGAAATGTGGTGGCCCTTTTGGCAATTGAGTTGGCTGTTGGTGGAACAACGGTACGTATGAATTAAAAACAACAACAGCTTCTTTGCAATCCAAATAGCACTATTTAATAGATAGTTTTCCTGGCTGGGGGTTAAATCCATTTGATTCAGCTGCTGACTGTTCTGGGCAAATGGGGATGAGTTCCTCTCCATGTGACCTGAGGTGTGGGCTTGGAGCCAATGAGAATCACTGCATTTGCATGCGAGGGCTCCAGGCCATATAAGGAAGGGATGGGCAGAGAGTGGCGAGTGAAAGCTTTTTGCCATTCAACTCTAATTTACTTTATAAATTATTAAATCACCCCCCTGTGCATTTCCATCTTTGATAGCCTTGTGGTATGAGGAGCAAGTCAATGGCTAAGCTAATTGCAATAAGCAGAAGTGGTATTTAAGGCACTGGACACTTTCAACCGCAAAGTAGTTCCAATTAGCGTTTGTAAGTGATGTGACAGCAGTTTGCAGAGTACCAAAATAGTCCCTCATTTGTCAAGCCGGTCTGAAGCTTATGGCAGCTTTCTGATCATCTCCCCAGCCACGGGACCTGAAAGCACCTTCAAAAAGCTTTCTCTCATTGATCTTGAGTCAGATGCCGACTGAAAGGCAGACGGTTTTGCCAGAAAGAAGATAGATAGGTGCTGCACCAGCATAAGAAATGTCACTTGCTTAATGAAAAAGGGGTACCTGTTTGCAACGTGTGTGTGTGTGTCTATGGATGCTCACCCACACAAGAAATTCAGAGAAGCCAAATAGATGTGCTACTCTGAACTCTCATGCAGGAGTTGGGCGCTGCAATGACATACACCAGGGGTAGGGAACCTTTGTCAGCCCAAGGGCCACATTTCATAGAATCATAGAATTGAAGATTTGGAAAGGGACCCCAAGGTTCATCTAATCCAACCCCCTGCAGTGCAGGAATCTCAGCAGCTGGTCCCTCACCCAATTTGAAACCATTGCAAATGTGCAAGAAGATTTATTGCCTTCTGGGAAAATTTCTGGGGGCCAGAGTGATGGACGGAAATTGTAGACTGCCCATGGGGTGTGTGGCACAAGGGTGGTGAGAGGTGTGGCCTGGGGAGACTCCCAATGGGTGGTGGGGTGGGATGGAAGAGCTGCATTTGACCCCCCCCCGGCCTGAGTTTTGCACCCCTAACGTGCACTTATCTGGGAGTAAGTTCTATTGAGCACAGTGGGACTAACTTCAAAGTTTGTATAAGTACAGTGGTACCTCGGGTTACAGACGCTTCAGGTTACAGACGCTTCAGGTTACAGACACTTCAGGTTACAGACTCCGCTAACCCAGAAATAGTACCTTGGGTTAAGAACTTTGCTTCAGGATGAGAACAGAAATCGTGCTCCGGCGGTGCAGCGGCAGCGGGAGGCCCCATTAGCTAAAGTGGTGCTTCAGGTTAAGAACAGTTTCAGGTTAAGAATGTACCTCCGGAACGCATTAAGTTCTTAACCAGAGGTACCACTGTAGGACTGCACTGTAAAGCGCTTCACTGAGGCCAAGCTGGCCCCGTGAAGTCATAGTTTGTGGAACACATCCGGAAGGCTGGATTCCCCTAATGAGTCCCACTAGCTGAACCTCATGCAAGGTCTTCTGCTAGTGCAATGGTGTCGTTAAACTTTTACTCAATTGCATTCAATGGGGATAAATCAGAGCCTCGTTGGAATCAAAGGAAGCCTTCCAACTTATTTTGATTAATTTATGGCACTTCCCTCTATGAGTCATGCTTGCACCGTGATATACTGTAATTTAAAGAATGCACCATGGGGTGGCACAATATAAATGCCACATTCCATGTATATTCTAGTGAATCTCCATTAGGCTGCAGTTTGGAAACCTATAAATCATCATCACTACCACCACCACGATGTTATTCCAAATTAAGAGGACTGCAGTCATAAAATTGGCAAGACTCCCCAAGTGGGTCTAAGATGGACAACCAGTCTCTCCAATGCCCTGAAGCTAACAGAACAATCCCAACTATAGAAAGCCAGTGTAACTTGGCCTGGCATAAGCCCTATTCCCAACTTTGTTTAGAAGGAATTTAATTTGAACCACCCTTTTCCCCCAAATAAGTTCTGTCAAGTTGCTAAGTCATGTAACAAAGCAGGAAGGGGTTTGGAATAGGTGTAGGTCTCTCCTTGCCCCATCCCACAATCCCCTTGGAATGTCCCTTATTTGTGTAAATTACACCATCTTGTTGGTTGGATTTATATAGTGGTACCTCAGGTTACAGACGTTTCAGGTTACAGACCCTTCAGGTTACAGACTCCGCTAACCCAGAAATAGTACCTCGGGTTAAGAACTTTGCTTCAGGATGAGAACAGAAATTGCACGGCAGCAGTGTGGTGGCAGCAGGAGGCCCATTAGCTAAAGTGGTGCTTCAGGTTAAGAACAGTTTCAGGTTAAGAACGGACCTTCAGAACAAATTAAGTTCTTAACCTAAGGTACCATTGTACCGGCATATTTCTAGTTTAACCGGGGTGAGGGATTTACACTGTGGTAGCCCTGGCTCAGCCAGGAAAGCCCACAATCTATTGGATCTAAATGCTCTCATCCCAGTGGATCTTGGATTGCACTGCAAGTGACTTAAAAAGGGTTTAAACAAAGTGGATTGAAGGAAGAGAGTGGAAGTACTAGATATTTGTGCTTTTCCCCACACATATTTAAAATTTGATAGCTGGATTTACAGTTCCACTACTAAATATTCTACTAGATCAACTCATGGGGTACCCTGTAGATGTGTTGTACTACATCAGCCCCTATCAGCATGGCCAGTGATCACAGATGAAGGAAACTGAGTCTAGTATCAACTAAAAAGCCACACATTTCTACAGTATGGAGTAAAGGAAAGCAAACTAGTTGTGTGTCTGCCATTTCAGCAACTGTGTGTTTAACTATCGTATCTAGTTTAGCCCTGATAGCAATTCAAGGTACTTGCTAATGACTGAGTCACTAAAAGAATCTGGATTTCCCAGGCTATCTAAAAGCACGAAGAAATTAAGGATAATTTCTGATCCAATACATTTTGCTACCTGAAGCAGAGCAGCATATGGAACCCACCCTCCTCCAAATCAACATGCAACTGAAGGCCAACCAAGGCAGAAGCACCTCTTCCTTTCCCAGCAGTAAATGAATGAGGAGGAGGAGGAGGCTGATTATTATAAATGATTTGCTGCCCTTTCATGACACATCAAATCAGCCACCTGAAACAGCTCTCTCTCTCTACCTAATGGTAGGGCTGGCTCTGTCTGGAAACTACAATCGTAAGAAAAAATGCACAGATGGATTACAATATGCTCTGCAATATTCTCTGGAAGATTGACCTCTTTTTTTGGGTAGGGATCTGGGAACAGGCCCTTCTCATTATTCTGGCAGTGTAAAGAGACCTAGAACAGAGTGTTGCAAGCTTACCTTCAGGTTGAATTGTCTCCACACTGTCAGAATGGTGTAAACGAGGCTTGAATACAAATGGGAGCCAAATCCTCAGTGTTACAGAGTCGACTGTTTCCTCTGCAGGTTGTGGATTTTTCTTTTTCTGTAAATACTTTACTTGGATTTTTGACCTCCTAACATTCATGCAGTAATATAATGTAAATAGCACCGGCTAGTGCTGAATATTCTCTGCCCTCTCTTCAAACGAACAAAGATCATAAGAACATGCAGAGGGGTTCTGAAGCTCTATGTCTTGCGCCGCAGGGAATTGGCAAGAAATCAGGTCAGAAATGTGAGTCAGATGTAATACTGAGTATGCGCTAATAGGCTAAAGCAAGAATGAGACTTATCTTATTACTTCTTACATGTCAAATTAGTGTGGTGGTAAAGAGGGTTATATTCTATGGATGTTATCCCAGTTGAATTATTCTGGTGCTTTTGCATGAGGAATCGCCTTGACTTTCTCCCTCATCTGTAAGGATGTGGGCCGCAAGATTGTCTGGCTGAGCTCTTAAGCTATAATGCCACTTAATATGTACAGAGGTAGCAATGCTTGCATAGGCAAGTGGGAAACACATTAAGTGCAGGGGAAAATATTTAGCAATCAGAGGCAGATTCCCTGCATGCTGTGGCATCTTCCACCCAAATGGTTCTCACTAATAGCACAAGACAAAAAGTAACATCTCATGGCTATGCACAATAGATTTTCTGAATTGTAGCTATGGGGATATATTATACCGAACACAGAAAATATTTTTTTAAAAAACAAAACAAAAAGTCTTTGTAATGGCTGACTTTGAAGTTTGCGTGGTTTTTATCAGCAGGCTGTTTCTTCTTTGAACGTATGCAGAAGACGTTCTATGCAAATGACATACGAAATTGGTGAAATGCCTGTAGCTACAAGACGAGTAGAAAATTACCTAAAATTATGGACGTAAAGGTGTGGGCAGTAAAGACGGGGATACTATGGTAATAACTAAATTAATATCCTTTATAAGAACATCCTGTAGAAGAACAAAGGGCAATGATCTAAAATAGGTGTGCCTTGCCTGGGCTCACAAAGAGCCCCTCTGACCCCATTTCTCTTGCATCATTCCCCTGGCCTCAGGAGCAGGCCAGGTAGCAGACTGGCTATGATGTGCTACATCAGGTGTCTGATGCAGTTTGCATGCTTCTGAATATTGCCAGTAGGGTGAGGGCTGTTGCAATCATGTCCTGTTTGCAGGCTTCCCAGATGCCACTGTGCGCATTAGGATGTTGGATTAGATACACCTTTGGTCTGATCCAGCAGGGCTGGCCCAATGAGAACTCAGGGTCACTGCCAGACTGCTCTACCCCTGAGGGTCTACTCAAGAGGAAGGGCTTCCTTGGGAGGAGGGAGACTATCCATCTACAGGCAATGGCTCAGCAGAGGATTAGGTAGAGGAGGAACTGAGAGTGACTCTATAAATCTCTCAATCTCTGCTGTATCTTTGCTGTGTTAAAGGTCCCTTTTGAGCTCATTAATCTCCAGCTCTTCCTGGCTGAGCTCTAAATCTTCCTAATTCAGCTCCTGCTACTGCTCAATGTCTGGCTCTAGTTTTCACTCCAAGTGCTGGCCACAGACACTAGCCATTCTTTGCTTTCACATGAATTGAGGGTACCAGTTCAGTGGCTGAGGTCCATTAGGATGAAGCAGAGGGTATCTGAAGTCCAGATCCATCATCTCTGCTGAAAATATGCCTGGAGAATTGCCACTGCGTAAAGAAAGGCTCTACCAGCTAAGCTGCTCTGCTATGGATGTCCTTCCCATGGACCTCTGAAAATAAAGTGGCAACAAGGAGAAGAGCACTGCTACTTCAGAGCCAACCTCTCCCTTTTCAAAAAGCTGCCCACAACATCTCAGAAATTTATGCCAGGACAGCAGCTAGCATAAATAATTCCACTCCCATTAACTCCAATGGGTGGAAACAAGGGCATCACTTGAGTTGAAGATGGCCTGTGTACTGAACAGTTATTGCTGGTGGAGGAAAGCCAGAGCTCTGGGTTCCAGATCTCCTTCCATAGGGTTGCATTGCCTAGAATAGTATTTCTAAATTGTCAATTATTTTTTGTATATACATCTCAGGTTTGTGTAGGCACCCTCTGGCCTGGTTCACTCAAAATGCTAAGACATGGTTGTGGTTTGTGTATGAAACCTACCTAATAGCTTTAGCTATGCTTGCTTCAGGGAAGGGGCACAGCTCATTAGTAGTACATCTGCTTGGCACACAGAAGGTCCCAGGTTCAGTCTGTGGCATCTCTGAGTGGGGCTGGGATTGTCCACAGTTTGAAACCCTGGAGAGCCACTGCCAGTCTGTGAAGACAACACTGAACTAGCTGGACCAAAGATCTGAATCACTCTAAGGGACCTTCCTATGTACTACTAACAAACCACGATATGAAGCTATGGTTTGTTGTTGGCTTACAAAAATTAGCTTAACTATAGACTGATGTTACATATGAAGAAGCATCCTTGCGTGTCGAGACCCCGAGACCACCCCCTCGATGATGAATAACACACAAGGACAAGGGTATTAGGTTAATGTTATTGGGCAAATTTAGGCCACAACTTTATTGGTTACAGAATGTGAGCGGTATTGGCTTAGGCATTGGAATTGACCCGACTATATCTGACTCCTGCCCGTCACGCAAGGATTCTAGTCAGGGTCCACCACCGGCAGGGGGAGCCCCATCGATGCAAACCAACTCGAGCTCCCCCTAGGTTCCAGACGGGGTCGTGGCATGGCCCTAGCCCAGCCCCAGACTTCGGACAAGATCCACACCCCCGGATTCCTTTAATGGAATACCCTTTAGTTTGGAGGGGCAGGTGGTGGCCACACACCCCCATCCCCATCATAAGGTCAACCAATGCCTAACCGCCAAACCTTACAAAGTAGTGATGATTGCTACAAGGTAGGCGAAAACCAAATGGCCCAAGCCAATTTGCCAAGAGGAAACATTCCTACCAGGCCCCTCAATGGCGACCAACCGAGGTCCATAGCAAGGCCAAAATCGAAACCTGAAAATAGGGAGGGAGGGTGGGAAATTGAGGAAGTGAGCCAAGAGGAAGCTCTCCAGATCGCGCCTCAGTTTAAATGGGGCCTGGCCGCGTCCCCCCAGCCAGCGGATTGGCTGGCAGGTGAATGACGTCGCTGGGAACCTCTGGGAGATGAGGGACTTCGTCCCCCACCCCCAGAGAGGAGTGGGTGGCCACGTGGTCCACTGCAACTTCTCCCCACTGAGAAGTGGAGCAGATTTCCTCAACTGTGCTTAGTTTGGCTAATCCAGATACTCACCAAGTTACAAGCATATGAGGCAAGAGTAGCTGGAAAACCAAAGAAACTTTGTAGAAACAAGTCATGGTTTGCTTGATCCTCTGTTGGACAACTCATGGATGAATTGTGGTTTGTTAATGCTATGTGCAAACCACCACCCCTTTTTGTTTGTATTCCTGCTGTTAGTTTTTTTTATAGTTACTTTGATTGTTTTAAAATAAAAAATAAAAATCATTCAGTCTAAAGAACACTTTCAACCAGGCTGTCTCTGCTTCATTGATATAAGTAAGAACTTGGAAGCTGTGAAGATTATTCCCTCTGAAGGGTGGCTTTCGGCAGATTTATTCTTGTTTAAAAGAATATCTATAAAGTAAGATTAGCCTTACTAGGTACAGTAGGGAGACTCCACAGAAGTTGGAACACGCAGGTCCTGGGCCATCAAAAATCCTTCTTAGAATAAAAGGTAACAAAACACAGAACATAAAACAATGTCTCCTGGTTTGATGTGGTCTCATAGGGCCATATCTATTCTGCAGAACTGAAACTGATCTAACACTTATTTCTTTTCTTCTGTGAGGGAGGGCAGAGATCTCTGACAGAGAATTATCAGCACTTCACGAAAATGCAATTCCCAGAATCCTTTATGGGGACGGTGAGGTACTACAATTGAAAATAATGCAGGTGTGTGGATTCCAGCAATGGGAGGGAACAATGCCATTTACTGTGTTGTCTGCTGAAAATCATCTAGCATAGCCAGTCTGCCACATATCCATCTATGCAGTCATCTAGATCACAGTGTTCTACCTGCAGAGAGCAGTTCCCTTTGGAGCAAATAGCCACATTCTAAAGATAAAGGCATACCAAGTTTCTTTTCACACATTCAAACCACACTGGGGCCTGCAATTAAATTAATATTTACACATAGAATCATAGAATCATACAGTTGGAAGAGACCACAAGGGCCATCGAGTCCAACATATAACTTCTTTACATAATTCAGACCATGTGAAATCATTTGGTTTGTGTTCTCATTGCACACTGATAAATTTCAGTGCTTGATAACTTGGGGAAGGAATCCCATGGAGCTTTGCTTGTGCCCCTACCCAAAATGCTTGGTCATTCTATGCTCAATTTGTTCTTGCAGGAGATTGTGAACTCCTACCCAAATATGCCTGTCTTAAAAGAGCCTCATGAACTGAGCTGAAGTTAGTGCCTCTTTGTCAGCTAGGGCATGCATTTTGGTGAAACTACACCCAGTACTCACTTGTACCACTTGCTAGATTTTTTGAGACTATATATCATACTAGAGCTTAATTTGAGCCACACTCACCAGATCGGAACTGGCTTTCAGCACTAAAACTCAGCTCTAAGAAGAATTAATGGAGAAGAGAGAGTGCTGTCACTCCTGGATATCAGCAGCATGCCCCCCAACACATTTGGGAGTTAGCTTTCTGGGTACAAGGGCCTGAATTGAGCTGCGGAAACCTCTCTTTTAAAAAATTAATCACTGGCTTCAGTGGATGGTGGCTCTGTGATTGGTTTCTTCTCTAAGCTGACTGAAGTGAGCTAAGAAAGGCAGAACCATTGGATACTGAATGGAACCAAACTGAAGCGAGCAGCCAGTGGTAGTGACTGAGCAGAGATCCGGGCTAGAACAAGTCGAAGGCTGGCAAGAACAGCGAAAGGAAGTCAGCCTGCAGGACCATGGACAGCTCCTAGGCAATTGACTCATTCCAGGAATCTCTACAGAGCAGAACTGAACCCTGTACAAGGAACAGGACAGGTTAAAAATGTGTATTTCTCCTTGTTGTTCCATGGCTTCAATCTGTCCTCTCGTTATTCCTGAATTCTGGCTTTAATTGGAAGGGGAGGACAGTTTTTAAAATTTATTCTGAATCAGAATATGTGATGGTATGTGGAACAAGTGCTCATTGATAATACAATGCAAAAAAAAGCTATATCACTATGCTTATGCTTATTATTATAATTTATTAATTAATATGCTGCCCTATACCCACAGGTCTCACCATACAGCTGTATGTTTGGACATCAGGATTGTTTGGGGAGGGCGGTGTTGGGTAGAACCCTTTTTCTTCAATGCACATGCACACTGGTCAATTGCCATGTAAACATTGTATCCTGGGCTCCTCACAGGAATAGAATGGTTCCTCTTCCATTTTTGACAGGTCAAGGCAAGATGTTGTAGCATTCTATTATTCTTTATGATTGCCCTGGAAATACAGATGGAGGAAGGCAAGAATAAACTGAAAGGTACTGTGATGGCCTGGGAATCTGATTCAGAAGCTGAAACTGAGGAGTCCCAGCCTGCACAGGAGTCTCCGCCTCCAGGGCCGGCTGAGCCGGGGCAGGGGATTGAATCTGAAGGGGCTGCACCTGTGCTGGGTCTTCAGGAGCAGACACCAGATGTATCCACTCTGGCTCCAGAGGTGATTGAGGACCCATTGCCTGCAGGTGCGCCTCTCCCAGCCCTGTCAGGGGAAGGTGAAGCTGCCCCTGGGTCCAGTAACCCTCCAGCCTCTCCTGAGCTGCAGAGGCTCAGGGCAGAGAGGCGGAGGGAACTAAGTTCTCTCAGGAGGAGTGCTCGCCTTAAGGCCAGGAGAGGCAGGTCACCTGTGGGCTGGGACCGCCGCTGGCCTCAGAGGAGATAAAGGCCAGTCAGCCCAGTCCCAGGTTGTGGGAGCAACGTCATTGGAAACCTGTTTCTGCCAGCACCCAGACCTCTTCTTCCGGAGTTCCTGGCTTCTTGCTTTGGACCCCGCTTCGCCCTTGGTGGACAGTCTCCAGACCCTCGACCCAGGACCGGACTCTGACCATGCCTCTCGGTAACCCCCCCCCCCAGGTCCAGCACAGGTACATCAAACAAAGCATACACAGTTCAAAATCATGTGGATCTGCCATCATGTTCCATCTTCTCTTGAAGGGCTCATTGGGTTTTTGGCCAAGGAGAAAGAGGTGAAAACATGGTCTTTGACAGCTGGTATGGTGGCTCCTTGAATGGTTTGTACTACCTATTTGAATGGCTAGGGCCAGTGTGGTGTAGTGGTTAAGAGCAGTAGACTTGTAATCTGGTGAACTGGGTTCGCGTCCCCACTCCTCCACATGCAGCTGCTGGTGACCTTGGGCTAGTCACACTTCTCTGAAGTCTCTCAGCCCCACTCACCTCACAGAGTGTTTGTTGTTGGGGAGGAAGGGAGAGGAGATTGTTAGCCGCTTTGAGACTCCCTAGGGTAGTGATAAAGTGGGATATCAAATCCAAACTCCTCCCCCTCCTCCTCCTCCTCCTCCTCCTCCTCCTCCTCCTCCTCCTCTTCTTCTTCTTCTTCTTCTCCACCACCACCCCAGGACTCTGTCTTCTGCTTACCTCCAAGTAGGGCTTATCTAACCCCTCATTTTCCAACTCAATTTCTAGGTCACTAGTAAGAATCAAAGATGCCATATCACGTTCTTCCATGTTACTGTTTGGGAGCATAGTAGTTACCCTTTTCAGTCTGCAGATCATGCAGTGCCTACAAACCCCAAATACTGGGAGTCTCAGGACTGGGGACTAAATGCAACCCCTCCAGGCATCCTGTCTCTGGCCTTGGGACTCTCCCCATGCCACAGCCCTCCTCACCCCACCCAACACCTCCCACTCTCCACCCACACCCATCACTGGCTCTGCTTTTCACTCTCCTTCAGTGCTTTTGCTTGGCTGGAATGTCTCCTGGGACTGGGGTAATGTTTCTTCCTTGCCCGGATGGAGGATAGTATGCGAGCGCATGCAGAAACTAGCCAACTGTACAAATATTTTATTCAACAATAAAGGCAATAAGGAAGTCATCCTTCCTTTTTTAAAAAAGTCACTGCTCCCAGTTTCTTGTAGTGAAGGGAATGTTGTCCTCAAGCTGAAAGCAGTGCCATACACCCTGCTATAAACAATGTGTGGCAAAAACAACAACAACAACAAACCCACACATGTTGGAGAAGCTGAGTTAGAAAACGGAGCTTTTGGAAATGTCAATGAAATAAGACTCCTGCCTTTTTGCCTCCTTTTCCACTGTTTATTTGTAACTCCCATAACATTTGTTTAAAACCTTTTCCATTCCCTGCTTTACAGCATCTGTCCACATGCAGCCTGCCATCATTGGCTCCTCTTTCATTACCACCTCAGGATTTTCAGGGCTCCCTCTCTTTCCATTGGATGCTTTTATTGACTTTTGCTCTCTGATCTTTTGTTGTTGTTTATTCTCTCTCTTCCCCCCTCCCTCCCTCCCTCCCTCCGCCCGCACCTTCTCCTTGTGAGTCTTGGTATCCTTTTATCACCTAATGCCCCCTGCTTTCATTCTCTCTTTTTCTCCCTCGCTAAACAATGTTTCTCCAATTTCTTTTGTAGCTATACCGCTGTTATGAATATTAATGGCCTCCTGTAAGGGCTATTATTTGTGGCAGAAAAGACTGCCCTTTGATCTGTGGCTTTTTCTTCAGCGTGTTAGTATGTCTGCAGCTACAGTAGGAGTCCCTTTTATCTTTCCATAAGTCTCCTTCTCTCATTTCCATCTTTCCTTTTTATGCTGTGGGATATATATATATATATATATATATATATATATATATATAATATTCTTTATTAGGCAATCCTCCTAAGCCTGGCACTCATACAGTGATTTCTACCCTTTGCCTGGGCTGTTTCTGTGGATTCCCTAAAGGCAAGAAACTATTCAGGTACTGGAGGTAGTGTGTAATTTGTTTTGTACTGGAGAATTCCTGCCATGCCTATATGTATTTAGACCACAGGCAAACCAATAAAGTTGTCATAGAAACAAAGCATTTCATGAATAAATCAATCCGTAACAAACTTGTAAACTTCAGAGGGACCACTGTGCTTTAACGCCGTATCTTTTATATACATAAACTAATCATGTTTTATAATGAACAATATGCAGTATTGCACATCTCCATTTGTTTTGTCCTGTTGGGCACCTTATAAATATGCTCCTGACATTTTTATTTTATTTTATTTTGGTATGCAGTAGATGTATCCATCAAGTGGAAGAATGAAATCAAAAGCTGGTATGATAATGCAGCGGCGGCAAGATTTGCCAGTCTTTCATTCTTGGTCCTTTTTTTTTTCAGAGTGGGGGGAGGATGCCAAAGTTGTCGGAAAGTCTAGAAACGGGAATTGGCAGCATCCTGTGGCTTTTTGATGGTGTTGAAGATTTTGTCAAGTGCCTGGGTTGTTAGGGAAATTTGCAGAGATAATAGAAACAGGAAAGGAGACGTGCAGACCGCATTAGAAAAGAGAATTAAATGCTACTGGATGGAATTTAGAGTCAGAAAATCGATTGGCTCACATTCTGCCTTCCCTTCTGCTTTTGCTAGTTCACTTGTGTACAGCTGGTATGAGGTGCAATTGCCTGAAGCATAAAGGATTGCCAGATTATATGCTTCCACAAGTAAATTCACACATTATTTTGGGCTGCTTTCTGTTCCCTCTCCCTTACTCCCCCCACACCTGAGCAAGCAATGTAAGATATGATTAACTTTCATGACTTCCAGAGAACTTTTTGGATCCTTCCTGGCAGCAGAAGCTGCTGCAGGTGAAATTTCTGGGTTGCTGGCTCATGCAATGCATGGCTGATGTGGGTACTCCACTTTAAAAAGACCCTGTTTGCACTATACATTGAAAGCACTATTTCAGGGCTTTTTTTCAGTCAGAACTTGCTGGAACTCAGGTCTGGCATCTGAGGCGGGCGCCACTGTCATTATAAGAAAATAAGGGAGGCATTCATGGTGAGTTCTGGCACCTTTTATTCTAGAAGAATAGAACTATCATACCACATTAAAAACAGTCTTGGCTTCTCCCAAAGAATCCTTGGAACTGTAAGGATGTTGAGACTTGTTAGGTGACCCATGGTTTCCTCACAGAGCTACGATTTCCAGAGTGGTCTGACAATCAGTCTTAGCTCAGGGAATGCTAGGGATTTTGTAGCTCTGTGAGCAGAACAGGGATCTTCACACACTTAATAAACTACAGTTCCCAGGATTCTTTGGGGGAAGTCATGATGGTTTAAAGTAGCATAATGCTGCTTTGAATGTAGAGAGCAGGTGAAGCTGGAACCCTGGAATGAAACATTTTGGACAAAACATCTCAGATTCACTGTCTTTATGTTATTTTTAGCTTAGCCCATGACCAAACTGACTTTGGGAGGAATTCAACGCCATTCTATTATGATCTGCTTGCCAGATGGATGTTGTGTGTTTGTTTGTGTGTGTGTGTGTGTGTGTGTGTGTGTGTGTTGATGATATGCAATGTCCAGACTCTTTATATTAAAAAAACCCTTTACTTTCATAAACATGTAACTGAGAAGAATATATTTACACTCTCATGCTTATTTACTTTGTTCCTTATAGAAAGCTCCTGCACAGGTTTCTCCCTATAAATGTTTTGGGATCTTCCTCTGTCTGTTTCACTTCAGACAGATCACACCAATGCACACTGAACTCTCTCAGCAGCCATTCTCCCTCCCTCCCTCCCTCACACACACACACACACACACACACAGAGAGAGAGAGAGAGAGAAGACAGAAAACAGTTAAAAACAACAGTTACTTGAATAACAATCACAACAGAATGGAATGTCTCTTTCATGTGACTCACAGTAAGCCAATCACATGAAAGCTACTGCCAAAGGGAAAAGCCCATGTTAAGAATATGCAGTAATTTAACCTAAGTAAACATTTCCATTTCAGAAAATTAAACTATTATCCTTAACAATGGAACCATCTTCCCTCTCCTCTCCCCATGGGCTGTTCTGGGAGTTCCCACAGGGAAAAAACAACCTCAAGCCAATTTGTGAGGCATGAGAGGAGGAAGAGTGAAGTCCTGTTGCACTAGAAGGACTTATTCTGCTAGCTTCTGCTATTGCAACTGTTTCATTGAATCTGGCCACTTGAATCTGGGACATTGTGGAGGAGCCATTCCTCAGTTCATGGTCAACAATGACAACCTACCTGCCATGAAGCTCACACAGCAGATCAACTCCCCCTGGCAATACCCCAACATTTCACAGTGGGGGGGGGAGTCCCACAATGAGTTTCACTTTAAATTCACTTTAAATCGAAATCTTCTCCCCCATCTATGTGAGATAACGCTCCCCTCAATTTTCTCTTTTGGACTCTCTTGCCCTCTCTTTTTTTAATGATTCCTCCTGCTGCTTGTCAAAAAGCATTAAAGCTAACATGTGCTGTTGGGAACGTAAGCCTTTTCCACTAGTAGCATTTTCTTCTCCTTCATAATTAACAGTGGCTTGCTGACAAACCTCCCTAGAGCAAAATGGGCACATTATCTAAAAGGGAGGACACATGTTAGGAGTTTCCACACGGGAAGGCCAAGTAAGAAGCGCGATTAACGCAGTGCCAGCCTAGCCATGTCTACTCAGAAGAACCACTGTGTTCCATGGAATGCATTCCCAGGTGAGTAGATATAGGATTGTAGTCTCAGGCATAAAATGTACATTATACTCCGCTGTGTGTTAATTCCCCACCCCCCAAAAAAAAATATTTAAAAAGGAAACGAACCAAAAAGCATCCTCAGGAATAAGAATGAACAGTTCTGACAGTCTGGGTTTCTTAAGCTTGGCTCCACACATTTCTGCATCTGTTAAAATTTCTCATACAAAAATACAATACGAATTGCTGGGGAATTGTGTATATTAGGCAAAATTGAATACAAAAAAATGCATTTAATGGGATAAATGCACCCTCAAATGCTGATGATTTTTTTTTTTTTTGTTACCTTCACTATCATACAGCTCTACACAGACTTCTCCCTAATATATACACATTTTCTACACATTTTTTTTGGTTGGAGAACTGCATTGCAAAATTCAGGGCAGCGTGAATTTTGAAGGAGAGTGTTGTTTTGGTTCACATATTGCTTCAGGATGTGGAAACTGAACTGAATTTCTCCTCTCTTTGTGCCCAGAAAGTGACCATTCTAACCGGAGGACATGCAGGAGGGGGTTGCTTAACACGTTCCCTTCTGCCATTTTCCTGCTCAAAGTCATACCCACTTCCCTTCTGGACATGGTCCCACCAACCCCAGCCAATCCCCACCCACAGGCCATCTTTGTTACAACCAATCAAGAGGTCTGACTGTCATTGGCTCCCCACTACCACAGAGCCTAGGACTTGCCGATCAGAAGGTCGGCGGTTTGAATCCCCGCGACAGGGTGAGCTCCCGTTGCTCGGTCCCTGCTCCTGCCAACCTAGCAGTTTGAAAGCATGTCAAAGTGCAAGTAGATAAATAGGTACCACTCCAGTGGGAAGGTAAACGGCGTTTCCGTGCGCTGCTCTGGTTTGCCAGAAGCGGCTTAGTCATGCTGGCCACATGACCTGGAAGCTGTACGCCGGCTCCCTCGGCCAATAAAGCAAGATGAGCACTGCAACCCCAGAGTCGGCTACGACTGGACCTAATGGTCAGGGGTCCCTTTATCTTTTTACCAGTGCCAAAGGGCAGGAGCCACTACTGGTACCCATATGCTTCTCCCTGCAATATTTCATGGAGCTACATGAGGGCTCACCCCATGAAGGTGCTTTTGGTTTATTTTTATTTTATTCCCTTTAAAAAAAAGAACAAGCCAGGGGAAAAGATACATGCGACTCCCCTTCACTTGTCATTCCTGCCTCAGAGGCCGACATTAAGGGATGAAAGGTGGAATTACGGTAAATATAAAACTGTTCAAACTTTAAATGGAACACGCCAGACTTGAGGCAGCCTCTCAAAGTGCTAACATTTTGCCATTAATTATTAATAGAACCTGGCAGCTCATTTTAAAGTTTCGCTCTAATGACAAGATTCCTTAGGAGATAAATACCACACTAGGCTTGTGAATCTTTAAGGCACCCTTGTATTTTCCGGGCCTTGATCTGCAAACACTTTTTTTTAATGTAATATAAAAAAAATTGTTATCAATATATATATATATATATATATATATATATATATATATATATGGTCACCGCATAGGAACACCTCTTTACTTTTTCTAAAATTTGAAAGATAGGTATTGTTTCCTCATTCCGGGATTGAAGAGAGGCAGAATTTCAGGTAGGGTTAATGTTGTTCAGCTGACTAGTATAGCAAGAGCAAGCTCTTTCCACAAGTAGCAACAACAGTGTTGTTGTTTTTTAAATCCCAACAAGCAATTTTACTATAAGAGCTGATGCCTGAAAAACAAAACCTTGGTTAGGACTCCACATCCTGGGAGCTGCTAAGCCAGATCTGCAAATCTGCAGAGACATAGGATGGAAGCCCACCAAGACCTCAAGGAGTGTCAGGCCTAATGAGCACAGCAACTCATCTCTTGTTGGTCTTGCCCCCCTGAAGCAATTGCTGAAGGTCTCTGCTTCCCCACAGCTGCCTGAGTTCTCTCTACTCTAGGGTTTTTTTCCAAGCAATCAGAGACTACGCCTGTGTGCCACCAACCTCTCCTCACCCTCTTCATGCCTCTCCTGGTTCTGGGAGACCAGTGGGGAGGGGAGCTTGTTGCAGCTGGAGCGGGAGACACACATGACTCTTCACCAGCCTGACTCATCTTTGTCTCTTGGCCTCTCTCCTCCCACCCTCTTGCTCCAGCCTCTGCCTCTGATTCTGAACTTCTCTCTGCCACAGACTCTCCCAGCTCACAAAGCCCTGCTACCTCCTCAGCTTCCGACACCTCCTCTTCCCAGTCTCTTCCCTCTTCTCCCTCTGGCCACTCAATGTTGTCCCATCACCATTCCTTGAGAGCTCTGGGCCCTTGGTGATTCCCCAGCTGGCTCCTCCCACCGTTCCTCTGCACCCAACAAATTGATGACATCTAGAGAGTGTTCTGGGAAGCTGAAATGTCTTCACACTGAAAGGATATTACATATGAGATATGTGTACGTGCACATCTATGATGTGTATACTATAGACATTATAGCCACATATGCACATAAACAGGAAAAGCAAACAAGACCAGTCAGCGCAGGCTAACTTTATAGGCTAGGCTATTTTTTTGTGCTCCTTTGGAAAGGCTACCTTACACTTAGTTCATGTGAGTGTGTGTGTGTGCCTGAGCTCACATCACTTCTATCTATGTGGCTGTGATGCTTATATAAAAGATAGGAAATTTGTATGCGGGAGGGCTCCTTTCCTCAGCAGGGATGTACCTTGCCTTGCAAGAGCACAGAGCTAGAATGCAGCTGGATTCATTAGTGCTGTATAGTAGGAACAATATTTTTTTTCCTAGGGTTAAAATTAGAGAAGGTTGAAAATATTTTCCACTAGAACTGTATCTAAGGTATTGCCATAGGGATAAAAGAACTCAAAACAATCCTCATATCAGCTGCTCTGAGAGAGGTTTACGGAGCAAGCCTTCACATGGCTGCTTGGGAGTAAGTCCCATCAACTTAAATGGAACAATTGAAGCAATCCTATATCCACTTATCTGGGACCAAACCCCACTGAACCCAGTGGAACTTGGATGCCCTTGTATCACATTGCATGATTAACTGTTTGCTTGCAATTACATGCTGCCCTTCAGTATTTCAGCTCTCAAGGTGTCTTAATCGTAAGAGATAAGAACTTTAAAAATCTAAAAATGATAAATGTAATGGAGCAACAGGCACTTTAAGAGCAAATGAGCAACAGAGTAATAAAATCAGAAGGAATATGACCCCAAAATGACAGCAGAGTAAGTACCAGGTGATTTTCCGTGAGTAAGGTAAAGGTAAAGGCACCCCTGACCATTAGGTCCAGTCGTGGCCGACTCTGGGGTTGCAGTGCTCATCTCACTTTATTGGCCAAGGGAGCCGGCGTACAGCTTCCAGGTCATGTGGCCAGCATGACTAAGCCGCTTCTGGCAAACCAGAGCAGCGCACGGAAACACCGTTTACCTTCCCGCCGGAGTGGTACCTATTTATCTACTTGCACTTTGACGTGCTTTTGAACTGCTGGGTTGGCAGGAGCAGGGACCGAGCAACGGGAGCTCACCCCGTCGCAGGGATTAGAACCGCCGACCTTCTGATCGGCAAGTCCTAGGCTCTGTGGTTTAACCCACAGTGCCACCTGTGTCCCTCCCAAAGGTGGGGGAGGGCTGTCTCCAGTAGTGACCTGTCTTAACTCAGAAGGCAAAAGAAATTGGACCAAGAAATTGGTCTCCTATGATTATTTTGGTATAGAAACAGGTTCGCTGAGAAGTCTATCTTTGTAGTTTTGATTCTTAAATGTTAACACCCCAGTAATAAGTACTGTAATCTACATTATCTAAATGTTGAGCGTGTCGTAAGAAACAATGGTTGCATTCAACCGTAGTCATACTCAGAGTAGACCTCCTCCTGAAATTCATGGCTATGACTGACCTTGGGACATTAATATAAATGGGTCTGTTCTCAATAGAATTTAGTTGGATGCAACCCAGTCTGCATAAGATACACCAGAACAAAATGTCAAGATGTATCTATGCGAAATAGTCTTAGGTGGTTCCTGCAAGTGAGCCCAACCAAGCATGGCAGGGGCAATTAAATCCCTCTTCCTGTTGGTTTGCCAACCTTTAGATTTGGGAGCAAATGTGTATCCAGACTTAATAAGAAACTCCCTGCCCCATGGTTTTGCCTTTCCTTTTAAGGGCCAAGGGAGACCCATATCTGACAAAATCCCACTCAGAGGAGACCCATTGAAATCAATCAAATTAATCATTTCATACTTATGTGCACTGATGTCATTGAATCATCGAATTGTAGAGTTGGAAGGGACCCCAAGGGTCATCTAGTCCCTGCAATGCAGAAATCACAACTAAAGCATTCATAGAATTATAGAATTGTAGAGTTGGAACTCCAGTGAGCATCAAGTCCAATGCCCCACAATGCAGGAATCTCAACTAAAGCATCCATGACAGATGGCCATCCAACCTCTGCTTAAAAACCTCCAAGGAAGGAGACTCCACAACCTCCCAAGGGAGACCATTCCACTGTCAAACAGCTCCTATTGTCCGAAAGTTTTCCCTGATGTTTAATCATAATCTCTTGCAACTTGAAACCATTGCTTTGAGTCCTACCACCCAGAGCAGGAGAAAACAAGCTTGTTCCCTCTTCCATACGACAGCCCTTGAGATATTTGAAGATGGCTATCATATCTCCTCTCAGTCTCCTCTTTCCCAGGCTAAACATACTAATAATTCATAACTAATCTTCTTCCCTGAGAATGACTTAGCTGGATATCTTCTGCTGGATGTTTTTAGTTTATCTCGTAGTCCTTGCAGTGGATTGGTTTGCAAGTGGCTGCATTTATTCCACTTCATTCACTACAAATGGAGTGGCTGAAGGTTGGGTTTCCTACCCAAATTCCCTTTTATTTTAAAAGTGCTAGTTATGTGACATGTGCAAAAGAAGGATTATTGACTGACAGGTATGAATGCTGCCCCCAACATCCTCACAGTCATTTTATATAATGGGATCATTTTGGTGCATTTACTGTGGCAGCATAGTCTATTGAAATTAAATACCCCCCAAATATGACGTTTCAGCTGCTGTGCTACTTGGCGAGCTGCCTAGAACACAGGCGAGATTCTGGGTGAATGTACAGACAACCATTTACCAAGTGGTAATTTGCCACAGCAATGCATAAAATCACTTAGTCATAAGCCAGTCATTTGTTAAATGGCCAAAAGAAAATCTTATCACGTTGGTAGATGATCAGAAAGCTCAGAGCAGCAGAGAAGTGGTAAGGGGATCTCCAGGCACTGGGATAGTGATACCTGTAAATTAATGTGTGTTTTTTTTATTTCACATTTATATCCTGACTTTTCCCAAGGAATGTGACGTAGTACTTGGGGTTTTCTCCCCTTCCTCACAGTTTTTCCACACAATGACATTGCGAGGTAGGTCAGTCTGAATGTGTGTGAGAGAGAGAAAGGGGGGGGGGGAGAGATAGAGAGAAATTGCCACAAGGTCTCCCAGCATAGCTGAGGGTGGTGGGTTGAACCTGGGTTTCTCTAGTTGTAGCCTGACACTCTAATAACCAGAGTTAACTCTTCCCTCCCCAGCTGTGACTCCTCCTTAACACCCCTCCATTGAAACTTGTAAAAGCCCTTCTAATGGCTTTAGAAGGAATGTAAGTAAGAGCATTTTAACCACGGGGGGAGGAACAAGGAAGGTAGGCAGCATATCAGATGGGGAGGCCCAATGCGCTGGTGGTTCCCCCTGCCATTCACAAAGATCTTCACACACACTATGCTGGATCTCTGCCCAATGGCAATATGGACGTGGGTGGCGCCGTGGTTTAAACCACTGAGCCTCTTGGGCTTGCTGATTGCAAGGTTGGTGGTTCGAATCCCCATGACTGGGTGAGCTCCCATTGCTTTGTCCCAGCTCCTGCCAACCTAGTAGTTCCAAAGCACACTAGTGCAAGTAAATAAATAGGTACTGCTGCGGCGGGAAGCTAAATGGTGTTTCACCCCATTTAGCTTAACATTATGTAGAACACTGACTGGCAGTGAATTTTCCGTGAATTTTGGACAGGGGTCTCTCCTGCCTGGTGCCAAGGATGGAACCTGGGATCTTTTGCATCCAAGGCATGTTCCCTGCCACTGCTCTGCAAAGGCATGCGCTCTACCATAGCTACTCTTGGACAAGGTACCCATTCAATTTGTCCAAGGTTACATTTTCCCTTCTGCATTTGCCCTGCAGAAACCAGCAAAAGAATTGTCTGAGAACAGGACTGTTTTTTCAGACTTTCAAGCAACCCCCGCCCCGCAACACCACCAAGAAAAGAAACAGGAGCTATGTGCATTCCATTCAGCTGTTGCAGAGCTGAAATGAATTTGCTCACCATAATGCTCCTTTCAAAAGCTGGAAATCATTATGTCAAATATCCTCTGGATCTTCTCTGAGTGCCCAGGGTTCCTGCCAGCCAGCCGTATCTTCCTGTAAGCAGCTCAGCCTAACTCAAGCATGGCTTTCCAATCCTCCTTGCCACAGCTTTCTTTTCCAGATGACACACAGTAACCCATGGCTACTGAATAACCCTCATGGCCCTCTTGAGGGTGGGGGAGCATTTTGCCCCCTTTACACTTCCTTCTCCTCCCCTCCTTTTGCAAACTTCTGGGTTCCTTTGACCATTCTGATTCTCAGTGGCTCTGTATTTTCTCCATTTGTATCCTCACCAGTATTGGACAGTGGGCCACCATCGCTCATCTGACATCTGGTTGGTCATGTCGCTGTTGCTGACCAGCCAAGTAAGTAGGATAAGTAAGGCAGCAGCAAGGTCAGCACTGTGCTAATGCACTGGCGGAGCCAAACTGCACCATGAACAACTCCACTGCACTCTCTCATCCTCTACTGCCTGAAAAACACCAGCAATATTACCAACCAGAGCTTGGGTGAGTGGTGGCGGCCCACTCCACTGTCTGCTTCTGGTCACTACTCTCCACCCCAAGTTTGTTGTTAGAGGAGAGGTAATAACAACTGTGTTTAGAATCTGACAGAATCTGACAGTGAGTTTGAGGCCACAGATCTTGATGTCAGCAAGGGTGAATATGACATAGGCAGCAGTCTCTGGCCCTTCTACTGCTTCGCTTCTAATCTAGCCACTTCTTGTGCTAATAGCAAATCAAAGGGGCAGTTGTTTAATATTTGGCAACAACAACAAAAGCCACCTTTCCCTCCTTAAATTGTTGAAGCAAGAGTAGTGAAAATGCAGCTAAGAAGCTCAAATCATATATGTGACTGACGTCTTTGGAAATTAAACCAGTGTCCAGACTTTAACATTCAAAAACTTTACTTGCAGAAACTTATAGTTTTGGATGAACTAAAACATAATATTTGCAGCCACGTGCTTTTCCAAGCATGGGTTTACAATCACTTCTAACTTCCAAACAACTGTATTTTTCTCTCCAGAGCTCAGCACTCAGCTTTCTGTATCTCAGTTAGGCCATGCCTTGAAGCTCCTAGGAGAGATTTCCGCTTTCACCTTCTCCTGCAGCTTTTCTCTCAATCTTTCAAGCAGAGAAGAAGTGCTCCATCACTCTATTCAACTTAGCAGTGTTCACTGTGGATTCTAAAACACAGTCATCTTCCTTCACATAAAATGGAGTATCTCCTTCACGAGATACCTCCCATGTGACCAACATTAGCCAATCACATGAGAACGGCAAGAGAACTATCTAGAATTCAGTTACCAACCAATCAAATTCAAACACATAGTAATGCATACAAGCATTTACAGTTTCAGTGAATTAAATTACTATACTTAACATAGTTAAGGCTGATGAAACATTTGGGGGTGACCAGGAGTAGACTTCTATGTTAGCTCAGTTCAGTTCTGGTACCAAAACCAAATTCCTCAGCTCAGAATGTGCCCAGAAGCACACTGCTCTTCAATCCTAACTAGAAGTCTTTTGTTCCCAGCAATGCTTGGTAAATCTTGAGTTTCCAGTAAAAAGAAAAGTTGATCTGAAAAGCACAAAGTATGCTCCCACCTTGTCCTGGATAGCATTAGGTTAAGTCATGCATTCAGAGAAGGCCTGGGTGGGACTCTTGTTCAGCCAGAGCCCTGCCAGCCTTGTAATAATCCTCCCTTGCCTCATTTTACCTACAAAATGTCTCCTCATTCACAGTGAGAATCTGTAGACACCGGCTCCAATAGGCTTTAAGGTATAATGCTTGTCAGAGTTCTTTCTTTATATATATATCAGGTACTTATGCCATCTTAATCTGTGGCACTGCTCCGAGTCCCCCGGATTATTACATTTTTTATCCGGTACTGTCAGCGAGATAAGCAAGCTACCTACTTAGAATTGTCTTTATTATGTGCTGCCGATATGCTTTTCTAATCCATTTCCCACATCTCAGGCAGTACAGTGAAGCTGGCAGGGCTTGCAAAAGGGCTGCAGGAGGCTTTTGAATGGTCAGCTTTGGGCTCGAGCCAGTTTCGTCTCATTAAACCTGTTTTCTGTTTATTGTCCTGCCCTTTTAATGGCAATCTGCTCCTCTCCTTTTATAGTCCAGTAATGCTAAGGCTGTCTCCATTGTAAGTAGCCCCTGATCAATAGTTGCTCCGTCCCCAGCCCCTAAATATATATATATATATTGAGGGGGTCATGAAGAAGAGATTAAGAGGACTTCCGGGTTAGCGCCATCGGCAATGGCGGAATTCCTCTGATCAAGAGGAACCCGCTCCGCAAAAATTGGGTCTTGCCGCCGCGGCGAAGGCGGACACCCTTCAAAAATCCCAGGCGGAGGAAGCCTGGGAACGTGGGATTCGGCTGACACCAGGAGCGCCCCCCTACCCGCAAGGAAACCCCTTTTCCGGGGATCCGAAGCGACGTGGGGTGAGCGGCGCGGTGTTTTGAATCGACAGCTATTTTTATGGAGTGAAGCCGCACAACTGTTGCCAGAGAGTGCTGACTTTTTCCTGTGGACAATTGGACTCTAAACAAGCACCCGTGAGTAGAACGGAAAATTGGATTAAGAAACATTTTAATTTGGCACTGAAGCGGGAAGGTTCTAAACAGGAAGTCCGCCTTCCGCTTTTGTAAATAGACTGAAGCAAAAATTGTGCAAGCTAAAGTCAGGAAAGTCGTATACAAAGGTTTAAAATTCTCCAGTTTTAACCATCAAAACCCCTCTTGGAAGCAGGAGTAAAGAGGGGGAATTTTGATTGTTCAAGCCTGCAGGAGAGAGAGTAAAGAAAGATAAATTTCCACCGTCTCAAACCTGGGAACGGGGTGTCAGAGACAGAGATTTTTGGGGAAGTTCATTGACCGTGAATGGAATGTCTTGTGACAGATAGTTAAAGAAGAGAAACAAATTGATTCCAATGTTGCCTTTTGCATTTAAAAGAAACAAAGAAGTTGAAAAATACAGAAACCATTCAGGAGGCAACGCAGGAACCTGTTTTGACAGGGCAAGTGCAAATGCAGAAGATAATGGAGGAGGTTGCTGTTGAACCTCAAGTAACACAAATGGAGAGACCCAAGGCCCTGCAGGAGCATAAGCCGCTGTCCTTGAAGACTGAATTTGGAGTGGGCCGGGGGGGTCCGGAGAAGTGGGGGCCCTTAACTTTGGAGGGACTTTGAAACATGCTTTTAAATATTTTCTGGACTACACTGCCGACTGTGGGGAATGGGACTGTGGGGAATGGGCTGATCTGCTGAAACAAATAACTAAACTAGAATACAAAAAGGGAGGTGTGAGGAGGTCGGTGAAACAAGTAAATGAAAGATAAAGATATGGAATATTGGATGTGTGTGTTTTTTATTGTTATTGTTGTATTGGTTTCTATGTTTTTTTTCCTTTTTTATGTATTGTTATGTATGTTTTGTTAATTTTTTTGTTGTTTTTTTCCTTTCTTTTTTCTGTAATTTTTGAAACTTCTAATAAATATCATTTTTTAAAAAAATGAAGAAGAGATTAAGAAGATTGTGGGGGGCGGGAGGAGGAAGCTTGGTCTCACATGTCACATCTTTTCCAAAGAGAACCATCTGCCTATTTCACATTAGCAATCCTGTCCTTATTGAGCAGTAATTTGAATGGATTTCAATTTAGGTTCACATCCATGGAAGTCTGTTGATTTACACCCATGTAAGCATGTTTTTTTATATGCCTGTTTTGAATTATGGTGCTGGAGGAGACTCTTGAGAGTCCCATGGACTGCAAGAAGATCAAACCTCTCCATTCTTAAGGAAATCAGCCCTGAATGCTCACTGGAAGGACAGATCCTGAAGCTGAGGCTCCAATACTTTGGCCACCTCATGAGAAGAGAAGACTCCCTGGAAAAGACCCTGATGTTGGGAAAGATGGAGGGCACAAGGAGAAGGGGACGACAGAGGACGAGATGGTTGGATAGTGTTCTTGAAGCTACCAGCATGAGTTTGACCAAACTGCGGGAGGCAGTTGAAGACAGAAGTGCCTGGCATGCTCTGGCCCATGGGGTCACGAAGAGTCGGACACGACTTAACGACTAAACAACAAAGCATGTTTTAGGCTAGTGTCTTTAATTCATTTTAGAATTCAAAATCCTAGAGTCTGTTTTTTAAATGAGTTGTAGTCGGGGGGGTTGTCATAAATGTTTATTGGTTTTCGAGCAATTTAACAAATTGAATTCAATTTCAACACAATATTCCCCTAAGATTTGGACTTCCCATACTTACTTCCATGATGTTTCTATTCAAATCATTCATCTATTGCCATAAATGTAATATTTATCTAAAACATATATCCCACATTATGTTCCTATATCTAGCGTTGCCATGTTTCAGAAAGTAGAAAACCAGGAGCTTTTTTTAACAGAACCAGAAAGTTGTTGAGCTTTTTTTGTTTTACAAAAACACCAAAAATGCCATTTTTCATTTGACTTGCCTAAGATCCAGGACAAAGCACCACCTTTTGGAAATTCTGCCCAGATGTCAATTCCACCTTTGAAATCCCAGTAATGTTCAGGAAAATCTGATTGTATGGCTGCCCTACCTTTCTCATTCTCATTCCTTTGCTTATATTTCCAGTACTGCCTGCAATTTCATAATATTTTCTCAGATAAAACTATAATATTTTCTCAGATAATTCTCCTACAAGCGTTTCTTCTTTTCAGTCTCATGTTTTTGCCGTCATTTCCACCATCTCCATATAAAAAATGAATTGCAGTCTGTAAGTTTAAAAAATAAATAAATTGAGAAGAATACTGGAATGCCTTCTTGATTGGTCTTCTGGAAATAGGTCTTGTGAAGGTGGAAAGATCCAGCAGAAGAACATTTCCCCAGCAGTATTGGAAGCTGCCTCAAGACTTTTCTGTACTAGGTGTCTTAACAAATGAAATTGATGATGACGACGACAACAAATACTACATAGAACAAATACCTTACAGAGTTGTCCATGTGAATGCACCCTCTGTTTTAAAGAAAATGAGTTGTGTGGCGAGTTCCCGCCTACCCCCGAGGAAATAAAGTCACAGGACACAAGAATTCAGGTTAATGGGTCAAATTAGGCCACAACTTTATTGATTACAGGAATTGAGCGGTATTGGCTTAGGCATTGGTCCTAACTACTAACCGGCTATAAGGCCGGAAGGGTTGAACACCAGTGGGAGGAGTCCTGCTGAGGCACGTCAACTAGGACCTCCCCCTGGCGTCACCGTGTGGGGGCGTGCCGTGGGCCCACACCTCCCTAGGCTTAGGACAAGGCCACACCCCCCGGAATCCTTTACCGGACTACCCAGCTGCAGCGAGGGAAAGAGGAGAAGCCCCGGCTGCAGGGGAATTAAATAGCGAAGGCCCCGCCCCCGGAGCCTGCCAATTGGCTGGCCGAGGTATGATGCAGCCGGGGATTCCCTTTAGTATCGCTGGGGCTGGAGCCAGCCCCTGAGAGTGTGGGGAGGGGCGTGAAGCCCGCAACCCCACCTCCTCGTCATCACGGAAGTGGCTCTATAAAAATGGAGATGAATTTCAAGTGGGATTTAATTTCTGCATTGCAGGGGCCTGGATTAGATGACGCTTTGGGTCCTTCACACCTCTACAATTCTATGAATTGTACACCCTGAATCCCTGAAGTGTTGCTGGCAGTCAGTGTGGACCACACTGAGCTAGATGGACCAATGGTCTGACTTGAGATAAGGCAATTTCCTGTGGTTCTGCAATGAGTGCAAAGCAAGTGAAGGAAGCTGCCCTGTCTCCTTGCTCTATGTGCTCAGGGAATGGAGCTAAATAGACAGCAGCTGCAAAGAGCAGGAGAAGTGGAGCCAGGAGGCACCAGGGGTTGACACTGGACCCCTTGAAAGGATGTGGGTCTTGGCATGTGCCCAAGGATGCCAGCTCTGGTTTGAGTCTTCCCACTGAGACAGAAGAGATCAAAACATCACAGAAGATGAACCCTCCACACTCTTAAGAGGCAATCTCTTTGCTTTAGAATGTTTGGCTACTTCCATTACTGGAAGCATCATCTACTGCATTGAGATAGCAATTGTGATATATATTTTTGGCCCCTTTAGTAAAAAAACAAAACAAAACCCAACAGCTTCATTTCTACAACCCTTTGCTGGCTTGTTGTGTTTGATCAGCTTCCTTTAATTGTTTGCTCACCGAAGGTCAGAAATCTTGAGTGAATGAGATTTTCTTGATTGGAATCTGAGCTACAAAGCTATTTCTTCTGAGAATTTAAGAAATTGTCAGTGAATACTTTGTTGTGATCGGGGCAGACCGAGAATACCTGAGCATCTTCACCAGAGCTGCTAGATATTACTACAATGTATGCTTTATTCTGTTCCTGTCTCTTAATTCTATGGATAAAAGATGGCTCAGGTTAACAGTTATGCTAAACAGGAAATAGTGGCTGCTGCAAGGTCACCCTGTGACCAATTAGAGATTTGAACCTGGGTCTGTCCTAGTCTAACCACTCTGTTGTTGTGTTGTTGCTGTTACCCACCCTTCACCATGAGGTTCCAAGGTGGGCTAGAACATTGTGAAATGCAACAAAGCCATTTAAAGTCATGACTAGAGTACATCCTAAAACTACATATCTCAGAGTGTCAAAAACCAGGGTTTAGAGGTGTGTTTTCATATACCCTCCAACAACTTTCTGATGAAAAGTAGTAGTAGTAATTACCCCACCCATCTGACAGGTTTCCCCAGCCACTCTGAACAGCTTCCAACATATATAAAAACACAACAGAACATTAAACATTATAGGTTGTATAGTTACTTATCTCCTTTGCTTGGGGGCTGAATAACTCAATACCCTCCAACGTTTCTTTGATGGAAATAGGGACATCCTAAGGAAAAGTGGGGCATTCCAGGATCAAATCAGAAACCGGGACGGCTTCTCTAAATCAGGGACTGCCCCTGGAAAATAGGGACACTTGGAGGGTCTGCGTTCGAGGCAAGCATTACAAGTGTCTCCACCCCTGTCGTTCAGCCAGAATATTGCGATCCAGCACCGAGGGCCTTCTGGTGATTCCCTTCTGTAAATTCAGGTCTGTCCCTGGAAATATGGGGACACTTGGAGGGTCTGTCTTGAGCGTATGGTGAAAGCAGGATAATGAAGGTGCCAGAGACACCCCTGGGGGGAGGGGCAAATTCGACTGTTCCAGAGAATGCTCTTTCACAGGCCACCACCACCCCAGAGCTTCCGAGCAATGGCTGATAGTAACACCAGAGAGGGTCTGTAAGGAAGGAGTCTGTCTATCTGTCTGTCTGTCTGTCTGTCTGTCTGGTATTTGAGGCCCAAGCAGTTTAGGGCTTCAAACACTAACATGAGCACCTTGAATTGGGCTTGGAAACAAACTTGTAACTAACGGAACAATTTAGAGTAGTACTCTAGGAGTCTGTGATTATACCCAACCACCTATGTGTTTCGAGGCTTCGTCTGCCTATCGGTCCTTCTAAATACTTGTTATTTTGTTGAGAAGTTTGAGCATTAAAAGCAGCCATAGCAATACAGAAAAAGCTCTCACTTCAAGTTGTGGGAGAACATCCACCTGGGGGTTATTTTAAACTCGTACAATTGGCTCTCTGTTTGGTGTGCAGGCCAGTAAACAACACATCCCATCAGAATTTGAATGACTAAAGATAAATTTCACATCGCTAACCTTTCCCGCTGCGCTCCTAACCTTGCAGAATGGCTAGGAATGGAAAAAATATCTGGTGGTTGTGCATAACAAAAGGAGGCAGCAAACTCTTTCCCCTTGAAAGAGTAATAACAGTCCCTTTCTGGAAGGCAGGGAGGTAAAAAAAAAAAAAAGGAATCTGTGAAGTGCTTTTCACACTATGCAGACGTCACAATAAGCACTTTGTACATTTTATTCCTTAACAATAGAGTTCAATAAGCAACAAGAGCACATGGATTCCCAACAAATTGGTATTCTTAACTCTCTTTTGTCTCCCTTTTCCTTGGCCCCTACCCCATCATCGCTCTCTCACCCATGCATACACAAAACTTACAAGTAGTTCACTCTCTCCATTGCCACGCTACAGAAACCTCACCCGGTCATTGTTCTACATTCGTCTAGATAGAATCAACAACACAAATGTGCATTTTAATTAGGGATGGAGGAGAAATTCAGTTTTGTGGGCATTTTGATAAGAAACTTCCAGATTCTCACTTCTCGAACCAATATGCCAACCAAAACACTAGCCTCCAAAATTCACACTTGTCTGAATTTGGTGATGCAGTTCTCCAGATGTTGTTGTTACTGCTGCTGTTGTTAATTACCTATCCTTCACCCTAAGGTCCCAAGGTGGGTTATAACAGGTAAAACACAACATTAATATTAAAACACAATATAGGCATACATTGGGACAAATATGCATAGAAACATATATACAGTGGTACCCCGGGTTACAGACGCTTCAGGTTAGACGCTTCAGGTTACAGACTCCGCTAACCCAGAAATAGTACCTCAGGTTAAGAACTTTGCTTCAGGATGAGAACAGAAATTGCGCGGTGGCAGACGGAGGCCCCATTAGCTAAAGTGGTACCTCAGGTTAAGAACAGTTTCAGGTTAAGAACGGACCTCCAGAACAAATTAAGTTCTTAACCCGAGGTACCACTGTATTACTGAAACTGGGACTAGATCTAGACACATCAAAGAAACATTTCGGTCAAACGCGTTGTAAATTTCATAAAGGGAAATCACGTTGGTGAAAGAAGGGATTCCACAGCGCCATCTGGTGCCACAGTGTTATAATGCATATAAAGCACTTTTTCTTTACGAATGTAGCTGAGTCCTAAGGTACATGAATGCATTGCATTAGGGGGGGAAATGTGTATATCCGTCAAAACAATGTACAGGTTGAGCCCTTTCAAACATTGGAGCAGGAAGGAAGGTGAGTTTCCACGAGGAGGTCACTTTCCATTGGCATTTTTATGGCAAATATAGCATGTGTCCTGGTCACTTTCCGTGCCTGGAATAGCTTTGTCATTTCAGTCCCGCACCAATGCAGTTTTTAGTCTGCTCTGATCGCAACCACCAACAAAGGCTAATAGTGGGAAAGATTAATATCCTTAAAAGGGTTTATTGTGTCACTTATTGTGGATCACTCTGACACTGCATAATGCAGCCAGACTTTATCGTATAGCTTCATTGTGAGACACCCTGATTCGCTTCCACAATGCCAAAGAGCTTAGCTGTATGCAGCTCTTATAGAGGGATCTTCCTGAAGCAGCTCTGGGATGGGGCTTCGCAGATCATTAAAGATGACTGACAGGTTTATTTCAAATAAGCCACAGAAGAGAGGGATTTCTCTCGACAAAATCTTAAGGCTCCTCATGCAGTATTCAAATGTCTTAATGTCAGAACTGCAGAAATACTCCATAGAGCTAGGGAGCCAGAGCGTACACAGAGATATTACATACAACTTGAAAAGGGTCTAGATTGCCCCGCATTCCTACTGCAGTTTTGTTAAGACACCGAACGTATTTTCAATGGGCTGGTAATAAGAAAGTTTAACATTGGCTTTAAGAAAAAGGCTTCTTTTTGCCCCATCTTTGCAGACTCACATGGGATAAAGAAGTGGAAGGAATCATTGATAGTTTAACAGACTTACAAGATAGTCTTGCTACTGTATTTTCAGGATCTTTTATTGTAGCCAAATTCCATTACATATTCCATTCTTCTTAATACAGTATTTTTTCCATCCTCACACCCCAACTAATAAAAAAAGTTGAAGTGTCTAATGATGATCCTTATAATATAATAGCCATTCCCTCTAATGACAAGGTCAGGTGATTGTGTGCCACTGAATTTTACCAATGGGTGTTACCAATTCTGATATGTATGATCAATATTGTTTTGTAGCATTTTATCCATGTGGTAAAGGAGCAGAGAAAGACATGAAGGAACTACAGGGTTTGACAACAGCAATAAACTGTGCTTGCAGAGTGCTCTGTGCAATATTCAGACAGAAGACGGGATAGTGCCTAATGTATTGGGGCCATTTTGGGAATCCAAAACATCAGAAGAATTGCAGAAGCATTATTATTGCAAATTCCTTCCTGTCTTCCCTTCTATCATAACTCCTCCCATTGGGTACCTCATTTAGGACCACTCGACCATTAGGCAGACTGAGGCAATTGCCTCAGGCTGCATATACTGGAAAGGTAATTGGCAGCTCATCCACCTATTCTTCCTGAATCTTCTGGCCATTCTCCTGTGATGATGGTGACTACTTCTGTCACATGCTTGTCGCCCTGTAAACTATCCAGCTGCCCTCAGGAGCACTGGAGGATGGCATCTCATTGCCATATCAAAGTCAGATTCAGCTCCCAGTCTGAATCTTAGCTTTTGGATATGGCCTAGGGGTGGGAGTTACTAACTTCTCCTTTGCCTCAAGGAGCAAAATGCATTGAGCCGGCCCTGACATTGTCTCCTTGGGTTACTGCCAGTCAGGTCCTCCTTTCAGGCTTCCCATAGGCAACTGGTTAGCCACTGTGAGTGCAGGATACTGAACTACATGGGCTTGATCCACCAGGCTGTTCTGAGGCTCAGCATGTGAACAAAAACTAGGCAGCCCCTCAACCATGCAGTCCCCACTTCCTCATGAAGATTTCACTCGTTTCAAAATATCAAAGCTTTGGCATTCTTTCCTGATCTTGAATAGAAATTTCTAAGCCAGAGCAAACTGCTTCTCCGCTCCCCACCCCACCTCCCTTTCTGGGGGCGGGGGGGACTGTTCTGTGTTAACTTTTGCCAATTCTTCTGTTTGTGCAATTGGAGCATTTTGACACATAAGTCTGCCTTAGTGTGAGCAAGGAAAATTGGAAGTCTACCACCTAGGAAATATTTCATTTTTAATAAAAAAAAATCCTGTAATATGTCATATAGATTTCATGCAATATGTATCTTGGCTTGTGTCATTTTTGACACTATTTACAGCCCAACCCACCACCCAATTAAACTCCAATTCAAAGATTTAAGTTCATTGATTTCTGTTCTCTTCGACTGGACTAAATCAACATTATATTCAAGTGCAACTATTTTTAGCTCATTCCAGAGAGGTAGTTATGACAGTCAGTTGCAGGAAAAGCAACAAAGGGTGTTATAGCACCTTGTGGCACCTCCAGACTGAGGGGTTTGCTTTGGTTTTTTGCAAGTGTATTTTGCAAAAAGAGGGGCACACAAACAAAAAAAACCTGCCATATCAGTATATAAAAAGTTATAGGATTTCAGCAAGAAATCACTGGACAGGCAGTGTGTATTATGTCTACTCTGAAACTTTTGCAGGCATGAAACAAATACGTTGTTGTTGTTGTTGTTGTTGTTGTTGTTGTTATGTGTAACCAGTCTGCTCCCATCATGTGTGCAAATCATTATGCATGCACACACAAAAAGAAGTTGGTTAGGGGGGCTACCAGTTTATTATGGCACAAGCATATGGGTGGGAGGGTTGACAGACATATACTTACAACTCAGGTTAACATCTCCTGATCTGCTGAAATGGACTGTAGCCCCTGAAAGCATATGCCATAATAAATCTCTTAGTCTCATTTGCTGTTCTTTTTGGCTTCGTTAGTAATTAGGTCAGTATCTAGGTACTGGCTATTTAAAAAAGTAGTTGCTTAACTACTTTAAAGTAGCTGCAAAGGTAATTCCTGGAACAGTGGTACCTCAGGTTAAGAACTTAATTCGTTCCGGAGGTCCATTCTTAACCTGAAACTGTTCTTAACCTGAAGCACCACTTTAGCTAATGGGGCCTCCCACTGCCGCCGCGCTGCCGGAGCACAATTTCTGTTCTCATCCTGAAGCAAAGTTCTTAACCTGAGGTACTATTTCTGGGTTAGTGGAGTCTGTAACCTGAAGCATCTGTAACCTGAGGTACCACTGTACTTTTAACTAAAATGCAGTTGATGCATTTATCATTACTTTGCAGGTAGAAAGTGGCAGCTGTTTTTAAATTACTTTTAAAGTAGTCTGTGGCCCTCAGTGCCAGCGGTCTCAGCAGTCGGCTGGGAATTAGAAGACTCGGGTTCAAATTTTGCTTCTGTTACAGACTCTTAAGTCATCTGCAGGGCAAGTCATTGTTTCCCAGCCTCCATTCCTCATCTGCGAATGAAAATAATTGTGTCTCTTATCTAACAAGGGTGTCGCACATGCAAGCAACAACAACAAAAGCCTCTTTAGTTTGGAGAAAGGGCGAGTAAGAGGCAGCATGATAGACATTTGTAAGGCATAGAGAAAGTCAATAGAGAATTTTTCTTCTAACTCTTTTATAACAATAGAACTTGGGCACCCTCCAATGAAGCTCAAAAGCGTACTCAAACTATGGCACACTCCCCCAGGAGGCAGGGATGGCCAACTTGGATGGCTAATAATAATAATAATAATAATAATAATAATAATAATAATAATTTATTATTTATACCCCGCCCATCTGGCTGGGCTTCCCCAGCCACTCTGGGCGGCTTCCCAAAAAGTATTAAAATACTGTAATACATCAAACATTAAAAGCTTCCCTAAACAGGGCTGCCTTTGGATGTCTTCTAAAAGTCTGGTAGTTGTTGTTCTCTTTGACATCTGGTGGCAGGGCGTTCCACAGGGCAGGCGCCACTACCGAGAAGGCCCTCTGCCTGGTTCCCTGTAACTTAGCTTCTCGCAGTGAGGGAACCACCAGAAGGCCCTTGGAACTGGACCTCAGTGTCCGGGCAGAACGATGGGGGTGGAGACGCTCCTTCAGATGTACTGGACCGAGGCCGTTTAGGGCTTTAAAGGTCAGCACCAACACTTTGAATTGTGCTCAGAAACGTACTGGGAGCCAATGTAGGCTTTCAAAGAAGATCAGACAAATTCATGGAGGAGAGGGCTACCAAGGGCTCCTAGCTGTGATGGCTATACTTTCCCTCCACAGATTGGGGCAGCAATGCTTCTGAATATCAGTTGCCGGAAACCACAGGACAGGAGAGGGCTCTTGCAATCGAATCCTGCTTACTGGTTTCCCACAGGCATCTGGTTGGCCATTGTGAGAACAGGATGCTGAACCAGGTGGGCCTTTGGCCTGATCCAGCAGGCTATTCTTACATTCTTCATTGACTCACTACAAACATTTACACCTTGCCTTTCCTCAGAAAAAGGCTAGAGGCGAATAACAACAGAATCACGCCACACCACGCGATGCATTATTGTTTGTTACAGAATCTGCTTCATCTCCAAAGTTCTTTATAAGCTACTCACCGTGTCATCATTTCCCTCGCAGAGCAATTGAAGCAGTCTCCGTTTGGCAGCCGGAATGGAAACGCGTCCCGATACTTGGATGGCAACCGCACTCCTATTTTTGGTTCTTAGCTCTCTCAACTAGCCACTTTTAGATGTTGCAGGTGGCTGTTTCTCGCTGTAGGGGAGGGGGGTTCATCTGGATCCAGGAACCTTTGGAATTTGGAATGCTTTTGCTCGAGTGGGGGATGGGAAGGAGAGAGAGAGAGAGAGAGAGAGAGAGAGAGAGGAGTTAGCGGCAATTTGCAGGTGCGCTTGGCAAGGTGAGCCCAGCGCCCACTGTTATGTACTGAGTTGAATAGGATCCAAACTGCAGCAGTCTGATTGGTCCTAGAACAATAGGATCCAAAAGGCAGCAGTCTGATTGGTCCTAGAACAATAGGATCCAAAAGGCAGCAGTCTGATTGGTCCTAGAACAATAGGATTCAGAATGCAGCAGTCTGATTGGTCCTAGAACAATGCAGCAGTATGATTGGTTGGCAGGAACCACCCAATCATGCTCCAGATAGAAGTGAATCCACAACCTGATTGGCTTACAGTAGAATTCCGGAATTAGCCAATCATGTGCAGCCCATTGTGTAAATAATGTATATAAAGCAGATACCTTGAGGGGACTTTCATTCATTCCTCCTCACCACTATGAGCTGAATAAAGAGCATGAAATCACTTTGTGACTCTGAGTATATTTCACCCACCATACCATGTTGTTCAGCAGATCGCTTCAGCCCCCCACTGCTGTTTTTATACGCCATCTCCCCCCACTCGCTTTTTAAAAGGAAAGATACTTATATGTGAGTGTGAAGCAATAACTAGGAGACTGTGAAAGCAGGGAAGTTATTAAGTGGCTGTGAAGTGAGGCTATAAACACCGCCAGAGATGCAGGCGGCTGAGTGGTGCAGAGTGCCGGCAATAGATTGTTAATGGGATGGAGGCCTCTTCTTGCATCTTCCCCGCAAATGACCCACAATGGCACAAGAAAGAGATTAGCAGGCTAGTCTAGCCTGGAGCATACAGCTAAAACACGGCACTCAGGTGTTCCTCTAGGGAGGAAAGGAGCGAGTGTCAGCACAGCGCTCTGTGATGTAGAACTCATGTGGGAAAATGCCCCCTTCCTCCTCCTCTCCTCTCCCCCCCACCTCCTTTTAAAGTAATTATTTTACATACAGGGAATGTTCTTTTGTTTCCTCTTAGGAGGTAAGTGCTGTGATAATATGGAGGGAACCTTGCTGGGTAGCGAGAGAATGACAATCAATCAGGACCTGTTACAAAGCCTTTCCCTAGCCCCCCTTCTTCTCCCTCCCCCCACAGCAGGATAAATTAGTAACCTTGCTGGCTTCAGCTTTCTTGCTAGCAACATGTATAGAAAGAGCTCAATTGCCCCGTTCAACGTACGTACCAAAATATGAGTCCAGACAGCCAATTCAGGAACACAATATGACTCGCGGTCAGGAGCAAGGATGCTTAATTGTGAAGCGTTTAAGCCTGGGATGGGTGGGCCAGTGGTTAATTCACAAAATAATATTCACTCCCGCCCAACGGATATAGCCGCAGTTCCTTGCCTTCTGCAAATGTGTGCTTGCAGAGTTGGCCCCACCATTAGGGAGAGTGTGGTGGCAGCTTATTTGAGATGTCATGAAAGGGCAGCAAATTGTTAGTTTCCCAGTGTATTATTACTGTATTTTTACTGCTGGAGAGAGGTCCTTGTGGCCTCAGCTGCCAAAAATAACTTGACTGGCCTGGGGTACTCTGTGAGTGTCCCTATTTTCCAGGGAAAGTCCTGGATTTATAGAAGCCATCCTGGTATTTGAATTGATCCCAGAATGTCCCACTTTTCCTTAAGACATCCCTATTTTCATCAGAGAAATGTTGGAAGGTATGGAGTTAAGTAACCTCCAAGCCATGGAGATAAGTAACTATGCAACCTTTAGAAGACATCTGAAGGCAGGTCTGTACAGGCAAGTTTTTAAATGCTTTGTGTTTTTATATATGGTGGAAGCTACCCAGAATGACTTGGAGAACCCAGTCGGATGGGTGGGGTATTATTATTATTATTATTATTATTATTATTATTATTACTACTACTACTACTACTACTACTACTACTATTATTATTATTGAATAGGATGTCCCTTTTTATCAGAGAAATGTTGGAGGGTATGGGTACTGTGTCAGATAATAATACCTCCTGGTATTCCACCCTCCCTATTGCCCCATCAAGAATGGAGCCATCCTTTCAGGGATCTCTCCCATGGCTGTCCCCAACATCTCCAGTTGAAACCCTTCCCTTAAAACCCGGGAGAGCCACTGCCAATCAGTGTGGACAATGCTGGCTAGAAGGACCAATCATCTGTCTCAGTATAAGGCAGATCCTTGCGTTTCCATATCGCCATGTCTGTGACTCAGCCGTACTGCAGGACACATCAAGAATCACAATGCATCCCCGTGCCCTCTCTCAGGAAGTTATTGCTACCCACACATTGCAGAAAGAAGTGAGATCAATGCTGCCCACGACCTCTCTGCTCCAACAGACACAGAATGATGGATGCATTCAACACAGCGACTTAATCTTCCAAAGCATATTTTCAGATCCTGTCATGGTAGTCTGTGATCTGCCTCAGTACACAGTGTAGGAATTACAGTAATAAGGCACAAACAGGACTTTGGAAGGAAGAGAGAAGGGGTCTTTTTCCAAACTCCTTTCCTCTTGTTGTTTCTGCTTTAGCCTTTTTCTGCTAACTGCCCCATTTTGAAGCAATGTCATTTAATGACTTCTGAACTGTGTTCAGGTAGAACCCTGTTAGGGCAATTAGCACACACATTTGGCACTCTTTTCAAGCAGACCGAATACTAAAGCCTCTGGCAGTGATCCTTCAGTTTCTAAGAAGCCTCTCTCTCTTTTTGCCATTACAGTCGTACCTTGGAAGTTGAAAATAATCCATTCCAGAAGTCCGTTCGACTTCCAAAACATTCAAAAACCAAATCGTGGCTTCTGATTGGCTGCAGGAAGCTTCTGCAGCCAATCAGAAGACGTGGAAGCCCCGTCAGATGTTTGGGTTCCCAAATAACGTTCACAAACCGGAACAATGACTTCCAGGTTTGCAGCGTTCGGGAGCCAAAACATCCGAGTTCCAGGGCATTTGGGATCCAAGGTACAAGCGTTAGCGCCTACTTTCCCTCTTAAGTTGTGAACGATCCTTTCTTTTGACTCCTGCCATTATGTCTATAACCCCTCAAGGGTAATTTTTAAAATATTTTTTAATTACATTTGTACCCTGCCTTTTCGTCCAAGTAGCTCAAGGTAGTGTACTCTTTAGCCCGGTATTTGGCTAATTGACAACAGATGTCCTTTTAAAATGTGTTGCGGAAGACGGGGGGTTATTGGGTTGTTCTTGTTCTTGTTTTTATTATGTATTTTGTGTTTTCATATTGTGATTATATGTTGTGAATCGCCCAGAGACCTATGGATACTGGGCGGTATACAAATTTAAGAAATAATTTAAGAAATAATAAAATAATAATAATGGTATGAAATAATAATAATGGTAATAATAATGGTTCTCACCTCCTCCTGTTATCGTCACAACAGTCCTGTGAGCACAGGTTAGGCTGAGAGATAGTGACTGGCCCTAGGCCACCTAGTGAGCTTCGTGAGTGGAGATTTGAACCCTGGTCTCCCAGATCCTCAACCAACAATCTAACCACTACTCCACATTGCCTCTTTTGAAGGGATGTCACTCAGTTGATGTGGGCGGCTGATCCCAGATGTACAGTGAAACTAATGTGAGCTTAAGTTATTTTTAATAAAATAAATTGTTATCATCACTAAAGCTCTAATCTGGACCTTCAATCCCTCCGTTTTAAATATTTGAAGGGTAAAAGGATAGAAAGTGAAAAGCCACCTACTTTTCTGTCATCTAAGATGCTTGGAGGGAAGCAGCCCTTTCGAAATCCTTTGCTATGAAACCATTTCTGAAGCAATATAACAAAATGAACTGGAACAGCTATAGGAGTGGGGGTGGGGAATTGGATTTGGTTCATGTTTAAGGGCAAACCTACCTAATTCCTAAAACAGGATCTGAACCAAAACACACCCATCCTTCGAAATTCACCCTTCTCTGAATTTTGCAAGGCAGTTCGCCAATCAAATAACGCGTGCAAATATGCATATATGCATATACTAGGGTAAAATGTGTGTATCAGTGAATATGTTCATGAAAAGAGTGTATATAAAAATGCATTATATATGTGGAGAATTTGCTTTGCAAAAAAAAAAGTGTGTATTAGGCATTTAAAAGCTATGCAGTTGAGGAGTTCGCAATAAAATGCTGTTGAATTTTCATGAAGACTTTAAAAAGTATAATTGGGAAGCAGACTTAGGAAACGGAACCTGCGACTGGGAAACTGAGAGAGTGCCAAAGTGACTGATTCACTGATCTGTTCCATTCAAGGATACCAGAGCTTAGAGTATCAGCCTAGGACCTGGGAATCCACACTCATCCATGAAACTCATTGGGTGACCCTGAACCAATCACTGTCTTTTAGCTTAACTTACCTTGCAAGAGGGGAGAAGCATGTATTTTATTTTTACTGCTACAGAGGTAGAATGTGTCAGCATCCGGGGGATCATCTCCTTCCAGCCCTCACGCTGCGAAGATCCCTCGACCTCTGGTGCAACATAAATCAGTGACCCAAGTCTGCTGACATGGGTACACTTTACTTAGCAGAGCAAACTGCGCAATGAAAGAGGCTTGAGGCTTGTGGAGACATACTAACAAACTACGGATTTATTAAACATAAATCAGGACAAAAAAAACCCATGTAGTCTCTCCTTGCCGTCTCTTCCGAGAGAGAGAGAAAAGCAAAAACAAAAGCAACACAGCGGAAGTTCCGCTTACGCCAGCAAAACTGAGCTGGAATGTAAACAGACATGTGGCATGTAACAGTCCCATGTCTGTAACTAAAGGTGGAATGGAAAATCCCAACAACATGGTCCTTTTATGATTTTATGCATCGACCACTCACATGCCACTCACATGCCAAGATAATTTGGTTTTTTGGGAGGGTGGAGACCAGTTTTCTGCTCTGCCTTACACAGAAAACCATCTCCATGAACTGCTGCCAATCTGAGTTGGATTTTAGCTGATAAAGGGTAGCTTATTGTATTTATGATTAGCATTGATTACATGCCTGCACAATCCTTTATGTGTCTACTCAGAAGTAAGTGCTACTGACTTGAATGGATGTAAGTAGATGTAAGACCAGCATGAAATAAAGGTCATTGTTCCAGATAGAATAGCCACAGTTGACTAGTGTGATAGTCACACCTCTTGCAGGAGGAAAGAATTGTAGTGGCTCCTTGGCATTAATCAGGGCCAATCAGCACCCTGAAGCACTCTGGGAAATGTTGTCCAAGGAGGAAGAAGAAGAAGAAAAAGACCACTTATTTAAACCAAGAGCAACCATTTCCAGCACAAGCATTTGTGTTTTTTGTTTGTTTGTTTTCCAGAAAGGACATAGGACTTTCACTGAAAAAGAATTTATACATTCCAGCCTCTTCAAAAAGATGATTTTCATATCAAAAATCTAATACTATAAAAATTTGGCACATACCTTTTTATAAACCTGTTTCTCCTGCAGCTTAAAATATTGCCTAACTTCCTGTACTTGTAAGTCTTTTTTATATAAAAAAATATTTCTATGATATATCATCCTTTTCACCTTGACTTTTAACAGTATTTGTTCCTATGCCATTTTGGCAAAGCTACAATTCTGGACATTGATTAGAAGCTAAATTTCCCACTGAGATCCATAGGGAAGCTGGGATCGTTAGGGGATAGCATTCCAATATAATCTGAATTCTTCTTTCGCAATTTAAGGGATAATTCCTCTCCCCACTGTTGCCATTCTGAATATTAACCTTATTTTTATATGCAATGGCATAATAGTATCGTCATGCATGAAATCTGCAGCGTACTGTTAGGGCAGGAAACATCAGATCATTATGTCAGTCTTGGTCATTGCTAATTGAATTACAGTTTCTCGGCGCTTTACATTTCAATTTGCTTCCCTGAGTTGACAGCAGTTCAGAGGCAGGCTGGAGAACTGTGTCAACAATGCCAAAACTGCAAATGTCTTCAAGAGATCATAAATGAGCCATCAGATGGGGACATATTGCTCCATATTAGACTAAATGAAGTGGCACTAGTACCCTTTGACAAACATGTGGAAAGAAGGGGTAGAGGAAGCTAGAAGTAAGCTTTCCAGAAGAGATGGGGAACCTCAAGCTTAGGGGGCAAAAGTAGCCCCCTCTGCCTGGCTCTTGGGATTCTTCCCAAGGCCACAGCCCTCATTTGACCACTTGACTTAGCTAACAGAGAGCACCAACTTAGACTTGACTTAGCTTACAGAGAGCACAACACCAAATTTAGACATTAATAACATTGACTGTGACTATTATTGTTGCTACTACATTTTTACATTTCACAGTTTTCTGGACCACAAATTAATACTGCCTTAGCTATCTTGACCTCTTTTCAAGGAACTCCAGAAAAATTTGGTTTGGAAGCGAGTTCTAAGCTTCTCTAACAAAATCTCCACAGAACCTTACAACAAAGTGACCATGCCCACATTTCCATGGAGACAGCCACGATAATTAAATCTGTTTAAAGCCTGTTTAAGTTTTAGTCTACATGCTCCCTTATTTAGTGCCAACAGCGTTCTTGGCAGTTTCCCATTAGCTTCAGTGAAAGCAGGGAATTTGGCAACGGAAAGGAAATTGATAGAACCAGATACACTAAATACACCTAATATTACACTGTTTAACTTTGAAAATTCTGCATAATACATAAAAAAATGCAGATATTTATATCACAGTTGCAACTCAACCGTTATTCAGGCATTCATCTTCTCACAATTTCCGCAAAGTGTGTCGTAGGTGGAATAAATTGGCCACTGTATTACACCGGAAGGCATTCCGAGATCTCTAGCAAAACAAACATTCAATCAAAAATGTCATGATTTCAGAAGCCACTGACTTTGCTGGTAATCCTGGGGTTCGAAAGGAAGCTCTTCAATATATTTATTGCCCTGACAGTTCATAGAGCTCATAATCCAAAGATTTCTTCCTGCACTTTTCATTAGAATATCAACACCTCAAGTTTTCAGAGGCAATGTATTAAGCGGCGGCAGAAGGTGGGGGAGAGTACAGGGCGGCGATAAAAGACAACTGAAAACCCATGAAGCAATCCTGGTGGTTTGGACCAAAACTGCAGCGGAAGGGCCTAATGTCAATTGCTAAAGTAAGAAATGATCGACGTATTCAGGAGTTTATGAGGTTAAAGATAAGGAAGTCTATATTCACATTCATGGAATGAAAAAGCAATAGCAGGTTCTTTGGGAAGGGCATTCATGACAGAACATGTGTGACCATTATTGTTAGCACGTAAAAAGGTAAAGGTAAAGGACCCCTGGATGGTTAAGTGCAGGCAAAGGTGACTATGGGGCTGTAACGCTCATCTGGCATTTGTCCGCAGACAGCTTTTCGGGGTCATGTGGCCAGCATAACTAAACTGCTTCTGGTGCAATGGAACACCTTAATGAAACCCAGAGCGCACGGAAACGCAGTTTACCTTCCCGCCTCAGCGGTACCTATTTATCTACTTGCACTGGCATGCTTTCAAACTGCTAGGTTGGCAGGAGCTGGGACGTAACAACGGGAGCTCAGTCTGTTGTGAGGATTCGAACTGTCGACCTTCTGATTGGCAAGCCCAAGAGGCTCCGTGGTTTAGACCATAGCACCACCTGCATCTTCTTGTTAGTACATGAGGCAGGATAACAATGGGTAGAGGAAGAACCATGGACTCCTTGGGGGAAAGGTGAGATGTAGGGCATTTTTTTCGCAGTTCCAGCCCCTCTCAGGTGGGCACCATTGTCATTATACGAGGACAAGGGAGGCATTCAAGGTGAGTTCCGGCACTTCTTTTTCTAAAAAAAAAAAAATTGCTCTGGTGGGATGTCAATGTCATTATAAATAATCAACTGTGAAAATGATGGGTGCATCTGGATCAGAATCCAGAGAATTAGTTCTGTGATCCCCCCCCCCATCATTTCATCAGAAGCATCTGGTATTGTCCATAGTCAAAAGGACTGACTCATGCTGAGTCTCTGGCTGGGCGCTTTGTTTTGTGTTTAAACAGACTGTCAACAACAATAAAAAGGTGAACAGTTTGTCTGAATCATCCACCACAAGCACAAGCTTCTATTTGGCTTGCCACTCGTCAACCGGTGAGGTGACATTTGGAAGGAGTGTCACGGTGACCCAGCGCAGGTTGCCATTTGTGGCTGATCTCATGTGCAGAGTGAGGACGGCCTCGTAACCAAATACTCATGCACGTTTACATGTGTGTGCTTCTGTACTGCAAAACCTGCAGCAATTTCATTTCTTAAAAACCATCCTTTAATTCACAAAGCACTAAAAAAGAAAAAGAAAACCAAATCACATAGACGCTCACATGCAATTATGAATGAAGAATGTTGCAGCTGAACATTTTGCAAAGGCTCGGTTCTTCTACATCACTTTAGAATAACATCCACTTGAGCAAAGCCTATCTTTTTCTCTCTCTCTTTAGCGTGAAATATATACACTTTTTCACACCCCCACACACCCTGATTGGAGATTAAATGTGTTTGCATGCAAAGCATGTGCTCTTCTGCTGAGCTGGGGTCCTTCCTCAAGATATATATAGCTGGAGCTGCAGATAAAATATGTTGTTTGTAACACCTTGTGGCATGGAAGAGCATATAGACCTCTGTGGGTTCACTCCCATCACAGAAAGTAACAGCAGATTCGTTACATGAACAAAGATAGTGCTGTTCTTACCTGAAAACCCTGGGATGAAAATCAATGCAGATGAAACAATTCAGATCTTGCCTATACATTGAGAAATATTCAGACTTGCATATTGAGTGGCTAGACACCAGGTGCCTAGGAGTATAGGAAGCAGGCTTATACTAAGTCAGTCAGTTAGTCATAAGGAGAGCCTATTACTTCGGACCTATCGCCCATCTAGTCCAGAATCCTGTTCTCACAGGTGCCATTCAAGTGCCTGTCGGAAACCCGCAAGCAAGACTTCCCCCTCCTCCAGTTTCTAGCAACTGGCATTCAGAAGCATTACTGCTTCCAGCCTTGGAGGCAGAGCATAGTCAAGCTGACCAGCAGCCATTGATAGCCTTTTCTTCCATGAATTTGCCATCCAAGTCGATGGGAAGCACAGCCTCCTGTGGAAGTGAGTTCCATAGTTTAACTATGCAGAAATGCTTCCTTTTCTCTGTTCTGAATTTTCTGGCTCTTAGCTTCGTTGAATGTCCAGGGATTCTGGTGTTATACTAGATTACCCTTGGGGCAGTGGCATGCAGTGAAATTTTTCATAGGAGGCACCAGCTTGTGAGGGTGATTTTGTTGGATGTGAAACACAAGAGCAGTCAAGTACAACATTCCTAGAGTGAATATGTTTATACATGGGGAGGAATGTTTGTCCACCCAGCAGGTAAACCTCCTGTTTCATTCTGGGCTGGGACAGATTTCCTCTACATGTGACTAGAGGTGGGCGTGGTCTCAGCTGTGCAGGTAACAACAAAAGCACAGGGCAGCCATCTCTCTCTCTTTGACTACATGCATCGAAGAAGCAACATCTGCTTAGCCAAAAATGTGCCAAGAGATGACAAAGGAACAATCTCCTTATGAGATAGTTTCCAGGTGTATGTTACTTTTCTAAGCTAAGTCTGCCTTCTGGGATCCGATTGTGAACAGAATGTGAATAAACTCTTTTTTATACTGTGTTGTGTCTTATCTTTTATAAGGGAGTAAGAGGGAAATACCAGGACAGTTATTCTAGAGGCTTTAGCGAGCCTGAGCAAATGTATCCGCTGTGAGTTTAAAAAAGGGAATGTTACTCTGCTAAAATTGTGAACTTGTTAACACAAGTTGGAAAGGCTATAATCAAACAATATATCCTCTCCTGCATCCCTGAACAATCCCACAGATTTTTTTTTGGGGGGGTTGCATGTGTGATGTCCCAACGTCCTCATGTCATGCACATGAGCATCAAACCTCCCTCCCTAAGCTAAGCAGAAGCTTCCCGGGCTATGAGAGGGAGGCACCAGCCTCTATGGGACACAGGTGGCACTGTGGTCTAAACCACTGAGCCTCTTGGGCCTGCCGATCAGAAGGTTGGCAGTTCAATTCCCCGCAATGGGGTGAGCCCCCATTGCTCTGTCCACTTCCTGCCAACCTAGCAGTTTGAAAGCATGCCAGTGCAAGTAGATAAATAGGTACCACTGCGACAGGAAGGTAAACGGCATTTCCGTGCACTCTGGTTTCCGTCACAGTGTTGCGTTGCACCAGAAGCGGTTTAGTCATGCTGGCCACATGACCTGGAAAGCTGTCTGTGGACAAATGCCAGGTCCCTTGGCCTGAAAGCGAGATGAGCGCCACAACCCCAGTTGCCTTTGACTGGACTTAACCATCCAGGGGTCCTTTACCTTTTTTACCAGGCCTCTGACAGGATCCTAGAGCCCTCCTGCCTCCTTCCCAAAGCCTGCAGGCTTTCGGAAGATGACAGGAGGGCTCTTTGACCTGTCAGAGCATCATGCCTCCCTCCGTAAGCTAGGCAGAAGTTTCCTGGGCTTTGGGAAAGAGGTGCCTAGACCCCCTAGTCCTTTAACCACACACCATTGCCTTGGGATCCCCTTAGGGTTGTCACCTTTGTTCTGGCAAAAGGCAGGACAGGACGGGGAGGTTTGAGGGCGATTTTTCCACCTGGTGCTGAAATGACTTCAAAGCAATCCAATACAATCTACTGCAGCCTAACAGGATGGCCTCTCTGGAATGTGTCACACAAATTTGTAAGCCTGTCTGTGTTTTCCTACACGGAGCTTAAATACATGACCTTTCACACACACATCACTATACAGCAATGCATGCAGGCCAGGGCAAATAAATAAATACATGGGGGGGCATATCCTGATGATGGGGTGAGCTTTGCTCCACATATTAAATTTCCCAAAGAGAGATGCTGAGGACGGACTCTGTGTCCTTTTGCATGGAAAGCATGTGTTTTATTGCTGAGCACTTCCTAGATTATGGTGATTGATGCAGCCTGGTGAAAATGCAGATTTTGGGGGGAAAGAAATCCATTAGAATGCATTAGTGGGAGACGGAAAAGGGTGTCATTTTCCCTGCCCGCCCATCCTCCAAGCAGCCGGGCACAAGCTCCTTTCCCCATGCACATTCCGCTTTAATGCTATATTTGTCACACAGATTCTTCCTACTTGCCCATCTGGCATGTAGATACTGTTTCCAAATTTGTTGTCCTTTACATTCCAAAAGCCTATTTGACTTGAGATGTTTCCATAAAGAGGCAGAAAGCCCTGCCAGAGTTTGATATACAGAACCAACATCCCGTCTGTGTAGCATGCTGTTTTCCAATCAGGAAAAGCAACACCGACCTGCGATGATTACCGTTGCTGTTCTGCTCTCCTGACTAGGTGCACCCTAGTTACCTATACGGGCACCTGTAACACAGCAGCACAGCCAGAACACAAAGTTCTGTGGCTAATTGTAGGCTTCGGATAATGAAATCCATCTCACCGGTTCTAAAATGGAAGGAGGCTGTTTAGAATGGATGCCCCTGATGCTTGTGGGACATATGCTCCTGACCTCCTGCACAAAATAGGCTGTGATGGAACTTCACCCGCTGATTCCTGCACATAGCCCATCATCAAGAAGCGATTGAATTAGAGCATACCTTTTAGCGCAGCATCCCAGCTCCATCTGCTCCCTTTGTAATCTATACTTGGAGCGTATCATGTGTCATGGCAACACAGTTAATGGGCTTAGTCATCTCCTATGGAGTAACCTACACTAGGTGATAGATGGGAAATCCCGTAAGCTTGACTTTGTTGAATTCCCAGCAGTTACTAGGGAGGCAGCACATGGTGCACTCCTACTATGGCCTTAGGTAGTAGCTTTGACGCACTCTGTGAGACCACGGATATTTTTGCCCTTTCTGCAGTGCAGAACCTGGAGTTTCTGGTTAACCCTACCGAACTACAACAGAACTCACCGCCATGATTTCCACCAGTCCTGTAACCCAGCCTTTGGCACCCTGGTGGCCTCCAAATGTCTGGGACCGCAACTCCATGTTGGTTGGGATGATGGGAGTTGTAGTCTAAAACTTATGGAGGCCACTTGGTTGCCAAAGGCTGCACTGACCGCATCCTCATAGCTGAGACCACAAGTTTGTGCCCTTACCTTCCATTGTCTGCAGAGCCCGGTATTTACCAGTTCAGCTGCACGCTCATCCAGGAAAGGTTCAGGAAACGGCCGTCAAAATGATCCAAGGAATGGAGCCATTTCCATAGGAGGGAAGGTTGTGACATTTGGGGCTTTTTTAGTTTAGAGAAAATGTAAGACGTGACATAATGGAAGAAAACAAAATGACTCACTGTACAGAGAAAGCAGATAGAGGTCTCTCATAACACTGAAACACATGGACATCCAAGGAAGATGAATGTTGCCATTTGAGCAACCCTTTCTTCAGAGGCTTGCTACTGAGGTGGTGGTGGGATGGAGGAAGGGCAGAAGGTCTCCCATTCCCCACTCACCCACCTCCCCACCAACACCTGTCATGCCACTAGTGGTTTGTGGGGCTCTGTGAGTGGTGTGGTGTTGCTCTCCTGCCTTCTGAACACTGAGTGTCACTGCTGTTTGTGAGAGGGAAAGAATCAAGGAGTCCAGGACCCCTGGATAGTTAAGTCCAGTCAAAGGCGACTATGGGATTGCGGTGCTCATCTCACTTTCAGGTCAAGGGAGCTGGCGTTTGTCCACAGACAGCTTTCCAGATCATCTGGCCAGCATGGCTAAACTGCTTCTGGCACAATGGAACACCTTGATGGAAGCTGGAGCACACAGAAAAGCCGTTTACCTTCCTGTTGCAGTGGTACCTATTTATCTACTTGTACTGCTGTGCTTTCGAACTGCAAGGTTGGCAGGAGGTAGGACAGAGCAACGGGAGCTTATTCTGTTGCTGGGATTCGAACCGCTGACCTTCTGATTGGCAAGCCCAAGAGGCTCAGTGGTTTAGACCACAGCACCACCCGCGTCCCTGTCATGGCACAGAAACTGAGCCTTATCTCCTCATGCCTCACCACTCCCCCTCTCCGTCTCAAGAACCTGCAGTGATACTTGGTGTATGGAAGGCAGGAGAGCTGCCCCACCCCTCCCGTAACACCCCATCAAATGCTAGTGTGTTGTGTTGCTATGTTGTGATCCAGAGATCAACATGATGGCAATTGCTGTGAACTACTGACTGGTGTGAGAAGGAAGGGTGAGTGAGCAACCTTTACTTCTTTTCTAGCTTAGATGGAAACTGAAGCCAAATCAGAATCCTGGGGCTCGTACTGCCTTTCATTTGCATACCCTCCAATTTTTCTCTGATGAAAATAGGGACGTCCAATATTAATAAGAATAAGAATAAGAATAAGAGTACCCCACTCATCAGACTGGGTTGCCCCAGCCACTTATTATATGAAAACATAATAAAACATTAAACATTTTAAAACTTCGCTATACAGTGGTACCTCAGGTTAAGTACTTAATTCGTTCCGGAGGTCCGTACTTAACCTGAAACTGTTCTTAAGCTGAAGCACCACTTTAGCTAATGGGGCCTCCTGCTGCTGCCACGCCGACAGAGCACGAGTTCTGTTCTCATCCTGAAGCAAAGTTCTTAACCTGAAGCACTATTTCTGGGTTAGCGGAGTCTGTAACCTGAAGCGTATGTAACCTGAAGCATATGTAACCTGAGGTACGACTGTACAGGGCTGCTTTCACATGGCTTGGGGGTTAGATTACTCCATACCCGCCAACATTTCTCCAATGAAAATAGGGGTGTCCAGTGGAAAAGCGGGGCATTCCAGGGTCAAATCAGAAACCGGGACAGCTTCTGTAAATCAGGGACTGTCCCTGGAAAATAAGGACACTTGGAGGGTCTGCATTCGAGGCAAGCATTACAAGCATTATGCCCACTTGAAGTAATGTCTCCACTCAGTGTTCAGCCCAAACACTGAGGTGCAGCTCCAAGGACCTTCTGGTGGTTCCCTCACCATGAGAAATGGGGTTTCAGGAACCAGGCAGAGGGCTTTCTCAATAGTGGTGCCCACCCTGTGGAACACCCTCCCATCAGATGTCAAGGAGATAAAAACACAATGTTTAGAAGACATCTGAAGGCAGCCCTGTATCAGGAAGTTTTAAATGTTTGATGCCAATTATGTTTTTATATGTGTTGGAAGCCACCCAGAGTGGCTGGGGAAACCCAGCCAGATGGGCGGGGTACAAATAATAAAATTATTATTATTAAGCTTTCTGAGGGTTACACATCCATGCCAGTAAACATGAATATTGATACCATTGCTAGCAATGAACAAAAGCAGCAAATGAAGAAGTCTTAGGATAAATTGGGGGGGGGGGGAGGACCCATAATGATATCTACAATTAAGAAGGCTAGATTTCAACCTCTCTGCTATCTCAGTAAACGTTGAGCATGTATGGAGCGATCTCTGTTCACCCAGGAGTGATGGGTGCCAAAGATGTCAAGTGCTGATTGAGTAATCTAGGAAATTGCTATAGAACAAGCCTGCCTGCACAACTCGTGACCCATTGAGCCAAATGCAGCCCACCAGCCGTGTGTCTTTTGCTTTCCCTGCCTGCCAAAACAGGGGGATGTGAAACACCTGGCATGTTATTATACACGGACGGTAGGCTAAATTAGGCTTGGTGGATCACCGGCCTACTATAGAAAACACACTTAAATGACGCTATGCCATCTGTGCTCTTCTCCACCCCCCCACCCCAAATTAACTTACTCTAGAGTAGTGCTGTTGGATTCCAATTTGAGTAAGGCCTTTGGAAGGCTCGCATGTAATTGCTAAAAAAAAAAAGGAAGCCAGAGACAATGACGTGAACTTCTGCCGGTTATAATACAGGGCATGCCTCAAAATAGGTAGGTAGCTGTACAGCATTTGCCATCTTTTATCCCTCGAGTCCACCTTGTAATAGCACCGGTATCCATGTGCAACAGATATTGTTGTGCACTGAGCTGGAAGATAATAAATAGGTCTGAGATTATGATTTACAGAAGGGTGTTTGGAACTCCTTGAACCAGTAGGGAGAGAAAATGGTGCTGGTACAAGCTGTCAACCTCACAATTGTTTGCTTCCCACCTCTCTCCAGAGGGCAATTTCTCCCAAGATGTAGCTTGTTCCATGTCTCATCATCTGGAAATACTCAAATCGGTGGAACCGTGGTTAATTACCAAAATGGCTGATCCACACATTCTTAGCTGTCAGATACCTCTCCCCCTTTATTGCTGTTTTTTTCTCTCCCCCTCCTTCTCTAAGCAATGAAATAACTCACATTAATGCACACAGCAGAGTGAATACTTTCATGATTATTTCCAGTTGTTTTAAAGGATGGCTTATTGAAAATGCATTGCTTTCTGCATGTGCATGCATGTGTGCTTCGGGGGGGTTATGTTTCTCCAACACAATCTGAATGAATTCATATTTAACATGAAAGAGATAGAGAGAAAGCACGTAGTTAAGGTATATACAAATTCTGGAGCTAAGGTTGCAATCCTGTACACAGTTACTTTGGAGTAAAACTCATTGGAGAGCTTACCTTTGACTACACCTGTACAGGACTGTGCTCAAATGCCTACCTGTACTCAAACTCTCTAAGAGAATAACTATTCTGCACTATCAAGACTTCTCTGAAGCCACTTACTGCTAAGTAACCATGGGGGGGGTAAAGGACCTTTGGACGGTTAAGTCCAGTCAAACTTGACTATGGGGTTGCGGGGCTCATCTTGCTTCAGGCCAAGGGAGCCGGCTTTTGTCTGCAAACAGCTTTTGGGTCCATGTGGCCAGCATGACTAAACCGCTTCTGGTGCAACAGGACACTGTGACGGAAGCCAGAGCGCATGGAAATGCCTTTTACCTTTCCGCCGCAGTGGGGATTTACCTACTCGCACTGGTGTGCTTTCAAACTGCTAGGTTGGCATTAACTATAGACAAAGATATGGCACACACAATTCTGTGCACAATGAGTTGTGCATTTTAACTGCTATCACCACCTGTGGAACTCTGGCAGGGGATCACAGTTTCTGCAAGTGAGCTTGCATTGCTAGAGGGCTAGAGGGGCCTGCAGGGCACTGAGAGTTATTAGAATACCCCTAGTCCGTGATCACTGCAGATGGTGAAGCAGCCACAAAATTAAAAGACACCTGCTTCTTGGGAGAAAAGCAATGACAAACCTAGACAGCATCTTAAAAAGCAGAGACATCACCTTGCCAACAAAGGTCCGTATAGTTAAAGCTATGGTTTTCCCAGTAGTGATGTATGGAAGTGAGAGCTGGACCATAAAGAAGGCTGATCGCTGAAGAATTGATGCTTTTGAATTATGGTGCTGGAGGAGACTCTTGAGAGTCCCATGGACTGCAAGAAGATCAAACCTCTCCATTCTTAAGGAAATCAGCCCTGAGTGCTCACTGGAAGGACAGATCCTGAAGCTGAGACTCCAATACTTTGGCCACCTCATGAGAAGAGAAGACTCCCTGGAAAAGCCCCTGATGTTGGGAAAGATGGAGGGCACAAGGAGAAGGGGACGGCAGAGGACGAGATGGTTGGATAGTGTTCTCGAAGCTACCAGCATGAGTTTGACCAAACTGCGGGAGGCAGTGGAAGACAGGAGTGCTTGGCGTGCTCTGGTCCATGGGGTCACGAAGACTCGGACACGACTAAACGACTAAACAACAACAACAAAAGTCCCCTCACACATAGGTGAAAGGGAACTGTCATAGTTCTGCTGTCCCACCTATCCCAAAGGCCTTGTACATTCAGTATCACAGACACATGCCACCTGAACCAGCTGTCTGAAGTAGCCACAGTCAGTTTTGTCCATTGGTCCACCTGGAGTAGTGAGGGGAACAGAAGTCTTCTAACAACTCTTAGCAGCAGCTAACTACACTTCCCAGGATTCTTTGGGGGAAAGACATGACGGTTACCATAAACATATGGTGTAGATGGGACCTGAGTCCTTCTGCCTGAGAGTTCCCCTTCCATCATGTCAAGGAGACAAAGTTGGGTGGGCCTTCCCAGGCTATTTAACAGCCCACCATTTTTCTTCTCTTGCATTTCCTCTTGGAATATTTCACTTGTGTTTTTAAAAAAAATAAAAATAAAGGAAACTTCCACTGAGTTGAAAGAATGATTACCCAGTTTTATGAATGGCTCGTGCTTTATAAATGATGCATGACATTTGTTCCTTCTAACCTCCTTCCCCTTCCCCTTCATGCCATGTCAGTAGTTAGATTTTAAGCCTTCAGGCAGGGACTTGTCCTTTTTCTCTTCTCTGTGCAACACTTAGTTTATTTTAAGCACCATAGAAATAAAGAATAACAGCAATCATCATCATCTCTAGGTCAAGAATTGGGTCAGGCCCTAAACAAAGATAATAGCAGACACTGGGGTGGCCTCTCCCGTATTACCTCTGATTAGCCACTTGAATCCTGATATCTGCTGGGAGGGAGGGAGGAAATGGCATACGAATGTATTTCCCTTTTAGCATGGGGAGATTGAAACGTACGCTTTAAAAAGCCTGGGCTTGCATCAGTAATGAAAGCTGAAGTTCTGCAAGGAAGGCATTCTCCTGCTGCAGAAGTTCACCCAAGGGGAGATGTGACAGTTCTAAAACTAGTTCCCAAAGAGTCATGATAGACTGGTGTCTCTAGATAACTGCTCACCATCTGTGCAAATGCTTGTAGCATTTCATATGGGCGCTTGACATTTACCTTGAATGTGGCATAGTGTGTGGGTGCTGCTATGGAAAGCTTCTTTGTGTACAGTATGTTGCCAGGCCCATTTCTGCCTGCCCAGTTTCTTCAAAGCCTTCCGCAAAATGGAAGAAAGGAACGGGGAAATCGAATAGCAGACCCTGCAACATTTCACGGGTGAAAATGGGGTTGTGCTTGTTGTAATGCTTTCACAGTTCTTGCATAGAATTAAAGAATCATAGAACGGTACAGTTGGAAGGGACTCTGAGGATCATTTCGTCCAGCCCCCTGCAATGCAGGAATATACAGCTGGAACACTGTACAGTGGTACCTCAGGTTACAGACGCTTCAGGTTACAGACACTTCAGGTTACAGACTCCGCTAACCCAGAAATAGTAACTCAGGTTCAGAACTTTGCTTCAGGATGAGAACAGAAATCATGCTCCGATGGCATGGCGGCAGCAGGAGGCCCCATTAGCTAAAGTGGCACTTCAGGTTAAGAACAGTTTCAGGTTAAGAACAGACCTCCGGGATGAACTAAGTACTTAACTTGAGGTACCACTGTATAAAGGAACACTGCTTCAGTTACACACACACACACACACACACACACACACAAAGAAAGGGAGAGAGAGAGAGAGAGAGGAGAGAGAGAGAGAGAGAGAGAGAGAGAGAGAGAGAGAGAGAGGTTTTGAAGGTGCTTCACCACTTTTTGTATGCTGCATTCTGAAGACCTGAAGTCCTCTGGGAACTCTGAAGGGTCTCCAGGCTCCAAAACCTTCTGCAGCTCCTCCCTTGACTGCTGCCCTTTTGCCCCTTGTTCTGGTGGTCTGGTCTCCTGCTTCTGGCCCTCTTCTTCCTCCTTTGCTGGCAGCTGCCTCCCGGTACCCTGTGGTACCTCGGGTTAAGAACTTAATTCATTCCGGAGGTCCGTATTTAACCTGAAACTGTTCTTAACCTGAAGCACCACTTTAGCTAATGGGGCCTCCTGCTGCCGCCGTGTGATTTCTGTTCTCATCCTGAAGCAAAGTTCTTAACCCAGGCTACTATTTCTGGGTTAGCGGAGTCTGTAACCTGAAGCGTATGTAACCTGAAGCGTCTGTAACCCGAGGTACCACTGTAAATCACTGTCCTTTTTCCCCGGTTCATCCTCCTCCCTCCCTGTCTTCTCTGCCCACCCCCCCCCCCACTCCTCAGACTCCTGTCAGTCCCTGACCTCCACCAGCAGAGGGATGACAGCATTACTGCACCCTGTTCTGCTCACCTGATTGGTGGACAGGTAGAAGTACCAGCAACAGGATCCCCAGTAATGGTAGTCCATAGAAAATCCCCAAATTGGGTGTTCTGGTGGAGGATCTGAGTTGGCCTAGGAGCCACTGGATTCTGAGCTGGTCCCACTGCAATCACTTGACAGCACTGGGCCCAACCTGGACTGATTATTCCAGATTGGCACCACAATTTACCTCTACCTGATCCCCTTTCATTCCAGCTGGTGTGATTTGATGGTGCTGTGGGTTGTGATTGTAGCTCCACCATGCTACACTCCACCATGTTGCCACAACTGTCTTGGCAGGGTTTGAGATTGTCTTGTTAGCCCTTTACCAATTTTAACTGAGATTTCAAAGCATGAAAGTTACAAATCAAAGCTAAATTAGTGTGTGATTCATTATAGAAGCAATAGTTACCGACCTCGGAATATTGTTTGTTATGACAAAATAAGGCCCTTATGAGTTTCTGTTAGTTTTAACGTTTAATGAGGATGAAAGAAAAATAATGAAATTAAATGAGAAGATGAAATTAACACTTTAAAAAGGCTATTAAGGGCTTAAACCTAAATTAACATTTCTATAAATATTCCTATCAATGTTACACAGGCAATTAGCAAATAGCAATTAAGATAAAGACGATGCATCTAAAGAAGTTTCCAGCTGAATGTAAAGATCCATATAGATTCTTATTAAATCAGCCAAACTACAGCTACAGCTGTTGGGTCCTGCATGCAACGTAATCATGCTTGTCTAGGTTTCCCCCCACCCCACCCTGCTCAACTGACAATTTCATCAATCCATATTTAAAAACGAAGCCCAGAGTACATGTGACTTTAAACACCTAATGCCAAGCGTCACATATAAATTTAAAACTCTAAATAGCAGGCATGAATGGACCTAACCAGGATCGGAACCATAGCACATGGAGAGGGTAGTTGTTGTTTCTGCATTCCTACCACACCCAGTGCCGGATTTACGTATAAGCTAAACAAACTTTAGTTTAGGGTCCCACTCTCTTAGGGGTCCCTAAAAAAATGTAAAGGAGAAAAAATAACCATTACTTTGATAAAATACATATTTTGTTATGTGCAAATGGCTTTAGATACCCCATAAATTACCATATAACATATATTCAACACAAAAAACAGTGACAATTTGTTGTTAACAAAGGACAGCTGGACATATAAAGGGCCCCATTACCTTCAGTAGCTTAGGGCCTCATCAAACCTAAATCCAGCCCTGACCATACCCTACAGTCTCAATGAAAATACTCTCCCTACCGAATTTTCTCTTACCCTGGGAGGGAAATTCTATTGATGCTAAAAGCAACTTGAATGGAGATTTTCACCAGGACTGTGGTGGCATTTATTGTCCCATACGCATGCATGTGCACACACAAACACACTGTAGCCCTAATGCTGAATATTAATAATAATAATTTATTATTTATACTCCACCCATCTAGTTGGGTTTCCCCAGTCACTCTGGGTGGCTTCCAACAAAATATTAAAAACGTGATAAAACATTAAAAACTTCCCTAAATAGAGCTATCTTCAAATATCTTCTAAAAGTCAGATAGTTGTTTATTTCCTTGACATCTGATGGGAGGGCGTTCCACAGGGCGGACACCACTACCGAGAATGCCCTCTGCCTGGTTCCCTGTAACCTCACTTCTTGCAGGGAGGGAACCGTCAGAAGGCCCTTGGAGCTGGACCTCGGCTGGACAATGGGGATGCAGATGCTCCTTCAAGTATACTGGGCCGAGGCCATTTAGGGCTTTAAAGGTCAGCACCAACACTTTGAATTGTGCTCGGAAACGTACTGGGAGCCAATGTAGGTCTTTCAGGACGGGTGTTATATGGTCTCGGCAGCCACTCCCAGTCACCAGTCTAGCTGCCACATTGGGTTCTCCAGCCCCTACTGTTTGGCATTTTTAAAAGATCTACAGAGCTTGAAGTGATGCATTTAACATCACATGTAGTTGGGCCTTGGAGCTTAGAATTTAAGATAAGAAGCCATCCCTGTTACCCAATATATGCCATATTTGTGTAGATCTTCAAGACCACTTGAAGTTGGCAATGTAAATTACCCACCTGCTTTGGGGAAGGGCTGCTCAGGAACACAGCACATGATTTGCCTGAGAAAGGTCCCACGTTCCATTCCTGGCATCTCACGTCAGACCTACATCAGAAATCCTGGAGAACTACTGCCAGTCAACATAGACAATACTGAACTAAATGGACCAATGGGTCTGGCTCAGCATAAGACAGCTTCCTATGTATCCTGGATGTGAGACATGTATCCTGGGTCTGTTCACCAAACCCACATTCACAATCTACATTTAAAGCAGTTTCATGCCATGAAAGTCATGGGCTTTCACTGAAGAATCCTGGGAGCTGGAGTTGGTTAAGGGTGCTGCAAGTTGCTAGGAGCAGGGCTTTTTTTTTCAGGCAGAACTTGCCAAAACTGAGTTCTGGCACCTCTCAGGTGGGTTCTGGAGCCTCTCAGGTGGGTGCCATTGCCATTCTAAGAGAAACAAATAGGTGTTCATGGTGAGTTCCAGCACTTCTTTTTCTAGAAAAAATAGCACTGGCTAGGAGACCTCTATTCCTATCACAGAGCTACAATTCCAAGAGTTTGCAGAGGGATTGATTGGGAAACCACTCACTCTGTGAGGGGCAGTGCTTTTTTCGGGGGGGGGGGACGCAAGGGGACACATACCCCCTAAACATTTTGTGACTCTAACGGGAGAAGAAACTAATTTTTTTTTTAGTTTCTTCTCTAGCATGGTAAATTGTCAGTTCTGTTGCTACCCCCAATGGCGGCCTCATTTCCTGTCATGGTGTTTCCTGAGTCTCAGACAGAAGCGAGCATTTAATGTGTGAAGAAGGAGTTGGAATCTAGCACGGTGATTGGTCAGTTTCGTTGTTACCACCTCCGATGGTGACTTCATTTCCTTTCCCAGTGTTTCCTGAGTCTCAGACAGAAGCGAGTGTTTAATGTGTGAAGCAGTGTGGAAGTTACTGTCAGCTGTCAGCTGTGTTATATGAGGTAATGCATGTTCTTTGTACTTTTGTCCATTTACTGTATTTTTCTTGATTTGAACTATAAAATGGTGGTTTTCTTGAGTCAAAATGAGAGTACCCCTAAACATTTTTTAAAAAAAGAAAAAAGCACTGGTGAGGGGAATAGGGGTCTCCTAACAACTCGCAGCAAACTACAGTTCTCAGAAATCTTTGGGGGAAGCCATGACAGTTTGAGGTGGCATCATCGTTTAATTGTATGGTGTGGCTCCAGTATATGGATAGTATCAGCTTCAGAACCACATTTTAAGCAACATGTTACTGAAACAGCTTTGTGAGCTTAGATGCGCCAATACCAAAAGCTCACATGTCCAGCAGGAGCGGCTGACGTGACTTACATTTCATTTCTAAATGTGAATAATCTCAGCTATGAATGACCTCCATTTTATCTCTCCACCCTTCCATTTTGAGCAAAGCGAGTGATGGAGTATCGCTGTTCTAAACAAACGCACCAAGCTGGCGGATATCGCTGCCAGAAGGAGCCCTGCCAGTGGTTGAATTGTTGTCACCGATGGCACCACTGTTTACACTGGTTTGGAATTGAAATGCTGAAAAATAGATCTCGCCAAACACAAGCACAGTTGAACTCTATTAATCATGCAAAAGAAAGAAAAGTTTAATTAATGGCATATTTTTCCAAAAGCAACGTTTCATTACGGTTTTTGTTGGGAAGACGGCGGCATGCACTGGAAACACTCGTTCTAATTAATCCTGCAAGTGGGGGCATTTGGGGTGAGGTCAGAGAATAATAGGCAAATGTGTGAATCAGCAGGATACGGTGGCAGGGAGAGTGATCATTTGAATAAAAGCAGTTGTGTTATTTTTTTCCCTTGGACTGTGGGCTGTTCAATGTTCTGGATGAATATAACACAATCAGTCTGTTCTCTGGTGTATATCCACTTCCTGCTGACTAAGAGCAACCTGCATCTTCTACCATTTATTAAAATGAAGTATTCACACTGGAAAATGCCAGGGTGCTTTCGTCGTCGCCGTTTCCCAGGGATGACCAGCTCACTGGCAATATTGACATCATTAAAAGTGCTTTAAAGAAAGGAGCAAGCCAGCCAAAAAGCAATCTCTGTGTCAGGTGCTGTGTGTTGCATAGCCAGCACACATTTCCCTTATTTGCAACAGGGCTGGAGGTCACGGTGCCCTACCAGCGTCACGAGGAAGGCTTTCGGAGAGAGAGAGGTGTGTTCTGTCCTGAGCCACAGCCCTCCCTGCTGTCACTTCAGTACCACCCTGTGGCGATCACAAAGGGTCACCGGATGTTTGACGGTCTATTGATCCCTGTGTCACCACTGTGATTGCTTCCCCACTGCCACCAACCCATTTCTCTCAGGTACACACGGAGTCCAGACTGTTGTTAACATTAAACCAAATAAACAAGTTTATTTTATAAGCATTAACAAGTTTATGGTTTCAGATAATTTTTCTTGTCAGTTTCTTAATCTTTGTTTCTTCACCGGCCTATCCCTTCCTAATAACTTCTAACTGATTATCCCAACTGTCGATCTGACTCATCTTAACAGATTCTCTCACTCTCTCACATCAAACTATCCCAGCCCACAGACTTATCCTCCCTCTCTCCTCTCTAACACCCGACTGACTCCTTAACAACACTAACTCTAACTCTAACTCCTCCCCTTGGGTTCCCACTTGCCAATCACTTCACACTCATTTAACCCTTTCCTTATGACCCAGCATGATGTCACCTCGGAGGGCAAACACCACATACCCTTCCCTCCTTCAGCCACATCTGCTTTCCTTCTTTTCCTGATGCCTTTAAGCAATGTCCCTTTAAAATACTAAAAACATGCTGTACTTTGACCTCACTGCTGAGTCACTCTTCCATCCCCTCACACGCCTGAAATTAAGAGACAACTTGCAGAAATATGTCAACAGATCGTGCTGATTTTGTACGCTGCTTGATCTTCTAAAGCAAGGGATGGAGAACTCGTGCTTCTCCAACTGTCATTGGACTACAGCCCTCACCATCCCTGGCCACTGGTCATGCTGGCTAAGGTTTATGAGAGCTGGAGCGCAGCAACATTTAAATGGCAACAGGTTTCTCAGCCCTGCCTAAGGAGAAGTATATAAGAACACGAGTCCAACATTTAATTTTAACTAACCAGCCAGATGCTTCTAGGAAGCATACAAGCAGGGCATGGAGACAAAAAAAACCCTCGTGTTCCTTTTTTTTGTCTGTGGCATCTGGCTCTTAGATATATGCTACCTCTGAAAATCTGATCTGGATGTCATAGGCGATGTAAGCCTCTGAGCTTGGACAGCATGACCGCCTTTGCAGTTATGCTAACTACACACCCAACTGTTCTCATACAGCCTTTAATTTCCATGCATCCGAAGGAATGCGGGTGAGGAGCATTGAACTGGCTGGCATGGTGGTGGTCAGACTTAAAGATTGCTGTCCGTGGTGCTACTAATGTTCTTGTCTGCTTTCCTATGTCTTAGGGTAGAAGAAGAAGAAGAGTTTGGATTTGATATCCTGCTTTATCACTACCCGAAGGAGTCTCAAAGCAGCTAACAATCTCCTTCCCTTCCTCCCCCACAACAAACACTCTGTGAGGTGAGTGGGGCTGAGAGACTTCAAAGAAGCGTGACTAGCCCAAGGTCACCCAGCAGCTGCATGTGGAGAAGTGGAGACGTGAACCCGGTTCACCAGATTACGAGACTACCACTCTTAACCACTACACCACACTGGCTAGCCAGTTTTGCGTTTCCAAAGAAGAAGGAATGTATTATCCAAAAAAGACATCAACTTGCCTAGAATTTACATGTGGTGATTTATCTACATAAATGCAATTGTAGACAATATTACTATAATTTAAACAGAAACACTAGATATCTCTCCAGAGTGGGGAAGGCTGTGACTAGGTGAGCTGTGGCCCTTGCTCTTCCCTCTTATTGCTCTTTGTCATTAAGAAGGACTTTCAAGTAGAGAAGTGTCCTCTGCAAAGGAGGTGTGGCCATTCTTCTCTTCAGAGCCAAGGCCTCAGCAAGACATAAAATAGCCCCAGCTCTCTGCAAATATGCTATGTGGAAGTTGAACTACGCTCTGCCTGATGCTGGTAGGTCGCTGATGCTAGATAAACTGCTGCTCTGTGGCCCCCCTGAAATCTGTTGAGCAGTCTTGACTGTTTTCATAACCTCCTAGCAATGGTGGGTACAAGCACCAAACCTCATAGTATGTCTTGGACCTGAAGGCTTGACGAAAAGTGTGCACAGTGGAACATGGGTGTTTGATGAATTCAGGTTTGGTAAGTTCCAAAGTGAACTGAGCAGATCTGCACCTCCCAGACTAATATGTGGATCAGAATGTCATTCTCCTTCAGTTGTTCCCTTTTCCCAAACTTGCAGTCAAGGTGGGGGGTTTTGCCGTAATTCACCAGAACTCGGTCAAGTGGGCACCATTGCCAATGTAAGGAACAAGGTTGAGTTCTGGCACCTCTTTTTCTAGCAAAATAACACTGCTTGCAATACAGTTCTCTCTTCACATCATGTTCCAAAATGTGTTTAATGTGCATATTTTCAGATGAAATCAGTTTAGAAATGCGATGACATAAACTTATTTAAATAAGCATTTTGTGGTCATAGTACTGAGCCCATTTTCTTCATGGGTTTTTTTTTAAAAAAATGGCAGATTATTGCTAAAATGGAATGAAGTTACAAATACACAAATGCAAAATTGGCATGGACCAGAACTAGATTTATCCACCCCCACCCCCAAAAAATTCCTATCATGGATGCTTTTAATCCTTCAATCAAGCTTCCCTAGAGGCATTTCAATTTTTTCAGTCTTCGGGAGCCAGTGTGGTGTAGTGGTTAAGAGCAGTGGACTTGTAATCTGGTGAACCAGATTCACTTCCCTACTCCTCCATATGCGGCTTCTGGGTGACCTTGGGCTAGTCACACTTCTCTGAAGTCTCTCAGCCTCACTCACCTCACAGAGTGTTTGTTGTGGGGGAGGAAGGGAAAGGAGATTGTTAGCCGCTTTGAGACTCCTTAGGGAAGTGATAACATGGGGTATCAAATCCAAACTCCTCCTCCTCCTCCTCCTCCTCCTCCTCCTCCTCCTCTTCTAGTGAAAGAATCTGTAGAAAACATACCTAGTCATCTCTCCAGACCTTTCTGACTTACTGCAGAATCAGTATGTTTGCTTCCAGTCAAACAGCCTTCAGGGAGGGAAAGTGTCAGAGACATTTTGAATTTTGACTTCTGTGCTTTGTCCAGTTTCACAATTTCAAATCTATATCCTTTCGGCATGGGCCTGTCTCCTCACAATGAGAATGTGGCACTGCACTTTTATACTCCAGTGTCTGGACCACTGCTTACAAAACATAATTAAAACCAGAGAATTTGGTTTTATCTGTGATTTCTCCCCCTACTTGTTCACAGGGCAGTGGTCCAGAAACCACAGGTGGTCTGCTGCCAGTCGTATAATCTCTTGGTGCAAAGCATTTTTGGCTATTTGTTGCTAAGACAAAAGTCGCTAGTCCTCCTGAGGAGAGAGGGGTGGTTCTTCTTTTGAAACGGATGGTATGTACTGCAGCGCATTCAGCTTGGTCTGAATGTCCCACTGCTAACAACCTCACAGTAGTTGTCTGATAGCCTTTCGACACCAGCCTTTGTGAAAATGCGGAACAGCTATCAAGCTGCCATTGTAAGGGTATTGAGAAATGAATGCAATGCTGCCAGGCTGTGTGAGTTATAGTCAATTGGAATGAAGCTTATAATTATTAAGGGCGCCTATTAAAATGTGCAGACTAAAAAGTGCCCCCAAATTGCTCTTTATTTCATTATGGAGTCCTAGATATTTCTAAAAAAAAGTTTAGTGAGTACTCACCCCCGCCACCCTCAATCACACCTGAATTTAAGCATTCTGAATTCACATGTGGGAGGGCAGTTCTACTTGTAGAAACACAAAATTAAGCTGCAATGGACATTATTATTATGATTACATTTATAGCCCATCTTTTCATTAATGCCATTCAAGGAAGCTAGGAGGCTAGGAAAAACGCAATGATCAGCCATAATCACTGAAAGCATATAAATTATGTTAAAAAATAGTTGTAACAGCTGAGGGCGTATAAACTACGTTAAAAAAAAGTTAATGGCATCTCTCACTGTACCAAACTGTGTCAGAAAGAAAACTCCATCCAAAACTTTAGAAAAAACAGAATTAAAACTCTCTGGCTTAGGTCAAAATATCACAGAATCGTAGAATCTTAGAATTGGAAGGGACACCAAGGGTCATCTAGTCCAACCCCTTGCAGTGCAGGAATCTCAGCTGAAGCATCCATGACAGGTAGCCATCCAACCTCTGTTTAAAAACTTCCAAGGAAGGAGACTCCACAACCTCCCGGTGGAGATCATCCCACTGTCGAACAGCTCTTACTGTCAGAAAGTTTTTTTCGTATGTTTAGTCGGAATCTCATTTCTTTCAACTTCAAACCATTGGTTCAAGTCCTGCCTTCCAGAGTGGGGGGAAACAAGCATGCTCCCTCCTTCATGTGACTGCCCTTAAGATATTTGAAGATGGCTATCATATCTCCTCTCAGTCTCCTTTTTTCCAGGCTAAACATACCAAGCTCCTTCAAGCGCTCCCCATAAGGCTTAGTTTCCAGACCCTTGATCATCTTGGTTGCCCTCCTCTGCACATGCTCCAGCTTGCCAACATCCTTCTTAAACTGTGGTGCCCAGAATTGGACACAGTATTCCAAGCGTAGTCTAACTAAGGCAGAATGGAGTGGTACTGTTACTTCCCTTGATCTGGACACTATACTTTCATTGATGCAGCCTAGAAAAGCATTAGGGTGTGTTTTTTTTGCTGCTGCATCACACTGTTGACTCACGTTAAGCTTGTGATCCACCAAGACCCCTAGATCCTTTTCACATGTACTGCTAGTAAGCCATGTATTTGTGCAGGTTATTACAATAATCCTGCCAATGTTCTTATCTGTTTACGGTTTATTTGTAAATATTCAATAAACCATTTCCATTCTTTTACAAAAAGTTTGTTATCTTGATTTCTTATTTATCCGGTAAATTCCACCATTTCTGCATATTCCATAAGTTTTTATATCCATTCTTCTTTGGCTGGGACTTCTTCTTTCCATTTTTGGGCAAGTAACCTTCTTGCTGCTGCAGTCACATACATGGATAAATTTCTATAGAGTTTGGGTAGTTCTGTCCCTATAATTACCAAAAGGAAAGCTTCTGGGTTGTTGTTGTTTTACAAACATTATTTTTGGGTGTTCAGACCCAGAAATACCCCCCCAAATAAATTTACACTTGACTCAAATTTTGGTTTGGTTTTTGGCATAATTTAGGCCACAACTTTATTGATTACAGAAAGTGAATTGTTGCATAGGCTCTGGTTTGACTAGCTCCCTGCCATGCAGGTAGCACTGACTCAGGGTTCCAGCATAGGTCAGCCAAAGGTGAACATGTGGATAAGCAGAAAGCCAGGAACAGGCTATCTCCACCACCCAAATGTCCCCCTGGAGTCAGGGACGGGCACAACCCCCTCTTAGGGGTTGACCAAACCATCGAGTCCCTGGATTCCTTTAACGGAAGACCCTTCACATAGGGATGGTGAGAGCATTCTCCCATCCCTATCACCTGAACCAAAGCCTATCTGCAACCTTACAAGTTCTGATGATTTGCTACGTGGCAAGCGAAACCCAAATGCCAACAGCCAATCAGCCAAGTGGGGAAAATTCCTGCCATGAACCTGTCCCAATGACAGAAGACACACGACGGCATAGCAAGGTCAAGCGCAAAGCCCCCAAAATAGGGAGAAGTGGGCAGGTGTTCCGAATGCACGCACTGAAAGAGGAAGCTCTGGGTCACGTGCATGGGCATAAATAGGTCCCTCGAACCGTTTGGACTGCGTCCCATTGGCCAAATTGCTCCCAGCTTCTAGGGACCTACCAATTGGGTGTTGTGGCTGACCAGTCACACCCATCCACAACTCAGGGTGTCGGTTTTCCAGGTCTCACCGCAATATGTGCCCTCTTTAAGGGAGGACCCTATTAAACATCTTTTCCAATTCATTATATATAATTTCCCAGTAAGCTTTAACCTTACTACAAGACCACCACAGTCCTTCTGGTCTTAGAAGTCAACCTTGTAAAGATACAAGCTTACATAGAGATCCACTAGCACTTCACCATGCTAGCTCACCATGCTATATTATCACCACATAGCATGTAACCTTCAGCTTCGCCACTGATACCTTCCACTGAACTCATTGTGAGCATCTCACATGCCTGCCAACTGCTGCTGAATGCAGCCTTGGCTTTATACCCCCCACTGCATGTACGCACATTCCTCAGAGAAAGGGAAGGTGAAGGAGTCATGCTTCCGGCATTTGGCCTTTGACTGTTTCCAGCCACCCACTAGCAGCTGGGGCTTTCTCTAAACAGAACCCAGACATAGGGAGTGGGCTGCTAAGTGCCTAAGCACTTAGCACAATTTCACCTCTTTTTCCAAATTACACCAACAGTAAATATGGATGTGGTTCTCCTTCATGGAGAAAGCAAATAGCAGCTGGTGGCAGGGTTGCCATGTGTCCTCTTTTTCAGCGGTATTTTTTTTGTCCAGGTGGATATTTAAAATTTGCCAAAATGTCTCTGGCTATATTTTCTGGATGAGACATAGACATGTTTGAAGACTTGCTTTCCTCTTCTCTTTTACTGCCTCCCTCAGCAATATATCACAGCTTCTATAGCCTACATATAATAGGGGTATTTGAAATGTGAGTCGTCATAGCATCCTCTTTTTTGCTCTTCAAAATATAGCAGCCCTACTGGTGGGGGGCAGTTTAGATCTGGAAAACAGCACTTTGCCCAGGACCATGGCCCTAGTAGTATGTGAGTGCTACCTAGGGAGGGAAGTAATGAGAGAATGGATATGTTTCTATCATCATCATCATCATCATCATCATCATCATCATTATTCATATGCAACTTTGATAGAGGGTTACATACCGCTAGCTATTTTTGCTCTCACCTTTCTCTGTCAAAATAACTAGTCAACTGCAATATTTTGTACTGATCCTTTAATATTCAAAGTTACCCTGCGTTCCTTTGACCTTAATCTCTGTAGAAACTGATATGGGCAGCATAGTTCATTTTTTTATTGCTTTGCGTATATAGAAACCCATATGGAGAATAGCAAATTTCAATAGCACATTCAGGCTGAATTCTAATGTCCTGTTATTTCCAAAAGCTCCAGAAAGAAACGTAAACTAGACTGTGCCGATTCCACTTGACCTTTTGAAGATAGTCTTATTGTCTTCAGAGGGGCCTGGGAAGTGTATAAAGATTCACTTGTAGAATAATTTTGTGGGGGGGGGAGGGAAAGCGTAGTAAAGTTTCATTTAAGCAATTGAGAATGCTGGATGGTGTTTTTTTCAAAGGCACCTGAGATGAAAACCCCAAATTAAAAGGATCAATGGCCAATGTATACTGGTGGCAAATTGGTTTTGCTATCCTCCAGCTCTGGCTGGCTTTTTGAACCCAAGAAAGGTCCGGGCTGCATTTAAATTCCATTGCATTTCAATCCACCTTCACGGAAAACATTTGCACTGATGCAGGGGAAAGAATCACTGAGGGTCAGAAGGAGGCAGAGCATAGCACAAAAGTGAGTGAGCGAGAGAGAGAATATATAAATAAAAGGGCTTTCAATCTAAAAGCTCTGCTACTAACAGGCATCAGATGCATTCCACATGTAGGCAAGACAACAAAGAAGCACGAGAAAGGGATGACGTCCGGGTAAGGAAGGAATGAGTGAGCACAAAGCCTGCCAGCCTCTTCTTCATGTGTGGTGGCTCATGAATTCAGAATTGCGGGGGGCGCAGGGGGAGGGAATTGCAGGTGTAATTTTTGCCATACATCTCATTCTTCAGAAATGTGTGAGCATTGCATCATCTTCAGTAATAATGCTTGCCTGCTTTCCATTCTGCCCCGCTTGGCTGCTGTAATATACGCGGAAAAGCATGAAAAGTCTTAGACAGTGTTAGAAGAATGTGTAATATTTCACTGGGGAAATACATTTCCCCCCCCCCCACGCCTGCCCTGCAAATTCCCCTTTCTCTTTGGGTAAGACGGACATAGAAGTGCTTCCCCCTGCCTTTGGGGCAGCATCCGCCATTCGTCCAATCCCAACATTCATCTCAGGCCTATTTGCTTAGCCAACTACACAAGTCGCAACAAGGAAAGGAGGAGAAGCTATCATGCCTGGTAGAGAGAGTGATGGGACTGCATGACCCACCCTACTGGGTCACTTGAGAGACCAGCTGCTATTGGCCCCCTCTCTCCCTCATTGGTCATCTAGTATTCCACGTAGCTGCAGCAGAGAAATGGCTCAGCAAGTCCCATTCTATCCTTGAGACTCTCTGCAGGCTACGTCCTTCATAGGCCCTGCCTTGCACCCTCATTGAGTGTTTTTGCCTGCCTGGAATGTGCCCTCGACCTGTGATAATGCCTGTTGCTTGCCAAGATGGAGAGGGGTTTGTGTGTGCATACCCTCCAACATTTCTCTGATTAAAATGGGGGCATCCTATTCCATACCCACCAACATTTCTCCATGGAAAACAGAGACACCACCCTCCAACATTTCTCCAAGGAAAATAAGGATGTCCTAAGAAAAAGCAGGACACTCTGGGATCAAATCAGAAACTGAAGTGGTTTCTGTAAATCTGGGACTGTCCCTGGAAAATAGGGACATTGGAGGATCTGTGAAAGTGTGTAGAAACTAGCCTACTGTACAAACTAGCCTGCTGATTCTTCAACATCAACTTTGTTGGACTGGTCATGTTGTGTGGATGCCTGATTATCATCTTTCAAAGCAACTACTCTATTCCGAACTTAAAAATGGTAAGCGTAATGCTGGTGGTCAACAAAAGAGGTTCAAAGACTCTCTCAAGGCAAATCTTAAAAAAATGTAGTATAAACACCACCAACTGGGAAACACTGGCCTGTGAGGGCTCCAACTGGAAAACAGCCTTTACCAGAGGTGTCATGGGCTTTGAAGACGCTCGAACTCAGGACGAAAGGGAGAAACACGCTAAGAGGAAGGCATGCTTAGCAAACCCTCACTGTGATCAATTCCCACCCAGAAACCTATGTCCCCACTGTGGAAGGATGTGTGGATCCAGAATTAGCCTCCACAATCACTTTTAAAACCGTCTTTATGGAAGGCAATCTTACTCAGCTATGAGTGATCGCCAGAGAAGAAGAAGAAGACTGTACAAAGGTAAAATTTGCATTCACTGTTCTGTGCACTTTTGCCTTTGTCCCCACTGACCAAAGTCAGTGGCATGTGGTCCTTGGAAGGTTGCCCAGATGGGAATACGGTCCTTAGTCTCAAAAATGTTGCCCATATAAATTCCTTATGTTTTGTGGTCGTCTCACTACTGGTGAAATAATGGAGGGCATGTTGCTGTCTATGCCCCTCGGAGTTATCTGTGTGGGCAAGGGAGTGGTTCCGAGTCCCATATGATGTGGCTTCTCCACTTTCTTTCCTCTTGCTTCACACATGTTGTTCCTGATGGTTTGGATCCCTGCCTGCCCACTCTTTGCTTCATCATAACGTCAAACAAAATAGTATTCTCTTTTGCGCAGTTTGCAGCCTTGATCTTTGCAGCTTCAGAATTATCCATTAAATGAATGTGGGCGAACAGGCATTACACAGTGCATTGTTGTGAGCACTGTCTTGCTTTCCCAGGAAAGACATCAGCTAACTCAGAAGAACTGGAGCTGTTTACGTTGATTTCGACATTGCTTTTCCTCAGTAAACTGTGCTCCATGAAGTTCATGAGAAGCACTAAGGTCATGTCTACAGCATATATAATGCATAATGATGTCTCAGTCATTATTGCCTTTCAGAATGATAGTGATGAAGTGTTCCTGTATATCTGGGCATTTGGCGACTGAAGAACTGGCAACCTTAAGATCACTGGATAGATAATGCTTTTAATGGTATTTTTTAAAAAATAAAAAAGAATGTTTTTAACTAAAATGTTTTTAACTAAAACTCTTTTTAAAGAATGGTTTAACTGTTTCAGAATGCTTGTTTTACAAATGTGGGGTATAAATTAAAGAAATAATAATAAAAAACAAATACATTTAAAGCACTCTTATACCACCTTCAAAGCCATAGTTCCCCCATCCCCAAATAATTCTGTGATCTGTGGTTTTTTAAGAGTACTGGAAGTTTTTAGAAGAGTCCACATTGGATGGAGAACTGCACTGTAAAGTTCAGAGAAATGTGGATTTTGAAGGGCGGCTGCATTTCAGTTTGCGTATTGTTTCAGAAACTGTCAATTTAGGTAGGGTTCACCTTTGAGTATGAACTGAATCGAATTTCTTCTTCCCCATCCCTGCTGCCATGATAGAAGTTGGCCACTAGAGGTTAATTTGCTGAGGACCTCTCCACAAACCTGGAATTGGTCTTGAAGGTTAGACTACATGAAATCTAAAAGGGCAAGCTGCCAAACACAAATGAGGGAATAAAATTCAATGCCGTAATTGAGATGCTAATATTGTCCCTTGGTTTTGTCACATAAATAGGTGAACTATGCCATCATAGGACAGGGCAGGATAGAATAAGGGCTCTAGTGCCCTGAACAGCCCCTTGCTTTTCCTCCATAAAGGGAATACATTTATGTAAAATAAGATGCATTCATGGAAATGGCTGGATTTGCATAATTTATATGGGTTGCAGAATTCAACATTATTCCATCCATTTCACTTCCCTGAAGCAGAAACGTGAGTGATTCACTATTATTACTTTTAGTGCAGAGTACAAATATCCATGCATGTATCAAAGATTCCCTGTAAAATTATAGGAAAAGGCCAAGATGATAGACAAAAGCAGCCCTGTGATGAAAATATGGGTGACTTTTTCACAGAACGTGTCTTTTGGCAAAAATGACTTGCTTTTGCTCTCTGCAGATTTATTTAATTAGACCAATAACAAGGTGATTAGACTTTATAAGCTTTGCAGGGTGGGGGGGTATCCTATCCTCTTTGACTGAAAAGAAAGACTCCAAAATCTACATTATTCACAGTTGATTAGACTAAGAAAAGCATTTCTCAGACATTTCTCAGTGCGACATATTGTGAACTCTATTTTATTGCCAGACTCCAAATGGCAATTAACAGTCTTAAGCTGCATATAAAACCCAATATGAACCACATTTACAAGAGCATTGTGTGTGAATCAAATTATGCTATCTTGAGTTTGAAGAACTTAGGAATAATTGCCAATAAGTATTCATGTATAGGACCAACTTTCTGAAACAAGTTATTGTAATTACTACTAGTGTCAGGCGTACGTGTGGCTGATTTTATGAGATCTGATGCATTTAGAGAAGCAGTTGATGGTTTACTTTGGTAGGAGAGAGAGTGCTTAATTACACTGCTTTGTATTCAGTTTTTTGAATAACTGTATAATATGTGCACTTGTATGCATGTATTTGTGTGTGTGTGCATATACATCTCTCTCTCTCTCTCTCTCTCTCTCTGTGTGTGTGTGTGTGTTCCAAAGTCAGGTTTTTCATATTTTTACCCCTTACAGATGGCGTATCAAATGGTGTGGGATAAAATAAAATGGCTGGGATCCAAAATAAAAAATGCAACTAAGGAATGCACTGGAAGACAGGGAGAAAATACTTTTCATTTGGTTTTTTATCAGTCAATTTATGTGAATGTTTTTCTTGAATGTTGCCTTGCACTCTTGACTACAAACTCAGTCCAGTGCTACAAAGTTATCTGACTATTTTGACCATCAGTTGTCCTGGAGAGTCCCTGTCCCTGACCATCAGGGCCCTGAAGAGTGTACAGTATTGTGGAGGCAGGGGACCAGGGGAGTGACCCAGAAGAGGGGACCAGTGATTTATGGGGTATGACGCCACCTGCATGGCAGGAGCTGGGGAGGAGGAAAAGTCAGGACGGTCCAAGGAGGAGGATGTGGTGGAGGAATAAGGGACAGGTCAGGAGAGGGACAGGTCTGAACTATCATATGCGTGTGTCTTTCTTCATCTGGGATGGGCCATGACATCAGTTTGTGTAAGAGTGTGTTGGAAAAGTGTATTTCTCTCTATAGAATAAAGCTGTAACAATGGCATTGTGCATCCCCTATTGGAAGATTCGGAGTGCCTTGTAACAACCCCAGATTTGCATGAAGTCAGGATGGGGTAGGGGAGCAAAAGGTAGAGGCAGCTATAAAGGTAGAATGAATATTTGAGAACTCCACGTCCTTTATCTCTCACACATGAGGCAGTTAAGGAGTATGTACTGAGTTGAATAGGATCCAAAATGCAGCAGTCTGATTGGTCCTAGAACAATAGGATTCAGAATGCAGCAGTCTGATTGATCCATAGGAACCACCCAATCCAGCTCCATGTGGAAGTGAATCCGCAACCTGATTGGCCTACAGGAGAATCCCAGAATTAGCCAATCACGTGGAGCCCATTGTGTAAATAATGTATATAAAACAGACATTCTGGGGGAACTTCCATTCCTCCTCACCACTGTGAGCTGAATAATGAGCATGAAATCCACTCTTGACTCAGAGTATATTTCAGGAAGGAAGAGAAGTTTAAGTAAAGCAAGAAGGGACAGACACTGAAAGGGGAAAAGTGGCTGAACAACTGCAGAGGTTTGAGTGAAGCAGAGATGGAGATACCACTGAGGAGGGAAAGAGAGGCGATTATAATAAACAAAAGAGGTTTGAGTACAGTGAGAAGGGAGTTTGGAAAGGCTCTGTAATGTTCACTTTTCATGTTCGCTTCTGTACTGTACTTATCTCTGCTACTGTACCTCTTCTTGTTAAAACCAATTTATTTGTTTTCTTAAAAAACACCCCATTCCTCTCCTCCCTCTTTAGCATTCTGCCACTGTTCAAGGCAAGCGGAAGCTTCTCTCCTCTTTCTAAAGCATAAGGTATTGATGCTATGACAGCACCAAACTTTAATTTTTAATGTCTGTGATGCAACTGCTCTGTGCTAAACCTTCCCTTGGTTCCACACAAAAAAGAAAAAAACAAACCACACAGAATGCTGGTGTGGGCATCAGCTGGAAGTATATGGGAACAGCTATGTCACAAAGAAAAAAAATTAATTCAGCATATTGCCAGGACACCATAGTGCTATAGCTAAACAAAAGCGATAAAAAAATGCAGAGCATTTATGGCATCAATAATATGGCATTTCAGCAGAAAGCTATAGGCCACACAGAGATTCCTAATATTGCTTTGTGACCACCCTGAAAGTTTTGAGGTCAGAAATAATCTTAAATGCAGGAGTGCATATGATAGCCTCAAGAACACAAATAATCCTGAATACACATTTATTCAGGAGTAAATTCCAATGTCCTTTTTGTTTATTGAGTTTTCTGCTATTATTATTATTATTAGCCGATTTCAGTTTGTTTGAAAAGTGGGGTACAGAAAGAAAAGTGGGGTACAGTGGTACCTCGGGTTACATACGCTTCAGGTTACATACGCTTCAGGTTACAGACTCCGCTAACCCAGAAATAGTGCTTCAGGTTAAGAACTTTGCTTCAGGATGAGAACAGAAATCGTGCTCTGGCGGCGTGGTGGCAGCAGGAGGCCCCATTAGCTAAAGTGGTGCTTCAGGTTAAGAACAGTTTCAGGTTAAGTACGGACCTCCGGAACGAATTAAGTACTTAACCCAAGGTACCACTGTATATTTTTTTAAAAAATAAATAAATGACATAATTTTCCAGTGTGCTGTTTTAGGACTACCGTTGTAAAGAAAAAACAGATAGAACAGAGTTCAAGTGGATGACTTCACTGCCCAGTAAATAAGAAACTTGCAAAACTTTCCATCCTGCTTTTTTTTTTTTTTTTGTCCTTCCTCTGCTGGATCCAGATATTGCCTTCCTGTTAACAAGGCCCTCTATACCCCTTAGTAATTGTTAATATTGTATCTCTCAGCCTCATTCCCTGAAGTAGCACCTTTTTTTTTTTAATATATCATTTCCAATACTTTGAAAATGTCAGTCTCTGTGAACTTATTGCAAAATGTCTGCAAACATTTGTATTTCAAGGGAAGCACAAAGCAAAAGCTATGTCGTCATTATCATTATTACAGTATTATTATTATTATTATTATTATTATTATTATTATTATTATTATTATTATTTATTCCTGATCAGCTATAAATTAACAGCTTGCTTTGCATTTTACAGTGAAAGAGTCCTTAGCATGTATACAAAACTGCTGTCTGAAAGAGGAGGGAGCTGGTAGTTTCACAAAACTACATCATGGCAGAAGAAAAACAAGAGAAAGAGACAAATGTTCTAATCTTACCTTCATCATAATCTTATTAGCATTTCTCAGTGAGAAGTTCAAGTATCAAGTCTATACTCTTATGAATCTGTCTCGTAAATATGTCAAGTGCGAAGTATAGTTATTTTAATCGCCTGTGTTGGTGGGCCATCATGGATTTAATTAAGAGACAACTAGTGTATGAAATATGGCGTGAAAGCACCAGACTAAATGGAGAAATGGTTTACTGCAGCTCCAAATTGTGGGGCACAGGCTTAATGATGATCTGGTCTCGGAAATCCTACTTAAACTTAATTAATACCGACTGCAGCAGAACCTGCTCAGAGAGGAGCAAAAGATAAAGGCGGATGGGAGGGGCGGGGAGGAAATTAATGACTTTAAGCTAGAGCGTGATTTCTATAAAGATATCTGCATTAGCTCAAACAGCATTGTGTTATTTACTAAGAGAGATCGTACCTCAGTTCCTGCCCTGCTTCCAGTCTGGAATTTAAAATTCATTATGCACTACTTAAAATGTGAGCCCATTTTTGGCTGCTGTCTTGTACTATGCACTACCTTGTAATTGCACATTGATTCACTGATCTACCCTAAGCAATCGCTAATGGCATAAAACAGGGATGGGGAGACTGTGGCTGCCCAGGTTTGGTTAAGACTCCAGCTCTCATCCTCACTGACCGTTGGCCATGGGAGCTGGAGTCCAGCAGCATATGAAGGCCACTGGTTCCCCATCCTGAGTGATTAGACCCTTTCACAACCTTCCCCAGCCTAGTACCCTATAGGTGTTTTGGAGTACAACACGTATCAGCCTCAGCCAGTGTGAACAGTCATCAGGAATGATTGGGACTGTAGCCCAGAACATCAAGAGACAGAAGTGCCATCTTCTGAAGCACACTGAGGGGGGCTGATGTGATGTCCTGGTGTCATGCATGTGGCAGAGCTCCATGCCTGGCTCCAATAATGGGGGAGCAGTCCTCTAAAAAAAAAAAGGGAGAGAGATTGAGGGGGCCCACAGTGCTGTGGCCCCCTGGACCCAGCACCTATGTCAGGAGAGAACCAACTTGAGGAAGGCTATCTTCTTCTTCCTCCTCCTCCTCCTCCTCCTCCTCCTCTTCTTCTTCTTCTTCTTCTTCTTCTTCTTCTTCTTCTTCTTCTTCTTATTTATATACCACCCTATACCTTTAGGGATGCGGGTGGCGCTGTGAGTTAAACCACAGAGCCTAGGACCTGCAGATCGAAAGGTCGGCGGTTTGAATCCACGCGGCGGGGTGCGCTCCCGTCATTCGGTCCCAGCTCCTGCCTACCTAGCAGTTTGAAAGCACCCCTAAGTGCAAGTAGATAAATAGGGACCGCTTTCTAGCAGGAAGGTAAACAGCGTTTCTGTGTGCGGTGCTGGTGCTGGCTCGCCAGATGCAGCTTAGTCACGCTGGCCACGTGACCCGGAAGTGTCTTCGGACAGCACCAGCTCCCGGCCTCTTGAGCGAGATGAGCGCGCAACCCTAGAGTCGGTCACGACTGGCCCTGATGGGCAGGGGTACCTTTACCTTTACCTATACCTGCAGGTCTCAGGATGGTTCACACAATAAATACCTTAAAGGTAAAGGGACCCCTGACCATTAAGTCCAGTCGCAGACGACTCTGGGGTTACGGCACTCATCTTGCTTTAGTGGCAGAGGGAGCCAGCATTTGTCCGCAGACAGCTTCCAGGTCATGTGGCCAGCATGACTAAGCCACTTCTGTGAACCAGAGCAGCACACGGAAACATGGTTTACCTTCCCGCCAGAGCAGTCCCTATTTATCTACTTGCACTTTTGACGTGCTTTTGAACTGCTAGGTTGGCAGGAGCAGGGACTGAACAATGGGAGCTCACCCCATCGCGGGGATTTGAACCGCTGACCACCTGATCGGCAAGCCCTAGGCTCTATGGTTTAGACCACAGCGCCACCCACATCCCGTAATAAATACCTTATTATGAGCCAAATATTGAAGTACTTGGGATACCAAAAAAATGAAATAAAGGGGGGGGGGAGAGAATGAGAATACACAATAACACCGAAAAGACCAAAAGTGCCTCACTGCAACTGAAACGTCAATCTGTAGATTTCAATTCCATGTTAAGATATAGCCTGAGTTGTTATTCTTAATATGCAATTCCCGACGGGCAATGGATCAGGTATGGAAAGTTATTGAAACAGAGTACTCTAAAAAGCACCAGCAATAGATAAAGCGTTGGTGTATGGTCTTCAGAAAACACCCCAGAGCTTGATTGGTAGTTGGTTACTTAACCCATTTCAAGATGTTTTCATCATGAGGGCTCATCCAGTGCTAGGACCTGGCAGCCCATGGTTGGTGTGGAGGCCTCAGCATCTCTGAGGACCACTGATGATCAGATCAGGCTCCTCCATCCCTTGCCCATGTTTCATATGTATGTAACTGTTGACTCATGTTTCATATATATGCTATGGTTGTCTCATGGCCATGAAGAAGAAGAAGAAGAGGAGGAGGAGGAGTTTGGATTTGATATCCCGCTTATCACCACCCGAAGGAGTCTCAAAGCGGCTAACATTCTCCTTTCCCTTCCTCCCCCACAACAAACACTCTGTGAGGTGAGTGGGGCTGAGAGACTTCAAAGAAGTGTGACTAGCCCAAGGTCACCCAGCAGCTGCATGTGGAGGAGCAGAGATGCGAACCCGGTTCCCCAGATTGCGAATCTACCGCTCTTAACCACTACACCACAGGTCTTTCCGCAACAGGTCTTTCCTCAACACTTGTGGCTTCCTACCGCCCTGGTGCAATCTTGGAGAAAACAAGATGGTGGTCTCATTCACTGTGATGAAGGCTCAAAGTCTGATGATGATGAGCAAAAAAAGGGTTTTTTTTAAAAGAACTGATCAGGACATGGAGAGTTCTGTTGCCAACTATCATATCTGCTGTTGTTGAATAAACATGAAAGGGTAGGAAGGGGCCCCTGGGCAGAAGGAGAGGGCATGGCACTGTGTTGAGGGGCCCCTCAATTCTGGAGTGGCTATGATGATGAACCAACACTTAGGTAATGCATATTCAACCCTTCAGAGGTTGTCATACAGTTATTTAACTACAGCAACTAACCTGCAACTTCCCAGTGCTGGCAAATATGAACTACTCCCCAGAAATAGTTCATTCTGTTACATTATAAATAAAACCAATCTCTAAAACTAGGGGAGAAAGCAAGGATTAGTACACACACACACACACACACACACACACACACACACACACACCCCGTTATCAAAGTTTAGGGTCTGAATAACCTCTCTTCAGATATTGCACTGCAAACTTTGGCATCTCCACCTCGAAAATGGGTGTGTATGTGTGTGTCTCTGTCAAGGTAATGTTTGAACGTCAAAGAATGATGCTGTAAACCTACCTACCAAATTTTATTCCAATTTCTCAGTGCTCAGGGGTGATATATTACCTGGCGCATGTGTTAAATCTTCCCTGGCTTCTTCAGAAATGGGTGATGCAAGGAGGGGTCAAGCAGTTACTCAAAGATGTAGTAGAGAATGGTGTCCTTAACATACACATTCATTTTCATTCTGATATCTTAATCTCCAAGACAGATAGCAGGGAGATAGGAAGCTGCCTACCACTAGGTCGGAATATATATCCATCTCGCCAAGAATTGTGTGTTTTGACTAACAGAGGCTCTTCAGTGTCTCAGGCAGATAGCAGGGAAGGGCCTTTTCTATCACCAGCCCTTTGATTCTCTTAAACTGGAGATGTCAAAGGATTTAATCTGGAGCCTTGTGCATGCCATGCATGTAGAATCATAGAATTGTAGAGTTGTGGGGGACCACAAAGGTCATGTAACCCTCTGCAATGCAGGAATCTTTTGCCCAACATGGGGCTTGAAACCACAATGCAGGATGCATTTATGAGTTCAATGCTGTACTAAGATGAGTCTCATGCTGTACTGACTGTACTGACACAGCTACCAAGGTGGATATACCACTAATCCAAGCATAACCAACATGGTGTTTTCTAGATGCTGTTGGGCTCCAACACCCATCATCCTTGGTCATTGACCATGTTGGCTGGGGCTGATGTCAAATGGAGTACAGCAACATCAGGAGACTACCTCCTTGGCTACCCCACACAAAGCTGTGTTTCCTCTCCATCACAGTTCCACCCGTATTGCAGGGGAAGTGTCATAGCTTAGTGGTAGAGCATGCTCACTGCATTCAGAAGATCCTAGGCTCAGTCCTCAGCATCTCCAGGGAAAGACCCCTGGAGATCTGCTGTCCATCAGAATGGATAACACTGAGCTTAGATGGACCAATGAACTAACTAAGGCAGCTTCCTATCTCTCTCTAGCCCCACCCCCCAGAAAATGAGTGACAGGCTCAATCCATTGTGTTCTGAATGTGCATACCAGATGCGCTTCTTGGTATCCCAGCATTCAAGGGAGAGTGACCATGTTGCAAACAAACAAATGGGATGCTAATCGCACAAGTTAAATCAAAGAGCTCACTTTGCTTGACAATAATATTAGCGTATGCTTCTAAGAATAGAGAGGCATGTGATGAGGGGAAAGAGTCGGCTCAGCTCAGGGAACTTGTATATGTTCTGCTTTAGTTTTAGGGAGACGAGAGCACAAATGGGAAGTGGCTGTGAATCTCCATATTGCTTTCAGAACTGCCAAAGCCCCTTGGCCCTTGTGGAGACCTCTGTGGGACTTCTTCTAAGTGCCAACTTCAGAGGCCAAGCTCCTTTTGAGATTAACATGCTTCAGAAGCAGTTGAAGCACAGAGATCTTTGAATGCTGTTGCGGCTCATATGCATTTCAAACCCTCCTGAAAATAAAAGAAACCCAATGCTGCGAGGAGCCTTGATCCAGCTGCCATTCTGTTAACTGGAGACAGTCTCTGGGGGCACAGCGGACCTTCCAGAGGGATTGTGACCTCATTGGAGGTTAAACAAGATGGGAGGAGGAAAGGAGGGGGGAGCTTTATGAAGCTTACAGTCCAGCCAATCCCAGCCTGGTGCTCTTCATATACATTGAACTACAACTCCCATCAGCCCCAGCCAATGTAACCAATAGTCAGGTATAGTGGGAGTTGTAGTTCAATGTATCTGAAGAGCGACAGGCTGGGGAAGCAGATACAGTGGTACCTCGGGTTAAGTACTTAATTCGTTCCGGAGGTCCGTTCTTAACCTGAAACTGTTCTTAACCTGAAGCACCACTTTAGCTAATGGGGCCTCCCGCTGCTTGCGCGCCGCTGCTGCACGATTTCTGTTCTCATCCTGAAGCAAAGTTCTTAACCTGAAGCACTATTTCTGGGTTAGCGGAGTCTGTAACCTGAAGTGTATGTAACCTGAAGCGTATGTAACCCGAGGTACCACTTTACATCAAAGATAGTGGAGTCTTTTAGCCTTTGAAGAATTTTATCCCAGCCTCAATTTTGAGTAAAATTTAGGCTCAGCACTGCATAAAATGGGCAGTATCCAATGATAGCCCTCCTCACAGTACATCAATTGAATTTAATGATTCTTTAAGTTCAGTGGTTTGTATCTAAAGCAGACTTAAGTAAGCAACAGGACTTTCCCCCTCACCTCCTCACATGTGGTCCCTAAATCTGTTCTGAGTTTCCCGTCAACCCTCCAGAACAGATTGGGAGAGGGCATAGAGTACCTGTAGGCAGAGGAGAGAAGGGAAGTCCCATTGTACAAGCGAAAATCCTTGCAGTGATTGGACACTTACTTAGCACTGCATTGGGCAAGGTCTTTCTGAGGCAGGATCCTTTAGCAGGTGGTCATGGGCCAGATCCAGGCTTTTTTGGATGAAACTGATTTTCTAGATCTATTTCAACTGGGGTTTAGAATGCATTTTGGCACAGAAGCTGCCTTTGCTTGCCCAGAATGATGACCTTTGATGGGAAAGAGGAAGGGATCTCTCAGTGACTTTCAATACCATTGACCATGGTAATTATTATTATTATTATTATTATTATTATTATTATTATTATTATTAATACCCCGCCCATCTGGCTGGGTTTCCCCAGCCACTCTGGGCAGCTTCCAACATAATATTAAAATACAATAGTCTATTAAACATTAAAAGCTTCCCTAAACAGAGCTGCCTTCAGATGTCTTCTAAATGTCTGGTAGTTGTTTTTCTCTTTGACATCTGGTGGGTGGGCGTTCCACAGGGTAGGCGCCACTTCCGAGAAGGCCCTCTGCCTGGTTCCCTGTAGCTTTGCTTCTCGCAATGAGGGAACTGCCAGAAGGCCCTCAGCACTGGACCTCAGTGTCCGGGCAGAACAATGGCGGTGGAGACGCTCCTTCAGGTATACTGGACTGAGGCTGTTTAGGGCTTTAAAGGTCATCACCAACACTTTGAATTGTGCTCGGAAATGTACTGGGAGCCAGTGTAGGTCTTTCAAGATCAGTGTTACGTGGTCTCGGAGCCCGTTCCCAGTCACCAGTCTAGCTGCCGCATTCTGAATTAGTTGTAGTTTCCAGGTCACCTTCAAAGGTAGCTCCTTCTGGAGCAGCTGTCCATGTTGTGGATGCGTGGCATTGCTCTTCAGTGGTTCCAATCCTACTTGAATGATCATTCTCAGGTGGTGTAAGCAGGATACTGTTCAGTCCTCGTGGAGTTTTCATTGTGGGCTTATGCAGAGCTCAATTTTGTTCCGCATGTTGCTTAACATCTACAATCATAGTTGCTATAAAGTTTTGTTACACAGGATTTTTAAAAGAAGAAAGGGGGAAAGTCTATGGGATTCCAGCAACTACAATATTTGCTTGACTGAACTTTAGCCCTGTGGTCAAAAATATACAGCACTATAGATTCCAGATGCACTGAGAATACTATAATTTGGACTGGCAGGGCCATAATAAAATCTGTAAATAGAGGCAAAAATGAAAGTGTTTGGGAGGCATAAATTCATAACTATTTTTTCCTGCAGTGAGGGAAACATCAAAGATTTGCAGCAACTTGGAAGGGGAAATGGGAGGTGGATTTTCCCCCTCCGCCCCTTAATGAACACAGTTCAAAATATCCATAGTTATTTTCCATTACAGGTATGTTTATAAAGCAGCCCAGTCTTCTGTCCCTGCATATTTATTGGAAATCCATTTTTCTATCTTGTTTACATAATTTTTCTATAGTTTCATTGTGTCTTGGCTGTCATTCGGCAGGTGCTGAGATCAGAAATTTCTCCTGCCTCCTCGATGATTAAAACGGAAAAGAGAGTCAGTGTGGTGGTATAGTGGTAGAGCCTTGCCCTGGGACCTGGGAGACCCGGGTTCAAATCTTCACCTGAGGATGAAGCTCAGTAGGACCTAGGACCTTGAGCCAGTCACTATCTCTCAGCCTAACCAACCTCACAGAGTTGTTGTGAAGATAAAATGAGGAACGAGAGAACAACGCATGAGAACTCCTTGGAAGAAAGCTATTTAAATAATAGTCTCCAAACCAAAATGCAGATAACTTGCCGGAATGATCACCCATTGACTAACAAAAGTGAACATACCTTGATAGAAAAAAAGAGCTCTGCTGCTACAGGGACTCTATCGGCATGAGCTCTAGAATGCACTTCTGTACTTATGCTTGCATGCTTAGGACAAGATCTTGCATTAGATAATTAGAGAATATAAACACGTGTCATGATTATATGAAGATTTAGGGGATTTAAAGCAGAGGTTGGATGGCCACCTGTCAAGGATTCTTTAGCTGTGATTCCTGCATTGCAGGGCATTGGACTAGATGGGATTCAATGCATTGCAGGGCATTCTATGAATGACCGTATTGGCCCGAATATAAGCCGCACTTTTTTTCCAAATCCCGATCGTGAAAAGTTAAAGTGTGGCTTATATTCACAACCTTACGCCACCGGCAAAGCAGCATGACTCCCCCCCCCCAAAAAAAAACACAGCCCGGGAGCACAGCGCAATGGCGCCCAGCCCGCCTGCAGCTCCCTAGCCTCCCCCAAGCCGCCAAATTTTAAAGGTGTGGCTTATTTATGGGTGAGGCTTATATTCGGGCCAATACGGTACCTTTCTACACATCAGTCCAATAGCTGTGAAGGACGCCTGGTATGTGCATTCAGAGCTGCCATAAATGCATGTCAACTTCAACAGAAAGAAGAGCTCTGCAAATGTACTCGCACAGGAAATGAAGTTGCAACCTTGGCATAGTAATATTTAGCCTGCATGGAGTTTGAGACAAACCTCAGCTGTGAACCTGTGAAACATTCCTCAGAAACATTTCTTTCAACACATTTGTCTATTAAGGCTTCGACAGTATGTCTTTGTCAGAAGTGTGGTCACACCTTAACTATTATTCTCACTTAAAACAGAAAGCAATTAATCAACCTACCTAAATATGAACATTAACATTTCAATTAGGTGGAAGGTGTAAAGCACTTGGCTAATTTAATTAACAAATGTCCAGATTGCTTTTTAGAAGAAATAGATGGAAATATATTCAGTTCTGGATAGAAACATTCAATGGGTATCTGCGGAAAAGCATTTCCCAAACGTTTCTACATCTTCCTAAGACTCATGAGCACCTGGTTTTACAGGAAATGGAAAGTGATAGCTAGGCTATCGGTATCCCCTGGTCCCTAAGTGGGAGTGCCAGCACGGCCCTTTGCCACAGACTCCCAACATAGATGCCGTTTGTCTCTTGATTGGCCACTGGGAGGTCAGCTGGTCTTCCTCCAAAGGACAGAATAGTCTCTGGGGCCTCTAGCTGCTGATCCCTAGGTTAGAATTTTGTTATTTGAGAAGTTAACTAAGATTTAGGTAAAGGTAAAGGTACCCCTGCCCGTACGGGCCAGTCTTGCCAGACTCTAGGGTTGTGCGCTCATCTCACTCTATAGGCCGGGAGCCAGCGCTGTCCACAAACACTTCCGGGTCACGTGGCCAGCATGACAAGCTGCATCTGGCAAGCCAGCGCAGCACACGGAACGCCGTTTACCTTCCCGCTGGTAAGCGGTCCCTATTTATCTACTTGCACCCGGGGGTGCTTTCGAACTGCTAGGTTGGCAGGTGCTGGGACCGAACGACGGGAGCGCACCCCGCCACAGGGATTCGAACCGCCGACCATGCGATCGGCAAGTCCTAGGCGCTGAGGTTTTACCCACAGCGCCACCCGCGTCCCTAACTAAGATTTACAGCACACCAAATTGTGGACCAGAAGCTAAATTTAGTGTGGGGTGGCATATGTGCATATGCGTAGAGTTCTAGCATCCCTCTGTTCCTACAAATATAATTGGATGCAATATGGAAGCAACTGGCAGCTTTTTACCATAAAGTACATTATTGCAATATGAGATCAGTTACATGAAAACTCAGAATTTTTGTAACAGCTTTCCGCTGAAAAGTGAATTTCTATGGAATTAAGAGAACTGCTTTGAGTACCCATCATGCACTGGGAATGAAGGCAGTTTGGTATCTGTATTGCCGAGGGTTTCCTACCAGACAGTTCTTAGGAGAGGGAGCCTGTTGCCCTTCAGATATTGTTGGATTTGTGGGAGGGTTTATTGGTTTGTGGGTTTTTATTATGTATTGTGTGTTTTTATAATGTGTTGATATTATGTTTTTGTGATTGTGAGCCACCCTGAGATGAAGGGTGTTATACAAATTTAATAAATCATATATATTTTCAGGAGTGAGCCAGCAGTTAATCACACTGAGGAAGTTGGAGTTAACTCTTTATTAGCAAAAAGAGGGCCTGCACAAGAATGTCAGGCCTAATGAGCAACTCATCTCTCCCAAGTCTTGCCCCCATGAAGCAGTTGCTGAGACTGAAGGTCCCTGTCTTCCAGGGGTGCTGACATGGACCCCAGGTTATGGGTGCCCAGTATGCGCAATGTGATGTCATGACATCACACGCCTCATGGCCTTGGAACCTGACTTCCGGTGGCACTGGAAGTCAGATTCCGATGTCTTGCAAGGCCTCAAACAGGATCCCCAAGGTTGTGAGGCCTCGGACGTGCTTCCAGTGAGGCACCAGAAGTTGCTTCAGAGGCCCTGCAGTGTGGGTGCTCAGCACCCACAAAAAATTGTGGGTGCTCAGGCCCCCAGGGCCCCTTATAGTTGGCACCCCACTGCCTCCCCACAGCTGTTTTCCCAGGGTTTCCCCCAAGCAATCTGAGACTTTGTCTGCAGGAAGTTAACTTCTTCTCTGCCCTCTTCATGCCTCTCCTGGTTCTGGGAGACCAGCGGAGAGGGGAATTTGTCACAGCAGGAGAAAGAGAAACACCCATGCCTCTTCACAGGCTGGATTCATCTCTGCCTCTTGGTCTCCTGCTTCAGCTTCTTCCCTTTATTCTGGACTTCTTTCTGCCACAGACTCCCTCTGCTCACTAAGCCCTGTTACCTCTTCAGCTTCTGATACTTCCTCCCCCCAGTCTTCGCCCTCTCTCTCTCTCTCTCTGACCACTCACCAATCCCCTGGCTCTGAGTCTTCTTCTCTTTGGGGTTTCCCAGCTGTTTCCTCCCACTATTCCTCTGCATCCAACCAATTCAACAAGTCACTGCATCCAATTAGTGACAGGATCCTCACCCGCCCCAGCCCCAAAGCAAGTTGAAGCAGAAATGTAGCAGCCCCTATGTCCAAAGGCTTGTGGCCAAGGCCTGTGTGGTCTCTTACCCTATCTTTAATTTTAGTAGCATAAGCAATGGCTACGACTACATATAGTATTGTGCAGTGAGGCATCAAGAATGACTGTGATGAAACATAATTTTCAGTTCATTCTCGAGAAGATCAGCTTTAGACTTCCGGGTTAGTGCCATCGGCGAATGGCGGAGTTCCTCCGATCGGGGGAACGGGCTCCGTGGAAATTGGGTCTTCCCACCGCGGCAAAGGTGGGGACCCGCTAGAAATCCCAGGCGGAGGGAGCCTGGGAATGTGGGGTTCGGCAGAGCACCAGGAGCACCTCCCCTACTTGCGGGGAACCCCAATTTGGGGCTCCGGAGCGAAGTGGGGTGAGCAGCGCGGTGCTGCGAACTGATTGCTACTTTCACGGAGGGAAGCCACACAGCCATCGCCGGAGAGCGCTGACTTTTTCCTGTTGACAATTGGACTCTAAACAAGTACCCGTGAGTAAAAACGGAAAATTGGATCAAGAAATACTTGAATTAGGCTCCGAAGCGGGAAGGCTCAAAACAGGATGTCCGCCTCCTGCTTTTTGTAAATAGACTGAAGCAAAAACCTTACAATCTAATAGCCTGGAAAGTTGTCTTAAAGGTTGGAATTTCCTGCATTTACAACTAATAAAACCCCCTTGGAAGCAGGTGAAAAGGGGGGGGGATCTGACTGTTTAAGCCTGCAGGAGAGGGAGTAAAGGAAAATAAGTTGCCATCGTCTCAAACCTGGGAACGGGGTGTCAGGACAGAAATTGCTGGAGACGTCCATTGATTGTACGTGGAGCATTTTGACAGATAGTTAAAAAAGAGAACCAAACTGACTTCAATGCTGCCTTCTGCATTTTAAAGAAACAAAGTATTTGAAAATTGAAAATTGAAAGTAACTTTCTTTTGTTGGACATGTTTCAAAAAGATGGATACAAATAGAAATTGTGTCCCCTAGAGGGAGCTTGTCAATTTGTTGTTGCAGTTTACTTGGAGACCTCACAGCTGTGAGATTGGGATTGTGGGACCAGCCATTCGACCTTGAATAGAAATGTGTTGGGAGGAAGTTTTGGTGTCTGCTTTTTGCAAGACAAATGCTTTGCTGGAGCAGTTGCATGAGAAGACGGGTTTGATGAAGGAGAAGTTGGACTTGATGACTGCTGTAGCCAGTGAATATGGATTAACAGGAAACATAGAAATTATGCAACGACCAACTCAGGAAACTGGTTCGACTGGGCAAGTGCAAGGGCAGATGAAGATGGAGGAGGCTGCGATCGCACCCCAAGCAACACAAATGGAGAGATCCGAAGCCCTGCAGGAGCATAAGCCGCTGTTTTGGAAGATTGAATTTGGAGTGGGCCTGGGAGAGTCTGGAGTTAAGGAGGCTCTTAACTTTGGGGGGACTTGGAAATATGCTGACAACTATTTTTTGGATAGCTACTTTTTGGATTACAATGATGATGGCGGGGAGTGGGACTGTGGGGAATGGGCTAGTCTGATGAAGGAAGATGGATATAACTATCAGTTGGAATCCCCCAGAGACCTACTCCTCAAGGAGAAAGGGAAGGAATTAAGAAAGAAGCCAACAAAAGATAATGAAAAGTGTAAGCATAAACAACAAGAAGAAAATCTGCAGAAGAGGCATAGAAGAGACTTAAGGGCCTCGGACATAAGATCACCAGGTTGATGGACTGGATGGAATGGACAGTAAGGACTGACATAACCCGAGACCAGGAAGAAGGGACATTGGATAAAAATTTTTTTTAAAAAAGCCTATAAAAGGAAAATTTTCTTTTTATTTTTGGAATTAGTGTAAAACTAATGAAATATTAGGGAAAATGTTGGAATGGAATTATCTGGCTTTAGTAGAAAGGATATAAGGAGCTATGTATAAATATGTTTTAAATTTTGAACATTAAGGTTTTCTTTTTATGGTAAGACAAGGTTAAATAAAACAAGGTAAATTGAATAACAGAATATGTCAAAAGATGGAAAGGATTTGTTGAGTTAGCTAATAGGTTAGACTATCTAAATAAGAATTGAGAAAGACGGAAAGAATTTGCTGAAACAACGAATTAAATTAGAATACAAAAAGGGAGGTGTGAGGAGGTCAAAGAAATAAGCAAATGAAAAGATGTAATATGGGATTTGTCTTTTTTTCTTTTTTTCTTTTTATTTTTGTTGTGATGTATTTGTTTCTTTTTTTCTTATTTTTTGTCCTTTTTCTTGTACTTTTGAAACTCTGAATAAATATCATTTTTTTAAAAAAAAAAAAAGAGAAGCTCAGCTTTAAGGAAAAAATGGGATTCTTAGTTTCATTATTGTGGAGGTTTTTGTTTTTTTAAGTGGATGAGTTATGAGTTAGGGATGGGGCTCGGACTGGGAGGGACTCACAATACTCATGATAAGGGCTTTCCTGTTTTACAGCACGAAGTGGGAACCAGTGGCCCACCAGTTGTTGTTGGACTCCACTTGCCATCAGCCCCAACCACTATGGCCAATGGTTAAGAATGAGTCCGTTTGTCCCTTCTCAGGCTGGCCCTGGGCCCCCTTGTGAACTGGTGTATCGCAGGCCAGATCATCCTCCTGCACTAAATTGGACAATGGCAGCAGGAATTGGAGGGCATCCCCTGGGCATGGGACCAACTGCCCAATAGCAGTGCTTGGGTCTATGCACAGGGCCAGGATAAATTCCCAGCCTGCTGAACCTTTGGCTTCTTTTCACCATTTTTGGTCACAATTTTGTAATGTGGATAGGCACTGGGTAAGCATAGGTCTTGGTTGGAGGGGAGGTTGTAGCCTCCATGGGTAAGGGTATCTGGGATGAGTGGCTCCTGTCCTGGCTAGGGCCATACCACTCCTTCAACAGAGACCACTTGGGGGACACCCCGATTTGACATAGGTCATAGGGCATCGCTTCTGGTTGTCTTTACCCTTTAGTGACACTACTAGTGGATGGGCTGGGGTGATATATGCAGTAGCTTACCTTAATGCCTATAGCCAAACCTTCACACCTGTAACCAATAAAGTTGTGGCCTTATTTGATCCCGAAAACCAATATTCTGTGTGTGGTCAAGTTGTTTGAACCCTAGGAAGTCATGGGGCCTCAGTCCGCAATGTGCATTCTAGTCTGATAATACCCGAATGCTCTGCATCTCTAGTCTACATTTTCTCGTTTCTCTTCATGCTGGCAAATACCAGGGAGATGGACCTATATTAGTGTGGGTGCATGGCAGGGTACAGGAAGCATTTCTTGCTTTTTGTTTGGTTGATTTCACTGGGTTTTAAAAGCATGGGGTCCTAAACTTTTCTTGGACCATCCTGAATCCTTCGCCCTCATTATTCACATGTCAGAGTGACAGAATACTGTGGCATCTGTACAGACATCCCACACTCACGCTTCTCAAAACAATGTAATGTTTCTCTCAGATGGCTGCTAGCTTGTGCTCATTAGTAATGAGGCACATGCCGTACACCCACCATCACCAGCTCCACCAAAGTACGAGAGCTTGAGAGCGTTGCAAAGCTTCCAGCTTCCCTGTCAGCCAATTTGTGGAAGTCCTAAATTTAGCCAGGAATGAAATCAGCTCTTCCACGTGGTGGAATAATGCATGATGTACAGTACCCTCATTGCTGACTTATTTACCCTACTCTGCATGTTTAAAGAAGTGCAATGCAAGTATTTTGAGTTTTATCATGTAGCAAGCATTGCTTTTCCTCCAGTGATGATGGTGGGGAAAATGCTTCTGATTTTATTGGATGTTAGCATGAAATCACACAAGCTCCTGACATGTAGCTGGATTCTACAGAATGTATGGTGTTACGGATTGGGGGGGTGGGGCCCTAAACCCTAGAAATTAATAAATGTTAGGATTTTGATTAATTGGGATATGAAACTATGCCAGAGCTGTACCAGCAGGGAATCTCTGGACTGGCTTAGGCAATCCAGCCTGGCTGGCCTAGTGAAGAACAAATCTGTTAACATGAAAAAAGGTGTTGATGTGCCACCTGAGACTTTGGCCTGGGAAGACAGATGTTGCCAAGGTGATGAGGGTGTGAAGTGACAGGAGCAGAGAGCTTTTAGCAGGGTGTTCTGGGGAGAAGGAGGAGGAAGAAAGACTGGGATCCATCTTGGGCAGGCTGCCTGAAGGCTGGCTGCACTGCTATGAGGGACAAGCCCCTCTTGAAATGACCATGCTGTAAGATCTGGACCCCCTCTGGGCAGACAGAAGGTGAGCATAGGAGAATAAACCATATTTCTTAAAGCAACAGCAGTGTCCACTGTGTCTCAGTTCTCCTAAGGGCAAGTGCCTGGAACTCGATGGACTCTTGCTACCGCTCGGCAGAGAGCGGGAAAGGCACCCAACGTTTATAACAGTGTTTTTCTTTTACAATTCAGATCTGGTTAAGATCCTGCTTTGCCCAAGACATAGCAGCACAGAGAGTACAGGTGAAATAACATTGTCACACAAGCTGCCCATAAAAGAAGCATGGCAGGAAACATTAAAGGGACCTTGATTTGCTATACAAAACCCACCTTTCCTGTGCACATGGAGTTCTGCTTTGTACCAATCATTACTTATTTTTTTTCCGATATCCTCTAGTTCATACAGCAGCTCACGAAGGACATGTAATAGTTGTTTGCTTGAGTCATTTTAAAGTGCTTTTAAAATGAAGCATTCCCCCGTCCCCAAGGTGGCTCGCTACATTAAAAACAACACCACACTAATGCAAGACAAATGGCTTACAACACTTCGGAAAGAATTCCTTTCTACAGAGGAAATGTACTATGCGGTTTTGCACATCAACTAATGTGTGACTCAATAATAAATGCGGTATGAACTGGCAGGTTGCGTGGTTGATGAGTGAACCATCAACGATCAACAGTTTTGCAGTGTCTCAAACTCAGTTGGTTCAGGCCTAGCTCCCCAAACCATGTGGAAGGGCACCCATGGGGTATAGCAGATTTCTGGTGCTCTCATGCTCCTCCTCAGTATGTGAGTGCAGGGGCCTGCACACAAGCAGTGCTTTCGACTATTATGGGGAATGGGAAGTCTCTGTGCACCTTGCATGTCCCTAATCAAGCCATGCTCCACTCTGCTCAGTCAAGTGGTACAAGTCCTCAGTTCCCAACAAAGATAAAAGGAAAGGGGCCAGGATGGGACATGAAAAGTAAACCTCTGTAATGGCCTGTGCCAGTCCCTGTCTGCATGTCTGTATGCATTGCACATGCTTGTTGGGCAAGGGAGATGGACATAAGGCAGCCCCAAGGAAAACCTTTCACAAATGAAGTGAAACCCAGTGCTTTTAAATGGAGCCATTCACATTGTCAACATCCAAGCCATTAACTGAGTGCTTTAAAAGAGTAAAGGGTAACTTAGGGTTGATACTTTTCCAGATCACTTTACGTTATCTCTTTAATTCACCCTTTAGCAATAAGCACCCAATCCTGTATCATATACAGTGGTACCTTGGGTTACAGACGCTTCAGGTTACAGACACTTCAGGTTACAGACTCCACTAGCCCAGAAATAGTACCTCGGGTTAAGAACTTTGCTTCAGGATGAGAACAGAAATCATGCAGCGGCGATGCGGCAGCAGCGGGAGACCCCATAAGCTAAAGTGGTATCTCAGGTTAAGAACAATTTCAGGTTAAGAACGAATTAAGTTCTTAACCCAAGGTGCCACTGTACAGGATATAACTCTATAATAGCTGTAGAATAAACAAACTCTGACTTCCTAAAACAAGATGGCATCCTTTGACTGAAAGCTGTCTGTCATGTCACAAATTGAAAATATAGTTTTCCCCCGGTGGGTGGGTGCACCCACTTCAAATAGTAATTATACAGTTTGCTCTCAACGTACGTGGGGGTTAGGTTTCGGGGATGGCCCGTAAAGCCAAAATCATGTATAGCTAAGACACAGTCTCCCCACACTCCCTAAATGCTCTCCCAAGGTGAGTATAATGGCCTGTGGGCTTGCTGACCCTTCCCCACCCCTGAACTCCTGCCCCCTTACTGCCCCCTTATTCTTTCTTGTTCCTTTTTTTGCCAAGCATGTGAAGCTGTATTTACACAAGTTAAATGCACAGTAAGTTGTGAGTCAACTGTATTACTATCATCTTAATCGTAATTAAGATGAATCAGGTATTTTCTTTGTATTCTGCATTTCTGAGGTCTTACGTTTTAATGTACTTGCACAGATTGATATTTATAGCAGTGAGCAGATTATAAAATGTTACATAGATATAGATTCACAAAAAAGACACCACTTATCTAAAAATAACCTGCCATTATTGTTGTGCTTTATGTCTTGATTGTGCTTTACAGAGTATACGAAGGCAGGTCTCTGCTTCAGGAAGCTTACAATCTATAATATAATGCCAGGGGAACAACAGAGGGAGGGAAGGGAAAGGAAAGGAAAGGGAGGCTACAGTAAACTGGGAGATGGCATGTGATTGCTTCAGTTACATGTGCCTGGGCTTAGTTCCAAGCTGTAGTGCAGCTAACATTAAAAGCCTGTATGAAGAAAAAGGTTTTCAGCTTACAGTAGAAAAAGACCATGCAGAGAGCCTAGCAGCTCTCCGCAGGGAGGAAATGGCGTAGCCTCACCGTTCCCACCAAAAAGACCCAAGATGCTGGCATACCAAAGACAAACAAGGCTGATCTTAAGACCCAAGCAGGTCCTTAATGCCCTGGCAGCAGCTATGTGGCTCAGTATATTTGCAAAGGAAGGTGGAGTTGAGGTCCCTCAAGACAGCAGGAGCTACCTGCCATGGCTCTGTGGCTAACCCCAGCACAAGAACTGGATGAGAAACTGTGCACAGTCTAGTTTCAATCAATACAAAGACGACTTTTGCCAGCCTACTGTTATATATCATTTCCTTGAGTCACTAACTTGCTAAACAACAGTTGCTGTTATTTGTTTGTTTGTTTTTTATTTGCTAAGTTTTACTTAGTTTTACTTAGAGCAGACCCAATTAAATTAATGAGCATGACTATGTTAGATCCATTAATTTCCATGGACCTCCAACATAACCCTCCAAGTCTCCTGATTTTACACTGACAGTCCTGGAATTACAGGAAGTCATCTCAGTTTCTGATTTGATCCTAGAATGTCCCGGTTTTCCTTTTTCCTCCCCTCCACATCTTGGAGAACAATTAAAAGTGGTGTGTGTGTGTAGATGCAAAAACAGAGTCCTGTTTACACCGAAAATAAAATTCCTGCGAAGCCCTTCTGATCATTTTGAAGGAAAATGTCACCAATCCACTTTACATTCTTTAATTACAATGCTTCAGCAGCCAGCCATTTTTTAGAAAACATGTTGAGTGTTTATTCCTTTATTGTAAATGGAGCCTTACACTGTCTACTGAGAAGTAAGTCCCACTGTATTCAATGGAGCTTATTCCCAGGTAACTGGGTAAAGACTGTGCAACCTTACACTGCAATCCTGAGCATTTTTACTCAGAACTAAGTCCCACTGAGTTCAATAGGATTTCTCTCTGGTACGTCCCTGATCATTCTCACAATATTATTATTATTATTATTATTATTATTATTATTATTATTATTATATCCCTTCTTTTTCCCTGACAGGGCCTCAAGGCAGTTTACAGCTAAAATTTTATTTTATTCCATTTATCTGTGGAAGGCTTTGTACATGCTCCCATCCCATCATACATCTTTTTCTTTGCAACAGTCCTGTGAGGTAGGTTAGACTGAAATGTTGGAATTGGATCAAGGTGACAGATTTATATGTGCATATATGTGGTGGCAATGACAAACCTAGACAGCATCTTAATAAGCAGAGACATCACCTTGCCAACAAAGGTCCGTATAGTTAAAGCTCTGGTTTTCCCAGTAGTGCTGTGTGGAAGTGAGAGCTGGACCATAAAGAAGGCTGATCGCCAAAGAATTGATGCTTTTGAATTATGGTGCTGGAGGAGACTCTTGAGAGTTCCATGGACTGCAAGAAGATCAAACCTCTCCATTCTTAAGGAAATCAGCCCTGAGTGCTCACTGGAAGGACAGATCGTGAAGCTGAGGCTCCAATACTTTGGCCATCTCATGAGAAGAGAAGACTCCCTGGAAAAGACCCTGATGTTGGGAAAGATGGAGGGCACAAGGAGAAGGGGACGACAGAGGACAAGATGGTTGGATAGTGTTCTCGAAGCTACCAGCATGAGTTTGACCAAACTGTGGGAGGCAATGGAAGACAGGACTGCCTGGCGTGCTCTGGTCCATGGGGTCACGAAGAGTCAGACACGACTAAACAACAACAAATGTGTGTGGCAAGATCAAATGCGGGAGAATCTTCCTAATGTGGAAGAGAGTGTCCCTATTTTCATCGGAGAAACACTGGAGGGTATGCTACTCTGAGTAGACCTTGGTTGAATGCCATCCATCGCCTTGTGCTGACTTAGCAATATGCACGCTCAGAGACCAATCTTAATGTAAGCTTTCATGCGTTTCTATGAGACTTTCAAGAGTCTTTTGGTATGCTTAACAACGCTTGAAGTGTACGCCAGCATTTCATGCTAGTTTTTTATCCACAGCCTCACAATGTGGAACAAAAGGTTCTCCTTATTTTCCTCTCTTTTTTGGTTTCTGATTAGTTTACAGCCCTGTAGTTCCAGCTGTTTTATTCTGAAGCTCTGAAACCCTATCGCTAGGGAGTTCTGTGTAATTGCCCATAATATGTCCCACATTATCCATTTCAGGAACTCTGCTGAAAGACAGCAGCAATAAGGGGTTTCTCTAAAGGCAGTCTGGTTTACACTAATGGCCCTAACAGGAAGGAAATGCAATTTGAAAGAAGCTGATGCCTATGTTCTATTGTTGAATATAATATTTGATTTAATTATTAACAGTCAGTGATGGAGAGGCAGATCCTGCTTAGCTTGACTTTGGTTTTGAGGCTGTGCTATGGATAACCAAGACCAACCCTTGAGAGGCATTTTTGGGGTGGGATGTTGATAATCATAATTTTCAAAACGTTTCCTCAAATGTCTCATTTGACTGTTAGGAGGGAGCCAGTGTTCTAGTGTGGAAAGCATGTTGACCGCAGACTAGAAAGAGCTTTTGTTTCAAATCCCTGCTAAGCCAAGACCCTTTGCTATTCTTTCTCTCAGCCTGGCTGTGTCTCTGTGGTGGAAGGTGCTCCTCAGACACAGTGGAAGGGAGGGAACCACACCAGAGCTAAAGCTCCATGAGCTGGCATGAGGACTGTTGAGGAAGGTTGGTAGCTCAGTGGCTACAGTAGCTCTGTTTTGCATGTAAAATGACTTGGGCTCAGTCCCCAGCATCTCCAGCTAGGACTGGACATGTCTCCTATCTGAAACCTTGGACAACTGCTACCGGTGAGTTCAGATGATTTGCTGGATGACCCAGTGGTCTGACGTGGTGTGAGGCAGATTCCTATATTCTTATAGGTGGAACACTCTTTCACAAGAGACTAGGGCCCTGCAGGATTTGACATCTTTCCGCAGGGCCTGCAAGACGGAGCTGTCCCACCAGGCCTTTGGTCAGGGTTCAGTCTGACTCATTTTCTCCTTGTATAAGAACAAGCACGAAGGAGGTTCCCAGCCCACTCGCAGGTGCTTATAATATCAGTGGAAACAGTTGGTAACCGCCTTCAATTTTAATCTGAAGATTGCGACTCGTCCAGCTTTAATTTAAATTTGTTTGAATTAATTGTGGGATGTATCTGAATTTATTGATCGCTTGTTTTTATGCATTGTCTTGTATGATATTAGCCACTCTGCCCGGCTTTGGCTGGGGGGGGGGGCTGAATATATATTATTATTATTATTATTATTATTATTATTATTATTATTATTATGTTTCTACCCAGTTGACTGCAGAAGGATGAGAAAATGGAGCCTGGGGCTTCAGAAGCTAGTTGAGGGAGTAAGGAAGGGGAAAATTTGTGACAGAAGGGAGCATGGAAGTGGGCATCCTTGTGTGGGAACCAGCTGCCTCAGCAAAATAAGACTTTACTGCCTGTTTTCCTGGGCATCTGCCTTTACCTCTCCCAGCAAGGGCCCACAGCCTGAACAAGACAGCCTGGATCACTCAAGTCATCAAGTCAGCCATCTTGGGACCTGAAGAAGTCTTGTTTGCTGTTAAATATCTTCCCTAGGGAAGCTTCTTTCATACCTGCTTTAGGAGCCAACTCCTAGGGGCCAACGGGTCTTTGTCCCCCCAAGTAAAATGTTTGAGGGGGCCTGCCTCCTATTTGATGGGTAAAGGTAAAGGTAAAGGGACCCCTGACCATTAGGTCCAGTCATGGCTGACTCTGGGGTTGCGGCGCTCATCTCGCTTTAGTGGCCAAGGGAGCTGGCGTACAGCTTCAGAGTCATGTGGCCAGCATGACTAAGCCGCTTCTGGCGAACCAGAGCAGCGCACGAAACACCGTTTACCTTCCCGCCAGAGTGGTACCCATTTATCTACTTGCACTTTGACATGCTTTTGAACTGCTAGGTTGGCAGGAGCTCACCCCGTCGCTGGGATTCGAACCGCCGACCTTCTGATCGGCAAGTCCTAGGCTCTGTGGTTTAACCCACAGCGCCACCCGCGCCCCTAGTTGATGGGTATTGCCATTCAAATGGTGTGTGTGCACCCCACCATGTTTATCGATTATAGAGGTGGGGATTACCTGCCCCCCCATATTTTATTCAAGTTGGCAGCTCTGTTACCTGCTAACATATGAAGCCAGAAACAGAGTTTTCAAAGCCTTCCTTCCATCTTGACCTCACCTTCACATTCAGTAGAACGACCTGATCGCATGGTCTGCACCACTTCAGAGTGCAGGTGAAAACTAGCACACAGGAGACAGAGACTGATCTAATACTTTTTTTCTCCTAGTTTTGTGTGTGTACTACTTTTAGAGCTCTGTGGTTGTTTTTCATCTTTTAAGCAGAGGAGTACCCTCTCTGTGTAGCGTGAGTGGTACAATTCATTCTACCCTTGGACTCTTCTCATCTCATTCTCCTGCATCTCCAGCCTCTTTGTATTCCAGTTCTTTAATTGTGATTTGTTCTGTTTTTGAATAAGCAAATTGTGGCATTGTGCTCCACAGAGCCATACCCTTTTGTGCATCTGTGAACACAAGGAATGCATTCATTCTGAACAACTCTTATCTAGCTCTTCCCTCATACCTCCCCAACATCTCCCAGCGCCGTGGACCAAATTAAGTATTAAAATCTAGGACTGAAGCTGCTGCACTTTCAAAGGTTGAAGGGTAAAAGTCTCAGCCTTCACAAATCACTCAGATGGAAAACAGGACTTTAACCCCACTAGTAAACAGAATAATTGAGCTCTGCAATTTTAGTTGTGTATGCTGTCTCTTGTCTGCTAAGATTATTACCTTTGACACTAGGCTGGGGAAATGCAGGACTCGTGCTGAAATTAAACAACAATAAAGCTATCTGGAATAGATCCAAAATGTTATCCTTCGTTAGCAAAAGTGGTTTCCACATTATTTTGTGATATGTAAATTCACACCTTTTGTTACACGTGCTTCGTATGGCACATGTTGCATTGTCTAAGTGTGATGCTGACTGTAAAGAGTGGCAACAGCCTGGCCCTTGTGGTCATCAGAAAGCCACTTCCTTTGTCCCTCCTGCTTCTCTGTCTTTGTTTCTGTGTGTCTGTCTTTGGTTGTTGTTCTTGTAAAGGTGCTCATAAAATATGGAGGGAGGGTAACAAAAACTGGGTCTGAACCATAACTGGGTATGGGTGAACCTATAGAGATGCTAATATGTCCGTGCCCAAAATTGGTGGTGGGGAGAAATTCCATTCAGTTTGCCTAGGCAAAACTCCCTAATTTGCACTTTCTGAAACTATATGTGAACTGAAACACACCTATCCTTTGAAATATGCACCTTTCCCCCGTTTTGCAATGCAGTTGTTCTAGGTAATGCGTGGAAGAATGAAAGTAGCAGGGTAAAGTGGGGGGGATGCATATGTTGATGAAAATCACATACAAAAATGCATTAAATTAAGGAAAAGTCCTTTGCAACAATGTGTACATTAGGCAAAATGGCATGCAAACATTTGTATATTAGGAGATGTTTGCACTAAAATGCTAATGCATTTTCATGAGGAATTAAAAAAAATCACAAACTGATTGGGAATGTGGGAATGTGAACTTAAAGGCAGGAAAAACGAGAAACCAAAAGAAAATGAAGTTGACAGATGTGCCCATCCTTACCCATAATATATGTAAAATATATGCAGCATGATCCAGGCTTTGTCCCTTTCCACACATTTTCCTCCCGTCAACACACAAACATCCATGAGTTGCTTTCCTGGAAGAATGAAATTGTGTAAACAAAACCCACCACCTCAGGGCTATATTTGTCTTTTCCTTTCCTTTCCTAGTTTGGTAATTCCCAAGCTATGCACCTTTATTTATTTTATGTAGCAAAAATAAATTTTTAAAATGTGAATCTGTCATGTGGGGTCTCAGAAAGGATGAAGGGATACCCGTGACCCTTTGCCAGTGTCCCAGGCTCTGTTCACAACAGCCACACGAACTTTTAACTTCAGCCGGTGACAGTCCACCCATGCAATGTGAGGGTGATTTATCTCGGCAGCTGCCCAGGTAACAAACACAGGACCACCTGCACAAAGCTTGTGTGGACTGAGCCTTGAGTGCAGCTATTATCTCCATGATGCTCAAGCCCTTTTGCATTTTCAGGTGCCAGGAGACTTGCTTTGCATAAGCAGAAAGATTTATATTCCTGCTCTTCCTCCCCCTTCCAGCTCACTCCTCCCCAACCACTGGAGATTAGCAATGATGTGTAGCATCTTGAATGCACATGTTGAATGACAAGCTGGCTGGATGTGAGGCTAGCTGGTCCAAGTTTATGTCTTTGCACACACAAAAAACCCAGTGAGCACCTGAGCATGTGCGTATGCCAAATCTTGCTGAAGATGAAGAAAGGAGGGATAGGCGACTTAATCCTATTCTCTGCTGATGGTTTCTCGGGTGCAATTTCTACCACATATTCAAATGCTTTGTCTTCAACAGCATACCCCTTCCAGTGTTTCACAAAGGAAACAGGGACACTCTCTGCGCACGCAAACACACACACACATATATATATACAGTATATACACACAAAAACGTCCGGATGCAAGTCTTTCTCTAACCAATGCGTGCTGAATCCATTTGTTCTGAAGTAGCCCTGCCATTGTTTAATGGCAAAGAAGGCAACCTTTCTTTTAGCCAATGGAAGCAAACACAATCCTATATAAATAACAATGATGAAAGATGGAAAAAAAACTATTGAAAGATGTTCCAGTAGCACCTTAAAGACCAACTAAGTATAAGCTTCCTAGGTATGAGCTTTCGTGTGTATACACACTTCTTCAGACACTCTGAAACAGAGGTCACAACAGACCAACACGGCTACCAACTGAATCTACAATCCTATATATTGTTACTGGCCACTTCGATCTCTGCCAAGCAGTGTATGAGATTCCACTTGGCACTTAACCAGGGTTTGTGTTCCTTTGAAATGATGCACGGCAGAGACTGCCATGTCATTAAGAAATATGGTTTATTTACACATATTTACACCTGAGTTTTGAGGGAGGGAGTTCAGAACATTACATCCCAAGAGCCTCTCTTATTGCTCACATCATAGCTTCAGCAAGCTTGAGTCCAGAGCAGAAGCAAAGCATGCTCCCCAGTCTCTCCTAGCCATCACACATGGGATTCTGCCCCTCCCTTCTTCTTCTTCCCAAAATCCCTTGCTCCAACTGCAACAGCAGCCTTATGTAAAAATTGCATCTTTCTTCCCATAATGACATCACCCCCCCCCCACCAGAACCCTGGCCACTTCCCTCCCCCAACTCTGCTATCGTCTTTTGCTAACTAACTCATAGCTGGGGGAGATACTCCACCTGCTTTTTGTCTGATGCCAAATGTCCCACCTTTTGTCAGGGTATTGACTCCGCCATCAGATGTCTTTGATATTTGATGGCACCTCAGTCCGCCAGTCTCCTGAACAGGAGAACTGGCTCAGCCTGTATTTTTTACACTGCACCTCTCATCTTACCTTAATACGACGGATGTTAGCTTAATTCTACCGTTTACTAAATTAAGAATTTAGGGCAATCCGTCCACCGCAATTCATAACAATACTAAAAACGAATTCGATGCCTATCTTTATGTCATCATAATGGAACCATTCACACACACACAGGAGATATTGGCAGGCTCAGGGGAACCCAAGGTTTTGCAGAAGTACAAAAAATATTTTGGGGGAACTCTTAAACCCAATGAGGACTGAGCATCCTCTGTGTCCTGACTAAATGTTATGTAGCAGAGAAAGAAAAACAGGAAAAAGCCACCCCATTTCCTGTCACTGACTGTCTACATGAGTGATTTGTTTTGCTTCAATAGCTCAGTACAGTGGTACCTAGGGTTAAGAACATAATTCGTTCTGGAGGTCTGTTCTTAACCTGAAACTGTTCTTAACCTGAGGTACCATTTTAGCTAATAGGGCCTCCTGCTGCTGCCCTGCCACCGCTGTGCGATTTCTGTTCTCATCCTGAAGCAAAGTTCTTAACCCGAGGTACTATTTCTGTAACCTGAAGCGTCTGTAACCTGAAGCGTCTGTAACCCGAGGTACCACTGTAATGTGTTCAAGTTTTCTTTTCTAACTAGGGCTATGGATTGATTTCATGCTGTAAACCACCCTGTGAACTTTGATGAAAGATACAACAACAACAACAACAACAAAGCAACCCAAGGCATGATTACTCAGATGGAATACTCACTATCTTCAGTAAGTCCTGTCCTGAGTGAACATGTATAGGCTGCAGTCTAATGGCACCATCCCATGCGCGTCTATTCAGAATTCAGCCCCACTCAGTCCATTACTGCTCTGAACTCTAACCACTGAATTACTCCATTTGATTTAAATAAATTTGTGTACTACCAAAATCCCATATGGGTTCATTTCTGAGATCCCGGCAAAAATGTGAGATAGTGTTTGTTTATTAGATTGTAGGTAACCACTCATTGTGAAAAGGAAAGGTCATCGTTAGTTTTGTTTGATTTTCCATTCCCTGCTACGGTAATACTATCAAACCACAATAGCCTCAAAAATAAACAAGTGAGCCCTTACATCTCAGCTCCACATATTAAAACTAGCCCTCATGAATTAAATTACCAAAGCTTTATGCCACAAACTTTTCCCCATAAGTAAGCCCTGTTAAGCATAGAAAGGCTTACCTCTGAGTGTATATACATATATGTAAACATGTAGCTGCATATCTACTCAAAAGTAAGCCCCACTGAGTTCAAAAGGACTTATTCCCAGGTCAGCCTATATAGGATTACAGTGTTAGTCAATTAATCTAATGATTTGTAGCTCTATATCCCACCTTTCATTCCATGTAAGCCCACCACTAATGAAACGAATCAAATAATTACAATAAAAATAACTAAATGGTATGAAACTGCTTTGTGGACTTGCACATTAAAAAAAATTGTTCTCCAGTTAACACATAGATATAGGAAGAGCATTGTGGGATGAGATCAAAGGCCTCTTAAATTCAGAATCCTGCAGTGGCCAGCCAAATCCCTAGGGGGAGCCCATGAGCAGATTAGCATATAACCCCTCTCTTGCTCATCTTCCCCAACAACTGACTGAGCATGGCTTCGATCTTCCTTGAAATCACCTTTGTGGGGAGGACTGCATGCTGGTCTCGCTTTCCAAACACATGCTATGTGAAAATTCACATATCCAAACACAAGGAATTGGTACCAAAACCTAGCTATACTCACCACCAGTTCAGATATCCAAACAGAGCATATTTTTACTTGATTGGCTGAGGAAAAGAACTGTAGTGTTCTGTACTTTATTAAGGTTGGTTTTGCGGGGGTCAACTTTCCATTGTCAGGAACACATTGGAAATTTTCTCATAGGAATCAATGGAAATTGCCAACTCGTTATGCAAACGTTCGCTTAAAAACAATTTCCAGGAAACGCATGGTTTTTAGAAAGTGGTACCTGTTGCATAAGCACATTCACCTGAACAATCCTGATTCAGACCTTCTTACTCAATGTATGGGGGGGATAGAGGGGAGCCAGAAAGCAGGGCTCTGCACCCCTTCCAAAGACAGAATTTCAGAATGTAGGAATAGGGCTCTTAAATTTGTCCAAGGGGATTTTAAAGCCATCTCAGTTGGCAGACACTGCTACAACTTGAAGCAGGGAGTTTCTTAGTTCCCCTATGCATTGTTATCAGGGGTAGCTTAGATGGTAGAGCATGGGACTCTACCATCTCAGGATCCTGGGTTCAGGACCTATGTTGTGCAAAAATATCCCTTCATAAGAGGGGTTGGATTAGGTGACCCTCATGGTCTCTTCCAGCTCCACAATTCTAAGATTCTATACTATCACTAACAAGAAGAAAAGCGTTTTTTTAAAAAAAACTTAAAATATCTCTGCTTTAGTCAGATGAGCATGGCTTTGTGCAAGTAGAATGGGTCCACCCAAATGAAGCATTTTGCTTTTCTTCTGAAAGAACAGAGAACACTGAGAGTTTAAGAAAACCCTCTCTCTCTCTCTCTCTCTGAATGCCATGCACATTCATGGTGTACTGCAAGTATTAATGGCATTAGGTAGACCTCACTTAGCCTGCTGAGGGTTGTCCTCTGATGTCATTACAAGAGGGAATGAATTTTCCCCAATGCTGACTGTCAGCAAGGCAGCTGTGGATTTCCTTAAAGTAATAGAAGTCTGAAAATAGAAAAGGGTATTGATCGAGGCTTTCTTCCCTATAACTGAAAAGCAAAAAGACCCAGCAGGTAGAATACAAGAGCAGTTTGCAAAGGGGAGGGGAACCGGCCCTGAAGAAACCTGTATACTAGATTTTAAGTTGAAGAAAGGCTTATTCAGGTGAACTGATCGCATGTGCTATCAAGATGGGAGCAGGTCACGGGACTTTACCAGTTAGCTCCATCCACAATGTCATGCACTCCAAGTAGCCTCTTACCCCGAGCATCCCTCCACACAGCAAAAATGGCTGCAGGAAGGGAACCATTGTGAATACAGCTGTATGTGCAAAGGCTCCCTTCCTGAAGATGTCTGTATGGGACTCAGGGATGATGTGTACTTTCTCTGCATGCCCCCACTGAGAGAAGTGTGAAGGATAGAAACATGAAAATGGGCTTCCTCAACAGTGGCTCTGCATTTGTGGAATGCCTTCCTCAAGGAAACAGCCCTGGCAACATCTTTTTCAGCTTTCAGGTAGCAGGTTAAGACATTCCTTTTGTTTGTGATGCTTGTACAGTGGTACCTCGGGTTACATACGCTTCAGGTTGCATACACTTCAGGTTACAGACTCCGCTAACCCAGAAATAGTACCTCGGGTTAAGAACTTTGCTTCAGAATGAGAACAGAAATCGTGCTCCGGCGGCAGCAGGAGGCCCCATTAGCTAAAGTGGTACCTCAGGTTAAGAACAGTTTCAGGTTAAGAACGGACCTCCGGAACGAATTAAGTTCTTAACCCGAGGTACCACTGTATCATACGTTGGTATGATTTTGTTCTTTGCTGTGCATCTTTTAGTGGGGTGAGGTAGGATTTGTCATTTTTACAGTATGGTTGGATGAGCTCTTTGAGGAACTTTGTTTATTGATTTTCTCCCGTTTGTTATATTATTTTTTATTGGTTTTTAGCCATTTTGCATTTTATCTGCTTATGCTGTTTCAAGACATCTTTTCATATAAAACAATGAATAAATGCAATAATGTCAGTGAGTAGAGCAAGATGGATCATGTGATGTCAGGGCTAGCTGACATGACTCATGCATAGATGGAATATGGGAGTAGTTCACCTGGGCTGGGCTTAAGTGATGATGAACACCCAGTGGTGTCACAACGGGGGGTGGGAGGCAGTGTGCCCTGGGCACCATGTCTGGGGGGGTGACAAGAAGGCACCCTGCGGGGGCTAGTGGCGGTGCGAGCAGCCATCGCACCGCCGCAGCTGCATGTGGAGGATCCTCCGTTCGTGGCTGCAGCCGCGAGCAGAGGATCCTGGTGTCAGCAGCAAACCACTATGTACAGCACATATGCGGTGTCGCACACATGCGCTGTACATAACAATCCTGCACATGCACTGTACATAGTGGTTTGCTGTTGGTGCTGCTTGAGCACAGTACGGACAGCGGTGGGATCCCTCCGTCACCGCTACAGCCACGAACGGAGAATCCTTCTCACAACTGGAAGAGTGTTTCATAAAACTGGGCCCACAATACTGAGCACACAGCTCCTGGAGGTTAAGAACCAAACATCTGAGCCATAGAAGACCACCACCAGTGACTGCCCTGAGGACCTCACTGACTGGGCAGGAATATAGATGATCTGGTGGTCACTGAGGTATCTGGGACCTGAGGTGTTAAAGGCCTTGTAAATTGCAGTGGTACCTCGGGTTACAGACGCTTCAAGTTACAGATGCTTCAGGGTACAGACTCCGCTAACCCATAAATAGTACCTCAGGTTAAGAACTTTGCTTCAGGATGAGAACAGAAATTGTGCAGCGGGAGGCCCCATTAGCTAAAGTGATGCTTCAGGTTAAGAACAGTTTCAGGTTAAGAACAGACCTCCAGAATGAATTAAGTTCTTAACCCAAGGTATCACTGTACTACAAGAACCTTGAAGCTGACCCACTAGCATACAGCCGGTGCAAGTTTTTCAGCACTGGAGTTATGTGCTTTTGATGGTCTATATACTCACGAACAGTCCAGCTGCAGTGTTTCACACTAACTGGAGACTTCAGACCAGGTCCAAGTGTAGCCCCATATACAGTACATTGCAATGATCACGTTTTGAGGCCACGAATGCATGAATCGGCATGGCAAGAGTGTCCCTGTCCAAGAACAGCCATAGCTGGCATACCAGATGTAGCTGGTAAAAGGCACCCCTAGCCACTGAGACTACCACAGCCTCCAGTGTCAAAGATGGATCCAGGAGCACCTTCAAACATTGCACCTGTTTTTTCAGAGGGAGTGCAACCTCATCCAGAACAGGCAAATGGACCATCTCTTGGACATAGAAGCCACCAACCCAGAGTTATTCTTTCTTCCCAGGGTTCAAGCTCAGCTTATTAACCCGCAGCCACTCCACCACTGCACCCATACAACAGTCCAGATCATACACAGCCTCTCCTGACTCAGATGGCATGGAAAAGGAGAGCTGTGTGTCATCAAAACACTGATGATGTTTTGCCCCCAAAATTCTGAATGACCACATCCAGAGTCAATCCATGACGATACCATGATCGATGGTATCAAAAGCCACCGAGGGATCAAGAAACAGAAGCAGAGTTTCACTCTCCTTGATCTATTTTTGATATCTCATGGCAACCAAAGCTGATTCAGTCCCAGAACTGTTCCTAAAACCAGACTGAAAAGGCTCCTAATAATTCATATCCTCCAGGAATTCCTGCAGCTGCTCAGCCACCACTCTCCCCACTACCTTCAAAGCACTGGTGGGAACCTATTGTGCCGATATTGAAACAGCTACACTGATACCAATTCACTGCCAGACAAAATTCAAAGCAAGGGTAGCTAATTGTGATGGGATGATGAGCTGCTTGTGCGTGAAGTTCCTAGTCCCTCAGTGTTTGGCTAAGTCCACAAACCACTGTCTGTAACGGAGCTCCATAAGCATGGCTCCGTCAGTCGCTGGCAGAATCCGACAGTGGGCATTTACGGAATTTCTTCCAGCATAAAAGCTCCTTAATGGAAACACGCCTTCTGGACTCTCTGCGTGACAGTTTCCGGCGAGGAGTGGGTGTCCCTATAGGAGGTCCTGAAACCTCCCCACTGTTCTCGCTGGAATTGTCTCTGAGCCATCCTTCCGACTCACTTTCCCTTGGAGCTCTTTCTCTCCCCCTGCTGGTTCCCTCCTCCGCTGATAAGTCTCTCCCAACCTCTGGGAGCCCTTGCACCACCGGTTCTTCCGATGACAGTTCCCTGACACTAATGTATGGGCCACCACATATTGATGGACAACAACTGCTGAGGAGACCCTTCTCCATGTACTACGTGTGGCCAATGCATAGATGATTTTGAGATTTCATTGGTTTGCTTCTTGTTAGTCACTCTAAACAATGCAAACACATTAGAAAGGTTGGCTTGAGCCCACGGATATAAAGGTTGCATAGCCAAGTCCACAGAGTCTGAGAAAGGCTCATTTGGAGTCAATGCAGATGAAAGACAACCATGGAAAGAGAGAAAACAGACTTAACTTCTCCCCATCCCCCCAAAAAAGGTCTTTTAATAGCCCTACACTCTACTTGCCATAAGTTCTAAGTGCTTACTGTACAGGTGACCTTTATAAGATTATTGTTTATGCTTTCTTGGTGTGTGGCAGAGTAGGAGAAAAGAATATTCCAATTTATTTCAAAGGTTACCTATCAAAACTGAATATTCAATACAACTGCATTATCATATTGCATAGATTTTACATAAGAGATTAGGCCCTCTGCTCGAGATGCCCTTGTGCCAGTGCGATTTTCTACTCCCAGACCAGACGCCAGCGCATGATTTGTACTTAATAGTTTTCACGAGGCATTTCGGTTCCCTTTCCCTAAAGCTGTTTTGTGGCTTATGAACTAGCCAATTTGGAGTTTTGCTGCTGTTGTTTTCTAGATGAGCACCCTTACTGATGGGTGCTGCCTATGCCTAAAACTGATAAGGACCTATCAACAATAATGTCTTCTGTCCTGTGAGCTGGAGTGAAATCCACAAGTGCTGGAGCCCTCTGGAAAAACCTACTGCTCCATTTAACATAGGCTTCCTGCACACCCTCCCACATTTCTCCAAAGGGACACTCTATTCAATTATTGTTGTTCTTGTTATTCTTGTTATTTTTTTTTTAAATCATTATTATTATTATTAATACCCTGTCCATCTGACTGGGTTGCCCCAGACACTCTGGGCGGCTTCCAATGTATATAAAAACATAATAAAACATTAAACATTAAAAAATACATATACATTCCCTATACATATCTGCCTTCAGATCTTTTCTAAAGGTTGTATAGTTACGTACTTATCTCCTTGGCTTGCGGGTCACATACACCCTTGTGCAAATTAATTGAAACAAAGCATGTTTTCTATCTTACTCATAATCCTGTACTCAAAACAAACATGAAAAGTCAGTTGATCATTATGGTGTCGGAAGCCTGCAGCCAATAGAAGGAATTATGCACTCGCCACAATATACTGAGGTTCTACGAAAGAGAGTTATTCCAGAGCTGGAAAAGAAGTATGCTGACGGTACTGGGATATTGCAGCAGGACCTAGCCCCCTGTCACACATTGAAAGTGGTGAAGAAATTCATGACAGAGCAGCAAATACAGGTACTTGGCCAGGGGATTCCCCGGATGTAAATCCCATTGACAATTTGTTGGCTTTATGCAAAAGTCGCCTCCGTGCTGTAGACAGTACAACTATGGAGAAGCTCATTCAGGTGCTGATTCAAGTGTGGTACAGGGATCCAAAAATCAACAGTGACTGTTCGAAACTAGTAGACTCCATGCCAAACTATCTTCAAACGCTACTTAAAAATATTGGAGGTCATATCCATTACTAATATACGTATATGTGAGTTTTGTACATGCATATGTGAGTTTTGTACAATAAACTACATTGTTTGTTTCAATTAATTTGCACAAGGGTGTAACTTCTTTCCCCTCCAACATTTCTCCCATGGAAATAGGGATGTCTTGCCATACCCTCCAACATTTATTCTATGAAAACAGGAATGCCCTAAGGAAAAGCAGAATGCTCTGGGATCAAATCAGAAACTGGGATGGCTTATGTCAATTCAGAACTTTCCCTGGAAAATAGGGATGCTTGGAGGGTCTGTTTTTGTCTGGTATTAGACAATCAACTATTTTAAGCATCTGCGGTGCATTGTACTTGGGGCTGACCAGTTCGGACCTGTACAATATAGCATGTGGCTTGGAGATTTGTGACTGAGACGGCTTGGTAGCAATGTATCTGTGTTTAAAGAACTGTAGTGACTGCCGGTCTATTGCCTAAGACCAATTCAAGACACTGTGGTTGACCATATACCACTTACATCTTCAAAGCATTTACAACCTACCTTAAAGCATCAAATAAAGCAATCTAGAATAAAACATTACTGAAGAAAGTCAAAGGTAAAGTATACGATCAAAGCAACATAATTAAGAGGAAAGTAAAATATTATCTTAAAGATTTCAAAATAAAACATAGCAAAGGAGGTCAATTACAGGGTGCACATATAACACAGCAAAGTTAACCATATAATCTAACCATTACTAAAAGAAATCAAATATGAAATTTAAAAATGGGTCATTTAAAAATGGATTATTAACAAGAGAATAAAATGCTATAGGCATAGCTCATATCAGCTGCTGTTGCTGCCAAGCCTGCCAGTGGTGGTTCATGGCAGGTGGTGACTCTAGATATTCAAGTGCAATGCCCTGGATCTGCTCCAAGAGACAGCCAGGATGGTCTCCAGCCTCTTCAGCAGCCTCAGTTTTTGTAGCTGGAGTCAGTCCAGGCCCCACCCTCCCAGGCCAAGTGAAAAAAGGCCTGCAAGGCAGGGAGCGGGTCTTCCAGGTCTCCATCATCTGCTGGTGATCTACCTCAGGTGTCCCTTCCATCTGAGGTGAGGTGAGTATTGACAAGAGAAAAGGTGTTTTCTGCCCTCTGTGCAACTCCCTCCCCGGAAAGACTCACCTGGCACCTATTTTACACATGATGGGGAAATGTAAAAATTGTCCCCACCTCTTAGGTCTTGGAGGGCAGGTCCACACCATACATTTAAAGCTCGTCCGGCACACATTTAAAGCCCACAGCTTCCTCCAAAGAATCCTTGTGACAGTGGTTTGTTAAGGGTGTTGGGAGTTATAGCTCTGTGAGGGTTGTTTGTGGGAAGCTGTGTGCTTTAAGTGTGCTTTAAATGTTGGGTGTGCATCTGACCTTACGGTACTATCACACTCGTTCACTGTCATTGTTGATTGCATTTTAACCTTTCAGTTGTAACCTGCCCTATGAAGGGCAGTACACAAATTGCACAGATAAACAGTATTTCTATGCTCACTGCTCAGACTTTACATGACTTCTCCCCACTGACACCAGCAAAGTACCGTATTTTTTGCTCTATAAGACTCACTTTTTTCCTCCTAAAAAGTAAGGGGAAATGTGTGTGCTTCTTATGAAGCGAATGCAGGCTGTGCAGCTATCCCAGAAGCCAGAACTACAAGAGGGATTGCTGCTTTCACTGCACAGCAATCCTTCTTGCTGTTCTGGCTTCTGAGATTCAGAATATATTTTTTCTTGTTTTCCTCCTCCAAAAACTAGGTGCGTCTTGTGGTCTAGTGCGTCTTATAGAGCGAAAAATACGGTATGTCCTTCTGAATATGCAGTGCTAATTTTCTAGAAGAAGAAGGGCGCATACACATCTAGAGCAGTATTTCCCTGTCTGGTGCTCTTCAGCTGTCTGGCTGGGCTGAGCTCTGTAGTTCAAAACCTCTAGAGGACACCAGGTAGGAGGAGACTCATCTAGAATAACCCACTTGCCTTTGCACAGGTGTGCACTGGTCTAAAATGTGCAGGGGAAATGAAATCCAGGTGTCTAGTAGTTCCGAGGCTAGACAATTCCATTCTCTGCTTTGTGGAAGCAGCGCTTGAGAAGATGCTTTGCAGCAAGTAGGCCATGGCAATTAACTAGGAAGGGACCAAACATGTTCATTGACTTCTTTTGTCAATGGAAAGCATAATTGTGCCAGAAAGCATTTTCAGTATTGCCAATAGTGTTGCAGCCCTACTTACAACTAGCAACCCTCTTTCTTCTCCCTCTTGCTGTTCTTTCCCTCACAGACTTGCCACAAGGAGAGAGATCCATTTTGCTTCTAAGGGACCTCCATCAATTCATTCTCAGGTATATTTGGCATAGCAGACAGAGGGTTGCCTTCCCCATTTAGCCCCTCACATGATATCGGCTAAATATGTTTGTTGAATACACCACTTACACACACACACATGCACACACATGCGCGCGAGAGAGATTTTGTCTTATTGAACCGTTAACAATAAAATGTGTTATTTTACTAGAGATGAGACTTTGTTAAAAGCTGCATTTCAGGGTGTTTACGAAATCTATTTGGAAGGCAGCTCAGTTCTTCCATGAAGGCCACTGGAAAGGGGTGTGTGTGTGTGTGTGTGTGTGTGTGTTTTAAAAATTACAACCCAGAGTTTCCTAACTGGATTTGGTATTGCAAATCATTTTAGACAGAAGTTATTGACATTAAGTGCCATTTGGAAGACTGTATTTGTCTGCGTAGGGCTATGGAGCGAAAGCTGATATTTGCCTCTTGAATAGATTGCTTCCTTGTTGATGCTGAGCATATATGTGGATCTAATTGCAAAATAAGTGGCACAGGAGAGGAAAGGGGTTTCGGGGTGGGGAAGAGAAATTGTTGACATGAAGCTTCAATCCACTGGGAAAGACTCCTCTACAAACCAAAGTAAAATGGATGGGACTTGTGAATAAAGATAGCAGAGCTCTTGATCAAGTCCCATTCATTTCTGTAGGGCTGGTGCTGGGCTTGTTTATTTTAATTTTATTATTGTTATTATTATTAAGTGATACATTCCCAGAATCTGCACAGCAGAGCCAATGATAATGCAATCGCTTATGTCATTCCCATTGAAAAGAATGCCAATTTTAAACTGATATGCTGATCTCTCTCTCTCTGTCTTACAGGAAAAAAACCCTGAGAAAACAGTGAATAAACTGTGTGAGAGTAGATATACGGTAAATATGTCCCCTTCTCCCCCCACCCCACCCCCCAATATTCTTAACTGGTAGCATAACTTTACCCAATTAAAGTGATTTTCAGCTTATCAGATATAGCCAATTAGGAATGTTAAACTTATTTTAAAAGAAAGACACTGACAGTGTCTAATTATACACATATATGTTTGGGAGGCAAATTAGTTGATGTTAAAAGCCGAAAAGGCACCAGGCTGGCCGTCCTTATACAACACTTCCATCTAGTGGATGTCTCTGGGATGAATTGCTTTGCTGGAAGGCGAGAGAGGTGGCTGGAAGGAAACCGTGCGCTATAAATATTGGGGGGAGCCCATTCCATAAAACAAAGTGATTTAAAATAATCATTTCTAAAGCTGTGCATCATTACACCTTTTAACAGGCCTTTGAAATCTGTTCCTCCTGAAACCAATGAGATGTTTTAGCAACGAGTGGGCTTGGGGAGGCAGAGCCGGGCAGGTTGCCAAACAGCTTGTAAGCCCTTGATTCCAAATAAATGAAGGCTGAACTTCAATCATGTTGGGGTTTTTTCCCCCCTGTGCTGTGATTTTTCTTGTGGAAATGGCATTATTTGGAAAGTGACAATGGCATCCATTTTCTGCACTCCTGCTGTTCGTTTGGGCTGTTGGCTGAGCCACTAATTCTAAATGTAGGATGATTGGGAGAGCTTGACGAGCAGTTCTGAGTTACTGAGGGATGGAGTACAGCTCTGAGGGCCTTTCAGACCCATCCTGAAGCAAGTTTACCTCAATATGCTTTTTCCTCTTGGTACTAAAAAGGATTCTGTTCCATCACTAGTAGCTGGTGCCTACCGAACAGGGCCGGCTCACTCATGAGGCAAGATGAAACAGCTGCCTCGGGCAGCCTGACTTCCCCATGGACCAGTGGAGATGTGATGCCGGCACTGGCGCCAATTCTGAGCAAGATCTAAGAGATCTCATGCAATCTCCCTGGAAATCAGATCAGCGGGCATTGCAGAAGTAGTGCCAGTGGAGGTGAGTGGTTCAGCAATGGTGTCAGCAGTTGACGCAGCAGGGCGGGTGGCATGGCAGAGCAGGGCGGCACTTCCTGTTTGCCACAAGCAGCAAAACGGTATGCGCTGCCCCTGCTACTAAGACTGGTAGGGCCGGAAGTAGAGACCAACAGTAGGTGCAGCCAGAGTCAGTCAAAGTCACCCTCTGGATGAACTGCAAGAAGGCAGGCCTGAGGAACTGGCTGGCTGAGGGCATGTAGAGGTTGGTGGGGAAGTGTCCAATTCACTCTTAATGGCCTAGCTTCCACCGACAACTGCTAAATCATATTGCACAGGGTTGAGAAACTCAAACACAGAAACTCTGAGACCAGCCCCCACTGTAAATTCCACATAACTCTTGAAGCATTTAGGATGTGTTATTTTGTGTTCGTGGGCTGGGACTCCCAGAGGTGGAGGGAGAGAGAGAGAGAATCTGGATGCAGATTAAGGCCGCATTAACACATACATTTAAACACTATGATACAACTATTTAAAAATAATAATAATCATGGGAGCGAAGACGTGCCTGGCGTGCTCTGGTCCATGGGGTCACGAAGAGTCGGACATGACTAAACGACTAAACAACAACAATCATGGGAGCTGTAATTTGCTAAGGGTGCTGAGATTTATTAGGAGCATAGCTGTCAACGTTTCCCTTTTTTTAAGAGAAATTCCCTTATTCCGAATAGGATTCCTCACAAGAAAAGGGAAAAGTTGACAGCTATAGTTAGGAGAAAGAACTACAATTCCCAGTATTCCCTGGGAAGATGGTTTAATCGTTAAACCAGTCTCAGAATTACAGCTCGGGCGTCTCCTAACAACTCTCAGTACCTGTAAAGCTCCCAGAATTCTTTGCAAAAGGGAAGCCTTGGATGTTTAAAGTGGCATCAGAATGTTTTAAATGTATGGTGTGTGAAGTGTAGGTGGGTTCCCATGAGGCAAGACACAATGCTAACAGCAAGAACCTTTATTGAACTACAGAACTGGATAACAGGGGCAAAATAACTGCTTGTATACATTTCTGAAAGCCTGGGCCACTCCCACTCCCAACCTGATTGGCTGTCTAAACTTCCAAGCTGCGAATCATAACTCAGAGTTTAAGGGCCAATGGCAGAGGTGGCCCGAATCCTGATATGTTCTGTGATTGGATATCATGTATTGAATCAGAACACAGGGGCTCAGAATCCTTAGTCCAGACTCAAGCTCAGGCAAACACAGACCACTGAATACATAACAGTGGGTATGTGACCTAAGCTCAACAAATAGATAGTTTAAAGTTTGTATTCCTTCCTTGCTTACAAGCACAAGCTGCCTCGCATTATTCCTTTTAGTCTAGCATTAGCCCTGGGATGGACTAACCTGTGCTTAAAATACTGACGTGGATCCAGAGATGGGTCTGCCACAAACTTTACAGCTCATTATGGCAGAGAGGCTCACAGGGGATCGGGAAGTGTCACAGCTGTGCTATCCCACCTATCCCACCACCAGCACCATCCATTCGAAGTAGCCCTCGTGAATCCTGTCCATCGGTCCATCTAGAGTAGACAACTATTGGTCACCCTGATTGGCAGCAACCATCCCAGCCCCCATGTCTCAGAAACAGATTTCATGCAGCTGTTCTGCTTCGAGATGTCAGGCCTTGAGACTGCAACCTTATACAGTGGTACCTCGGGTTAAGAACTTAATTCATTCCAGAGGTCCGTTCTTAACCTGAAACTGTTCTTAACCTGAGGTACCACTTTAGCTAACGGGGCCTCCTGCTGCCACCGCACGATTTCTGTTCTCATTCTGAAGCAAAGTTCTTAACCTGAGGTACTATTTCTGGGTTAGTGGAGTCTGTAACCTGAAGCATCTGTGACCTGAAGCATCTGTAACCCGAGGCATCACTGTATACGCAAAGAATCTGCTCTACCCACAAGCTAGGGGTCCTCCCCATTTTCTAACCAGACCTTGTAGAACTGGAGCTTCACAGGTCTGCAGATGCAACTGCTTGCAAGGATTTCCGAATCACAGGGTGGGGTGGGGGGTGGGGGTGTTATATCTTCATACTGTCTGAAAAGATATATGGCTACTGTGGCTCAGCAGCTATTCCACCCTCCACCCGCTACCCTGGTAAATTAAGGACCTTATTACGCCTTCATTTCACAGAGGAAAAATAATAATGTACTGCTGGTGAGATTGAACTTGAGATCTGTCAATGCTACTATTAATGAAAAGAGAGCCAGAGCAACACAGCCCTCCCCTTATTACACAGTAATTTGATTTTCATGATGTCTGCATTCATCCCCAAGAATCCTTCCATTGTGCTGGCACTCTGCATGCTGTAATGGTCATCCTTAGAACACACTGACAAAATAGCCATGTCCTCCCTGTCTGTAAACAGCTTCCGGTCAGGAAGCTGCCCTATATCGACTCAGACGATTGGTCCACCTAGCGCAGTGTTGTCAACATGTTTGTTTCCCAGGATTTCAGGCAGCGGACCCTCCCAATCCTACCTGGAATTGAAGCTGAGACCTTGTACAGCTAAAACATGAGCTCTGCCACTGAGGTGAAGCCCTTAAGCTTTGTGATTTCAGTACCAAGGGAAGTTTTGTGGAGAGGAATAGCGATGAGGCTATTTTTTAATCAGGACTGCCATGTTGCTGCTTCCCATGACCCCTCCCACTATGGCTGCTATTTAGATGGCAAAAAGCAGACGTGTTAAATGCTACATGCATGTAACATGCCATCTTACTTCGTCGTTCAGTTTTTTTCTCTATTCCGACTTTTCTTATATCTTTCTGTGAATCTGGATTTGGTGAAGGTTGAGCCCATAGGCAACAGATGGTAGTAAAAATTTTAAAACAATAAAAATCTATGAGAAGAACCAAGCACCAGGCAACAGAAAACATCTAATGAAAAAAGCTGATTTATCAGAAAACATTACATACGTACACCCCACAATTCTTTGGCTGTAAGAAAAACTTTCCTTTTCTGGCGGTGTGTGTTTCTTCATAATCGCCGCTTTACAGCAGAATGTCAGAGTACAGCGAGGAAGCAAAAAAGAAAGAAAAAAGCAACAATTGGAATTGCCATGGCAACTCTTTAGACTTGCCATAAAAGTTTGATCCTGTTACAGACAGTAACATAAGTAGATGTTTTCTAAGTGAGTGTGATGCTGACTCTGAAAAACGCTCCAGTCTATCCCATTAAGGATTACAGAAGACATAATTTGACACACGTAGATTCTCAACAACTATACAAACAGAAATGGATCTTTCACACAGAGATTCCCCCACCACCAGAGATTAGCTGAAAAGTAGAGCCCGCTATTATAATGAGTGGTTGTAATGATGGTTTAGAAGAGGAGATGTAATCTAGTGGCCTCTGAGCCAGATTCATGCACATTCCAGAGGCAATTTATCTGAACCCTGTTAAATTTCAATCAAAGAACAGTAAAAAAAAAGGTTGTTCACACCATGCATAAGTAAAAGGAAGAGGTGGTCCACACATTAATAACACATCCCTTTTGCATTTTGTATCAACTATTTCAGAAAGTTGTTTGTTCTCTTTGTATTTGGACACCTATTGAAATACCGTCACCTGATTTTGGATGAAGGTTCCTGAGATCTCGGAGCAGGATTTTGTGAATGTTGTGATGTGATTGGATGCTATTGTGAATCAAGATGGTGGACAGCACCTTTCAAAATGGCACTGGCTTCCACAAAATTTTGCATAGAGTTCCCGGAGATCAAAGAACATATTTTCATCTTGTTTGCAGTGACTTCCTCCCTCTGAGGAGTGAAGCTGTATGGAACCAGGCAGAGGCCTTCTTGGCAGTGGCGCCCACCTTGTGGAATGCCCTCCCATCAGATGTCAAGGAGATAACTAACTATACAACTGTTAGAAGACATCTGAAGGCAGCCCTGTATCAGGAAGTTTTTAATGTTTGATGTTTTATTATGTTTTTTAATGTGTTGGAAGCCGCCCAGAGTGGCTGGGGCAACCCAGTCAGATAGGCAACTTATGCTTATTCTATTTGGATACAATTGGAGACCATCTTGAATCAAGATGATGGAATGAGCCTTTCAAATAGGCACAGATTTTAGCCATTGATTTCAAAATGGCACTGATGTAGGGGTTTCTTCAAATGCCTGAGCAACACCAGCTCATAGCTGTCAACTTTTCCCTTTTCTTGCGAGGAATCCTATTTGGAATTTCCCTTAAAAAGGGGGGAAACGTTGACAGCTATGTACCAGCTACGTGACTGCTAGTGTAATATATTGGTAATGTTTGTTTCTAAGTAGTGCAGACTTTGTTATTGGGAAGAGAATGGAATCTGCAGCAAAAACCCACCAAAAGACTTGTAGCTCCTAAACCACAATTAAGAGGGAAGATGGGGAACTTTCTCTTTTTCCTACGAACGGCTGTGATTCATGGGGAAAGTCAAGTGGCGCTACATCTAACAGAGCTACAGCTGATGAAAGAAGGACCCAGAACCGACATGGACAGAACTGGAGTCAAAAGTGAGTGCAGCAGGCATTGAAGGATTGTATAGCAGGATTGAGAAAGGGCCCAAAACTCAATGTCAGGACATTTGCGTGCCAGGTCCAATCCTTAGCATCTCCAGGTAGGGCTGAGAAGATCCCCTGTGTGAAATTCTGGAAAGCCACTGCCAGTCAATACTGAGCTAGGTGGACCAATGGCGTGTCTCTGTATAAGGTATCTCTCACTCTCTCTCCCTAACACCCCTAGGTCTCACTCTCCATCTCCCTTGTTCTGTCTGGATCACGATCTAGAAGCCCACAATAATACAGGATACAGCAGCTGAGCATCCCTGGTTCAGGAACATTCACACATATTCAGGACAAATATTTTACCTCTGGAGGAGCTGCCAAGTGTTGTTGTTTTTTTTCAGGATCAAAATGGCAGATGTTAGCAATGTTTTAAGAATCTTCTTTTTTTTACAATTCACAACTTTCTGGAGAAAATTCCTCTGGGATACATTTTAGGCATTTTGTCTCACATTAACCAACACTGGCTCACACGGAAAGCTTATGTAAACTTAATCAGTACATATGAATAACCAGAGGTTCTAAAAATACATTCGTCAAGTCATGGCTCAGAATCTTTCTTCCTCAAATAACCATACAGCTTGCAACCTTGCCCGTCGATCTTTTAATTATTTTTAGTTTTAGTTTTGTTCATTTTTTACCCTTCCTCATTTCAAGGCCATAATAGTGAGTTTAGTGAGGGGTGGGGAAGGAAGACGATAAAAAGAGAATATCTGTTGTAGATATGTAGCCTATGTTCTATTTTGATTATAACTAAGGGTAGGTCCCATTTATTACTCATTCATGATTATTTGATCTCATGGCAGTATCTGGGTGGTTATAAACAATCCCACTTTCAATACTGCTAGCACCTGCCAAAATGTTGGGCTGGGAATACAGCTTCATTTCCAATCGGAAAGCATGTAAGTTTTCATACGACAAAAGTTTGGGCGGGGGGTCTTGTCCCTCAATGTGGCACTATAGCACATGAGTGCCCCTCTGGACAGCATTGCAAAGCAACAAATAAAGCAGAATGATGTGTGGACAGTCCAGTATAAACCCACCAAAAATGCAATAGTATGGTGTCAATGCCATGCTGCAGAACACACCCATAAACCAATACTCCAGTTCGGAGGAGTCCTAACAAACTGAACCAGGAAGGTATTATGTAGATTGGTCATTGCTATTCAGGTGCCCTCCAGGTATTTTGGACTACAACTCCCATCAGGCGCAGCCAGGGATGCTGGGAGTTGTAGTGCAAAATGGCTGGTTTGGTTCCACTTTGGCCATACAGCTCATGTACTTGTGGACAAGATTTAAGTCGCTCTCTGTCTTTCAGACTCAACCTTTAAGCTGTAAAATGGGAATAAATGTGACATCATCTTATGTGGGGTTGTTTTGAGGACAAACAGAGTATTGACTGTCCAGCACATTGAGGGAGCTATAGAAATGAATTATGGTGATGAGAACTTCATATTGATTTCTTGTTTTGACAAGGAAATTTAGTGCATAGGGGCAGATGCATTTAATGCCTTTCCTATCTAGTGCCCTGAATTATCTCCAGCAAGAGTAATCATTTATTAATCACTCGCCTCTTCATCTGTGAAGGAAGGCATTCAGAGTCAGAGTTAGACTGAGAAACACACCCTTCATTCTGGGCTTCAGATGTGGATCTGGTTGAGATGGGATGTGTGGGCCCCATCAACTCCACCCATCACAGAAGATTTACTTGAAACTCAGAAATAAGTGGTAACATTTTATTCTGGGTTGGACCACTTCAAGCTATGTAGGCAAGGAGTTGCTCATTTAAATGCAGGTGGCACTGTGGGTTAAACCACAGAGCCTAGGACCTGCCGATCAGAAGGTCGGCGGTTCGAATCCCCGCGATGGGGTGAGCTCCCATTGCTCGGTCCCTGCTCCTGCCAACCTAGCAGTTCGAAAGCACGTCAAAGTGCAAGTAGATAAATAGGGAAGGTAAACGGCATTTCTGAGCGCTGCTCTGGTTCACCAGAAGCGGCCTAGTCATGCTGGCCACATGACCTGGAAGCTGTATGCCGGCTCCCTTGGCCAATAAAGCGAGATGAGCGCCACAACCCCAGAGCCGGTCACGACTGGACCTAATGGTCAGGGGTCCCTTTACCTAGGAGCATTAGGCGAGTGCTGTCTCTGTGTCTATTGAAGACCTTCCTGTTTCAAGAAGCCTATTAAACTGAGATCTTTCCAAGTTTGCATAGGTTTTGGAATTGTTTTATTGATGTCTTCATTCCCTGATGCCCACCAAAAATGGACTGTTCTTTCCCATTCCCTGCTAGGTATTTTTTTCTTTTGTCCAAAGATTTATTTATTTTTTAAACTTCTGCTAACCTTTGGATTTCCCAAGTATTTTAATACCTCCCAGATGGGTGCTGCTTTGGCTACATAAGGGTCTAGGCACAGAGATGTGAAGTCACTCTTTTGGGATGCTCCAGAAGGGTTTTTCTAAAAAGATTAAACAAACTAATGGATGATAAAGCTATGGAGGACGCGATGGCTATGGCCTGATCCAGCCATATGTTATTATGAGTTCACTATTAGTGTATATGACTAAAGGTCTGGGGGCTCAGTCTGTATGATACCCGGTGGTCCCTTCCAAGCTTGTGATCCTGTATCTGTGAAGTCAGAATCTATAACAGAAAAGTGGTATGAAGCGGTCTGGCAGACAGCTTTGTTGGAAAAGCTAAGATTTAAACTGAAAGCAAGAGGTCAAAAGAAAAACGATAACTTCTATGCAGTATAGGGCGATTTTATTGAACACACAGGTAGTGAGGCACATGGAGGAGTAGTGTTTGGGTCGGGTAATATAGTTTGGAATACTTAAGTATACATTTTAACATTTCAAAATTGTTGCAGGTTTAATTTATTCCCTCCTTTTAATGAGATGGGAGCACATGATGTGCTTTTTATGTTTTTTAAGATTATGAGAATGTTTGAAATATATGCTGTGGCAAATAAACCATTTTTAAATGGGGGGGAAATAATCTATAAGAGGAAACCTGCTAAACTGCTCAGACCAGTTTCTTTGTGAGACAATGACTTTAGCTGGTGAGTTAAGTACCACCATTTACATGTCCAAAGAAGTTCCACTGTTGCCATAGAGACAAATGAGTGGGTCTTTCCCCACCTCACCTGGCTGGATGCTGTGTCAGCATGGGAACGAGAACAATAAGCTGTGTGTAATAGAAGTTGGAGACCCAGAGGAATGTCTTGTTCTGCGCTGGACTGCATCTTGGAGTATTCCTGGATTGGGGAAGGGAAATCTGCTAGATTGTAAATACCTTGATCCAGTAGTGAAATTTTTCATAGGGGAACAGTTAGGGCCAGAGGCACCAGCTTGCAAGGGCAATAGGAGTGGAGAGGGACAATGTTGCACATGTGACCATCACAACTCTCCACACACACACACACAAGCTGGGCAGAAGAATCCTAGGCTTTGGAAAGGAGGCGCTAGGCTTTAATGCTCTAATTTACTAGGAACATTTAGGGGACTAGACTAGTGCCTCTAGTCCATTGACCACACGCCACTGCCTTGAACCCTTCTATCCTATGCACAGGTTGTATATATGTGTAAATAAAGTAATATACAGTGGTACCTTGATTCTCAAACACCTTGGTACTCAAACAACTTGGAACCCAAACACTGCAAACCCGGAAGTAAGTGTTCTGGTATACAAACTTTTTCCACAAGACAAACATGCTCTGTTTTGAGTGTTATGCTTCTGTTTTTGAGTGCCACACTTCCGTTTTGAATGCCACACTTTCATTGAATACCACAATTATGTTTTGAGTGTTACGCTGAGGTCTGTCTGTTTTTGCTATTTATTTTGCATTTTTGTGGCTCTTTTTTGATTTGTTTTTGTGACCGTGTGGAACCCAGTTCAGCTACTGATTGATTGATTGATTGATTGATTGTGTGACGGCAGTACATTGATTATTGCTTTCATTTTATGGATCAATGTTCTCGTTAGAGAGTAAAATTCATGTTAAATTGCTGTTTTAGGGGTTGTTTTTAAAAGTCTGGAATGGATTAATCCATTTTGCATTACTTTCTATGGGAAAGCATGCCTTGGTTTTGGAACGCTTTGGTTTTGGAACGGACTTCTGGAATTGATTAAGTTTGAGAACCAAGGTGCCACTGTATCCTAAAGACATCACAATTTCTACTCAGCCCCATTCCAAGAAAACTTAACACTGGTACCCCTAGAGTCTTTCACCACTCAGAGATAGGCGTCCTTGCAACAAGCATAAGGGAAAGATGGAGCTGGGAAGTAAACAACAGGCTGGGTAATGGGACTGTTCTCTGCCCTTCTTGGCTCCTACAGGGCACTCATTTGGTTTCTTGTGGCCAGATCCCTTCCCGCACTTCCATTCCCCTCAGCTCTCTACAACTTTGGCTGCACTCCAGTGCAGGTATCCAGGCAGAACTATGAGCAGGGCTGAATTCTACTCCTTGAGAATCCAAGACTTTTTTTTTCCTATAGTGGCGCAGCTGTGATTTTATTATTGCTTTGTGGCGTTTTAATATTCATTTGAATATTATTGCACATTAGAATCTCTATTATAACTGTTACTAAGGACATGGGTCCCTAGAAGTGTCATTTATTTTATCAGATCACAGCTGCAACATAGCAAAAAGCCTTGGGCAGCAGCAGTGGGGGTGCAGAGGGAATCGGCATCTTGTGTTTTTCTGAAGAGAGAAAAATTGTGGAGGAAAATCTTTAAAGAGGGAGGGGAAGAAATGTATTTGCAAGCATTTCAACACAGCTCTAAACACCCTTGGGTTGTTTCTCTGCATCTGCCTCGCTCCTTCTTGTTTATTTTTTAATTGCTGAAGGGTTTTCCACATTGGTTCCTGGAAACAAAGAATGCTGATACCATTTTCTACAATGTTTCAAGAGTATCTCCAGTTAAAAGTAAAAATAAAACAAATATGATGAAAGGCTCCATTGAAACAAATAGAACTTGGGGGTGGGGGATAAGGCATTGGAAATCTATTTTTCTTTGTAAAGAGCTGCTGCAGGCACATTTTCAGTGCTGTGTACAGTTCTGGTCGCCCCTCATAAAAAAATAAAATAAAATGGGAAAGAGTACAAAAAATGTGGGTAAAATTATCATGGAATTGGAACACCTCTGTATAAACCTCTTAGGCCTCAATATCTGAAGGACTCCCTCTTCAGACCTTCTTGTTGTTTGTGTTTAGTCGTTTAGTCGTGTCCGACTCTTCGTGACCCCATGGACCAGAGCATGAGGGCCTTCTCTGTGGCAGCCCCTAAGTTGTGCGTTTGGCACCTTCATTTTGCAGTTTCCATCTTATGCCAATGAGGCACCTTCTTACCTTGACCTTTGACAACTGAGATCTATATTTTTAGAACCCACCCTGTTATTGTGGCTGTCATCTATCTTACCAGTTTTAATATTGCAAATTTAAATTATTGTTACCCACCCTGGGAGCTCATAGTGAAGAGTGCGTAGGGGAAAAAATCTAATTAATCAGCGTCAAGCATAGTTCAGTTGGTAGAGCCTCAGACTCTTAATCTCAAGGTTCAAGCCCTTCATTGGGCAAAAGATTGCTGCATTGCTAGATGATCCTCATTGTCCCTTCCAACTCTACAATTCTATCATTCTATGGTCATCTCCAAATTTTGAAGCCCATTTCTTCTGCTAAGTAATGTGCCCAAAAATACATGTGCTAGGGTAAATTGTGGATTAAAATGCACGTATTAGCAAGATAACATTAAAAATAATGTTAGATATGGAGAAATTTATTTGCATAGTGGTACCTCAGGTTAAGAACTTAATTCGTTCTGGAGGTCTGTTCTTAACCTGAAACTGTTCTTAACCTGAAGCACCACTTTAGCTAATGGGGCCTCCTGCTGCTGCCGCGCAGCCAGAGCACGATTTCTGTTCTTATCCTGAAGCAAAGTTCTTAACCTGAAGCACTATTTCTGGGTTTGCGGAGTATGTAACCCGAAGCGTATGTAACCTGAGGTACCACTGTACTGGGTAAAATAGCATATAAGTGTATGACTATTAAGAGAATTTCGCACTTAAACGCTGGCGAATTATCATTTTTCTTCGTGATGTGAGAATGTGGAGAAGTGAACTTTAGACTGCTAAAAGGGAAACTGAAATTGACAGAGATTGACACAGAAACCCTTCTCCACCAAGTCCAGTATCTGAGGCTTATCAGAAAGCATCTAGAAGTTTGCAGAATCTCACCCAGCCCAGTGTTTGCCACCTGAAGTCTTTTTGAGCTGATTCCTAGTTGAGCCGCTGGCAAGTAAACAGCTAATCTACTGGCTTCTTCCTCCCAGTTTCCTGCAGAGAACTTTAAAATGGTGTTGAGCACTCTCTTGGCTGTTGAGCTACGCCAACTCTGATATTCCCCTGATATCCTGACTTTTTGGATCCTCACATCCATTTGATCTCTTGAGATGGTAAGAAGTGTTTTGCATTGCAACGTCTGCCTAGGTTCCCAGCGCCACATCCCAGGCAAAGCGGAGACCCACGACACTGCTCCGTTTTTAGAATTATTAGTTGTCTAAGAATGTCTCTGCAAGTGGCAGAGCTAAAAAGTGGCATGGAGAGCGACAGCACATGTCTCCGGGTATAGAACCTCTGTGGGAGTTGATGAAAGTCTGTGGAAGGAAACAGTCAGAGCTGTGGATAATAGGACATCGCGGCTGGAGATGGTGCGGCTTATCTAGATGACAAATAGATGAGGAGAGGCTGGGAAACAATGTTGATTTAACACTGGCGATTTGAAACTTAGGCTGCGTGGCTGTTTCAGGCAGAACTACCAAGATTAATTCAGAAGCGAGCTCTTGGTTGGGGTAGAGATTAATAAAATAACCAGGAATTCTCAGTGCAGAAAAGATCACCCAAATGCCCTTAGAATAAATCAAATAATATAAATATATAAAGAAAGAGGGATAAGATTTTTTAATCTAGGTAGTCTGTGGTGTATGTTTAGAGAATGGAGACCTGCACCCTTTAAGGAAGAAAAGAAATTTCAAGGACAAAAACAGAAGAAATGCTAAATAATTAAATTAAGATAGTACAGTCAAGTTCATAGAGCTTGGGTTTCCAACAGCTCAGAAGCAGTCAAGTTCTCAACCAGTTCCATAGGCCTGATAAAACAAATGTATCAGTGCCGCATCAGAGAAAGTCCTGCTCAATGGTGTTTTCCCATAAACTGTGAATCTTCATGGGGCTGAGTGGAGCCTCTCCTGCAGATCTTAAGCATGGTAAAGGTAAAGGGACCCCTGACATTAGGTCCAGTCGTGACCGACTCTGGGGCTGTGGCACTCATCTCGCTTTACTGGCTGAGGGAGCTGCCGTTCAGCTTCTGGGTCATGTGGCCAGCATGACTAAGCCACTTCTGGCAAAACCAGAGCAGCGCACGGAAACGCCGTTTACCTCCCCGCCGGAGTGGTACCTATTTATCTACTTGCACTTTGTCATGCTTTCGAACTGCTAGGTTGGCAGCAGCTGGGACTGAGCAATGGGAGCTCACCCCGTCACAGGGATTTGAACTGCCGACCTTCTGATCGGCAAGTCCTAGGCTCTGTGGTTTAGACCACAGCACCACCCACATGAGCTGGCGGCTAATAGGAAAGTTGGTTCTTCAAAAACTTGGGTCCTAGCCTATGTTGGACTTTATAACTCAACATCAATATCTTAAGTTTGCAGTTTAATCTTTATTGGTTTTAAATATTGAATCCATTCACCAGAAAAAGAACAAAAGAAAAAAACAAATTGCATCAAATACAAAGAAAATGTTACATATAAAATAAAGTTCTTCCATACGTTGAGACTTCCATCTTCCTCAATATGGGTCCTTTGTTTTCTTATTGACTGCATATTGTATGACCTTTATCATAAATTGCCTATAATCTTTGTAGCATATAACATTGCAGAAGTTAATCAAAGCATGTCAAAGATTTCATATACGAACAATGTTCTTTTAAATATAGTCCGTATATATCCCATTCTTTGTTAAACCTTTGGTTTGTCTGGTTCCTAATTTTTCCTGTCATCTTTGCCAGTTCTACATATTCGAATAATTTCGTCTGCCACTCCATTTTAGTTGGTATTTTATCTCCTTTCCAGCCTTTGGCTATCAGGTCAACATCTTAAATTTAGGCATCCAGTGCAGATTCTTCTGGGCATGTTTAATAACATCTGATTGTGTGGTACCAGTCAACAACCTGATTGCCGCATTCTGCACCACCTGAAGCTTCTGGGCTGTCCTCAAGGGCAGAGCATGTTGCAATAGTGTGATCAAGAGTTTACAAGAGCATTCAGTACAGCAGATAAGCATAGGTGATCCCTGCCACTAATTCATCCTTGTGAGCTATCCCAAATGTAACTGAGATGAAACACAGAGTTTCCTTATCCCAAGTGGATCCATGGAAAAGGGAGTGCATGAAGTCCATGGGATCTTCTGTGGCTTGTTTTATTTTATTTTTTTTAATAAATGTTTATTAGAGTTTTACAGAACATAAAAATCCAACACTACATATACCAACACAGAAAAAAAAACCAAAAAACAAAAAAATTCACACATAATACAGAAAAAGAAAAAAGAAAAAAAAATCCACTTTTAACTTTCAAGATTTCGTATTCCTCTTTCCTGACCTCCTCACATCTCCCTTTTTTGTGTTCCTCTTTATTCCATCAAATTCAGCAAATTCTAACCCTCTTTCAAATTTCATTTATAATTATAGGCTCCCACTTATTAAGTCTCTAGTTTCCCCTCTTTTTTAACTCCTTTTTTTCCTATCTCCTTTAACCATATCCCAAATGCCATGTTACCTTTACATCCCTTGTTTGAGATTCCCTAGATAGCAATAATCAAGTTCATTCAAATGTGTCTGGATGAAGTCAATTACGTAGATCAATCTCAACAAGGTGCTCTTGAGATGTTTTGGACTACGGTTGTCGTCATCCCTCAACATTGGCCATGTTGGCTGGGGCTGATGGGAAAAGAATGTTTTCAAACAGTGTACAGTGGTACCTCAGGTTACATACGCTTCAGGTTACAGACTCTGCTAATCCAGAAATAGTGCTTCAGGTTAAGAACTTTGCTTCAGGATGAGAACAGAAATCATGCTCCGGCGGCGCGGCGGCAACGGGAGGCCCCATTAGCTAAAGTGGTGCTTCAGGTTAAGAACAGTTTCAGGTTAAGAATGGACCTCCAGAACGAATTAAGTACTTAACCCAAGGTACCACTGTACTAACACACCTCTTCTTGGTGACAGAGTGGTACCTCGGTTTTTTAACGTAATCCGTTCCAGAAGACCATTTGGCTTCCGAAACGTTCGAAAACCAAGGTACAAAGGGTGGTCTGCAGTTTCAATAGAGAAAATTGGGGGGGGTGCAGCAGAAGTCGTTTGACTTCTGAGGTGCGTTCAAAAATGGAAGCATTTACTTCCGGGTTTTTGGCGTTCAAAAACCAAAATGTTCAGCTTCTGAGACGCTCAAAAACCAAGGTACCACTATTGTGATGGCCTTAGGGGTTGCTTGTGCGTAAGTTACCGCCGCTCTGGGCTAGGTTGCCTGGTTAAACCGTTCTGTCTGGACAGCCATCCACTCCGTGGCTGTTCAGTCGCTAGCAGAATCCGTCAGTGGGCATTTCTTCAACCTCTTCCAGCAAAGAAGTTCTTTGACGCCAAGTCGCCGCCTACTTTCCCTGCGCGGAAGTCTTCTGCACAGGGTGGGTGTGGGCAGCGGAGGACCTGTGCTCTCCTCGCTGGTCTCCTGCGAAGAGTCCTGGAGCCTCCTCTGAGCTTCCCCCATCGGCCCCCCTCTATCCCTGGTGTTACGCTGATTTTCTTCCCCAGCCGGAGACCTGCCTCTCTCCCTGCTTGGCCCCTCTCCAGCATCGCTGTGGAGCCTCACCTCCTCCTCTAGTTCCGATGGCAGTTCCCTGACAACTGTATATTAAAAAATAGCTACATGAATTTTTCACAAAAACAAAACAGGCCAATGTATTAGAATTTCCTCCTATTTTCTCGAATTTAGGGGGCAAAAACCCTAAATGTGACCCTTTCTTCAGCATATAATGTTAAATCCATTTAAAGAAGACTTCCTGCAGAGCTAAAAAAATAAAATACAGTAGCTAAGAAGCCTGCAGGTTGAGGGGAAGAGTGTGATATAGTAGATATCCATTTGCTGTCTTAAGTGATATGATATAGAAGAAATGCATTAGTCTTTTAGGCTGCAGGAGCTCAGCAGAGCAGAAAAACACACAGTCTTAACTTCAGAGATAAGAATGGCAGAACCGTACAGTTAAAAATGGAGTTTACTCAGCTCTGCAGTTCTCAGACTTAGTTTTGAAAGGTGGTCTCCCTATTAATGCAGATATCAGGCACTGTTGGTACTATCTCAGATGTACATTGTGGCTGGACCATCTGCCTCTCTGTAAGAAGAAAGAAAGAAAGAGTTTTCCTTCTGTAAAAATCCCTTGGCTTGTTTTAAGATCCAACCTTCGTTTCGGACGATTCCTCCCTCCTCCCACAACCCCAGACGCACAGGAACATAACAAGAGCTCCAGCACTGTGTTCTCACAGCGGCTAACTAGATGCCTATAGGAAGCCCAGGGCCGGGTTTAGGTTTGATGAGGCCCTAAGCTACTGAAGGTAATGGGGCCCTGTATATGTACAGCTGTCAACAACAAATTGTCACTGGTTTTTTTTTGTGTTGAATATATGCTATATGGTAATTTATGAACCTAATAGGTATGCTACATGTTGTCATGCAACCAGTCCATGCAGAATGTAGGCACCCTATATATAGAAATGAGCAAACCAGTGATATTTTAGGGAGCAGGCTAGCAGGCGGGGCCCATTACTTACATCATCGGAGCCTACACAACACAAAACACTGTTTCTGTATGTAGGTTTTATTTTGTTTTTTTAATCATATTTTGGAAATGTACATCCAGGTTTTTTTTCTTCAAGTTTTTTTGGGGGGCCCCAAAAGAGTGGGGTCCTAAGCTATAGCTTGTTTAAAGGTAAAGTGACCCCTGACCATTAGGTCCAGTCGTGGCCGACTCTGGGGTTGCGGCGCTCATCTCGCTTTATTAGCCAAGGGAGCCGGCGTACAGGTCATGTGGCCAGCATGACTAAGCTGCTTCTGACGAACCAGAGCAGCACACGGAAATGCCGTTTACCTTTTGCCAGAGCGGTACCTATTTATCTACTTGCACTTTGACATGCTTTCAAACTGCTAGGTTGGCAGGAGCAGGGACCGAGCAACGGGCGCTCACCCCATCGCAGAGATTTGAACCGCCGACCTGCGGCCCCCATAGCTTGTTTAGCTTATACGTAAATCTGGCACTGAGAAGCCCACAAGCAGGGCCTCAGTGCCACAACTCTCTCTGGTTTGTGCTCTCCGACTACTGGTTTTCAGAGGGATGCTACCTCTCATACTAGAGGCAATATCTAGCCAACAAGAGCAAAAGCCACTGATAGTCTTTCCCTCCATGAGTTTATTTAATTCTCCCATATTGCTTGGGGCATACACACACACACCCCATATACACATACTAGAAATGCTTTTTTTATGGGTTGCAAGTGGCTGCAAGGGAGAGGAGGGGACAGGGAAAAGACTAGAAACTGTTACAGAAACCAACCAACCCTACAAGAACAAAGCAACAAAAGAACAAAAACACATTTCTTTTTATTTTCAAATTCCAGGGTGTGAGTGGCTTTGCAGCTTACGTAGCCACAATGGTACCTTTTCACCCATGCACAAGAAATAGTCATAGCAGAAGGCTCAGGGGCACTGGCCACACTATTCATTTATTTTATTTATTTCACAAAATCTTACACCACTTGATGTAAACCACTTGATAAAAACCCTAAACCCTCAAAGAGGGTTAACAAAAAGTTAAAATAAAATCTAGAAAAATTGCACAACCCTGCTTTAAAACATACAAAGGTTTAAATACTAAAACAGATTAAAATTACCTAAGTTTCATAAGCATCTGGGTAGGCTTGTCTATTTTATTTTATTAAAACACATTTATTCAAAAGTGATGATACAGCTTTGGCCACTGTCATAATATTACAGAACGATCACTCCAATCCTCAATCACTTGTCTATAAGAAAGTTTTTAAAGGTAAAGGGACCCCTGACCTTTAGCTCCAGTCGTGGCCGACTCTGGGGTTGCAGCGCTCATCTCGCTCTATAGGCTGAGGGAGCCGGCGTACAGCTTCCAGGTCATGTGGCCAGCATGACTAAGCCGCTTCTGGCGAACCAGAGCAGCACACAGAAAGGCCGTTTACCTTCCCGCCAGAGCGGTACCTATTTATCTACTTGCACTTTGACGTGCTTTCGAACTGCTAGGTTGGCAGGAGCAGGGACTGAGCATCGGGAGCTCACCCCCTCGCAGGGATTCGAACCACCGATCTTCTGATCGGCAAGTCCTAGGCTCTGTGGTTTAACCCACAGCGCCACCCACGTCCCTTTTTTTAGCAGGTACCTAAAAGAATACTGCGATGGCGCCTGCTTGATATCTAAATGCAGGGAGTTCCAGCGTTCAGGGGCTGCCACACTAAATGATAAGAGTTATAACAAATGTGGAACAGATACTCTGTGGCACATTACTGTTGTGTATAAAGCAGAACTCAGAATCTGGAGTACTGTCACCCATCTGGTCATCATAACAGCCAGATTCATTCATCTGCTTCATGAACATCTTAGCCTCCAACACTAGAAAGGCAGTCCAGACTCAGCAACTCAAAGCACCTATAAAATACAACACACACACCGTATTTTTTGCTCTATAAGACTCACTTTTTCCCTCCTAAAAAGTAAGGGGAAATGTGTGTGCGTCTTATGGAGTGAATGCAGGCTGCGCAGCTATCCCAGAAGCCAGAACAGCAAGAGGGATTGCTGCTTTCACTGCGCAGCAATCCCTCTTGCTGTTCTGGCTTCTGAGATTCAGAATATTTTTTTTCTTGTTTTCCTCCTCCAAAAACTAAGTGCGTCTTGTGGTCTGGTGCATCTTATAGAGCGAAAAATACGGTAGATGGTACCGCCAGCACCTGCACAGAGCAATCTAATATGCAATGGCTACAGGCTTGCAGTTTTGCCCAGCAGACTTGAGTTCCAATACTCAGCTGGAAAGCAAAGCTGTTCTGTTTCTGACTTACTGGGAATCTATATTGAGGATTATTTTCCGTTTGATAGCTCATCCATGAAACCCGGTGGTCCAGATTCCAAGGTTGCATCACAGATACCAAATCCCCACTGGAGACCTTAATAAGGCTTTTGACTGTTTAAATGGGAAAGAAATGAATTGGTTGGGCAAACGTTACTTGCAAAGAGACAACTAAATCGAGCAATCGCGTTGATTAATTGATTAAAGGTTGCAGCCTTCATTTTTAATTGCTTTGATGTTCCTTTAGTCGGCTCAGGTTGGATGCTCAAGATAACATGTCTTTACAACTTATTTATTTCTTTATGAAATTTATATACAGTGGTACCTTGGGTTAAGTACTTAATTCGTTCCAGAGGTCGGTTCTTAACCTGAAACTGTTCTTAACCTGAAGCACCACTTCAGCTAATGGGGCCTCCCGCTGCTGCCACGCTGCCACTGCGCAGTTTCTGTTCTCATCCTGAAGCAAAGTTCTTAACCCGAGGTAATATTTCTGGGTTAGCGGAGCCTGAAGCGTCTGTAACCTGAAGCGTATGTAACCCGAGGTACCACTGTACTGCCCTTCACCAAAAGATCTCGGGGCAGTTCACAAGATGAAAACAAATAAATAGTCATAACAGAAGCAACAAAACAGTAAACTTTTCCATAAACACATTTAAAAGGCTGTAGAATATTAATCAGCCCAAGGCCTGGTTGAAGAGGAACATTTTCGCCTGGTGCCTAGAAATCTATACTGAAGGCACCGGATGAACCTCTCTGGGGAGAGCATTCCACAACCTGATATTTTGCACATTTTTTTGAAACAAACTCCGTTGACTTCATGGGACTTAATTCAAAGTAAGTGTGCATGGAGTTGCATCTCAGACTGAAGGAATGGATATCTCTTTCTGATCTTTACGGTATTTCATTAATTCCTAAAAGCAACAGTGCTGGGACTGGTTTTGGAGGTAGATGCAATTTCCAAAATTAATTGCAGCAGCACCATAGACAAACCTCTTCAATCTGACCTAAATCACTTTCAGTCAAAAGAGGCAGGTGCTTGCCTCAGCTTGTCTCCTTTCAGGGATTGCGTCTCAGCACAAAGCTTTAGCGGTTATATATTTTGGCAGCCTGCCTAAGGTAACTTTTGATGGCACTTGTTATTGATGGAAAAGTTTTTGGCTTCTACAGCTAAAACCAAAGGCCCCAAAGAGTAAAGTTGAGAGAGAGAGAGAAAGAAAGAGAGAGATTATCTAAAAGCAAGTTCTTGAATGGACACTACAATCAGTCAAGATTACAAGACTGTGAGAAATATCCTTCCAGGTTTATCAAAGGATATGCTTCCTGGCCTTTAGAGGAAAAGTGAAAGACCCATTTATTTTGTAGAGCATTTGGCCAGTAGTGCCAGACCAGGTTTGTTTGGGGGGTTAACCTTTTAAGTAGTTGTGGATCTAGTCTGCTCAGCTTTGAGTAGTTTTATTTTCCTGCCCAAAGCATATTTTTCTCTTTTGTTCCTGCTTTTTAATAATTTCATTATTTTAGACTTGCTCTGTTAGCTTCCAGTAATTAAAACCATAACACTACTTCAAGCGCAGAGAGAAACAGGATATAAATATTTTACATAATAATATCAGAACTTTTCTATTCCGGAAAAGGCAAATGAGGAAGGCTAATCATTTTGACTGAATCCCATTAGATCAAATCTGCAAACCTTTTAAGAACTATTCTCAGTCGCTGTAAGATAGCTAGAGGATGAATCACAAAGCTTTTTCAAAAAAATAATAATCAAGCATTTTGCAAACTCAAATAAAAGCACAGATTCACATTATGTAAACTATATAAAGTACAGGATAAAGGCAACGCAGTGCAACAAGTCTGGGGGATATTTCTAGAGTTTGTCTAGTTTCTACCCCTTTCTTTGAAAATAAGCAGAAAATTAGTTTTACCTCCCTCTGAAATCTTTGTGATGAGCCAAATATTTACAACAGTAGTGTGCTTGAAGATTATTTTCAAAATTGGAAGAGAAGGTGCACACAGATGCCTATGAATGAGCCTCCATTGATCAGAAGCCTCTGAATGACTGTAGTAGTTGTTGGTCCTGACAGATAGTACAGCCATTTAGAGAAAGCATCTCTTGCAGTGTTATTGCTTACTTGCTCATCCCAGTGCCGAATTTATGTATAAGCTAAACAAGCTATAGTTTAGGGCCCCACTCTCTTGGGGCCCCCAAAAAAGTTAAAGGGGGGAAAACCTGGAGGTACATTTCCAAAATATAAGATAAAAAACAAATAAAATAAAATCTACATACACCAACAGTGTTTTGTGTTGTGTAGGCTCCTATTTGTTATGTGCAAATGGCTTTAGACACCTATTAGGTCCATAAATTACCATATAGCATATATTCAACACAAAAAACAACAATGATTTGTTGTTGACAAAGAACAGCTGAACATATAAAGGGTCTCATTACCTTCAGTAGCTTAGGGCCTCATCAAACCTAAATCTGGCCCTGGCTCATCCTCTAATAATAATAATTGTAGAGTTGGAAGGGACCCTGACGATCATCTGGTCCAAGGCTCAGACCTTGTGGGGGGCCGGATTATATTGGGGGGGGGGGGTAAACGAATTCCTATGCCACACAGACAACCCAGAGATGCATTTTAAATAAAAGGACACATTCTACTCATGTAAAAACACGCTGATTCCCAGACCATCCACGGGCCAGATTTAGAAGGCGAATGGGCCGGATCCAGCCCCCAGGCTTTATTTGCCTACTCATGATTTGGTCAAACCCCCTAGAATGTAGGAACGGGCAGCAGTCCGATATGCAGATCGAACCTGCAACCTTGGCAATTACCAGCACCACGCTCTAACCAACGGAGCTATCCAACATAAAGGTAAAGGGACCCCTGACCATTAGTTCCAGTTGTGGCTGACTCTGGGGTTGCGGCGCTCATCTTGCTTTACTGGCCGAGGGAGCCAGCGTACAGCTTCCGGGTCATGTGGCCAGCATGACTAAGCCACTTCTGGCGAACCAGAGCAGCGCACGGAAATGCCATTTACCTTCCTGCCGGAGCGGTACCTATTTATCTACTTGCACTTTGATGTGCTTTCGAACTGCTAGGTTGGCAGGAGCAGGGACCAAGCAACGGGAGCTCACCCCATCGTGGGGATTCGAACCGCCGACCTTCTGATCAGCAAGTCCTAGGCTCTGTGGTTTAACCCACAGCGCCACCCACATCCCCATATCCAACATATTTTTCACTATTGCTATGATAAACTGAACACTGACGAGGTGGGTGACTGGCGGAAAGAGCCACAATGTGGAGAGAAGGGGGAAGGCATCTCTGAGCAGCCATTTATAGGCTATAATCTCCTGTAGGACTAGTACTGCTGTTTGGATTCAACAGCCTATACAGCGGTACCTCAGGTTAAGAACTTAATTCGTTCCGGAGGTCTGTTCTTAACCTGAAACTGTTCTTAACCTGAAGCACCACTTTAGCTAATGGATCCTCCCGCTGTCGCCGTGCCGCTGCTATGCAATTTCTGTTCTTATCCTGAAGCAAAGTTCTTAACCCGAAGCACTATTTCTGGGTTAGCGGAGTCTGTAACCTGAAGCATCTGTAACCTGAAGCATCTGTACAGGTACCACTGTACAATACATGATGGCCCTGAATGATCCAGAGTTACATTACAAAAAAATATCGTGCACAGGTTCCATGTACAAAAAAGCTGCAAAAAAATGCGTAAATGGACAAGTAGCCAAGGAACACTCAGAGAGTGGTTCCGTACGAGTCACCTAAATATTTTGTTTCAACATTCTGGAAAGAATTGCCTGGCTGAGATGTACCACATTTGCTGGGAGGGGAAAGTGCATTCAGAAAACAGCTGATGCCTTTAAAGCGAGAAGCTGGGTTAGTGGGTTAAAAGTGACAGAAATGAGAACTGGCAGGTAAAATGTCCACCAATATTTTCTAGTTAGTCTAAATTGCCAGAAACAAGCGAATGTGAAATTGTTGAGGAAAGTGTTTTGCTTTTGCCACAGTAAGGAATACGGGCTTTAATGTAAAATTCCTCAACGTTCAGTGCTAGCTGTTAGGCTGCCGTTGCTGTTGTTGTTTTTTCACTTCCCCAGGTGCTTTCTGCAATTGTAGCAGAAATCATTCCAGTAAACACTTGTCCAGATTATTGCAAATAGAGAGGTATTTCCTCCTATTAGAACGCAAAATTTAACTGAAGCAACTGGTGTCTGGTTTGATAAAATGCATTGTAGGCCTTAAAAAAGTTACGATTCAAAGTTTATTCTTTTTCACAAAATGGGTACACATTCATATTCTCTTTCTTGTGTCTTCTCTCTCTCTCTCTCTCTCTCTCTCTCTCTCTCACACACACACACACACACATTGAATTGGGGAACACATGTCTAACAGCAGATTACAGAGCTAGTTATCCAGTGCAACTCTTTAAGACAAAGGAGTTCATCATCTAGCTAAATTTAAGTGTTTCCTTGGCCTCCAAAGGGATTTGAGGGAACATTTCCCTGTCTTCAAAGTAGCCTTGGGGAGGCTGATCAAATGCCCACACCCTTAAAAAGAGGCAGCTATTACCTCTGCTAGAGAAAGAGGGGGAAAATCAAGGCACAATTCAGATACCATAGTATCTAAATTTTTATCCAGCTGGACTAAAAGAAGCCTTGGGAGCATTTTTGAACTGAAAAATGGTATGGCTTTTCCAAGTTCCATTGATCAGATCTTTATCAGAACTTCCCCTCCCCTCTCCTGCCTTGAAGGAAAAATATGTCAGGATGATCCAATAATTGCTTTGCATTCATTTAAATGCTTCTATGTTGTCATTCAGGGACGCAGGTGGCCACAGAGCCTAGGACTTGCCGATCAGAAGGTCGGCGGTTCGAATCCCTGCGACGGGGTGAGCTCCCGTTGCTCGGTCCCTGCTCCTGCCAACCTAGCAGTTCAAAAGCACGTCAAAGTGCAAGTAGATAAATAGGTACCGCTCCGGCGGGAAGGTAAATGGCGTTTCCGTGCGCTGCTCTGGTTTGCCAGAAGCGGCTTAGTCACGCCGGCACCCTCGGTCAATAAAGCAAGATGAGCGCCACAACCCCAGAGTCGGTCACGACTGGACCTAATGGTCAGGGGTCCCTTTACCTTTACCTTATGTTGTCATTCATCACCCTGATGTTTTGAGAGAAGGAAGTATATAAGAACCTTTAAAAAGAAAGAAAGTACCTCCCTCATCATAAACACATCTCCCTCATTTTTATCTGTCCTAAGTCCAACTGATGTCAGGAGGGAGAGCACATAGCTAATATCCACACCGAAATCAGTGGAGGTTAAAAGCACTAAACTTAGAACACAGCGCCCAGCAAGTCTATTTGCTATTGAAAAATGCAGCCAGTACAATTTTATGATTTCCACATGCCGCGGAATTCAGGTGGGGTTTTTTTGTTTTTGGCATGGTAATTTTATTGCTGGGGTGTAGAGTTGCATGCGTGTGATCCAGACAAAGTTATTTTGCGTTCTTTATTTCTGCTGCATTTTTAAATACTTTGCAGAATTCACTACATGGAGAGTCAATGAATTACACAGAACACTGCAATTTTGCCCACGATCACTGGAAATCTAGCCCTTGAGTGAACGCAAATCCCTTATTTCTCAAATGCTAATGAATAGAAATCAGTAAATATAATCAAGGTAAATATATCATTTTGGGGGCCTCCTTGTGGAACAACCAAGGCTATAAATCAAAATTTTCATTCATTTGAATTGTGTATGGGTGGGGATGCTGATGGTAGGGACTTTTTGAAATTCTGGAACTGTACTAAAGATGGTTCTCTAACAGATCAGTTAATTTGCCCCTGTTGTGAGATGACTGTTATCATTATTAAAAATCCTTTAATGTTCATCCTAATCAGTTTAATCAGCCAACAGAATCTCCAGCAGGAGCATTTGTTGATCAGACCTTAATAGTTTCATTCCTCTGTTAATGATATTGAAACACGGCACAGATGTTGGCTTTGAGCATGAGATGAACATGAGCTATATAGCCTGATTTGTATGTTTCCCTCTTTGTGCTGTGTTGTGGATGCACATCTTATCTTGTCTTATCTGGATCAAAGGGGAGATGGATGCTAGATTCCGATCAGGTGTGCTCTTCTCCCTGTTGCCCAGTCCAATATGGCACCACTACTTATATTGTTATGAGTTTGTGGGTGACAGACCACTATACATTCCTTGATCCAGTGTTAGAATTTAATCATGGTCTGGAGTGTTAAACTGGGTGCCAGACAATTCAAATCCATGACCCCAGAAAGTGTTAAAAGCTAAATAGGCCAGGCTATCGTCCTGTGTTCTGGAGTTGGCCTGGCTTGATGGGTCATTCAAAAAACAAAGGAAAGGTGATAGGGGCTCTGTTAGAAAGACAAAAGTGAGAGTTTAATGGGGCAGGCCATCAGCCTGGGCAGGCCAGGTCTTCCTGTTATATACCTGCTGGGATTGACAAGGCATATGACACTCACCTGAATCTCATAGCTCTCCTGACAGGTTATTTGGTCTGCAGCCACAGTGTGGAAATAAAGGAGGAGATTGCCCACCAGATAGCAGGTACTCTATTATTCAAATTAGGCCCCAGTGTTTTTCTTACCATCCCCTTCTCAATGAATTATTCAATTTCAATCTAGCGTGTAAATTCTCAAAACTTTCTTATTTGTTAATTCGAGCAGCTACTGCTCTCACTTTATTACAAACAGTATTTCTACCTGTAACACACTTGAGCAAACCTGTTCCTCTTCCTATCACAGATATTTTGTTTCCATTTGCAACTGTAGCTGCCTCTGATTAGTTATCATTTAACTCTTGGGGAAAATAATTAACATCACACGTCATGTGCATGGAAGTTGCCGAACCAATTAACCAACTAGAAGGATTACTGTTAATAGCACCAGTTTTCCTATAACGATATTGCTGGATAGTTCTGATGAACTGCAAAAGCATTTTTAGTTTGCTTTCTGTTGCCACCCTGGAACTTTTCTTTATTAGTGCCACTTTGTTTTGTACGATTCCTTGCAAATGAAGGGAAACAACTTTTCTGCTTGTGTATGTTGATAATAGAATTTTGGTTACTGAGAACAAACAAGATTGTACAAAAACAAGATTGGGCGCAGGCCTGGCCAGGACATAGGCATCCTGACTGTGACAAAGGTGACATGTGTGCTTGCTTGAATAACAGCTGTTTGGAACTTCAAGGTCCCTGCTCTCCCTTCTTATGGTCTTTCTACTGGACCTGGAGACTCCAATAGAGAGCATTCCATGTCAAGAAGGAGGGCAAGTGGGCACCCTATCAAATGACAGGGCAGGAGCTACACGGAGCAGGGCCTTTTCACTGGTGGTGCTCATTGTATGCCTTGCTCTTCCCAGACCTGTTCTCTTTTTGCCTGTATTTTGGAGCTTTATAATTTAGGAAGACTTTGGAAGAACTGGTTGACAAGTCTTATCAGTCACTGATGTATGAGCGGATTTTATTTGCTGCTATTCTGGGCTTCTGGTGTTTACAGGTTTTTGTTTTTTTTTTAAATAGATTTTTATTAATTTTCCATACATTCAATTCATTTATCCAAATTTTACCAAATTTTAACAGAGTTCATATTTTGGACTTCCTTCAACTTCCCTGACAATCATCCATTTTTACCCTTTAATGCGCGTTTCTTTAATTGCATTGCCATTTATCTTCCCTCCTTTTTCTATTTACTTTCAGCAATACCTCTTTAAAAGTTTTTACAGTGCTTCTTGAAACCCCACTAGCGTTGTTTGCACCTCACATACATTTTTCAGATAATCAACAAATTTTCCCCAATCTTCGATGAACTTTTGGTTTCGAACATATCTTATTTTCCCAGTCAATTTGTCCAGTTCCGCATAGTCAGTCAATTTCATTCTCCATTCTTGGGTCGTCGGTATTTCCTCTTGTTTCCATTTCTGGGCCAAAAGGATTCTTGCTGCCGTAACTGCATACTGGAAGAGTTTAAAGTCTTTTTTTCTTATATCTTTTCCTGTAATCCCTAAAAGAAAGGCTTCTGGTTTCTTAGTAAAGGTGCATTTTAACATCTTTTTCAATTCATTGTAAATTGTTTCCCAGAAGCTTTTAACTTTCTTACATTCCCACCACATATGGTAGAATGTTCCCTCTTTTTCTTTACATTTCCAACATTTATTACATGTTTTGTACATTTTTGCCAATTTTACCGGGGTAATATACCATCTGTAAAACATTTTCATCACATTCTCCTTCAACCCCATGCATGCAGTAAACTTTAAGCTTTCCTTCCATAGTTTTTCCCATTCTTCGAATTGGATATTATATCCAAAGTCTTTGGCCCACTGTATCATTACTGATTTAACCTCTTCATCTTTCGTATTCCATTCTAACAAAATCTTATACATTTTAGACAGAATTTTATACTCATTGGCTATAATCTCAGTCTGGAACTTTGAGTCTTTTTCTGCATATCCACTTTCTTTTATATCTTTTTTAAACATTTCATTTACCTGAAAGTGATGCAATCAATCATGTACATAATCTTTAACCTCTTCGTATGGTTTTAGTTTCCATTTTCCTCCTTCTTTAGTTAATAATTCTCCATATGTAGCCCATTTCCCTCGCATATTAATTTTCTTAACACTCATTACCTCTAACGGAGATAACCAGTGAGGGACTCTTGGTTCTAGGAGGTTTTTGTACCTGTCCCATACTTCTATTAAAGAACTCCTGAAGATGTGGTTCCCAAATCCTTTATGGACTTTCTTCTTGTCCGCCCATAAATATGCGTGCCACCCAAATCTGTTATCAAAACCTTCTAAATCTAGTAACTCCGTGTTTTCTAATTTAATCCACTCTTTTAACCAGCAAAGACATGCTGCTTCATAATATAGTTTCATATCTGGCAGGGCGAAGCCTCCCCTATCCTTAGCATCTGTTAATAATTTATATTTTATTCTTGGCTTCTTGCCCTGCCAGATATACCTTGAAATCACTCTTTGCCAATCTTTAAAAATCCCTACCCCCTTGATAACAGGGATAGTCTGAAATAAAAATAACATCTTTGGGAGCACGTTCATCTTTATCGTGGATATTCTGCCCCAAAAGGACAGTTTCATTCTACCCCACACCTCCAGGTCCTTCTTAATTCCCTTCCATATCTGAGCATAGTTATTCTGGAACAGGTCAATATTTCTGGGAGTCAACCAAATTCCTAAATATTTTACTTTCTTTACCACCTCTATCTCTGTCTGTTGTTGCAATGTTTCTATCTTTTTGTTCTCCATATTTTTCACCATTATTTTAGTTTTTTTCTTATTCATTCTAAAACCGGCCACTTTCCCGAATTGTTCAATCTCCTCCAATACTTTTTTGACACTCTCCCCTGGTTCCTCCATCGTTATAACCAGATCATCGGCAAAGGCTTTTACTTTATATTCATTCCGACCTACTGATATCCCTTTAATTAATTTATTTTGTCTAATCGAATTTAGCAAAACCTCCAGGACCATTATAAATAACAATGGTGAGAGCGGACAGCCCTGCCTTGTTCCTTTAGATATTTTTATATCTTCTGTGACCACATTATTGACTATCAATTTGGCTTTCTGTTCTGTATATATTGCCTTGATTCCATTAAAGAAGTCGTTCCCCACTTCCATGTGTTCTAAATTCTTCAACATAAAGTCCCAAACAATGTTATCAAAAGCTTTTTCCGCGTCCACAAACATCAGTATTGCTTGTTTCTCATTGCTGGCAGTCAAATATTCCAAAATATTAATTATATTCCTTACATTATCTTTCATTTGTCTGCCTGGCAAAAAACCTGCTTGGTCTTTGTGGATAATATTTTTCAAAATCTTTTTCAGTCTCTTCGCCAAAATTCCTGCAAATATTTTATAATCTGTGTTCAATAAAGAAATAGGCCTATAGTTTTTAACTTGAGTCAAATCCGAGTCTTGTTTCGGAATCAAAGTGATGTATGCTTCCTTCCATGTTTCTGGGATTTCTCTTGCTTTTAAAATGTTATTCATAACTTCTTTCAATGGAGATAGCAAGACATTCCTCATTTCTTTGTAATATCCTGAAGTAAATCCATCCGGTCCCGGGGCTTTACCTCTCTTCAAATCTTTAATCACTTCCTTAATCTCATCCATTTCTATTGGGGAATTCAGCTGGTCTCTTTGTTCTGTCGGGATCTTCTGCACCTTTTTATCTTTTAAAAATTTTTCTATTTTCTTCAAGTTATTTCTCTCTTTGCTTTTATAAAGTTGTCTATAAAAATCCAAGAATCCTTTTCTGATTTCTTTCGGATTGAGAATCTCTTCGCCATTTACAATAATCTTGTTAATCGTGTTCTGTTCTTTTCTCTTTTTAATCTGCCATGCGAGTAATTTCCCTGATTTGTTAGCGAACTCAAAGTTTTTCTGTCGTAATCTCTTTATATTCCATTCCACTTCTTGGTTTATCATCATTGCAAATTGGGTTTGTAAAGTCTTTATTTCTTGTTTAATTTTCGCGTTGTTTGGTTTTTTAATTAGTTTTTGCTCATTGTCCATAATCTGCTTTAGAATTTCCTTTTTCCCTTTTTCTCTATGTTTGTTCTTCAGTGAGTTCTGTTGTATAAAAAATCCTCTCATCACTGCTTTACTCGCGTCCCAAACGATATTCATTTTTGTACCTTTGTCGATGTTGTCTGTAAAATATTCCAGTAGCTTCTTTTGTGCCTTTTCTATAATCTTCTGGTCATCCAACAAATAGTCATTGAGTCTCCATCTGAAAGATCTTTCTTCAAAACCTTTTATTTCTACTTTTATTGCATTGTGGTCTGAAATTACTTTAGGTTGTATTTCTACCTGCTGGATTCTTGGAGTCAGTTCATTTGAGACCCATATTTGATCAATTCTTGACATGGACTGATTCGGCTCTGAATAATAAGTAAATTGCTTCTCCAATGGGTGTCTGAGTCTCCAAATATCAACCAAGTTACAATTCTTAGTCATCGAGAAGAAAGTCTTTGGTAATTTCCCTTCTCTATTTAATCCTTCTCTTCGTCTGTCCATTTCCAATGACACCACCCCATTCATGTCTCCCATTATTATGATTTTCTGATCTATATGCTCAAATAGTTTTTCTTCCAAAGCTTTGTAAAAATCAGCCTTATTTCCGTTAGGTGCATAGATCCCGACAATTATTAGATTTTCGCCCTGCCATTTGATCTGAACTGCTATGATTCTTCCTTCTTCGTCTTTGAAAATTTGTTTAGCGTCAATTTTGTTTTTAATATATAACACAACTCCCCTTTTTTTCTCCTTATCCGAAGATACAAATTCATTCCCTAATCTTTTGTTAATCAAAATTTTCCTGTGCCTCTTTGCCACATGTGTTTCTTGTAGACAGATAATATCCAGATTTTTCTTTCTTAAAAATTGTTCAATTTTATTCCGTTTTTTTTTATCATTCATCCCATTTATATTCCAGCTCCATATTTTTAAAGCCATGTTGGGGTCGAATTAAATAAAATTAATTTAAATTGGTTATAACCTGTCTTCTTTTTCTCCTTCTTCTTCTTCTTCTTCTTCCTCTTCTTCTAATCTCTTTCCTTGATCTTCTTCCTCTTCTGCCGATTCTGACTCATCTTTGGGTCCTGCTCCTCCTCCTGCCCCTTTTTCTTCTTCTTCTTCCACTTGTAATTCCTTATATCTTCTCGTAAATTTCCCTATTTCTTCTGGGCTTGTCAATCTGCGCTTCTTAGTTTTGTAGAAAAAAGAAATTCCTTCTGGAAATTCCCATCTGAAATCGATCTTGTTTCTCTTCAGAATCTGTACTAGTGGCTTGTAGGGATCTCTTCGTTTCAACAACCTTATTGGTATGTCTTTAAAGATGATTATATAACTTCCATCAATGTATAATCTCTTCTCTCTGTTTTTTTGTAATACCAGATTTCTCATCTCTCGATCTTTGAACGTGATTAGACAATCTCCTGGGAATTTCTTTGCCTTTGTTGTTCTTACCCTCATCCTAAATGCACTTTGTACTGTTTTTCCCATTTCCTCTGCTGGCATCTCCAACCATTGCGCAATTTCTGTTATCAATCTTTCTTTAATATTTTCATTCTGTGTTTCTGGTACTGATCTCAGCCTCAAATTAACTTCCCGCTGTCTCAATTCATTCATCGCAATTGCATCCTTAATTTCTTCCTGGGATTTATTTATTTCCGTCATCTCTACTTTCATCTTTTCCTCCTCCCGTTTCACATCCCTCATCTCTGCTTTTGTCTTTTTCAACCCCTCTTCTACTGATTGCGTTCTTTTAGACACCTCTTTTATTTGTCCTTTCAATTCATTAACTGTCTCATCAATTTTTTTGTCCATTTTTCCCACTTTGTTATCTACCTGTTCCATTTTATTATCTACTTGTTCCAACTTTGATTCCAAATTCTTTTGGCTTTGTTTGATATCTGCAAACATTTTCAGTATTTCTGATCTAAAATCCGATTCCTGCTTAGATGCTCTCCTATCTGGTGGTACCCCCGCTTCCGCCCCTTTCTTTTGTGACATTTCCCCAAACCTTTAACTAATTACACTTCAAAAGATTAACAAATTTGTATACTCAGGGAAATAATACAAATATCGATTCTAAATCATTTGGCAGTGTGAGTAATTTTAAAAAACCAATAGGAAACCAAAACAGATAACAAAGCAGGTATTTAGTCTCTCAATAGTTTGAGGGGGTTAGAGCTCCCACTGTTACCAACGTCGATAGCAGTCGTCTTCTTGCCCCCAACTGGGCTAATCCTTAATTGAGATCTTCCTTTTGTCCTTGTATTTGTATTCCCAAATTTAGATCCAATAAAACTCAGTTAAGTTTTTAATCCACAGGAGACATCCCAGCCGGAATGAGTTCAAAAAGGGTTGCAATCCAACGGAGGAGAAAAAATAACAAATAAAAATCCGCAAATAGAAATGACTGGATGATGGGCTTAGTCCCAAATCAAATTATATTTCCTTTAAACGTCCCAGAAATAATAATACCTCAATGGTGGATAGCCGCTATTGCAGTCCATAAAAAAACCAAGAGAAAAAAGAGTCTGCGCAGATGAAAACAAAGAACAGGAAGGAGCCAAGGTCACTTTCGAAAAATTTTCCACTGTCCTGCGAAGGAGCTCAGAAAAACAAGTTGTAATAAGTCGATCCAACCACTAGGGACTTTACTTCCGCATTTAAAAAACAAAGGGTAGAGGAAAAAAAATAAGGAGTTGATAGATCCAAATATCCGAATTCCGCCTATACTTTAGTGTCCAAATTTGTATCCAATTCGAAAAAGGATAGAAAATTAGTAAATCAAGGAACAGGGGGGGGGGGATGCCCGGTCGTTGCAACTTCTATCTTTAAAAGTGAAAGTGGTGCAGCAAGAAGCTTCGCGCTTTAATTGCCCTCCGTACCATCAAAGATCTTTAAACACTCCCTCCTTCTGTTCCCCTATTAATCCAATTACTTCTTTCTGTTCTTCCAAATTCCAAATAGTTACTTTTTACGTCTTTATTTTGTTCTAAAAGTTACCGGGGAAACGGAAACAATAGCCACTGGTGGCAACTTACTTTCGTTTTCCAGCACCGCAAAGATTGCTGCGTCAAAAGTGATTCCAGATGACAGCTGAACTCGGAGAGAAAATCTTATAGATCCGGAGCCTTCCTCAATTTCCCCTCTTGTAGTTACAGCATTAAATAGAGTCCAGATTTCTTAGTCTTGAGAGCGGAGCGCTGTTCTTCCCAAGCTCGGGGCTTCGCTATTCGGATGTAGCAATGGCTTCCCGATAGCCCGCTGTCCCGTTCCGCCGTACTCTTCACCCTTTTAGGGGTTACCTGACGGCCGGACGGGCAGTTTTTAGGGCACTGCCGAGAACCTGACGCCCTGGACACCCTCCAGAGGCTTCCCGGGGAGCTACTGCGCCCTGTAGCCCCCCTTTTCCATCCGAAATAGCTGGGATCTCTCGGAGCGAGAAATCCCTCGCTTGTAGCAAGATCGCGCGCCACCGGAAGTCCCATCTGGTGTTTACAGGTTTTACACCAGCACAATAGAGTTGGCCAGGATGCCAGAAGGGATACAATTTACAAGCTTTCTCCATTATCTGCACAGCAGAGGGTGTTCAGTCAACAGTGCAAAGGCTGAGCTGAAGCATTCCCTCCTAGTTATCTGCTTTCAGCAATAGGGGTCGTTGTTTGGGAGTACTCAATTGGTTAGCTGTCAGATTCTAGAGTTCCCTATTGGTGGCTCTTAGGTAATTCACAAAATACATAGTCCATTCATAAAACACAGTGTTCATTCATAAAGCAGTAACATAAATCTCCATTGCTACATATTGGGTGTATATTTCAGTGGTTGAATGTACAGGTTTGTGGCCATGCTTTAGTGTAGTACTTATGTGACTGTGAATAAAAAGTGGCTGGGCTCATTGTCTCGGGGTTTGGGGGGGAGGTGACAAAACTGATTTCCAATAAGTGTCCTCCTTTATTTCCATACCAAGTCCTTGAGTCTGTACTCTGAATAGTGACACCAGGAACCTAGAAGGTGCAGGGCGTGTCAGTCCAACCCCTCCACAGTGTCATCAGGGCTGACCTTAAGGCAATTGGAGCAATTTGGCCAAATTGGGCACCGCGTGCCGCTCCTAGCCCCCCCGCCCCGTACCAGGGCAATGTAGATGGATTTTATTTATATCTATAAGATTTTGTAGACTTTGACTGTGAAGTGGGGCCCTACAAAAAAAAAATCAAGTTGTGCCCCACTGGCTAGCCCTGAGTCTCATAGTTGCTGGGCCTGAGTTGCCCTGCCCTTGCATGAAGTCTTGGGTTTGCAATTTTGGGAGAGGGGAGACTGCCTGCTGGGGAGCGGATGGGCTGGTGAGGCCCCCTAGATTTAGAGGCCCTAGGCTTCAGCCTACTTAGCCTATACATTATTCTGGCACTGCCCAAGGGTCATCTAGTCCAACCCTCTGCAATGCAGGAATCTCAACTAAAGCATCCATGACAGATGGCCATCCAACCTCTGCTGAAAACCTCCAAGAAAGGAGAGTCCACAACCGCTGGAGGGAGTCTGTTCCACTGTTTAACAGCTCTTACAGTCAAAAGGTTTTTTCTGATGCTTAGTCGGAAACTCTTTTCTTGTAACTTGAAGACATTGGATAGAGTCCTACCCTCCAGAGCAGGAGAAAACAAGTTTGCTCTCTCTTCCATGTGACAGCCCACAAAATATTTGAAGACAGCTATTATATCTCCTCTCGGTCACCTCTTTTCCAGGGTAAACATACCCAGCTCCTTCAACTGTTCCTCATATGGCTTGGTTTCCAGACACTTGATCATCTCAGTTGACCTCGTCTGATGTTTGCTTTCAGCTTGAATCCAAGGCTGTAGCTATGGGAGAAACAAGATCCTTTGGGGGTGTTAATGCTGTGAACCCCTCCATTGTAGGCTCAGGTTGTATATCTGTGTAAATAAACCATATATCCTAAAGCCACAACAGTCTCTGCTGTGCCTCATTTCAAAAAAGAAACATGAATCCTGGGTAAGTGCCTGGAACCCCTCACCACTTAGAGATTAGGGTGGCATGCAACAATATTTTGTGGTGCTATCGTACTTGGAGGCAAGTACGATCTTGCCTCTATATTTGTGTATATTTCTGCTAACCTCTCTGGGAAACGTTTTGTTTGAAAAGTGGCCTATAATTTAATATAATAAAATAGAAAATAGAATTGAATAGTATCCCAGCACATCATAAACTGTGATTATGCCAGAGTTAACAAACATTGTAACACTGATGTATTCGGCAGCTATTCAAGTTCCAGTCTTTTAAGATGAGTGCATAGCATTCCAGAATGAAAAGCCAATGTTCACGTAAGCCATCCTTCTGACGGCGGGATTAGAGGTTTAAATCCTACAGTCGGATGCTTTGTTTATTCAGAGATGCTTCAGATAGCGCAAATCGTGGCCTGAGCTATGCAGAGAAGATTAAAAAATGTCACTACTGGCACTCCAAAAATGCAAAGCTGGGTATTTCAGTTCACAGCCAATCACTTGGAAACATGAACACACAAGCCTTTGATGTGTGGGCCATAGGTGTCTGATGCAAAAGGCTAGACTTCTGTCAGGAAGGCTAATTTCCCAATGTGATATCTTGAATGAACTGTGTGAAAACAATAAAGAAATTACGCAACAGTGAGTCTGTAGCAATGGCATAACTGCACAGAGACCCTCCAAAGGAACAACAACGACAATTTTATTATTTATACCCCGCCCATCTGGCTGGGTTTCCCCAGCCGCTTACAGCTTATATAAAAACACAGCATATATAAAAACCTTCCACTAGTCTCAGTGGTGGTTCCCCATTTGCAGATTGCCCTCCCTGGTGAGATGTATCTGCCTCTGTCATTACTGAAATGCAGGAGAAATGTATCGACATTTCTGGTTGCCCAGACATTTGATGGCTGAGACACTCTTCCTGGAAACCATGAGATACCGTATTTTTCACTCTGTAAGACACATTTTTCCCCTCCTAAAAAGTAAGGGGAAATGTGTGTGCGTCTTATGGAGCAAATGCAGGCTCCATGGCTTCAGCGAAAGCAACGCACCGACCCTTCTTGCTCTCCTGGCTTCAGGGATAGCCGCTGGAAGCCTCTGGATGCTTCGCATTGCTTTTGCTGAAGACAGGAGAGCAAGAGGGATCGATCATTTTTTTTCCTTGTTCTTCTCCTCTAAAACTAGGTACATCTTATGGTCGGGTGCGTCTTATAGAGCGAAAAATACGGTAACTGTTTTTACCTGCTTTTAGAATTTTAAAAAAAGAAATGTTTGCTTATTGATGTGTTTGCCACCTTCTGCTCCTTCAGGAGGAAGAGTGGGCTATAAATTGAATTAATACTTCTATGGGGTGGTATATGCGAAAAAGTGAAAAGTAAAAGAGGTATCTGCAAAAGAAACCTGGCAGAATAAACTGATAGAATACATAGAATTTGTAACTATGACCGCGAAACTAAGAAAAAAGGATGAGTCACAGATAAGAGTGGAACTGTTCTGGAGAATATCGTAGAGGATACAATATTCAATTTAATTTACAAGTATGAGTTAACATTTGGCAGCAGTTAACATAAAATAAAGGAAGATTTGAGAGGAAAACGGGTGGAATATTGGGATATGCAGCCGACTAAGGTTTGCTTAGAAAGCCATGGAGAAATGGACTGGGAAGTCCTAGGAAAAGAGATAAATGATGAATATGGTATATTGTGTGTATAAAAATTGTACAAAATGCATAAAAAATGAATTAATACTATTATCAATAATTATGCAATAACCATGTAATAGCATTCGGTTTTGACCTGGTTTACTTATGGGGAAGCTTTGCAGGAAACCAGTCAAACTTGTGAGTGGTGCAGTGGATGAGCCTCACCCTGGGAAAACCACCTCAAACTGCAATTGCTCCCAATATGCTACCGGCCCCAATTCAATGTTTTGTTGCTAACTTGTAAAGTCACAAGTACCGGAAGGAGCGACTCTTTGATGATCTGCCAGCCTGTGTCTTGCCACCCCAGACTCCTTGAAATAGTAGTCATACTAGTAGTAACAGGACCCCTGGATGGTTACATCCAGCCAAAGGCGACAATGGGGTTGTAGTGCTCATCTTGCTTTCAGGCTGAGGGAGCCGGTGTTTGTCCACAGACAGCTTTCTGGATCATGTGGCCGGCATAACTAAACTGCCTCTGGTGCAATGGGACACCATGACGGAAACCAGAGAGCACCTATTCGCTGGTACCTATTTATCTACTTGCACAGACATGGTTTCAAACGCGGGGATTCGAACTGCCAGCCTTCTGATCGGCAAGCCCAAGAGGCTCAGTCATTTAGATTACAGAGCCATCCGCGTCCCTACAACAGTTGACTTTGTCAACTAATAATAATAATAATAATAATAATAATAATAATAATAATAATAGACACTGCTGGGGAGGCTCCCCTTACAATCCCATCGCCAAGCATGGGGTGTGGGGTGACGGCACAGGGAAGAGTTGCTTCCTTTATGGAACTCCCTTCTAGACTCAGGACTCTTAAGTGCAAGTGCCTGACAACCATCTGATTGCTGAATGTTTGGGAAGTGCTTCTGACCTCAGATGATTGATGGGTGAATGATCCCGCCCACTTTATTATTAGTATTATTATTATGTATTAAATTTGTATACTGCCCTAAACCCACAGGTCTCAGGGTGGTTCACAAGATAAAATCACAAGATAAAAACACAAAATACAAAATAATACAAAAATACAATAATACAAAAATACAAAATAAAAATAAAAACAAGAACAACCTAACCACCCCCCTACCTGTCCAAGATGGCCCATTAGGGTTGGGCAGAGTTCAATCCTACCAGAGCCCCAAATGGTCCCCACCCCTGGCCTAAAGATACATTGTGAAGACACATCTTTCAAATCGGGTTTGCGGGGCAGAGTAAAACTGTTTTTAATTCTGTTATCCCTGTAAAACTGTGTTTGTGTGTAGTGATTATGTATTGGTCCTGAAAAGCAACATTGCATGTATACACACACACACACATATTATTGTTGTTGTTGTTTAGTCATTTAGTCGTGACTGACTCTTCGTGACCCCATGGACCAGAGCACGTCAGGCACTCCTGTCTTCTACTGCCTCCTGCAGTTTGGTCAAACTCATGCTGGTAGCTTCCAGAACACTGTCCAACCATCTCGTCCTCTGTCATCCCCTTCTCCTTATGCCCTCAATCTTTCCCAGCATCAGGGTCTTTTCCAGGGAGTCTTCTCTTTTCATGAGGTGGCCAAAGTATTGGAGCCTCAGCTTCAGGATCTGTCCTTCCAGTGAGCACTCAGGGCTGATTTCCTTCAGAATGGAGAGGTTTGATCTTCTTGCAGTCCATGGGACACTCAAGAGTCTCCTCCAACACCGTAATTCAAAAGCATCAATATACAGTGGTACCTCGGGTTAAGTACTTAATTCGTTCTGGAGGTCCGTTCTTAACCTGAAACTGTTCTTAACCTGAAGCACCACTTTAGCTAATGGGGCCTCCTCCTGCTGCCGTTCCGCCAGAGCACGATTTCTGTTCTCATCCTGAAGCAAAGTTCTTAACCTGAAGCGCTATTTCTGGGTTAGCGGAGTCTGTAACCAGAAGTGTATGTAATCTGAGGTACCACTGTACCTATATCTATATCTATCTTTTTCATTATTTGGGGCTTCATTAATTAAAAGCTAAAATGAATAAAAGTTGCAGGTCGCTGCAGTTTTTATCCTACAAGGCATCAAACTGGTGTTTCCTAGGACATGCAGAGGAGGGAGGGGACTCAAAAGTTTGACAGCGCCACATAACTCAAAACGCCTTTGCTGTTCAGCTCCAGAGTCCCTCTGCCAGTCCAAGACCTTGGCATGCCCTCCTTCCCAATCATCTCTCGTGTGCTTTAACTGCCGCGTGACAGCCTGGCTTCACCTGTTGAACTACTGGCTGCTGCTCTGCCCCCCCCCCTCTCTCTCTCACACACACACACACAGAGAGACAGAGAGTGAGAGTCAGAGAGGTGCGTGCGCGAAACCCTGAAACCCAGCCAGGCGCAATCCGGGTATAGCTGCCCCCGCCCATTTCCTCTCCCACCCTCCTTAAGGTGTAAGGCTGGGGCTGATCTCGTCTCGCGTTCCGCGTGGATCCCTTCCACGGGGACCCCTCGGGCTCCTTCCCGGCCGCCCCGCGTCCTCCTCCAGTCCTGCGCAGTGGCAGGAAAGGGCTGGAGAAGCGCTCCGGCGACCAATTGCGGCGCTGAGAGGAGGGGCGCCCGCCGGGGATCGTGCCCGCCTCCCGGGCGGGGCGCGCACACCAGCCGGAGAGGGACGGACGGAGGGAGGGAGGGATGGAGGCTGATCGCTGCGCGCCCGGCTCGCCGCCGCCGATCGCCTCCTCCTGCCTTCCCCCTGGCGGCGGGCAGGCTGCCGCCCCTACCGAGCCGCCGACGTGGCCCCCGGACCTGGATCGCCCCGTGCCCGCGGAGCTGCTGGAGTTCGACGACGACGAGGACCTGGAAGTGTTCAGCAAGGTAGAGGAAAGGGGGATCCCTCTTTCCCCGGCGTTCCCGGGGAGCCTGCCAGCCCCCTTGGCTTCCCTGGGGGTGGGGTGGAGGCAAGCAGAGCCGTCCCCCGATGGGACGCCCCCGCTCTCCTCCCCACCTCCGAGCGCAAGGCGCTCCACCCAGATCGCGCCGCCCTTTGCCCTGAAGTTGGCCGGCTGGGAAGAAAAAGTTCTCTTTCTCTTTATTTTTCCCGCATCCACCCGTCCAACCCGACCAACATGCTTGTGATGAGGGGACCGGGACAAGAAGGGCAGGCGACCCGCCCCGTCCGGGCCCCTCTCTGCCTCGCGCCCTCCTTGTCGGTGAAAGGCTGTGGGACTCCGAGAAGTTTTGCCAAGCGCTCCTCCGGTCCGCCCGCATCAGCAGGGAAGGTTAGCATCCCCGCCCTTGGCAGGAAGGCGAGAAAGGGGCGGGGAGACAGCGCCGCCCACGGAACCACGAGGCTCTTCCTCTCACGGTCGTGGGTTCGAGTCCTACGTCGGGAGAAAGATTCCTGCCTCGCAGGGGGTCCCTTCCAACTCTACGATTCTAGGTTGGGTGTGCAGGTTCCCTCTTGGTGCAGGGCATCGCTGAGTCTGCTGTTGGCATAAAGAGTGACCTATGCCTTTGATTTTCCCAACCCACAGGGATGAGGAACTGGTGTCTCCAGGATCCCTGATTGGCCATGCTAGGTGTGGCTGAGGGTCATTAGAGATTAGAAACATCAGGAGATTTCCCACCCCACCCCATTCCTGATGTGGGGGGTTCTTTTTAATGCCGCAGAACTCTGAAAGTGAATTTGGACCCAAGCAAACTTCAGGCATCCTTTTCGGAACAAAAATTCATGTTGCCCTGATAACCCTTCTTAAGACTGCGCAGCCATCACAGCCCATGGAAGTGGCGAGATGTCAAGCTTCCCTTTTCTGGCCTGTTGGTGAAGATTGGTGTTCATGATGGTTATCAGGGCAGTTGCATGCAACCCCGCTTCTGACACTTGTTTGCGCTTGCAAAAGTTTCAGGGCGGATATAGGCCACATGCACATCATACCTTTAAAGCGCTATGGTACTACTTTCAACAGTCCCCCAAAGAATTCTGGGAAGTGTAGTTTGTTAAGGGTGCTGAGAGTTCTTAAAGGTAAAGGGACCCCTGACCATTAGGTCCAGTCGTGACCGACTCTGGGGTTGCGGCGCTCATCTCGCTTTACTGGCCGAGGGAGCCAGCGTACAGCTTCTGGGTCATGTGGCCAGCATGACTAAGCCGCTTCTGGCGAACCAGAGCAGCTCACAGAAACGCCGTTTACCTTCCCTCCGGAGCGGTACCTATTTATCTACTTGCATTTTGACGTGCTTTCGAACTGCTAGGTTGGCAGGAGCAGGGACTGAGCAACGGGAGCTCACCCCGTCGCAGGGATTCGAACCGCCGACCTTCTGATCGGCGAGTCCTAGGCTCTGTGGTTTAACCCACAGCGCCACCTGTGTCCCGTGAAAGTTCTTAGAAGGCTCCTATTCTCCCCCGCGCCCAACTGCAGAGCTACAATTTAGCTGTCAGTTTTTCTTGCCACAGAACTCTGGGAATTGCAGCTCTGGGAGGGTATTAGGGGTGTTGTAACAACCCTCTTCTCCCTTTACAAACTACACTTCCCAGAATTCCTTGCAGGAAGCCATGATTGCTTAAAGTGCTTTAGCGCTTTAAATGTATGATGCGAGTGTGGTTATAGTTTCATTTCCAATCAGTGCACATCCCCTAACTTTTTATACCACAAATATTCTGGTTTTATTTTTTATTTTCCCCTTGCTTTTGCTGTGCTATAGTGCAGGAATGCCCCACCAGATGGCAATGATGTGATAACACTGAGAAAGCATTCAGAACAACTAATAAAATGAAATGATGTGTGGATGACCCAGTATAAATCCCCCACCAATGTGCGCTATTGTTGTGTCAGTTACATGTTGCAAAAGATACCTGCAAACAACATAGGTCAGGAGGGGTTTTGCAGGATACTTTATACTTGCCATGAGACTAGTGTGGAAAGCAGACTTCTTGTGATGACTAATTTTCTCTTTGCTTTAATAATTGGTGCTAATCACATGGATCAGGAGCATCATGTTGTTTCTCCATATCTGGTAGACATGAGAGGAGGGTGTGGAGACTCTGCAGTGTCCCTAATTTAGGCCATGAGTTCTTTCAAATAATCATACTTTGTAAGTAATAATAATAATCTCACCCATCTGACAGGGTTGACCCATCCACTCTGTGCGGCTTCCAGAACATATAAAAACATAATAAAACATCAAACATTAAAAAGCTTCCTTATACAGGGCTGCCTTCAGATGTTTCCTAAACATTATATAATTACTCATCTCCTTAATATTTGATGCGGGGGCATTCCACAGGGTGGGCGCCACCACTGAGAAGGCCCCTTCTCAGGTTCCCTGTAACTTGGCTTATCGCAGTGTGGGAGCTGCCAGAAGGCCCTCGGAGCTGGACCTCAATGTCCGGGCTGAATGATGGGGGTGGAGACGCTCCTTCAGGTATACAAGGCCGTTTAGAACTTCTGATAACTCATGGTCTTTCCCAGCAGTTGAGTGTGGAAGAAATGGGATTATTCCTTTTTTTTCTGGTGCAAGTTATTCTCATGAAAGGGATGAGTGACTTACCCAAGACCAGGCACAGGCAAACTCAGTCCTCCAGATGTTTTGGGACTACAACTCCCATCATCCCTGACCACTGGCCCTGTTAGCTAGGGGTCATGGGAGTTGTAGTCCCTAAACATCTGGAGGGCCGAGTTTGCCTATGCCTGCCCAAGACCATTGAGTGATCTTTATGAGCTTATTCCAGGATTAGAACCCACCTCTTCCCAATCCTCATCCCACCATTCTCCATGGTGTTGTAGCAGGGATCCACAAATCTTGCCTTTTGGTTCACTAATCAGCCGTAATTTGTGGCCACCACTGACTGCTTCTCTCTCCCAAGTCTGGTTTGCAGCCAGAAATATGGGATACAGGAAGGATGCTCCATCGTGCTCTGGGCTTTGAAGCAAGCAGAAGCTATTACAAATCTCTTGTGCTACTCCCACCTGTTGTTTAGTCGTTTAGTCGTGTCCGCCTCTTCGTGACCCCATGGACCAGAGCACGCCAGGCACTCCTGTCTTCCACTGCTTCCCGCAGTTTGGTCAGACATATGCTGGTAGCTTTGAGAACACTGTCCAACCATCTCGTCCTCTGTCATCCCCTTCTCCTTGTGCCCTCCATCTTTCCCAACATCAAGGTCTTTTCCAGGGAGTCTTCTCTTCTCATGAGGTGGCCAAAGTATTGGAGCCTCAGCTTCAGGATCTGTCCTTCCAGTGAGCACTCAGGGCTGATTTCCTTAAGAATGGAGAGGTTTGATCTTCTTGCAGTCCATGGGACTCTCAAGAGTCTCCTCCAGCACCAGAATTCAAAAGCATCAATTCTTCGGTGATCAGCCTTCTTTATGGTCCAGCTCTCACTTCCCCTTCATGGATCACTGCCTTGCTGTAGTGAAGGGGCTTGAATAACTCAGAGAAGCTTTGAGCTATGCCGCGCAGGGCCACCCAAGGTGGACAGGTCATAGTGGAGAGTTTTGACCAATCGTGATCCACCTGGAGCAGGAACCGGCAAGCCACTCCAGTATCCCTGCCAAGAAAACTCCATGGACAAAGACATCAGGCATATAGAAGCTTCCACCTACTTGATGGCTAAGCACAACTTCACGAAGCACCTGCATTCCCTCCTTCTTGCAGTTTAGGAGAGGGTTTATTTCATTCACTGCCATTTGGAAGAGGGGATAGTCTTGGAGTGGCTTCTGTCTGCTCCATTGACCATAGTGATGAAATAGACTCCCTGCTCCACAATAGGACTTGAGTGATGGGGGTCTCTTAAGTTTCATGGAAAGGGAGCTGTTGCATGTGGATCTGAAGAAGACTAAGCGAGGAACAGGCAACTCCCATCTCATGCAGGGGTTATGTTCTGAGGCACCACACATGCAGTGAAACTGCGTATATTTGAAACGCCATTGGCAGATCCTGCAAACACCCTCTGGAAACCCTTGGAAAAACCCTTAAAAACCAGCAGCACTTACCAGCTGGGCACGAATGGTGGCAATCGCTCCCTCCAAACCTCTTTGCTCAAACTCCAACTCTCCACAGGCCTCAACAATTGGTGAAGGGCTCCTGGGATTGCGCTTGCAAAGGCTGGGGGGATTGCTAGGCGCTGTTTTTGTGCCTTTCTTGCCCTTTCTGGGCTATTTTGCCATTTTAAAAGTCGCTTCCGGGTTCAGTGCAATGAGGCGGTCGCACGTCAATTAGACGTGCATAAATTGGTCGTTGCCTGTATTTCTGGGCCAAATGCCATGATTAACAGGAGGGTGTATAAATGCCCTGCTAGCAAATGCAGAAGGACAAATGCAGATAGCATATAACCTCCCCACAAACAAATCAGGAGGAATGCACATTGAAGATTGGATACACTCTAACCTCCATGTTAGGTAGCTCTGAGGGAGATTCCCTGACTGAAATTCTGGAGAGTGGCTGCCAATCCAAGTACAGTGGTACCTCGGGTTAAGTACTTAATTCGTTCCGGAGGTCCGTTCTTAGCCTGAAACTGTTCTTAACCTGAAGCACCACCTTAGCTAATGGGGCCTCCTGCTGCTGCCGCGCTGCCAGAGCACGATTTCTGTTCTCATCCTGAAGCGAAGTTCTTAACCCGAGGTACTATTTCTGGGTTAGCAGAGTCTGTAACCTGAAGCATATGTAACCTGAAGCGTATGTAACCCGAGGTACCACTGTAGACAATACTGAACTTGATGGACTAGTGGCCTGACTGTGTTCCTTCCTAAGGGTTATAGCCTGATGCTTTGTATTATTGTTGTTATTGATACTTCTTTAGTCAGTAAGTGAAATTGTATACCAGCCTTCATCTGCGGAAGTCCGTTCCAAAACCAAAGCATTCCAAAACCAAGGTGCACTTTCCCATAGAAAGTAATGCAAAATGGATTAATCTGTTCCAGACTTTTAAAAACAACCCCTAAAGCAGCAATTTAACATGAATTTTACTCTTTAATGAGACCATCGATCCATAAAATCAAAGCAATAAACAATGTACTGCAGTCACACAATCAATCAATCAATCAATCAGTAGCTGAACAGGGTTCCACACCGTCACTAAAACAAAACAAAAGAGCCACAAATACAAAAACGCATAATAAATAGCAAAAACAGACAGACCCCAGCGTAACACTCAAAATGAAAGCACATTCGGCTTCTGAAAAAAGTTTGCAAACCAGAACACTTACTTCCAGGTTTTCAGTGTTTGGGTTCCAAGTTGTTTGAATACCAAGGTGTTTGAGAACCAAGGTACCACTGTACTGCCCTTCATCCGCAGATCTCAAGATAAAATTACAAAAAAGAACCTCAGAATACATAGTAAAAGTAAGAACAATAACAAACCAATAATCCCCCCTCCTACAACACATTTAAAGGGGCTTCATACATTCTAAAGTGCTAACCACCACTGTTATATATTCTCAGGCAAAGAATTTAGTTTTTAAGGTCAGAGTTTGGTTCGAAAGGCTCATGGCGAGCACCAAATGCGGAACTGCAAATTCTTGCTGAAACGCGTGATGGTAAATTAATCATGGCATATTTCATTGAGAAGAAATTAGTGACTAACAGTCGTTTTGTGTTTCTGAAGTTTGTTAAATGGCAGCGTGTGCATTTGAATCTCTTTCTCTGATCCAAACATCAGGAGCCCTGCCACTAGGTAGGAATGCCTGCGGCACTAGCCTGGGTCAAGTCAGGTCAGTCTGTAACTATTTTATTGTTATTATTTATATGTTAAACTATTTCTACCCTTTCTTTCCATTAAAAGAAGAAATCGAGCTGGCTTACAAATAGATTTAGGTACAGCTTCATAATATACAATAAAAAAAATATAAAGCCCCGAAACAAGTTTAAGATAAAACAGCAGACAGGTATAAATCAAGTAAAGAAAACTGGAAATGTAGAATATTTCACAAATTGGCAGAAAAAAAATGCCTGATAGAAGAGAAAGCTGTACTTTGGTCTTCAGAAGGTCTTCAGAAGCAAGTGAGACAGGTCTTCCTAGGGAGAGAATTCCCAAGCCACTGAGAAGGCCATCTCCTATAGCCAAACTAAATGAAATTCAGATATTGAAGAGATGCAAAGGAGAACTTCCTTGGAAGCTCTTAGACTGTGTACATATTTCTGTTTTATTCTGACTCAGTGCACTCCCACCTCTGGTATTTGAAGCCATAATACTAGCCACAATCCACATCTATAGTTCATAGTTCAGGCTTCCTCAGCCTCGGCCCTCCAGGTATTTTTGGCCCGCAACTCCCATGATCCCTAGCTAGCAGGACCAGTGGTCAGGGATGATGGAAATTGCAGTCTCAAAACATCTGGAGGGCCAAGTTTGAGGAAGCCTGTCGTAGTTCCTTGATAAACACTGCTGTCTGGTGCATTTCCCCTTAGGCCAGTTTCCATCTGATTTGAAGGTATAGGGCACATTACTTTGAGGTGTATACATTTGAGGCAGACTTTGCGCATGCACGTATGACAGCTTCGTGCATATGAGTCGAGGTGAGTTGCAGAGGTGAAGAAGCCTAGCAGCCAATGTGTATTCAGTGAAGACATCCCTGCTATGCACAGCAATGTGCAAGTGTGACTTGAGATGGAGAACGATGGGGACGATCTCGCTGTGTGTTCAGCTGATAATGTGCTCCTAGTTTTAGTGAGCAGGCAGGCTACAGATTGTTAGGATCTGCACACTGCCATGCTCAAATAGGCCAAAGAGAAGTCATGGAGGGGTTTTCCTGGCAGCCCCTCATGCATTAAAAGAGCATAGAATCATAGAGTTGTAGAATTGGAAGGGACTACAAGCATCATCTAGTGCAGGCTATTATTATTGTTGTTGTTATTTTATTTGTACCTCACCCATTGGACTGGGTTGCCCCAGGCATTCTGGGTGGCTTCCAACAAATTTAGGTAAAGGTAAAGGAACCCCTGACCATTAGGTCCAGTCATGGCCGACTCTGGGGTTGTGGCACTCATCTCGCTTTATTGGCCAAGGGAGCCAGTGTACAGTTTCCGGGTCATGTGGCCAGCATGACTAAGCCGCTTCTGGCGAACCAGAGCAGTGCATGGAAACACCGTTTACCTTCCCGCTGGAGCGGTACCTATTTATCTACTTGCACTTTGACGTGCTTTCGAACTGCTAGGTTGGCAGGAGCAGGGACCGAGCAACGGGAGCTCACCCCATTGCGGGGATTCAAACCGCCAACCTTCTGATCAGCAAGTCCCTTTTTCCAACAAATTTAAGGCATAATAAAACATTAAAAACTGCCTTCAGATGTCTTCTTAAAGCTGCATAGTTATTTATCTCTTTGACATCTATGGGGAGGGCACATCTGCCGAGAAGGCCCTCTGCCTGGTTCCCTGTAACTTCATTCTCTCAATGAGGGAACCTCCAGAAGATCCTTGGAGCTGGACCTCAGTGTCCAGGCTCAAGGATGGGAGTGGAGACGCTTCAAGTATACAGGGCCGAGGCCATTTAGGGCTTTAAAGGGGAACCTAGATGAGGCCAGAGTGTTCCTTTGTGTGGAAGAGCTGTGTGTGCATAATTCAAGGATAGAGTCCCTTTCAGTGTGCTCCAAACCTGTGGATGGCAGGCATGTGTGTAGCGACCAGACGCATTGGTATGTGTGGTGGGATTAGTTCACATTACCCACAACCCCTTTGCACTGTCGTGTGTGTGTTTGTGTAGGGTCATGTTAACCCTAGTTGTCCAAGTAATTGTCTATGCTTCAGGGCAGGAGAATGGGAAATATTGAGAAAAGAGTGGAAGCTTGTAAAGGCAAGCCTGTTAGTTGGGAAAGGAGCAAAAACAAAACCCTAAAGAGCCATGTGGCAGAAGAAATTTGAAACCATGAGCAGGATATTTATGACCGATGGCTGTCCTGAAGCAGGAAGTTTGTAGAAGACTTCGAACCGTTCGCATGGCCAGAATTAAAGCCATTTGGGGCTTGAGAGAATTTGGCAATCAAAAGGTGGCACCTTGGAACACAAAAGAATTACGTTACTTCCATGATCAGTCTGTGAGGTAAAACTGTTCCAGGCTACTGTAGTTCACCAGTTACTGGTTCAAAACCAGCTGTTTGAAATGGCAAACATTCAACCCCTGCTGCCTTTCTACAAATTAAGCAGAAGAGCATTCACAGAGCAGCTGTAGGAGACGACACACATTTTTCATTCTTGAAAACCCGTGTTCACAGATCTGTTTATGACAGAAATTTATGGAGTGAAAAATCCAAATGTCAGCATCTTAGATTTGACTGCTAGATTTGCTCCTGAATAGACGCCTAAGAGGCATTAATGAATCATTTATGAATTGTACACTTCTCCTAATGTTTAAAAATACATCCGGCTAATGCTGAAATAATATTTCTGCTTCTGCTCTGTGTACAGAATCCTCTTTGGGTGGCGATGGGGTAAACACTGGAAGGCAACAATTTAATACTTGAATATGCTGATTCCAAATTCCTTCAGAACAGGAGCAGATTCTGTCAAGTGAATTTGGGGGAAGTGGATGGGCTGAAATAGGTAGGTGTGTGTGTGTGTGTGTGTGTGTGTGTGTGAGAGAGAGAGAGAGAGAGGGGGGGGGAGAGAAAGACCTTCATTTCTTCTCCTTAGCCATCCCTGTGCCCACTACTGCAAATCACACCCTTCCCCACACTTTGTACAAATTTGTGTGTTGCACACAAGAAGTCCCAGATTGTGAGAGCCTCCATGGAAATTAATAGGAACCTTCCCCATCTTGGCATTCTCCAGATGCATTAGACTATAGCCAGCATTCAAAATTTGGCAGGCTCCAGGTGCATTTTGCCCTGGCTATCAGCCACTTGCGACCAAGTGAAGATTTCCAGGTGCTAATAATAATAATAATAATAATAATAATAATAATAATAATAATAATTTATTATTTGTACCCCGCCCATCTGGCTGGGTTTCCCCAGCCACTCTGGGCGGCTTCCATAGAAAACCAAAAATACACTAAAATATCACAGATTAAAAACTTCCCTGAACAGGGCTGCCTTAAGATGTCTTCTGAATGTCAGGTAGTTATTTATCACTTTGACATCCGATGGGAGGGCGTTCCACAGGGCGGGCGCCACTACCGAGAAGGCTCTCTGCCTGGTTCCCTGTAGCTTTGCTTCTCGCAATGAGGGAACCGCCAGAAGGCCCTCGGCGCTGGACCTCAGCATCCGGGCAGAATGATGGGGGTGGAGACGCTCCTTCAGGTATACTGGGCCGAGGCCGTTTAGGGCTTTAAAGGTCAGCACCAACACTTTGAATTGTGCTCGGAAACGTACTGGGAGCCAATGTAGGTCTTTCAAGACCGGTGTTATGTGGTCTCGGCGGCCGCCCCCAGTCACCAGTCTAGCTGCCGCATTCTGGATTAGTTGTAGTTTCTAGTTGTAGGTGCTAGTAGGGTGTCTGACATCTCCACCATCTGAGGTGCATGCCTGGGGATCCTTGGAGCTTTTTTTTTTTTTAAAAAAAAATTATTTATTTATTTTTAATACCGACTGCAACCACAAAAAACACACACAACAAATACCACAACAACACTAATAATACAATTTAACAATTCAGATTTGAGTACAGTGGTACCTCAGGTTGCATACGCTTCAGGTTATATACGCTTCAGGTTACAGACTCTGCTAACCCAGAAATGGTGCTTCAGGTTAAGAACTTTGATTCAGGATGAGAACAGAAATCATGCTCCGGCAGCAGGAGGCTCCATTAGCTAAAGTGGTGCTTCAGGTTAAGAACAGTTTCAGGTTAAGAACAGACCTCCGAAACGAATTAAGTACTTAACCTGAGATACCACTGTACTGATATACCTATAACTACACCCTTTTAACAATATTTCCCCCTCTCTCCTCCCCCTACTTCCCACCATTTTCTGCCTTGTCGCCTAAGTATTCCTTCCAGATTTCTTCATATTTATCCATTCTCAATTTGCGTCGATATGCAATTTGTTCGTATGTAACTAGTCTGTCCATGTTGTCAACCCATGTGCTCAATGGGATCTTTTTGTGGCTCTTCCAATTCATCAAAACAAGTTTTTTTGCTTCTAATATGGCACGGTACATCCTTGGATCTTGACCGTTTTCACACACTAATACCACAGCCTGTGGAATTTTATCAGTTATCTTTTATCTGCAGAATCGGAATGAATTTCAGGAACCAAAACTTCGTATTGAAAAATGCAACTTTCAAGCCGCCTGGCCCCAAAATGCCAACTAAGCAATCCTTTTTGGCTACTGCAACCCTGGTTTAAGGAGCTATTTGGCACCTAGCTTATATATCTAACACTGACTACAGTACCCATCATCCTTGACCGTTGACCATGCTCACTGAGGCTGATGGGAGTCGCTAGCTTCCCATCTTCACTAAGTCTTCACTAAGATTTTTAGCCATTCCTGTGTCAGAATACCATTTTCTGATATTGGTACACTGTGGTATAGTGATATTGAAAGGGAAGCAGCCTTCTCATTGTTTCCTGGTCAGTATTTACTTTTTATTTTATTTTCATAAACCGGTTTTTCTGAACATTAATAAAAGATTTCCTATGAAATCAATATTAATATGAAGGAAATGCCTCCGTTTCCATGCCCCCTCTATGTATTCATCTGCAAAGTTTGCTGCCTAACCAAAACATTATTTTTCTAGTGCATGAGTACCTGGAGGTAAATTGACTTCATATATCATTTTTCGCAGCTTGCACAATGGAAATAAAACAGCTCCCTAAATGGTGAAAAATGAGAATCTTAAAACTGTCAAGTGTAATAATCCAGATTATTACTCAAAGCATAAACATAAAGCACATGTGATTTTAGCAAGTACCTGGCTGTGTGGCCTAATGGTGCCCCTGGTGTTTAGAAAGCTTGGAAGGTGCCTGGGAAGATAATAATGTAGGCCATCACCCTTTGTCATCATTCCTGATAGGCATTAGATTCCCGGACTTTTATATTCTGTATAAAGAACTTGGACTAATATGTTTTAAAAGGTTACAAAAGTGCTCTGCAGAGGGCTGCTTTTATGGTTTATCTGTGTCAGACATCTGCTTTGAAATCTAGCTGGCACCGGGGAACAACTTATGCCAATTTATCCCTTTTCTGCCTTTGGAGCCAGTGTGGCTCTGCAGCTAAGAGTATATATTATGAAATTTAAAGTTACCAGTTTAAATTTCACCTCTGCCATAAACTCACTATGCTGTGTGGCTTTCAGCAATTCTTTCAGACTTAAATCATCCATCTGCAGGATACGAGTACAGTGGTACCTCGGGTTACAGACGCTTCAGGTTACAGACTCCGCTAACCCAGAAATAGTACCTCGGGTTAAGAACTTTGCTTCAGGATGAGAACAGAAATCGTGCGGCGGCAGCGGGAGGCCCCATTAGCTAAAGTAGTACCTCAGGTTAAGAACGGACCTCCAGAACGAATTAAGTTCTTAACTCGAGGTACCACTGTATATGAAACTTATATACTTAAAGGCAGTGCTGTTTTTCTAGAAAAAGAGGTGCCGGAACTAAGTTCTGGCGAGTTCTGGCTGAAAAAAGACCTGATTAAAGGCAGTAAGGAGTTTGATGGTGAAGCGCTCTAGGCATGCATATCTGAGTCCCATTTTCCAGCACCCTTAAACTACAGTTCCCAGGCTTGTTTGGAGGAAGCCATGTTCTTGAAAAGTATGGTGTCAATGTGCCCTTGGGCAGAAGGAAGTCATGAGGGTGGTTCGGAGATGATTTGTGGCACCGGAACGGCCAGAAGCCCTGCTGGTTTTGCGTCCATCAGGTTGGAAGGTAGAAGAGCTGGAAAGGGAAGAAGCTATTGGAATGTGAGAGTCAATTTAGTCCAGGGGTCCGGCACACTTCCCTGCGCCTCATCAGCTGGCCCTTCCGAAGACCTTTGACTCAGCAGAGTAAACACACAGCGGATGTATAAGCTTGAAACGTTCTGTCGTGTGGTGGCAATAACTCAGGCTGACACGCAGCTCTCCTTATCTTAAAGTCTTTATTCCGTACAGATCAACACATCGTAAATCTTCCCGGTGAGAGTTCGCCCATGTTGCTCCTTTCTCCTTAGAGCAAAGACACAGACTGGCAAACACACAGAGATCCACGCCCCTTCCGTGTTCTCTGCCCGCCCTCAGAATGTGAGGCGTCATCACTCAGAACTCTTAACCCTGTATGTTCTGACTCTCTCAACACCCCCTCTCGAATCACGTTCTGAGGGGACCTCTGAGTGTTCAACACCTTCCCCATTGCCTTCCGCCCCTTCCTGGCATCATTGTTAGGCACCTGTTGAACCTCACAAACCTCAGGTTCGCACTGTGCGAAACCAACCCACGCATTTGAGACCTGAAACCTCTCAGGTGGAATCCCCTTTGTTGCCCTTGAAGACCGTCTGGGCACAAACTGGGGTTCCTCTCCTGACCCACTGGGGCCAGCTTGTGCGTCTTCCTCATCAGAAGACTCCCCCTCTGACTTGACACGTCTGTGAGCTTTCTCCATTATGCGCACAGGAGATGAGGGCTCACTCTTGGACACTCCCTTAACAACCTGTGGAGACGCCTCCCCCTGGTCCTGATCCTGATCATCGACCAGATCACCATTACCTGGCTCTCCCTCCTGCTCAGGTTCGGATTCAGACAGACAATCTGAGACAGCGTCATGGCTGACTTTGCGCCTTGACCTATTTCCCTGCTGCTCTTTGAACTCAGCATGCTTGCTGACCAGAAGCTTGGTCTGATCACCTTCTGGGTATGCGAACCTCCACCCCTTGGTCGTGGGTTCATACCCACAGAAGATCATTTCCTGGTACCTTGGACCACCTTCTTGCTGCAACCACTTTGGTACAGGCACCATGGCCCTGCAACCAAAAGTGCGAAAGAAATGCACAAGCGGCTTCTGCCGATGAAGCAGGAAATACGGGGTGTCACCTACCACTGCATTGTAGCACCTGTTCATCGAGAAATTGGCCGTTTTTACCGCCTCCCCCCAAAAACTGTGAGGCAAACCAGAGTCATCCAGTAGGATTTCGGATGCTCGAACCAGGGCTTTACTCCTAAGCTCTGCCACGCCACTCTTCTGAGGAGAAGTCACCTTGTGACGTATCCCCCTCTGGCGAAAGAAACCCTTTAGAGCAGACCCAGTGACCTCAGAACCACGGTCAAACTGGAAACCTTGCACCTTGGTGGAGAACCTCTGTTCCACCTCTGCAACCCAATCTTTGATCAGTTGCGCTGCTTCCTCCTTAGCTTTCAGCGTGAAAGCCCATGCGTTCCTAGTATAATCATCTGTCAGCACCAGCAGACACTTGGCCTTGCCCAGACTTGGCTGTGGCATACCTATAAGGTCTGCGTGCACAAGCTCAAAAGGCCTTGTGGTCACCCTCTCCACTCTGGGATCATCAAATCCCTTGTTTCTGGCTTTCCTGCAAGCCTTGCAATTCAAAGGTTTCCCACACTCTTTTACCTTGCAACCTTTGGTGCACTCTGATAACATCTGGACGTCCTCGCAGGACCCATGTGACATCCTCTTGTGCCACACGCAAGCACACGACACATGAGTGTGCCCCCTCCCTCTAGAGGTGATTCCAGAACAAAGAGATTGTTCTGATTTCTCTCAACACGTACCAGTTGCTCTCCACCTCTGGAAATGGTACAAACATTTTTTTCAAAACTCACAGAATATCCCTCCTGTAAAAGAGAAGGTACAGACAGTAAGCAATGCTTTAACTCAGGGAGAACATAAACCTTCAATTCAGCCTGTAAAAAAGAGACGAACAAGTTAGAAATATGGGTTACACGGCCCTGTGCACCTGTAGCAAATCTAACAGTTTTCTCAGTTGAAACAGCCTTGCAGTTCCACATTTGTCCATCAGGTGGCGCTGATACCAGATGGGCATTCGCAGCTGAGTCAACAACCCAACGTAGGACCCTCCCCCCACTGGAGTTGTCCTTCTTTGTTGCCTTAGCAACTGACTTCCTGCTCCTCCCGACCTTGGAGCTCTCGTTGCAGGTGGTGTTTTCCAAAATAGCCATCGAAGCAGTCAACGTCTCTTGTTTCTCACGCCTGCTCCCTCTGCAGGCCCAGTTGCCATGGAAACCCGCCTGGTTCCCATGGGAAATGTCCTTGGGACCTTCCTGCCCTTTGTTTCGCTGTGGACAGCTTCGGCGCAGGTGCTCCGGAGAACCGCAAGCAAAACATCTCCGAGTGGAAAACTTTGCAACTTTGCCTTTGGTCTTGTCTGCCCCCCCAACCTTTCCAGCAGCACTCCTCCTTGAGGCTTTTCTGCCGTTGGGAAAATGGCTTTTGGCTTCCAGCTCTGTGGTTTCTCTGCAAACCCCCTCCAGCTCCTGCCAAACAGCCTGGGCACTCTCAAGACCCTTGGAATGGCCTTTCTGGCCTGCACCCCCAAACTTAGGTGCAAAGCCTCCAGAGGAACAGCTTGCCACTGCTTTCCTCTTTCCAGCTTTCAGCAGCTTCCCTGCACACGGCTGCTCATCTCTCTGGCGTGTCAAAGCATCGCTGCAGCTTTCAGACACGGCTTTAGCCCACTTTGGGCTTTCTGGGCGTTCCTCAGCCCCTCCTGGACGTCCCTCAGGCTGGCGTCTGGCCCCCTCTGATGTGGCTCCCACTCCTCTCAGTGCCTGCCACTCTCCCCAGGGCTCCTTCCCGTCTGCCTCTTCAAAAGGGATTGTACGCGACTTCTGGCTGTCTGCCATGTCTCCCCGGGGGCCCAGCTTACTTACAGGTACCTCCCGGTCCGGTAGATCTCAGCTCCTCCCAGCGAACTCCTGGCTGGCTTTGGCTGCAGTTTCCACTTCCCAGCGAGCTCCCTTCGCTTCTGCTGGCACCAGCTTCTCCTTGCTGGCCTTTGGCTGCAGCCCTCTCACACGCACGAACGTTGCATATCTTTATTGGAATGTGAGAGTCAATTTAGTCCAGGGGTCCGGCACACTTCCCTGCGCCTCATCAGCTGGCCCTTCCGAAGACCTTTGACTCAGCAGAGTAAACACACAGCGGATGTATAAGCTTGAAACGTTCTGTCGTGTGGTGGCAATAACTCAGGCTGACACGCAGCTCTCCTTATCTTAAAGTCTTTATTCCGTACAGATCAACACATCGTAAATCTTCCCGGTGAGAGTTCGCCCATGTTGCTCCTTTCTCCTTAGAGCAAAGACACAGACTGGCAAACACACAGAGATCCACGCCCCTTCCGTGTTCTCTGCCCGCCCTCAGAATGTGAGGCGTCATCACTCAGAACTCTTAACCCTGTATGTTCTGACTCTCTCAACAGAAGCATGCCAGTTCTAGGGTTCGTTCTGGAAGCAGGTCGGGGGGAGTATGCAAAGCCACCCCAACACTCAGAACTGCCCCCACATTTCCTCTCTACCATTGGGAGGCTGATAGCAGAGGAGCAATGTGGGTAGTTCTTTCCATGTGTCTGGGACGGGCCTCCCTTTCCACCCACAGAGAGGGAGATCCACAATCTCCCATGGCCTTTGGAATGCCATCTCAGGATCATAGGATTGTGCCCAAAATGTGTTATATCCATGTCCTGAATGGGGTAACTGTGCCCCTGAAGGGCCAGGTATGCAACCATTTTGGACTCACAGCTGTCCCTGGAGGCACAGGTTAATTCTGTGTCTGGGGAGGCTGTCTACCAGCTCCATCTGGTACGCAGGCTGAGACCCTAACTGTCCGCAGACTGTCTCGCCAGAGTGGTGCATGCTTTAGTTATCTCCCGCTTGGACTACTGCAATGCGCTCTATGTGGAGCTGCCTAATAATAATAATAATAATAATAATAATAATAATTTATTATTTATACCCCGCCCATCTGGCTGGGCCTCCCCAGCCACTCTGGGCGGCTTCCATAGAAACCAAAAATACAGTAAAATATCACACGTTAAAAACTTCCCTGAACAGGGCTGCCTTAAGATGTCTTCTGAATGTCAGGTAGTTGTTTATCGCTTTGACATCTGCTGGAAGGGCGTTCCACAGGGCGGGCGCCACTACCGAGAAGGCCCTCTGCCTGGTTCCCTGTAGCTTTGCTTCTCGCAATGAGGGAACCGCCAGAAGGCCCTTGGCGTAGAGCGCATTGCAGTAGTCCAAGCGGGAGATAACCAGAGCATGCACCACTCTGGCGAGACAGTCCGCAGGCAGATAGGGTCTCAGCCTACATACCAGATGGAGCTGGTAAACAGCTGCCCTGGACACAGATTTGACCTGTGCCTCCATGGACAGCTGTGAGTCCAAAATGACTCCCAGGCTGCGCACCTGGTCCTTCAGGGGCACAGTTACCCCATTCAGGACCAGGGAATCCTCCACACCTGCCCGCCTCCTGTCCCCCAAAAACAGTACTTCTGTCTTGTCAGGATTCAACCTCAATCTGTTAGCCGCCATCCATCCTCCAACCGCCTCCAGACACTCACACAGGACCTTCACCGCCCTCACTGGTTCTGATTTAAAAGAGAGGTAGAGCTGGGTATCATCCGCATACTGATGAACACCCAGCCCAAACCTCCTGATGATCTCTCCCAGCGGCTGCATGTAAATGTTGAAAAGCATGGGGGAGAGGACAGAACCCTGAGGCACCCCACAAGTGAGAGCCCAGGGGTCTGAACACTCATCCCCCCCCACCACTTTCTGAACACGGCCCAGGAGGAAGGAGCGGAACCACTGTATGACAGTGCCCCCAGCTCCCAGCCCCTGAAGACGGTCCAGAAGGATGTTATGGTCGATGGTATCAAACGCCGCTGAGAGATCCAGCAGAACTAGGAAACAGCTCTCACCTTTGTCCCTAGCCCGCCGGAGATCATCAACCAGTGCGACCAAGGCAGTTTCAGTCCCATGATGAGGCCTGAATCCCGACTGAAAGGGATCCAAATGGTCCGCTTCTTCTAGGCGTGCCTGGAGTTGTTCGGCAACCGCTCGCTCAATTACCTTGCCCAATAATGGAAGATTTGAGACTGGACGATAGTTGGCCATCGTGGCCGCATCTAAAGATGGTTTTTTAAGAAGCGGTTTAATAACCGCCTCTTTCAGCGGGTCTGGGAAGGCTCCCTCACGGAGGGAAGCATTCACCACCCCACGAAGCCCATCACCCAGTCCTTCCCGGCTAGCTTTTATAAGCAAGGATGGGCAAGGATCCAGGAGACAGGTGGGTGGTTTCACTCGTCCAAGCAGCCTGTCCACATCCTTGGAGGTAACAGATTGGAATTGATCCCACTCAACTTAGAAGGTGACCCGCAATTAATCCAGAATGCGGCAGCCAGACTGGTGACTGGGGGTGGCCGCTGAGACCATATAACACCAGTCTTGTAAGACCTACATTGGCTTCCCAGGACATTTCCAAGTATAATTCAAAGTGTTGGTGCTGACCTTTAAAGCCCAAAACGGCCTTGGCCCTGTATACCTGAAGGAGAGTCTCCACCCCCATCATTCTGCCCGGACACTAAGGTCCAGCACCGAGGGCCTTCTGGCAGTTCCTTCACTGCGAGAAGTCCCTCCCATCAGATGTCAAGGAAATAAACAACTATCTGACTTTTAGAAGACATATGAAGACAACCCTGTCTGATGTTTTATCGTGTTTTTAATATTCTGTTGGGAGCCGCCCAGAGTGCCTAGGGAAACCCAGCCAGATGGGTGGGGTATAAATAATCAATTTATTATTGTTGTTGTTATTGTTATTGTTATTGTTATTGTTGTTGTTGTTGTTATTGTTATTATTGTTATTATTATTATTATTATTATTATTATTATTAGCATCACTGAAGTTGAGCCAATAAAAATATTTAAGTTGCTATTCCATTACCCCCCACTCCTTTGTGTGATAGCAGGAGACACATGCAAGCTGATGGGTTTGATAAACTGCTGCAAATTACTAGTGAAAGAGCAAATCACTTTTAAGTAATATTAAAATTAAGCAGATCCACCTGCAGGCTTACTGTTTAAAGACACATTGCCAGGGGGGCAGGACAGAAAAACAAAGGGTGGGAAATGAGACTGAAGGCCAGTAAGAAAGTTCCAGGGTATATAGATGGTGATGATTTATTATCTATTTGATTTAGATTCTACCTTTTCTCCCAAAGGAGTCCAGGGCTAACATACGGCATTATAAATACTGGAACATAACTAAAAGCGTTGCCATTTTTTTTTAAATGGCTTAAAACCCACTTTTGGTATAGACATCTAAATTTCCAAGCTGTGCTCCCATTGCGAAATATAAAGGGTTCTGTAAGGTTTAGGTTTTAGCTTGGAAGCTTTGCTGTACAAGTGTCATGCAGCAGCAGACAAAGAAAGACGAGACCGTAGATCTAGATAAGGAAGACCACGGAAATACATGAAAGTAAGCATAAGAAGCTTAGTGAGAAGTCGAAAAGCAGGAGAAAGCTGGTGAATGGAGTGGTACAAAGGAGAAAGTGATCCGAATGATGAGAGGGAGGTATTATGGTAGTGAGGACAGTTAAGGCACAGCAGAGAGGTTTAGGTAGGAAGGCAGGCATCAAAACTTAAAATAATTGAGGGGTGAGCTGTGCCAAATGGGGCCGTTGGGCATAGGTCAGACTCTGAGGGGGCTGAGTGGATCCCCAGGGAGAAAATCCCAGCTGGGCAGGGGTGGGGAGAGAGGTGTGGCCTTTTGGGGAATCCCTTCATCTGGGGTGCTGGTAGGAAAATATCTGGAGGGGCTCCCAGGCTGCCTTGGCTTCTCCCAAGGTTTCAATTCCTCCTGGCCCCTGTTCTTCCCTGGAAGCTAAATTCCACCCCCCTCACCATGCCCAGGGCAAGCTGAAGCTGCTGCTGCATTGGAGGTTGGAGGATCTGAACACAGGACACTGTCTTATGTGGAGTCCAGCCATGGGTTCACCTGGGAATCTACAACTTGTTTTAAGATTCTGAGCTCCTCAGGAAAGATGAGGCTGAATCTGAATGGAAGGAGGAAGGTGGATGGTTGACCCGGGTCAGGTTGTTAACTGTGCCCCTCTCCACAACCTCTGAGATTTCCCACCCAGGACCCTTAGAGACATCTGGAGAGACTCTGATGCCCAGGTCTGAGCTCATCTGCTTGCTTGAAAAATATAAATGCAGAGATGTTGGTTGTCCAAGAGAAATTGAAAGCAGGCAATGGAGAAGACGGCCAGAATTGTCGGGGGCCATGTGTAGTTTTATTCGGAATAACAAACCACTTAAATGTCTGGATTGTGGAATGTGCTACAGTCAGTGTGCACAACTAACTTCACATCGACAAAGAGAAACCATCACACACAGGAGAAACCATTTAAATGTATGGAGTATGGAAAGAATGAGAGTGGAACATTTAAGAAACATAAACAGAACCACACAGAAACTATTTAGATGAATGGAAGGCTGAAAGGGTTTCAGTCAGGGTTGACTTCTTCACATCAACTAACTTGCATATGGGATAAACCATTTAGGTGCATCAAATATGCAAAGAGCTTCAGGAGTCAGAACTTACTGTACGTCTACAAACTCATACAGAGACAAACAGAAAGAGAAGTGTTTTTTGTTTTGTTTTTTGTATTTCCCTTACTTACCATCAATGAACTCGCACAGGGGAGAAACCAGTTAAATGTCTGCAATGTGGAAGGACCTTCAGTGAGAAACCCATAGAAAGCATCAATGGGCTCACACAGGGGACAAACCATTTAAATGTATGGAGTGTTAGAATACTGCTTTAAATGTATACTGCAGATGAGGCCAAAGACGAGACAAAAGTCTGCACACAGAGACAAAAGGAAAGATCATTTTTTTAAAAAGTACTTGAAGAGAGAAACAAACAAACTACATTATCTATAACAAGAGAAAATGATGTTGAAAAATACCCTTGAAGCCATTTATGGCGGATCAAATGTACCAAAAGCAGAAGGCTAGTACTCTGTGAAACAACCAGAACTTGCAAGATGGAATAGCATTCACATTTGTGCTTTCTGTTCTCATCCTGAAGCAAAGTTCTTAACCCGAGGTACTATTTCTGGGTTAGTGGAGTCTGTAACCTGAAGCATATGTAACCTGAAGCGTCTGCAACCTGAGGTACCACAGTATGAAGATACAGCTGGGGAAGGAGGGTTTCTGGTGAGAAACTGACATGGGGAAAAGATTGAAGTATTTTGGTCCTGATCAAGTTTGGGAATGGGCCTTGTGGCTGCACTTTATAAACAAAAAAGATGTGATCTGCCTAAGCATTATTTTGGATGACATGCATAAAGTCACATCTAGTGTGACCCTTATTTTATCCATGTTGCATATGACATGAGAGAAGGTAGTTCATTGAAGGACATCCCCTGTGGTTTGTGGTAAAGAACTGCACCAGGGAGTTCCTGATCTATGGCTCATTCCCTTAGCCACATTGGTTCTCTGACTCTAATCCTAGAGAGGCAGTGATTTGTGTTTGTGGGTCAGAAAAGTTAAAAACAACCACCTAATGCAAAGAAAGGCTCCCATGGCAGCTCAGGGAGTCTTTTGGGATGCAAAGTCACCTTTTTGTGTGACTTAGCAATTTATATCTTGTAATAATCTGCCAGGAAAGAAAGCATGGAATACTGGCACTTTAGCCATTGTAAAAATGTGGTTTCCAGTGCAAAGTTAAGCTTCCTTTGTACAAAGGGGTTCTGTTGCTCGAAAAGAAACAAAAAGGCAGAGATGCATGACCTTTGGAAATCAAGGAAAGCACCACAGTCATCCCAGACTTGAAGGGCATTTTCACGGCATTAAAAGCTATTGTGCCTTGCTGGTTGATTGATATGTCTTTTTCACCCCTTTTGCTGCTTCATTGATAACTGAGTAGCCAGTTTTCAAGGCGATTGCCATTGTGGATCTGGGTGTTGCCTGACAATAAAAAAAACAGCTAGTTGAGACTGGTGTGCCAGCGGTGGGGGGCAGGGATGCAATGCTGGAGAAGTGTTTTGAGAAAGCCTGAGAATAAAATATTTTATTATATATGGAAAAAGCAGTTAACCAGAGAGAAGTGAGTCAATAATTTAATCTTCAAGTGTTAATGGCTCCCATTAGGAGCCATTAAATCGCACATTGGGCCATTTTACAATGCCATACAAGACCCAGGCTGGAGAATCCTTGCTCCTGCAACTGTTGCTGAACTACGGCTCCCATCAAGCGTGGCAAATGGCCAAGGAAGATGGGAGTTGTAGTTTAGCAAGGTTTCACAGACCTGCATTGCAGCAGCATCGGTGGCGGACTTTGGGCTCTCAAATCTCAGCGGCGCCCTGTTTGATGCTAAAATCTAGCATTCCACACCCCACCCCGTTCTGCAGCATTCTTGTGACCCCCCCCCCCCGCAGTGGGGCACCCAGTTGGTCGCACTACCCTAAAACTACCTCTGCCATCATCCAGTTCCCAGCGGTGGCTCCTCCCTCCTCCAACTGTCACCTCTCCACAGGGGCTTCTGTGAAACCCTGAGGTGAGCGAGAAGCAGCAGTTACAGCCTCTTCTCAATGAACAATGGCCTTTTCTATTAATATTGTAAACCCTTGCGCTGCTTGGATTCAAGCCAAGATAATTCACCATTTGCTTACTTTCCATGACATTCAAAAATAGCTGCCTAAGGTAGGAATGGTCCTGACTGCCTAATGGTAGGAATGGTTCTGGTTAGTACTTGTCGATGCCCCCTTTTCCTCACAGTCTTGAAGACTGATAGTGTCGTGATTATGATACATTCCTTTGGATTATGGTGAAAGCCCCACAGATGAGGTACAACCCTTGGCTATATTTTAGCCTCACAAACTATGACAAATCAATGATATAATATAGGAGTCACTACTAGCGCTGATGGCAACAAGTAAGTTGTATCATTTTGGTGTAAGTGGCAATACTTTAAAATGCCTTGTTTTGTCCACAGGATGCCTCCCTCACCGAGGTCAATTCATTCAGTCCTTTGATGCCCACATCCCCGTCTTCGATGATCAACCAGTACAAATTTGATGATGAACCGGAATTAAAGGATCTTTTCATTACAGTTGACGATCCGGAAAGCCACATCACTGCCCTAGAGACGTTCATCACCTACAGAGTTGTTACAAAGGTTAGTTTCCTATTGCCGCAAATTTCCTCTTTGGCCATTTAAAGTAAACTTTGCAGCTGGTACCGATGTCGCAGATGTTGTGTGGTACTTGGCGAGAAAGAAGCATGTCTGTTCCGCTTGCCTTAGAGCAGGGGTTGGCAAGGTTTACCTCACATGCGCCGGTTCACTCCAGCAGAGATCTCTCCGTGGGCCGGATTGCATGCAATTTCCGGCATCTGCATCTGTGCAGACGCGATTTCCGGTGTCTGCGTCTGCGCAGACGCAATTTCTGGCACCACAGAAGCGAGTCCCCATGCCTGTTTAGCGCAGCTCATGGGGACTCTCCGAGTGGGCAGCTTGGTTCAGGAGCAGCTTGTGGGCTGGTAAAACGACCCCCGTGGGTTGCTTATTGCCCATGGACCTTAGATTGCCTACCCCTGCCTTAGAGGAAGCCAGATATTGTCAGACTATAGCTCCCATCATCCCTCACCACAGGGACTGATGGGAATCCAAGACTTTACCTGGGGGGGGGGGCAGCTACTCCTACCTGAGAGGGCTTTGGGCTTGGTCTTTTCCAACAGCCATGTAACAGACTTTTTGAAATAAGAATAATGTTGAAGGGGTTTTTTACCCCCAAAAGGGGGGTTTCAAAAGTTGTGTGTGATATAGCATGTGATTCTGCTGTGGGGTGGGGGGGGAGGGAATGGTCAGCAAGAATGTTGATTACACAAAATTGGAAGACTGGAGAAATACCAAATAAAGAACAATGGCAAGAGAAGTTGATGAACTATGCAAAACTGGCAAAAATGACAGATAGATTAAGAGAAAAAGACAACAGTGACTTTGAAAAAGAATGGGAACCATTTATATTATATTTGCAGAAACAAAGAAAGTCAATAGACTTGATGGCAGGTTTTAAATAAACATTCACATTATTAGTATTAGAAAATGTTTAGAAAATAGTGAAATATTATAGCGTATTTAATTTTATTTTTAAGTTTTTAGGCTTGATGTTATGTTATTAATAACTTTTTCTGTTAGGAGATAGCAAAGTGGGTGAAAAGAGAAACAAACCAGAAGCAGAAGTTGGGGGAAGCCCTGGAAGGGAGGGAGGGAGGAATATATAATAAATGTTAAGAAATTGAGATGTATGTAATGAATGAAAAAGAAAAATGAATAAAAAAGAAAAAAGAAATGGTCAGAAATCCCATGGGGTGTCCTGGCCAAAGCTATTTATATGAATGGAAAGATAACAAGGAAGTGGTTTGGCAAGGCTGCCTGTCAGTTTATGATAGTTACCTTCTGCATACATACACACAAACACACACCCCTACATCTATATCTACAGTTCTACACACACATATTCCTGCCTTGTGATTATGCTTTATAACCTTTCACAGATATTTCTCCTATACACATACACACACACGTTTGTCTGGCAGTTACACAACAATCTTAAAATGAGGGGTGATGAATATAGGAATATATTTGTGGCTGCACTGAAATGCACTTTGCCCATTTTTTAAATTAAAAAAACCATACAACTAGTCAGTTTTGAAGTCTCCCTGAGAAGAGCTGAGTTTCTAAGGACCAGCTTAGATAATAGAGTTGGAAGGGACCTCAAGGATCATCTAGTCCAACCCCCTGAAATGCAGGATTATTTTGCCCAAATGTGGGGCTCAAACCCAGATTAAGAGTCTCATGCTTCACCAACTGAGTTATCCATCCACTGCTTTGAATGCTTGGTTTTTTTTCTCCTCCATTTGTAAGTGAAGGAGAGGATAGGCAGCTTGATCTTATGCATATTTGCTTGGAAGTCAGTCCAATTGTATTCGGGGGGGGGCAGGGAGGATCTTGTTCCCCGGTGCACAAGAAGATGCCACCCATTTTAGATTCTTCTCTGCAGGTTCTTCAGAGCATGCTGTAAATACAAATTGGGCAAACTTCGTGTGCCAATCTGTGCTGCAGTAAGACTGAATGATCTCATGAACCTAGCTCATGCTCAGAGTCATGAATTGTAGTTCTGCTCTGGCTGTGTGCAGTTTTTCTGATACAAAAGGACCTCTGTGCCGAAGCGGAAGTCCCATTCAAAGTGGCTACTCAATAATCATGCACTGTTTGCTTTTAAAACACTCATTCTCTCCGCCAAATAGCCATTATACACCATGAGTGCCTGAAGGCCTTTTCGACATATGCATCATTTGACTGTCTTCTGTATGTTTTCTAGACAATGCGTGGTGAATTCGACTCCAGTGAGTATGAAGTTAGACGACGCTATCAAGATTTCCTTTGGTTAAAGGGAAGGCTTGAGGAAGCACACCCAACTCTCATCATTCCCGTAGGTCTAATCAACTCTTGTTTTGTTAGGCAGAAAGCTGAGATTGAAAGAAGAGAAAAAGCACATTGGATGTGCTAAACTGATTTCTTAAGAGTGATAAGTGGTAACTGTTCTTTTTCTGCAGTGTGTCCTCTCCCTCGTATTTGTTCTAATAATGAAACCACTGCATATTTTATTTTGATTTAGTTCGCATGTAACACTAAACCATGTTCTAATGTTTTGAAAATAAGCCTTAGTGAGCCTTGGGCTAGCACACTCCCACCTCCTCTCACCCTTGGAGCCTCTGCTTTTATTTTAGATGAATCACAATTACAATAATGCAAAACCCCCAAATCTTAAAGGAAAGCAAGCCATGCCAGAGGAGGAGGAGAATGTGAGCCCATAGAATCACTTAGCCTCATTCTTGTGACACTATAAACTATGGTTTCGGGTTACATCCAAAGCAGACCAATATTTTGAGAATGGCTGTTTACATATACATGCACTTATAAAACTGTGTTTTCCCTTCCATTATCTTTCTGCCTTAGCCATTGCCTGAAAAATTCATAATGAAAGGAGTTGTGGAACGATTTAATGAAGAATTCATTGAAACGAGAAAGAAAGCACTGCATAAATTTTTAAACCGGATTGCTGATCATCCCACTTTAACTTTTAATGAGGACCTCAAAATTTTTCTTACTGCACAAGCCTGGGTAAATATTCTTTTTTTTTTGTGGTGATCATAAAAGTAAGATTTGTCAAGTCTGACCAAAATAGGTACCTATCTAACTGGGTTAGGATGAATTCAGACTATTCCTCCTCCTTTCCCCCAGGATTGTAATTGGGGAGAGGTTGTGCACTAACTTCAGACACCTCTTTTCTTCTCCTGCACCCTTCCACGTTCTCTGCAGACCAAAACTGAGAGAAAGCAGACAGAGAGAACTCCCTGTTTGCTCATTCAGAGCAAAAGATCTCCTCCTTGCTTCTGTCCAGATACAGTCCAGATCAAAAATACCCTGTTGCGTTTACCCTGTGTTTTCGTTTTTTATGGAATATTCAGGGAAAGAGCCTAGGACCTTAGGAAAGCCACTATGAAACAACACATCTTCTCAGAAAGCTTAGTTGGAGTACCAAAATGCACATACACCCCTCCGTTATGGGAGTGCCTTTGAATATTTATAGGCACCAGTTTATTTTTACTTAAGTGGGGGTTATAGACAAAGCCATGCTTTTAAAGAAGTCATTGAAAGCACTGGACAAAACAAGGAACACAAGAGCAAAAAGACACGAGAATTATTATTATTATTATTATTATTATTATTATTATTATTATTATTACAGTCATACCTTGGGTTACGAATGCTGCGGGTTATGCATTTTTGGGTTGCGAACCGCACCAAACCTGGAAGTACCGGAACGGGTTACTTCTGGGTTTCGGCGCTTGTGCATGCGCAGAAGCGCCGAGTCGCGTCACGCACGTGCGTAGACACAGCGCTTCAGACTGCAAACGTTGCAGGTTGCGAACATGCCTCCTGCACGGATCACATTCGCAACCAGAGGTATGACTGTAATAGGTAATAGTTATATGCTTCTCATCTGATTGGGTTACCCAAGCCACACTGGGAAGCTGCCAACAAATTAAAACACAGTAAGACGTCAGATATTCAAAACCTCCCTATACAGGGCTGCCTTCAGATGTCAGATAGTTGTTTATTTCCTTGACATCTGGTGGGAGGGTGTTCCACAGGGCAGGCGCCACTACTGAGAAGGCCCTTTGCCTGGTTCCCTTCAAGCTCACTTTTCACAATGCAGGAACCGCCAGAGGTTATACCTTAGTAGAGTGTGAGTTAGCAGATTAATTTTGGCATCAGCGATGGGAACAAAGGTTTATCATGTTTCATATGGACTGTGATGTGAACTTGGGTTTTTACTACATCTTTTTTTTTTTAAGTACGTAAACAACAACTCACCCAAGTCAAAGCTTGATTTCATCCCTTAATTTTTAGGAACTTTCATCTCACAAGAAGCAAGGGCCTGGTCTGCTCAGCAGAATGGGACAAACGGTCAAAGCAGTCGCATCGTCGATGCGAGGAGTGCCCGTGAAGAACCGCCCAGAAGCATTTACAGAAATGATGGACCACGTGGAGGTGTTTAGCCAGAAAATCAATCTGTTGGATAAAATCTCCCACCGAGTCTACAGGGAAGAAAGAGGTTGGTGGAAAAGAAAGCCAACTTTCTTGGCTATTTCTGGTGGGCTTCCAGTTTCTTCCTCCTTTCTGGCTTCAGAATCCCCACAGTAGGGCAAATTAGAATCCGGCCTCTATTCCCTCTTCATGTATACCAATATGATCTCCATTTTCTGAGTAGGGATGTTTAAGTAATCAAAATGGTACTATTCACACACAAGAAGGGGATATCAGGAGGCTTGGAGGAGCCACAAGTTTTGGAAAAGTAGTAAACATATTTAGAAAGCCTAGGGTTGAGGAGGCAGAATCGGTCCAATGAGGACCGAGAATGCTCAGTGCTTGCAGAATGCTGACTACCTATTGAGGGTGGGTAAATAGTAAACCTGGTGGGAGGGTGATGGAAAGGAGTAGCTGGAATTCTAATCAGTGAGACGCCACGCTGCAACATTTTGCTGCAGACCCCACTTGTCCCAAATAGAAATTAAAGAACTATCTGCCATGAACTCAAGACCAGATCTTGGGCTAATTATGTGTTCCTCACCTGTCAAATGGGACTGAACTGGTTTGCCTGTGACCACATCTTGTCACAGACATTTTGTAAAAAAATATTATTTTAGAAACGGAATTTAAATGCCAATCCCTTCTCTTCTCTCCTTCCCCCCGTTTTAAAGACTATTTTTGTGAGCTGAAGGAGTTTGGCCCCATCCACACGCTTTGGTCCGCATCCGAAGTAGACCTGGCGGACACGCTGAAAGGGGTGGCAGGCTGCATCGACAAGTGCTGCAAGGCGACCGAGAAACAGATGGCAGGGCTCTCCGAAAGCCTCTTCCCTACTCTGCACGAATATGTGCTGTACAGTGAAATATTAACGGTAAGATGGAATGGGCACTGCGTGGATTCATCTGTCATGGACCCTTGTTTTCAACACCCTTCCTTCTGATTGCATTGCTGTAGTGTAAGCGGCCTGTCAAATGACTGCAGTCAGTGTGTTTTCTTAGCTGGTGTTGGCAATGCAGTACTTTGAGTAAGGGCAGCAAGCCTGGTGCTCTCTAGGTGTTGCTGGACTATTAGCTCCCATCAGCCCTTGCCACTGGCCATGCTGGCTGGGGTTGATGAGAGCTGGAAGTCCAACAACTCCTGAAGATCTGGCTACCCCCTGGCTTAAGAGACTGAGCATCTGGCCTTTTTCTTCTGCATCATCATCATCATAAAAACAATATGCCTCCTATCTGACTGGGTTGCCCCTGCCACTCTGGGCAGCTTCCAACAAATTAAAACACCACACAGTAAAGCATCAAACGTTAAACATAAAGGGCTGCCTTCATATAGAGAGTCTTTATTCCCTGGAGGGCCTTCCACAGGGCAGGCGCCACTACCAAGAAGGCCACTGTAACTTTATTTCTTGCAGTGAGGGAACTGCCAGAAGGCCCTCAGAGGTGCTGGATCTCAACTGAATCACAGGGGTGGAGATGCTCCTTCAGGTGTACAGGGCCGGAGCCGTTTAGGGTGCGCCTAATGTCCTTGATGGGACGTGGGTGGCGCTGTGGGTTAAACCACAGAGCCTAGGACTTGCCGATCAGAAGGTCGGCGGTTTGAATCCCCACGACGGGGTGAGCTCCCGTTGCTCGGTCCCTGCTCCTGCCAACCTAGCAGTTCAAAAGCACGTCAAAGTGCAAGTGGATAAATAGGTACCGCTCCGGTGGGAAGGTAAAAGGCGTTTCCGTGCACTGCTCTGGTTCGCCATAAGCAGCTTAGTGATGCTGGCCACATGACCCGGAAGCTGTACGCCGGCTCCCTCGGCCAATAAAGCAAGATGAGCGCCGCAACCCCAGAGTCGGTCATGACTGGACCTAATGGTCAGGGGTCCCTTTACCTTTTTACAACCTGAGCATGAGATGGCAGGGCTCACAGCATTAGCCCTTCAACAGATCTTGCTTCCCAGTCCCTCTACTGCAATCACAGGATTGGTTGGGGTCCATGGATATAATCCAGACCACCTCCCAGTCCTGAGTGGTTCTGAGCTCTGAAAGCAAACTTTATAGGTAATAGGGTGCTGATGAGTTGTCAGTATCCAGTGAGTCCAGCATTGCATTGTCTGCAGTGCTAGAGTTTTTGTCCTGAGAACCACCTTGAGACCTGCGGGTATAGGGCAGTATATAAATTTAACTAATTATGTGCTGTAAGCCAACCATGGGACACGCGTTTCCGTGCACTGCTCTGGTTCGCCAGAAGCGGCTTAGTCATGCTGGCTACATGACCCGGAAGCTGTCCGCCGGCTCCCTCGGCCAGTAAAGTGAGATGAGTGCCGCAACCCTAGAGTCGGTCACGACTAGACCTAATGGTCAGGGGTCCCCTTTACAAGCCAACCATATATGCTGTAAGTCGCCCAGAGTGGCTAGGGATACCCAGCCAGATGGGTGGGATATAAATAATAAAAAATATTGTTGTTGTTTAATCATCATCGTCATCATCATAGCAACAACAACGACAACAACTCATCATAAACGCCTTCCTTGTTCTCTTACAATGGCAATGGTCCCCACCTGAGAGGTGCTGGAACCGAATTCTGGTGAGTTACGGCTGAAAAAAAGCCCTGGTTGTCCATATCTTCGAGTTTCCTATGAGCAAAATCCTTACCTTTGTTTCAAGGGTGCTGTTTTCTGTCGCCGTAGTCAGCATCTTGAGTGGAAAACTGCCTTCACCTCCTCACTTTCTCACCTCTTAACGGTTGCCAGCCTCAACACTACCTCTGATGTACAATTTCTCTTGAGCAGCAATGCACAATAACTGTTTTCTAGCGAGAGAAACTCAGAAGCAAAAGATTATTTGGAAGGTGGGCCAGAGCTTGTGGGTCTGCAGCTCAGAGTAAAATGCGCTTAAACTCCAGTGGCATGAAGAGAACTTTGATGTGTTTGTTTTTCTCTGAATCACATCCAATATGCTTTCATCACAACTGAACCCCCTCTACTTATAGGGTACTTACTAGGAATGGCATAGCGTTTTCAAAGCGAAGGGGACAATTTGAAAGCTCCATTCTGCCTGCAATTGTGTGTGTGTGTGTGTTGTATACTGTATATTCTTGTGGCCAATCTGATTGTGCAGCTATCAAAAGAAAATTGGAGGTAGAAGCCTCCACAGCAGTAGAGGAAAAATTGCTCAAAATATATGGCATCTGTATACAACTTGGCAGGATTCACTTGAGAATGTAGCCCTGAATAGCCATTTTAGGCATAAGGGGGAGGGAGTGTTTGCTTTGAAGCAGCTCTGCTACTGTTACTCAAACTCTCCTTATACATGTTAGGGAACTGTGGATATCAGGCGAAGGTTCTGCCGCTCCGTACCGCCCTGTTGGTTTGGATTTTGCCCCAAGTTAGCCCCCTAATGTGGGTGGGACGTGGGTGGCACTGTGGGTAAAACCTCAGTGCCTAGGACTTGCCGATCGCATGGTCGGCGGTTCGAATCCCCGCGGCGGGGTGAGCTCCCGTCTGCGGTCCCAGCTCCTGCCCACCTAGCAGTTTGAAAGCACCCCTAAGTGCAAGTAGATAAATAGGTACCGCTTTATAGCGGGAAGGTAAACGGCGTTTCCGTGTGCTGCGCTGGTGCAGGCTCGCCAGAGCAGCTTTGTCACGCTGACCACGTGACCCGGAAGTGTCTTTGGACAGTGCTGGCCCCCGGCCTCTTAATTGAAATGGGCGCGCAACCCCAGAGTCGGTCACGACTGGCCCGTACGGGCAGGGGTACCTTTACCTTTACCTTAGCCCCCTAAAGTGCCTCAAAGTATAAGCACTCTGCAGAGATTAAAAATAAGGCAGTCACAACCCATGTGCTTACAGTCTAATGAATGTGATAGATAAGGAAAAGGGGATGAGGAGGGGAGAGGAAAACAAAGGCTGGAGCAGCGTGTTCTTTCTGGAAGGGATGAGGGAAGGAAACTCCCTGCGCCATTCATTTTCAAGACGATGGCTGGAGCCAGGTTGGTCTCCTGCTTGCCATGGCAGTCTTTCCAAGAGACTTTGGGTCCAGCTTCCCTGCGGCCTTCGGTCTCTTCTCTGACGGCAGAGGCCAAAATGTGCTTCCCTTCAGCTTTGCACTCCCTGGGAAGCTGATGGTTGGAGCTGGCTGTTGTTTTCTTCTGACGGGGGTGGGGGAAGCTTTGTGAAATTGCTTCTTGTCTGTCCAGTGGCTGGGATCAAGCTGCTCTCCACTGTTTCTCCTGAGAGGCAGCCTCACAGTAGCTTTTAGTCCCCTGTCCAATTGATGGAGACAGAGTATGCTGCCATGTGATGTATCCTCAATGGATTTGTCTAGTGCTCATTTTAAAAAGTTCAAGTGAGCAGCCATTATCACATTTTTTTTTGGGCAGCAAATTCCTTAAATTAAATATGCATTGTGTACTTTCCTTTATCTGTAATGAATCTGCCAGTTTCATAGGACAAGAGACAGAAATGTCTGTATCCACCTTCTTCCAAGTTTCTAATGAAAATATTCGTTGGGAGCTCCCTTTCATAAGTTATTTAACTGGACGAAACATTGCTCCGTTCTCTCTCTCTCTCTCTCATTCTTTCTCTCTCTCATTCTCTTTCTCTCTCTCCTGTTTTGCAATTCAGGGGGTTTTGAAAAGAAGAGACCATATACAAGCAGAGCTGGATTCCAAAGTGGACGCTCTATATAATAAAAAGGCAGAAAATGATCTGGTGAGTATGCCAACCATTGCTAAATAATAATGGGGTACTTATTGCTGTAATTAAAAAATTGATGCAGTCGCATCACATAACTGTGCTAATGAAACATGATGGCAAAGGGCTTGCACCAGGGCACTGCCTTCCTGGGATGCATCCCTCTAGCTCAGTATACTGTCGAATTTTACTGGATCACTGACAGAGATCTTTCTTATAATTTTTTAAACTGGAAATAGCTAGAGATTGCGCCTACAGATCTACAGCTCCTGCCCCAATACTCTTCCAAATACAGGGGTACCTTGGTTCTCAAACTTAATCCGTTCCAGAAATCTGTTCCAAAACCAAAGTGTTACAAAACCAAGGCGCGCTTTCCCATAGAAAGTAATCCAAAATGGATTAATCCATTCCAGACTTTTAAAAACAACCCCTAAAACAGCAATTTAACATGAATGTTACTCTCTAACGAGACCATCGATTCATAAAACGAAAGCAATACACAATGTACTGCAGTCACACAATCAATCAGTAGCTGAACTGGGTTCCACACAGTCACAAAAACAAAACAAAAAAGAGCCGCAAAAATAAAAACACAAAATAAAGAGCAAAAACAGACAGACAGCGTAACACTCAAAATGGAAGCATGGCACTCAAAATGGAAGCGCAACACTCAAAACAGAGCACATTCGGCTTCTGAAAAAAGTTTGCACACCGGAACACTTGCTTCCAGGTTTGCAGTATTTGGGTTCCAAGTTGTTTGAGTACCAAGGCATTTGAGAACCAAGGTACCACTGTAATAATTTGGTGTGCTGATCTTGAATATACTTAGCAGTATATTCTCCTTTCACCATCACCTCTTACAAACCTCTTGAGTGATGATATCTGTTAAGTCAAATTTTGTAGAAGGATGCAGAAGCACATCGTTGGAAACTGCCCCCTCCCATCTACAGATGGTGTCTGAAAAATAATGCAAACTTCCCCTCTTAGCTGCCACCCCTCTTCCTCCTCACATGTTTGCAAGCTAATCACATGTCAGGAACAATGGATTTGAACCTTGGCTTCCAATTAAGTTCCACACTCCAGCAACTACATCTTTTATTGTGGGGGAAACAATTCAGGAGGTACAGTTTGCTAGTCTGTGCTCAAAAGAGAGATGATGTCACAGTATTGGTCTTGTATCTCAGATTTTTATCTTGAGCGTGCGCACACACACAAAACACTTTCTAATAGAATTGTCATCCGATTTGTCCTAAGGTAATTTGGAGATTCCTGCTTGGACAAAACATCTGAAAAATGGCAAGGGAAGCAAAATGAGTTCGGGTAAAAACAAGTATCATTTCTTCAAGGGTGTTCCATTGTAGCCCTGAGTTGTCGCTGGCATTTGTCTAAATTGAAATCGTGTCATGAATCTGCAGGTTTCTGCTCAGGCCAGACATCTGAGGAATAAGGGGGAATGTAAAAGAGTTTTGTTGTGACTTGCAAAATTTCTCAGGGAATGCAGAGATGGGAGCAGAGTGAAACGAGCGGTCAGTGATCAAGCTCCACAAAACCACCAAATTGTCTTAACCATGATAGCGTGCAATGGAACTCACAATCACAGAGTAGTTGAGGGACAGTCATTCTCCAGTGACTAAAAGCTTCACCTGTCAACACCTGCCTGTCACACAGTCGTTAAAGACAGCAGCGCTTCCATCAGTTAAAAAAGCAGAACACATCTTGCTCACATTAGGCGTGATGACCATACAAGAACATCAGAAACAAAGGCCTATCTAGTCCAGCGTTCTCTTCACACAGTGGCCAATCAGATGCCTATTCTTCCGTCCACAAGTAGGCTGCTGATTTCTTTCCAATTGCTTTACTGCTTTGTGTATGAAGCTCTATATGGTTCTGGAGCAATGAAGAAGCCATGTCTCCCCCAAATCCCACCTCGGTCACTTAGATTTGTGGATGAGGGTGGTGGGAGCTGACTGGGATGAGGAAAGGAAATTGCCTGCACCATTCATTTTCAAGATGATGGTTGGAGCGAGGTTGGTCCCCTGCTTGCCATGGCATTCTTCCCAGGAGGCACTGAAGGAGCGTCTCCACCCCCATCGTTCTACCCGGACACTGAGGTCCAGCGCCGAGGGCCTTCTGGCAGTTCCCTCACTGCGAGAAGCCAAGTTACAGGGAACCAGGCAGAGGGCCTTTTTGGTAGTGGCACCTGCCCTGTGGAACGCCCTCCCACCAGATGTCAAAGAGAACAACAACTACCAGACTTTTAGACGACATCTGAAAGCAGCCCTATTTAGGGAAGCTTTTAATGTTTGATGCATTACTGTATTTTAATAGTGTGTTGGAAACCGCCCAGAGTGGCTGGGGAAACCAAGCCGGATGGGTGGGGTATAAATAAATTATTATTATTATTATTATTATTATTATTATTATTATTATTATTATTCCTGCGGCCCTTGGTCTCTTCTCTGATGGCAGAGGCCAAACTGTGCCACCTTTAGAAGCTTTGCCTCTGCAGCAAAGCATGCTAGGACTGGAGGGGGCTTTTAGTGTTGTGGCATCTGTGTGTTCTTTTCTGACAGGGAGGAGAAAACAAAGCCTTGTGCAATCGCTTCTTGTCTGGCCAGTGGCTGGGATCAAACTACTCTCTAAGTTCTTCCTGGGAGGTAGCCTCATGGGGCTCTTGGCCAGGCGGCTTCCACCACTCCTCATCCAGCCAGTCCCTGACATGCCCTCTCTGGCCATGATGGATAGGGCTGTTGAGAACTGGAGTCCAACAACATCTGGAGAGCCACATGCATTGCAGGGGGTTGGACTAGATGACCCTTGGGTCCCTTCCAACTCTACAGTTCTATGATTCTGTGTTGCCTATCTGTCTTTCAAGTATTCAAAATACGGGACATCTTTTTTTCACTCCTGCCCCCAACAAAAAAGAAATCATATAAACAGCACTTTTTTCTGGGGGTACGCATACCCCTAAACATTTTGTGAATCTAAGTTTGGCCTCATTGAGGGGCAGTATTTCAATATGAGTAGGTGCTGGAGGAGACTCTTGAGAGTCCCATGGACTGCAAGAAGATCAAACCTATCCATTCTGAAGGAAATCAGCCCTGAGTGCTCACTGGAAGGACAGATCCTGAAGCTGAGGCTCCAATACTTTGGCCACCTCATGAGAAGAGAAGAGAAGACTCCCTGGAAAAGACCCTGATGTTGGGAAAGATGGAGGGCACAAGGAGAAGGGGACGACAGAAGACGAGATGGTTGGACAGTGTTCTTGAAGTGACTAACATGAGTTTGACTAGGCTGCGGGAGGCAGTGGAAGACAGGAGTGCCTGGTGTGCTCTGGTCCATGGAGTCACGAAGAGTCAGACACGATTAAACAAACAAACAGGAAAATGAGAGTACCCCTAAACATATTTTTTTTAAGAAAAAAAGCACTGCATATAAAAATGATTCTTCTTATCCATGAATTTGCAGATGGGGAGCTGAGGCTGTGAACTGCCTCCTAATAAAATTGTGGCAGCGACTTCCCAATCCGTAGCCTTGTCGCATGACGAGGAAAGACTTTGTTTGGGGTACACGAAAACCAGTTCTGTAGATGCACGTTGCTTGGTTGCTGTGCAGAACAGAATCTGGCTCTGTTCAGCAACCCCCCACCCCTTTCTCTCTCGTAGGCAGCGCTTTCATTGACCTTAATGAGCACAACACAACTGTCCGGTTGAGCTTGCCTTTGAAAGCGGATACCCAGAAATTATGTTGACAGTGAGTGGCATGAGCGTGAATGTAATGCGAAGAGTAGTTGTGCTAGAGAAATGGAATCACAAACAGGTCATTAGCGCTGACAAAAGGCTAGAACGCTTGGTCTTTATAGGGGACATCGATTCGTTCCTGCAGGGAAGTCAGCTGTGACGCCTGATAAGAGGGAGGAGATTGGGACCGGGAATAGTTTTGGCAGTCGTTTCTAAGACTGAAAAATGGATCTCATCCGATAGGCCATGTGATAAAGAGCAATAGCTTCCAAGCTGAAGCGCATAATTTTGGCCAGCTGTGAATTGCCCCTTTCCTGACCCTTGGTTGCAATTGGCTCCTTTAAGAGCATGTTTGCAAGTTCACAAAGAACGTGGGACTTGGACCAAAAAAATCCGGGTCCACAGTCCTACTCAGCCAAGAAGGTCAATAGGAAATCCTGGATTAGACCAATTCTCTCAGCCTAACCTACCTCTCAGGGTTGCATGAAGACAGAACTGAAGGGGTTAAACTAAGGAGGAACCGATGAAGCTGCTTTATACCCAGTTGGCCCCTCAATTGGCTCAGTATTGTGTATACCAGTGTTTCCCAAACTTGGGTTTCCAGTTGTTGTTTTTGACTACAACTCCCATCATCCCTAACTACCAGGACCAGTGGTCAGGGATGATGGGAACTGTAGTTCAAAAACAGCTGGAGACCCGAGTTTGCGAAACACTGGTGCATACCAAAGATGGGCAACCTGTGGCCCTCCACATGTGGAACTCCCAAGTCCCATCAATCTAAGAGGTAGATACAAACCCTGGACTTGTAAAAGGGTAAAAGGGTATTGGGAAATAATCCATAATGAATTGTAAAAAAATGTTTAAAAGTCCTTTCCACCCCTACCCCCCACAAAAAAACCAGAGTCCTTTTTGTTGGGGATAATTAAGACTGAAATTCCCAGGTGTCAAAAAAGGTTATTTATGTATGCTACTACTGCAGCCCATGTTTTGTTAACCCCAAAATGGAAAACGAGTGAGGTCCCAACCAAAGAAGAATGGAAACTTAAGCTGACAGAATATGTACAGTTTGCAGACTTAACATATAGAATAAGAGAACAAGAAGAACATAATGTCTAGAGAAGATTGGAAAACGTTTATTGAATATATGGGGGGAAAATATGTATACCTGACAACGTTGACAGCATTAAGATAAATACAACAGTGTAAATAAGTTTTGATGATGTAGTAATGGAATACTGAATAGTTTAGTTTTTGTAAAATATGCAGGAATATATGATATGCAAATGAACCATGGAAAGAGAAGTCATTGATATTTTAAGGATGTTTAAATGAGTATTTTAAATTGTAAAGCAGAAAATTTAATAAAAATTATAGATACATATAGATAGATGATAGATACAAACCTGACACTGCAATAAAGCAGTTGGGTAGAATAGGAATGGGAACTGGGCTTCCATACTTTGAACAGCTGTGGAGAAGACAGCATTTTGGCAGGTGCACTTCATCTCAGCAGCTCTATGACACAACAAGTGTCGCCTGCCCAAAAAATGCCTCTTACACATCACTGCTCAAGGTACCTGAGCCCTGGTCAACTTACATGGCAGTAAACAAGAATCGACCAGGAAGTAACTGCAGCTTGTCTGCAGTGGGTGCAGCAAGGTGGTTACTATGGCAACCACCAGGAAGTCAGCGCAGCAAAAATGTAATGATGGTTACTCCCAATGACCACTATAAGCTCCCAAGGATATATATATCCCTGTCATGGAAACCTGAGGCCAACATGAGTCGTCAGCTTTTTTTTCTACAACAGCCAGAAATCTTAGGGATGCACAAGTTGCTTTAGCTCCATTCCAGAATTGTTTAAAGGTGTCAACATCTCTTTGGTTTCCAGTCTTGCTGAAGCAGTCAGAGAAAGAAAGAAATTTGTTTGCGTGCGTATTAGTCTGTAGTGAACATTCTCTTTTTTTGAATAAATTTTATTAGAGCTTATAAAGAGAGATAGGTATAAAACTTAATACCAGATATCTTTCTTATCCAACGTTAATCTAAATAAAATAAAAACATAGAGGAAAAGAGGAAAAGGAAAAAAAGAAAGCAGGAGGAAAGAAGAGAGGGGGGAAACGAGAGAAAACGATAAGAAGTCTAGTGAAAATTCTCTGTTGGGGCAGGAAAGCCTCCCCTCAAGATCTTAGGGTAAAAAGTTTATGTTTGGGGCAAGGATTTGGGTAGTGTTCTTTAATTTGCAATGAGAAGAGGTGGCACAGGGGTCCTCTTCATTTATTTCTTTTAAAAAAACCCACACACAACATTTTAATGTCCAAACTCGCTCAGCTGCAGCACACTTTGAAAATGGCCATGTAACTGAACCCTGCTCAGAGAACGTGACCCTTTTCTCTCTTCCAGTTAGTGCCACAGTCTGGAAGAGAAAGGGGAAAGTTGAGGGGCACATTAAGGGAAGAATGATGGCTACTGAATGTTTGAATTACACTCGGGGGGGGGGGGGGGAGGAATCATTACCAGTAAAGCAGAGGCACCAAAGACTCTTTATTTTTTCCTTGGGCTTTTAGTACTTAGCATGAAAAGTGGCACTTCCTCTTTTAGTGGCACAGGAAATTTGCTCCTGCCTTTTTGTTTAGCTGTGTTTTTATCTCTCTTTCTTCCTGCACTGCTGTGTTCTTAGGTTTTTATTATTTTGGGGTATAAGTTGCTTTGTGTTACCTGGTAAGAAGGAACAAAGCTAACTCATTATACCACAGCTACAAATGACATGAAATTCATTCATGAATGCAATAGGCAAACAGTTCTTCAAGGAAACTTGTCAGCCATCACTGACCTTCCAAAGAACCCGAGTTTGCTGGAAAATAGGTTGGGTTTTTAAAAATTGCAGCCAAGAGAAAAGGTCTCTTGCCTGCATCTGCATCTTGCTTTGATGCTAACAAAGTTTCCATTACCGAGTTCTTGATTGGGATTTCATCCTCTGTTACTTAGTCTGATTTTGTTTGTTTGTTTGCTTGGTCTAGCTATCAGAAGAGATTGGAAAACTTGAAGATAAAGTAGAGTGCGCCAATAATGCTCTGAAAGCGGACTGGGATAGATGGAAAGAAAGTATGCGTCTTGACATGAAACTGGCTTTTTGTGATGTTGCAGAAAATAATATCCACTATTATGAACAGGTAAGACGCACTTTTAGAAAAGCGTTGTGGGATTGTTTGCTTTCTCTGTACAGTTCGCTAAGAAAAGAAACCATTTGTAATGCAGCTTTATATTCCAACATAGGCCTTTCAGCTAGCTGCTGTGAGCTTGAACTGCTTCTGAGCTGACGGTCAACAGAGGGCAGTCTTGTTTTACAAAGTGTAAGGATGGAAGCATGTATTTATCTTGCTTCAAGAGAACTGTAAGCGTTTGAGACAGGGAAACTTTGCCTTCCGGGGCTGTGTAGAAGAAGACTGCAAGATTTGAATAGTAGATCCATCACTGAGCGCTTTAGTTGATTAATCAGTAGGCCAAATTTAAATTGGTGTGGCTGAGATGGAAATTAGTGTCAGCTTCAAGGTAGAGCTGCCACCTCTTTTATTGGACTTGTTCCTTTTCCTTAAACAGCAACCCAGCATGAAGAGATCAAGCAAATTAAGCTATAATAAATAATAATAATACATTTTATTTATACCCCGCCCTCCCCAGCCAAGGCCAGGCTCAGGGCGGCTAACAACCAATAATAAAAACAAGTTGAATAAATACAACTTAAAAACAAGGTTAAAATGCAACATTAAAACATTAAAATGCAGCTTCATCACAGGAGGAAAAAGAAAAGAGGGGGAGGGAATCAGATTGGCTCCAAGCCAAATGCCAGGTGGAACAACTCTGTCTTACAGGCCCTGCGGAAAGAAATCAGATCCTGCGGGGCCCTGGTCTCATGAGACAGAGCGTTCCACCAGGCCAGAGCCAGTGTTGAAAAAGCCCTGGCTCTGGCTGAGGCTAATCTAACTTCCTTAGGACCCGGGACCTCTAGGGTGTTGCTATTTATGGACCTTAAGGTCCTCCGTGGGGCATACCAGGAGAGGCGGTCCCGTAGGTACAAGGGTCCTATCTCTTATCTCTTATCTCCATACAATAAAAAAAGTTTTGCCTGTTAAACTTCTGAATGTCAAACTGTTTTAAAGACACTGGGGTAGGTCAAGAGGGGGTAGACTAATAGAGTGTCACAGTTGTTTTATTTTCTTAAAGCCATTGGCTGCATTGGCACATCACACTAAACTATGGTTCTGCATGACATATATGACCAGGGACAAGTTGCAGGAAGCCTCAAACTCGCATGCTCCTCATCTCCCCTCTCCTCTTCCCATGCAGCCAAGAGGAGGAATGTGAAAACCTTTGCTTCCACTTTTAGTTGACTAAAGTTTGCCGTGCCATTTGCTCCTGGAATTATGGTTCACCTTAGGTATGAATTAGTTTTAACAAGCCAGCTTCAGTTTGGAGTAGGCTTGTTGGAAACTGACCAGATGTTTACATTAGCCACAATTTGTCATACCAGGCAACACGGCAAACTAGATTAACCAAAAGTGAAATTAAAAGCTTCTGAGATCCTCCAACCAGCCATACACGAGGAGAGAGGAGCATGAAAGCTCAAGGCTTGTTGCAGCTTGTCTCTGCTCCTGCAGGTCACAGTAAACCGTGGTTTAGTGTGATAGTCAGATGTGACCACTGCAATAAGGAGTATATCATAAAAGATATCTAACTATGAATGTCTTACATGGATGTCTAAATGTTTGCTGCAAAATGCTAAGGACCTGATCCACAGCAAACCTTAATGTGGCACCCCCATGCCATCTAAGAGCTTTTTGCAGAAATAAGTAAGTTTAACTGGTTTTCTTTGTGAATAAAACCAATTGAATGGAGCCTTTGAACAAATGAAATTGCCATACAAGGCACAGCTCTTTTTTTCTCCCCCTTAACAACCTTGAAAAGGAGCCATGCTATATTTTCTGACTGAGAGCACCATATTAATTAGTTCCTTTAAAAAGATAGAGTCTCTATACCTTGTTGTATTCTAATATGGGTTTTCCCTAATATGAATGGCTTTCATCTGACCTCTCAGTGCTGAATTTACAAATGCTTTCAACATAATGTAATTAGAAAGAGAGAGCTCTTGATTATCAGGTCTGTTTAAATTCGTCTAAGAGAGGCACGGGGCTTTGACAATCTGCTCCTATAAATCAAGATCAAAACACTTCCTCGTATCTGAAGCTTTGCTGCTTCTTGACATTTCCTTAGCTTCCTCCTATCCACTCATGACTTTTGGATTTTCCTATCAGAGATGCATGCCCCAAAGCTAGTCATACAAATGTTGTGCTCTAAAATTATTAGACTGTTCACAGACTGGTCTTGAGGCAGTTTGGGGTTTATCGTAGGAGGAAAGAAAGGATCTGCAACCCAAACATAAGCATTTGCTTTTGGGTATCTCTGTGAATTCTTACAGTGGCCTCCTTAAAATGCCCACCATTACACCAACTCTCCAATATTATTACAATGCAGTACTAGTGCACAGCTCTCAAGACATTTGAAGGTGGCTAACCTGTGGTTCTCCAGATGCTGTTATTTGGCAGCTCCCATCACCGTCAACCATTGGCCATGCTGGCTGGGGCTAATGGGAGCTGGAGTCCCAACAACATCTGCTCTAACCCATCCCAGCATTTATATGCTGGTGCAACTGCTCAGAACTGGGCTGTTAGACTGATAACTTGAGAAGGAGCTAAGGCATATTAATCCCTTCCTCAGCTGATCTGCATCTCTCTGTGTGTATATATATGGTATGCATGACAGGCATCGACTCTGGGCCACACCCACTGATCAGGCCAAAAAGAGGTTCGCCAGTCTTGCCTTAAAAAGGTTTGTCACATTAGACATGAAGAAGAAGAAGAAGAGTTTGGATTTGATATCCCTCCTTTCACTCCCTTTAAGGAGTCTCAAAGCGGCTAACATTCTCCTTTCCCTTCCTCCCCCACAACAAACACTCTGTGAGGTGAGTGGGGCTGAGAGACTTCAGAGAAGTGTGACTGGCCCAAGGTCACCCAGCAGCTGCATGTGGAGGAGCGGAGATGCGAACCCGGTTCCCCAGATTACGTGACTACCACTCTTAACCACTACACCACACTACACCACACATCACACATGCCAGGAAAGATTATCAGACTTTGGGGGCTCAGGGAACTATCTTCAAACAGAGGAGAGAATGCTACACACCTTGACATTTTTCTTTGGATTAGATCAAAATCCAAGCTGGAATGGAATTTCTGGTTTCCCCACCACCTCCTGCTTTCGACGGGTCACCTATACTCCCACAGAATCTCGCCAGGGTGACAAAGAAGGAGGGGGGGGAATGCTCTATTTTGCTTTTCTTCCAGGTTGCCAGTGATGCTAGGGGAAGGGAAGATGAAAAGTGTGTGCCCAGGCAGCGGTGGGGTGCTGGCAAGGGGATAGAGTGACGCTTTTCCGAGATAGTTTAGGAACGGCTGGGGAAATTTATTTGTGATTTCACCATTTATTTCCAGGAAACTTTGGAGGGCTCCTGCACCAATCTGAGGAGAGCCTCAGCAGGCTTGCCCATCTCTGCGTCTCACAGACGTGCTGTCTCTGTAACCCTCCATCAACCTTCTCATGTATACCATAATTTATTGTGCCCTTTGTGTAGATGGGGAGCTGAGCCTTGCCTACAGAAACCTAGTGACCTCTTAGGTAGACTTGAGATTTGAACCAGTGATTTCTTGACTCAGGGTTCATTCTCCTAGCCACTATGTTGCACTTCCATTTACCTGCTGGTATCAAATGCATGCAAAAATCATGGCATGTATTCTGGGTGATGACACTCCCCCACCCCCTTTTATTACATTTTCATTTATTAAATTTATATCCTGCCCTTCCTCTCAAAGGAGTCTAGGGTGGCAAACACACCAGTGAAAAAACAAATGCTATTTAAAGCATTTAAATGCAATTAAAAGTATCCAAAGAACATTTAAGAGCAATAAGCACAGTAAAACATTAAACAGATTTTTTTTTTTTAAAGGATGTCTTTGGCACAGACCCACTGAGATATTCAAAGAGGTTGGAATGACCCTTTGCTTTGTGTTTAGTTCCTTTTATTGCCTTGGATTCCATCGTATCACACAAGTATTTCTAAAACGTTGTTTCCCCTTTGTTAAGTCTGGGGTAAAGATGTGACCTCAGAGTTGTTCCACATGCTTTCTTAGGTACGTTTGCCTGAGGATTTTTGCTGTCAGTCTGTCGAGCTCCATTTAGCTAGTATGGAAGAACATGTCTTATCCTCCTTAAGCCAGATTAATGCTGTCACTGTATGAAGTACTTCAACAACAGAGCGTACCTGCAAACAGATCTGCACAAAGCGAAATGACTTACAATGAGTTGCAGGGCTTTGTTGACACTGTAGCAGTCCTGGCATCACCAGCCAGAGCTGGAAATGTCCCCTGTCTGAAATACTGGAGAGTGTGGACAATACTAAGTTGGAAGGACCAATGATTTGATAAAAAGTCAGCCTCCTATGCATAACTGTTGATACCTAAGCTTTCTTTTTGCCATGTAGTGGAATTCTATTCTGGGTGCCTAAAGCTGGTCTAGCAATGCAGAATGCTATCAACATTTTGTTGGACTGTGTGGCAAATGCCCCACTGGTTTCAAATAAGATTTTTTTTAATGATTAGCAGTACAACCCCAGGGACGCGGGTGGCGCTATGGGTTAAACCACAGAGCCTAGGACTTGCTGATCAGAAGGTTGGCAGTTCGAATCCCCGCGATGGGGTGAGCTCCCGTTGCTTGGTCCCTGCTCCTGCCAACCTAGCAGTTCAAAAGCACGTCAAAGTGCAAGTAGATAAATAGGTACCGCTCCAGCGGGAAGGTAAATGGCATTTCCGTGCGTTGCTCTGGTTCATGCTGGCCACATGACCCAGAAGCTGTACACCGGCTCCCTCGGCCAATAATAATAATAATAATTTATTATTTGTACCCCGCCCATCTGGCTGGGTTTCCCCAGCCACTCTGGGCGGCTTCCATAGAAACCAAAAATACACTAAAATATCACACATTAAAAACTTCCCTGAACAGGGCTGCCTTAAGATGTCTTCTGAATGTCAGGTAGTTATTTATCACTTTAACATCTGATGGGAGGGCGTTCCACAGGGTGGGCGCCACTACCGAGAAGGCCCTCTGCCTGGTTCCCTGTAGCTTTGCTTCTCACAATGAGGGAACCACCAGAAGGCCCTCGGCGCTGGTGAGACGAGCACCACAGCCCCAGAGTCGGTTACAACTGGACCTAATGGTCAGGGGTCCCTTTACCTTTACTAGCAGTACAACCCAGGCTTCCCCTCCCCCCCCCCCCGGAAATCACTGAAACTCAGTTCTGACACCTCTCAGGTGGACACCATTGCATCCCAGTGATCAGGGATGATAGGAACTGTAGTCCTAAAACAGCTGGGGGCACAAGTTTGGGGAAACGGTGTGCTGGCCCTTCTCACATTGCCGACAATCCTGTTTATGTCTGAGTAAGGAGCATGATTCCCCACTTAGACCTTTAGCATTGTGGACATTTCCCTATGCAAAGATTGAAAACATGCAGACTGACTTTATATATATTTGCAGAAGAAGCCAGCTGCTGATCAGTATCAGTTGCACCTCTCCAGAGCCAATCAAGAATTTGCCCCTCTGGCTCAGTGAAAAAGGCAGCTAGGCCACAGACTGGTTTGTGACACAGCAGCAACCTGTATGTACCAATGAATGAACCATCGCAGGCAGAACTTCAGTATCCTCGCGGAGCACAATGCCTTTCATTGTAATCAGTCAGATATTCAGCTGCCAGTTGCCAAGTGTGGAGTAATCATACAATGAGAAATCAAATGCTGTGCCTGCATCCCTCAGAGGCTGTGTAGCAGGTGTCTTTTAAATGTGTGTGCGTGTGCATGACACACACACAAATCCCACACCGTGGTGGGTATTATAAAAACAACAACATGGATGCACAAGTGCAGACTGCTTGACAATCAAAAGAACAGCACGCTGTTCACAAACCAGCAGGTAACCACCACTATTGTGTTTGTACTGTCACATATCAGCAGGGCTTCCCCTGCGACAAGAACAGATGAGTTTTCTGCTGTTCTCCATAGCGCTCCATATCTATAATGTTTAATTCATCATTTTGGGGAGAGATAGCTTCATTAGCCATTGCAGCATCTTGCTGGAAGGGGTGTACGTCCAGAAAAAAAGTGCCAAGCAGTTTTAAGTCGAGATGAAATCAGTAGCACTCAAAAGCAAGGCTTACCTGTATATACTGCTCATTTCATGGAGAGATGATAGCCTGGGATGAGTGTTGTAGAATGAGGAGTTTGTACAGGAGAGAGTACACAGCCCTGGGGGTTGTTGGCATTTGTCTGTCTCAAAATAACAAGAGAGTGAGCCTCCGGGTGTGAAGTCAAACTGCTGCGTTAGCAGCTCTGAAGTGACCTCCCTAGGGTGTGAGCCCAGAAGTGTGTATGGAGTTCCCAGGCTGCCCAGATGACAAAACTCCCCCTTAGCCTCGCTGATGTGGTCCAAAGGAAATGAGAGCAATACATTTGGCCCCAGCTTGGCTGCAAGAGTTGCCAAAGGAGGCGTACAAGGAGCCATTTAACGATTTTAGGAGCTCCACTTCGGATTTGTGTAGGGTTTACTCCTTAGCCCCTTCTTCTCCCGCAAAACAGTAGAGGTTAGGATCAGAGTTTTCCTTCTCCTAGAGGAGCTCCCTTCCCATGTTGATGAGCCCCACCAGCGCCTCACCCCCTCTACAACACATGCAGAAACTCACTTCTTGACCACTGGGCCCACTATTGGTCTCACCCACTCAACCTGCCAGAGCCTGTGTTCACATGGATGGGAAGTCCCTGACTCACTGAGGGTTTGAGACCCCATTGGCTACCCTCACCAGCCTGTGTATGGGGTGTTAAAGGAGGGGTAGTTTCTCTGGTGGTGGACACTTCATGCTGCTTCTGAGATAGTTTGTCCACCTTTGGTGTCGACCCTGCACTCAGCTCTCACCTGTGGCTCCTAGAAGCTGTCAGCATGTGACGGCAGCCACACCCCATGAACGGAACAGCTCTCCCGGTATGACCCGCGGAGGACCTTAAGGTCCATAAATAGCAACACCCTAGAGGTCCCGGGCCCTAAGGAAGTCAGATTAGCCTCAACCAGAGCCAGGGCCTTTTCAACACTGGCTTCAGCCTGGTGGAACACACTGTCTCATGAGACCAGGGCCCTGCAGGATCTGATTTCTTTCTGCAGGGCCTGTAAGACAGAGTTGTTCCACCTGGCCTTTGGCTTGGAATCAACTTGATCCCCTTCCCCTCTTTCCTTTTTCCTTTCTCCTTCTTTGATGGAACTTCTATTTGGGGACTTCCCTGGCTTTTTTCTGGCCCACGTAGGAGCAGTCTGGATAGTTGGCCTTGGTGAAAATTTGACGTTTTCATCCCCAAAAAGTTTTTGATTTGAGTTTCTACTGAAATGACGCCACATTTTAATGTTGTATTTTAATCTTGTTTTTAAGTTGTATTTTAATCAATTCTTTTATACTTGGTGTTAGCCGCCCTGAGCCCGGTCTTGGCTGGGGAAGGTGGGGTATAAAGAAAAATTACCGTCTTTTTTTTGCCCTATAGGACGCACTTTTTCCCCTCCAAAAATGAAGGGGAAATGTGTGTGCGTCCTATGGGGCGAATGCAGGCTTTCGCTGAAGCCTGGAGAGCAAGAGGGGTCGGTGCGCAATGACCCCTCTCGCTCTCCAGGCTTCGCGGACCTCTCCGCAAGCAGCGGGAGTGCTCCCGCTGCTTGCGGAGAGTTGCTTGCACGCCGAAGCCTGCGCGCGCTGAGATCAGCGCGCCCAGGCTTCGCGGACCTCTCCGCAAGCAGCGGGAGCCAGCGCTGGGCTCCCACGGCTTGCAGAGAGCTGCCTGTTTGGGGGCTGGGGTCGGGGGAAGCTCGGGCCTCCCCCGCCGCAGCCCCACGCCTGGGGGGAGAAATAATTTTTTCCCCTGTATTTCCCCCCCAAAAAACTAGGTGCGCCTTATGGGACGGTGCGTCCTATAGGGCGAAAAATACGGTATTATTATTATTATTATTAGGGGTGGGGTAGCAATAACTTTAGAAGTAATACCCAATGGTGGATTTGTTCTTCTGGTTCCTTCTGATTTTTAAACAGTGCCCCCTATCTACTGCAGCTCTGTTTTAGAGTCCCCATACTTCACCTTGCACATGCAGAAATCGGATTCAACCCAATTGTTTTTTTAAATAAAAAGGTTTATAACCTGCCCTTCATCCGAGTGGCCTACACAGGGTTATCCCACTTCCTCTTCACAGCAACCCTGGGAGGAATGTTAGGTTGAATGAAAGTGGCTGGTACCTGTTGAGTCTTCACAGCTGAGCAGAGATTCACATCAAGCTCTCCTTTGTCCGGGTGCACGGTTCTAAACTGCCAGCACCACACAAAAGAGCTCAGGGCAGTGGGGAGGGGGCAGGGAGAACATGACTTCAAGAAGAAAATATGCGGGGGCAGTTTTGTGGTAGTGGCCGCTATATGTAATCATATGAGTACAGGGGAATCCTTGCATACATGGGGGTTACGTTCCGGGTTGCCATGTGCGACAGTGGGACACATGCAAGTCAGTTCCAGCCTGCTCCACTCCTGCCCTGTCTCCTTTCAGCACCAAAACCAGCACACACACATCAGCAGTCGTGTTGTGGGCTGATCACATGCGAGTGGGGAGGCCCCTGTATATTCAGGAGGTAGTAGCCACATCTATTTCTCCTTGGCTATAAGGTAAAGTAATGGTAAAGGACCCCTAGACGGTTAAGTCCAGTCAAAGGTGACTATGGGGTTTACAGCACTCATCTCGCTTTCAGGCTGAGGGAGCCGGCGTTTGTCCACAGACAGCTTTCCGGGTCATGTGGCCAGCATGAATAAACTGCTTCTAGTGCAGCAGGACACCATGACGGAAACCAGAGCGCATGGAAACACTATTTAGCTTTCCGCTGCAGCAGTACCTTTCTATCTACTTACACTGGTGTGCTTTCAAACTGCTGGGTTTGACCGAAGCTGGGACAGGGCAGTGGGAGCTCACTCCATCATGGGGATTTGAACCACTGACCTTCCGATTGGCAAGCCCAAGAGGCTCAGTGGTTTAGAACACAGTGCCACCCGCTTCCCTTGGCTATGTCCACCACTGGCATGTAGGCCCTAAAGGGTTAGACAAGAAGGATTGCATTCCTTGGGCAGAGTAAAGTTCTACACCCTTCCCTTAGAGTTAAGACAATATATAATGGGCATATAATCCTTAACTGTTCAAGGGTCACAGTTTAAGGAATACTCAGAGGCAGACATTGTCTATTATATCTGCTAAGTCAGGATTGTGGGACTCCAAGCTCTCAATGGCCACAGGACGGAAGCGCTGGGCAGAAACTTCCAAGCCAGGGAGACAGGTGATCAGGAGGTACTATCCAATGTCTCCAGCAATATAGATGATATATAGATAGATAGATAGATAGATAGATAGATAGATAGATAGATAAGGTAAAGGTAAAGGGACCCCTGACCATTAGGTCCAGTCGTGGCCGATTCTGGAGTTGCGGCGCTCATCTCGCTTTATTGGCCAAGGAAGCCAGCGTATAGCTTCCGGGTCATGTGGCCAGCATGACTAAGCCGCTTCTGGCAAACCAGAGCAGCGCACGGAAACACTGTTTACCTTCCCGCCGGAGCGGTACCTATTTATCTACTTGCACTTTGAGGTGCTTTTGAACTACTAGGTTGGCAGGAGCAGGGACCGAGCAACGGGAGCTCACCCCGTCATGGGGATTCGAACCGCCAACCTTCTGATCGGCAAGTCCTAGGCTCTGTGGTTTAACCCACAGCACCACCTGTGTCCCTAGATAGATAGATAGATAGATAGATAGATAGATAGGTATCCAGCAATATATGGAACCATTGCAGTAATCAGGTGCACCATGGTAAGAACAAGCAATACCAAAGATGAACACCATGTAGACATCAGCTTAAGTATGAAGCCGAATTGGTTCAAAGAAGCACATTAAAACGGCTCTCGTTTATAACTGACAAAGCAAGACATTTTAAAATTAAAATCACAGTAAGTGACTCACCTTTGAAGCAACAGTGTAGCGCTGCCTTTCAACACAATGATTTAGAGCCTCTTTTACTTACATAAGTTATTCAATTTTTAAAGCTTATCCACATTTATGTAACCAAATGTGTGTTCCAAAATTCAGATCCTTCTGTGGCTTATTTTGTTGTCGGAGATCAGAGCTCTGCTCCAGCTGACAAGATATATAATTAACCATACGAATACAAAAGTAGGTCTCTGTGCCTCAGGCTCTCCAGGCCTTTTCTTCTGCAAAAACATCAGCTGCAAAAGTGACATTACTTTTGAGGCATTCATTTGAGCTACTCTGAAATTATTCCATTCCGCTCCCTTAGCAAGGAGCGGGGAGGTGGTTGATTCCAGATAAAGGACCTTTAGCACAAACTCACCAAAGGAGTGTAAAATGTTAAGACGGAGTTTAATTTTAATGTGTGGAATTGGATTTGTAATTTACGGATCTAATTACTCATAAAACTGTTCTGGGTCACAGGGAAAGGATAACGACCAAAAAACGAAATGAAAGAAGCTTGCCTGGAATGACATATTGCATGGGAATATCATTGCAAGTTACAACATATAAACCAGAACATCAGCTATAGGGGGAAACCCAGAAAGTATTTTAATTTTGCATGTAGCTGTGCCTAAAGATCATTAGCAACTGCAATAATTACACCATAATCCTGTCTGATGCATCAGCAAGTTCTATGAAGTATTTACAAATGTGAAGTAATTTCTGATCCAGTGCAATGCATTTTCGCTCCATTCTGTTGACTGGAGAGCAGTAAAGTGTTCCCTTAGCCAGTGTTACATGACAACATTGCAGCGCTTTCCACAGTTGTGGCTACTGTAAAATTGATCCACAGTCTGTCTTTACAGTCAGAAGGACTGGAGGCTGTGATCCAACTGGGACCTCCACTATATGCATGGAAGATCACACTGTTGTATATTTCTTAGTTGCTGCCACCTCTGTATTCAAAATCATTAGCACAGAATCATTGCCCACAGGGGATGGGGGGTGGGCAGACAGAACAATCTGCTTAGCAATACTTTGAATTCCTGTACAGTGGAGCCTCGGTTGTCGAACGTAATCCATTCCGGTAGACCGTTCGACTTCCGAAATGTTCGACAACCGAGGCACAATTGCTGGTTGGCAAATTCCTTTTTAAAAATGGAGAAATGTGCCTCAGAAGCTGTTTGTCTTCCGAGGCATGTTCGAAAATGGAAGTATTCACTTCCGGGTTGTCGGCGTTTGGGTTCCAAATTGTTCGGCTTCCAAAGCGTTCAACAACCAAGGTTACACTGTATTCACAACCACCGGGGCTAGGAACCAACTTGGCCTTTAATTTAGAAAGTGTTTCATGAGAAGCTGAATTCTGCACCTTGTAAAGATAAAGGTAAAGGGACCCCTGACCATTAGGTCCAGTCGTGACCGACTCTGGGGTTGTGGTGCTCGTCTCGCTTTATTGGCCGAGGGAGCCGGCGTACAGCTTCCGGGTCGTGTGGCCAGCATGACTAAGCAGCTTCTGGCGAACCAGAGCAGCGCACAGAAACGCCGTTTACCTTCCCGCCAGAGCGGTACCTATTTATCTACTTGCACTTTGACATGCTTTCGAACTGCTAGGTTGGCAGGAGCAGGGACCGAACAACAGGAACTCACCCCGTCGCAGGGATTCGAACTGCCGACCTTCTGATCGGCAAGTCTTAGGCTCTGTGGTTTAACCCACAGCGCCACCTGCGTTGGATAAATTTAAAAGCGTTCTTACACTGGAGGCATCCCTCCCATAATCCCAAAAGAAAGCGATGCCAGCTTCAAGTGAAAGCAATGCTTCTTATTAGACACGTGATTTCTGCTCACCACTCAAAGGATCACAGCAATCTTAGCCGTTGCAACCCAACATCCTTATCCTGAACCAATCAAAATTATTTAGATCTTCAGCTCAGCCCTCGTCATAATACCATGTGATTACATAGAATCATTTTCAGTGCTATTTTTCTAGAAATAATGGCGCTGCAACTCACCATGAACATCTCCCTTGTTCTCTTACAATGGCAATGGCACCCATCTGAGAGGTGCCGGAACTGAATTCCAGCTGAAAAAAGCCCTGATCATTTTTCAGTGTCCTTCTTTATTAAGACTTTGACTAATTTTCCTGCTTACTAAATATCCCCCAGCATCTCCTTTCATCGATCTTCAAAACAATTCAAGATAAATTTCAATTTCCACGCCTAGCCGATTCTCCTTTTCGTGCTCACAATTGACGCTCAAAGATTCAAACAGGAAAGCCTGCAGTTTAGCACTGAATCAGAACAAACAGCAATAGGATTTCCCATGAGTTGCTGTTTGTTCTGATTTAGCATTAGAGAGCGGATTTTCTGGGTAAAAGCAGAGGGAAAAGGGCAAAACCGCTCAGATCTGTGCCTAGAAAGCATGGGACAGGCGCAAAACTGCTTGAACCCGTGCTTTCTAGGCACAAGGCAAGCAGATCTGTGAATGAACCCTGTGTGCTTCATGACTAAAGAGCAATGTGTAAAAGCTGTAACTAAATAAGGGGTAGGCCCCTGTGCTTTTGAGAGGAAGGCAAGCTGACTTTTTTATATCCTTCGCCTAAAGAGCTGCCATCCGTAGAGCCAGTATTCGTTGACCTTTTATTGTCGTGTGATCAAGACTGTAATAATCAGTGCAGACCTTTTCAAGTTAAAAGTACCTAAAATAAGCAGCCAGTTACCAGGAATCAATTTCCTGAACATGGGCAAAGCAGCTACTTGTCAGAATAAGCTGTGGCCCTGCTCATCACTCCTCGTGGTTTTTAAATGGACATAAATTGTTGCTATCCTTAGGAAAATTAATGGGTCCTAACATTTCACCCTACTGCTTGTTTTATATTACTCGCACATCAAGATGTTTGAACAGGTTTGCAAGACTTCAATTTAATTTCCCCTCTCTTGTTTTAAGTGCCTTGCTACCTGGGAGTCCTTCTTGACATCTCAAACAGACATTCGCTTGGAAGAACCTGAAGATCAGCATTGACTTCCGCCAGCAAGGACCTGTTCCTTAATCTTCTTCCGAAATATGTCTAGCCAAAGAAGTTCTCAGCATATGAGATCAAATCCATTTTTCCATAGAGCTGTTAAAATTCTGTAACATGTAGAAAACAAACCTCAGGTATTCTACAGTCCTGGACTATATTTTGAATCATGGTCTGTATCTATAGAGGAGGTGAGGGTAGTGTTTAGGATGTATTGCTAAACCATGGTTAATGTTATGAGGATGAGATCTTGGAAGACATTGGAAGGTTTTGATTAACCACATTACCGTATTTTTCGCACCATAGGGCGCACTGGACCATAGGGTGCACCCAGTTTTTTTGGGGGGGGGGAATCAAGAAAAAAATCTTTCCCCCCCCCAGCCCCAAAGAGCAGTGTACAGGCTGCGCACAACCTCTCACTGCCGGAGGGGTTGCGCGCAGCTATGGAAGAAGCCAAGGCAGCGAGCGGGATGGATCCAGCTCGCTGTTTTGGCTTCCCCTTTAGCCCCGTGCAGCCTCTCCTTGCCGGGAGACGCTGCACAGGGCTTTCCTGGCTTTACTGGGAGGTGGGGGGATTCCCTCACCTCTCCCAAAAGCCCGCAGAAGCCGCGCAATCCCTTTAAAGAGATCATGGCTTCTCCTGGCTTTCCTGGGAGGTGGGGGAAGGGACTGATGCGGCCAGTCAGTCCCTTCTCCCTCCTGGGGAAAAGCCCGCAAGAGCGCACGGAGCTTGTGTGCGGCTCTTGGGGGCTTTTCCCACCTGCCTCCCCCCTGCATTCGCTCCATAGGACGCACACACATTTTCCCTTGCTTTTTAGGAGGGGAAAAGTGCGTCCTATGGTGCGAAAAATACAGTATGTCATAACCCTAAACTAAGGTTTGTTAAAAGCATCGTTTGGTTATTAAACCATGGTTTGAAGTCGGTCTGTTTCAGCTAACCATAGTCAAGATTCACCACGGTTTGTTGGGTTTGGATGATAAGCAGCAGTTAATCAAAAATGGAACAAAAATGCCCAAACTCTCCCTCATGGCTGTGCTGGAGGAAGGAGAATGCAAGTCTTATAACACTCATAACACCAAATCATGGTTTAGCACCGGATCCAAACTGAGTCAGAGTGGGAGCGAGATCTGCTTTTATTTTTGCCAGTTTTGTGCATTTATCTGGTTTTTCTTTTTAAATACCCTGTAATTTGGATATAAAATATTTTAAATATGTAAAAATAGCTCCATTTTAATAAATAAAGATTAAGACGATTTTTTTCTCTCTCTCTTTATGCTCATTGGTGCAGCCTGTTTAACTGGCTTTGGGTATTTATAAGACTTCAGAACAATCGCTGAATAAAATCTTTTCTTGGTAAATGTATTGCAGCCAAGCTTTCACTAGATGGAATGCGGATGCCGCTAACGGCAGATTCAACACCAATTAGTCTAACGTGTCTGACACCAGGATTTTTTTATTTTTATTTTTAGATTGTCAGACTACTGTGTGTGTACGTACGTGTGTGTGTATGTGTGTGTGTGTTTGCACGCTCACACGCAGAAACAAATGATGTTATTCTATATTAATCAATATAAACAAGGCTCGTACACTTTCATTATTGCTAGATCAGCCAATTAAAGTGGTGATTAATTGATGGTAAATTTTAATCTGCACAGAAGCTTCTATCCTGGTGGGTTGGAACCGCAACACTAGCTTAGCTCAGTTGGTAAAGCATGAGACTCTGTATCTCATAGATTTGAGCCCCATATTGGACAAAGCTTCCTGGCTTGCAGGGGGTTGGACTAGATGACCTTGGTAGCCCCCTCACACCTCTTTCTACCACCTGTTACCGGGATGCTAGGCATTGTGGCTCTAGCCCACCAGGAAAACCGCTTCTGAATCTGCAAGTTAAGAACACACTCTTTCCCTTTTTTAAAAGGGGGGGGGGGTGTTTTCCTAGTGTGTTGCACAAATCAGGGAGGTGATGGACAATGGTAGTTTCCTAAGAGCAGGTGGCCATTTTTGTTGATTACATCATAGCACATTTCACATTTGCTTTAATCCGCCCACTAGTCAGGTTTCCCTTTTGTGTTACATTTTTTAAATTCGTACTTCTGCTTTCCTTATCCAGCCGAGCTGTAAATTATGGAAGGAAGAATCTCACAAGTAGTCCATGAACACAAAGCTCCTTCACATCACAATACTGTCCATTCTATGATCTTCCTTCTTCTAATACTCTTATGTTAAGTATGCCAAACAGTTCTTGTTTCAATAATTCATTTATAGTTTTACTATATGGAGGCATCAAAATGCCACTAACCTCCCCCCCCCCAACATATTATGTGGTTATATACTTTATATTACTTTTCAGGAGGAATCTTTCTGGCAATTTATCACCCATTGAGCCCCATCTCTGGGGATGCATTTCTTTAAGTATTCTTGGTTGTCAACATTTGTTTTCCCTCAGGCCACAGCTCATGCATCCCAAGTGCTCTGTTAAAATCTCAGCCGCCTACTTATTTGGCTGGAAATGTCCTCTTTTTTTATATAAATATTTATTAGAGTTTTCAATTTTATACAATCAAAAAAGAAAAAAAATATTAAAAACAAATCAATTTCAATATCAATTTTCAATAACATATTTCCTTGACTTCCTCATACCTCCCCTTCTTGTTTTCTAGTTCAGATTGTTTATCCAGCAAATCCTAATCTCTTAACGTTCCATTTAACTAACAACTTATTTTCCAATCAACTTCTTAAATTTTGTAACTTAAACAATATTTATACCAATTCTTTTTACCATAACAGCTAGAGACCACATAAATTCAATCCAGCATCTTTCAAAGTTCATTAATTTTGCAATGTTTCTGTAAATAGTCCTTAAATTTCTTCCAATCTGGAAATGTCCTTATGCTTTACCTGTTTTCTTTAGATGACTGCTGGTGAACCGTTTTAATTACTTTTATTTTTATTTAAACGAGGCCGAAGCAAAAGGGCGTCTGCAGTCTTTCCTGGAAGCAGGCCTCACTGAACAAAGTGGAACTGACTTCTGAATAGGGATGGGGAATAAGTTTGATTTGGTTTAAAGGCAAATTTGCACTTTCTGAAGCAATACGGAGATTGAAAACACAATCCTTTTCAAGTCACACTTTTTAAAGTCACACTCGTAAAAAAGAAAAAGAAAATGCATATGGTAGGGTAAAAATGCATATATTGCATACAAAAATGCCTTATGTTAGGGGATATACAAGTCTTAGTAGAAACAGGCTTTCCCAAATTGTGGATAGTGAGCAATATTGCACGCAAACCTGTATGTTAGGAGAAATTTTCGGGAGGACTTTAAAAACAAGGTATCACATTACTGATATGGAAATGTGGAGAACTGATTTGAGATTGGAAAAATAAGAAATTGCAAGAGCCCCACCCTTATTTCTGTGTAAACATGCATAGAAATGTACAGTCAAGGCTACAAGATGGGATGGTTCCAAATGTACCATTGATATTATATACACAGCTGGAATGATCAGAATTATGCCTGAAACACAAGGAAGAAATGGGGATATGTAGCTAACAGACAAGTTTGAATAATATACTCTGGCCTTTTGTCAACACACTTTTAAACTGCCTATTGTTGGATGGAGGAAAACCACAGAGAGAGTGGTTTCTTCAGGAAGGTATATTTAAATACCTTTTTCATTTCATTATAAATCATCTCCCAGAATGTCTTAATCCTTGGGCATGTCCACCAAAGGTGAAAGAATGTACCTTCAGTCTCATTACATTTCCAACATTTATTATCGGGCAGATGGTAAATTTTTGCAAGCTTGACTGGTATCATGTACCACCTATAAATCATTTTCATTAAATTTTCTCTTAGGGCATTACATGCCGTGAATTTCATACCAGTGGTCCATAACTGTTCCCAGTCAGCCATCATTATGTTATGTCCAACGTCTTGTGCCCATTTGATCATAACTGATTTTACCGTTTCATCCTGAGTGTTCCATTTCAACAGCAAGTTATACATTCTTGACAAATTCTTAATTTTTGAATCTAACAATTCTGTTTCCAATTTTGATTTATCTACCTGGAAGCCAACTTTTTTGTCCAAATTGTATGCCTCCATTATTTGGTAATAATGGAGCCAATCTCACACTTTGTTTTTCAGTTTTTCAAAACTCTGCAGTTTTATTCTGTCTCCATCTTGTTCCAAAATTTCCCAATATTTCGGCCATTTGGCCTCCATATTGAGTTTTTTCTGTGCCTTCGCTTCCATTGGTGACAACCATCTTGGGGTTTTCTTTTCTAACAAATCCTTATATCTTATCCAAACATTAAACAATGCTTTTCTAACAATATAATTTTTGAATGCTTTATGTGCCTTTACCTTATCGTACCACAGATATGCATGCCAGCCAAATGCATTATTGAAGCCTTCGGGCTTCTGATTGGCCACTGGGAAAGCAGAACGCTAGACTAGATGAGGCATTGGCCTGATCCTGCAACTAGATCTTATGTCTGTATGAATATGCTTCAGACTAGTGTGGAAGTACTTGCTGAAGTACTTCCACAAAACACAGCTGTAATTGGATGGTGCATATTGCACAGCTCATTACTATAAAAACATGAAAACAGGACATTTCCCCCCTCTCTCCCTTGAAACCCAAGGCATGCCAACACTCGGTTGCAGAAGAAGCTGAGACACAGATGGGAATGTTTGGCTGTGATTGTTCCACCTCCACACACTTATTTTTTTATTTTATTTTTAAAGATATAACATGCCGAAAGCATATTCTAATGAAATTCCATTATAATAAGGTAGAGCTTGCTGACATTTTGGGGCCAATGAGCCCATTTGGAATCAAGAAAGTGCCATGGGTGCCAGTCACAAAATGGCGACTGCGGAGTTGTGGCGTGACACAAAATGGTTGCCTTGGGGTGTGGCAGAACATGGATTCCAGGGGGCTGTAACTTAACACAGAATATTGACACATTGAAAAGTACAGGGAAAGAAAATGGTACGGGAACGCCCCCTCGTCAATGGGGGAAAGGTACCTGCATTCGCCGCCATCACATTCACTTCTAGAAGCTTCCAGAACAAAAGGTAGGATGTGTGTCCAATCTTGGCATCCAATGAAATGTGAGCATGTTTACAAGTATGTTCACTTGAGGCAAAGCATGCAGCATTCACCCGATCTTTCACCTCCTTCTATTTGCTTAAAGGTTTTCTATCTCTGCTGTGAATTTTTTATCTGCATTTGTGAATTGATAAAACTCTGTAAAAACAGAAAAAGTAATTTTGATGTGACCGTGTGCATAATTGGATAAAGAACTGGAAACCTTGAAATGCGGGCTGGTGCATGGCAGCGGGGGCGGTGCTGAAAGAGGAAGGAATTGTCTAAAATTCGTCTTGGATCGTAAGGTAAATGAAATAAGTTCTCAGAAAGTTCCTTCCCCTCTGCTTGTATCGTCCGGGAGTCACCCACTCCAAAGCTGCTAGAGATTTCGAAGGAGTCATGGGGGCCCAACATGCCTCATTGCCACCTCTATCTTTTCCCAGTCTTAGGCTGCTCAAAATCCCAAATCTTTAAATCAGGGATGGGGAAGCTGTGGCCCTCTGGATATTGGTGGACTCCAGTTCCCATCAACCCCCAGCTAACATGGTCAGTGGTCAAGAACAGGGGTCACCAACTTTTTCAACAGGGGGCCGGTCCACTGTCCCTCAGACCTTGTGGGGGGCTGGACTATACTTTGGGAGAAAAAATGAATGAATTCCTATGCCCCACAAATAACCCACAGATGCATTTTTAAATAAAAATACACATTCTACTCATGTAAAGAGGGACGTGGGTGGCGCTGTGGGTTAAACCACAGAGCCTAGGACTTCCCGATCAGAAGGTTGGCAGTTTGAATCCCCGCGACGGGGTGAGCTCCCATTGCTCGGTCCCTGCTCCTGCCAACCTAGCAGTTCGAAAGCACGTCAAAGTGCAAGTAGATAAATAGGTACCTCTCTGGCAGGAAGGTAAACGGCATTTCTGTGTGCTGCTCTGGTTCGCCAGAAGCGGCTTGGTCATGCTGGCCACATGACTAAGCTGTACGCCAGCTCCCTTGGCCAATAAAGCGAGATGAGCACTGCAACCCCAGAGTCAGTCACGACTAGACCTAATGGTCGGGGTCCCTTTATCTTTTTACAACCTGAGCATGAGATGGCAGGGCTCATAGCATTAGCTGATTCCCGGACCGTCCATGGGCCGGATTTATAAGGCAATTGGGCCGGATCCGGCCCCCGGGCCTTAGTTTGCCTACCCATGGTCAAGATTGATGGGAAAGTGTAGTCCAGCAACATTTGGAGCAACATCTTCACTCCTGAAGGAGCTAGTGTTATTTGTATGAAACCCTGTACAGCTTCCTTACCTATTTGAAAGCTGGATCTGCTGCCCTTTTGGATCCTGCCACCTGAGGCACTCGCCTCACCTTGCCTCATGGGTGAGCCAGCCCTGTGTGCTAGGTATGGGTATCAGCTAGGTGTTTGAATCCTTTCAGTGTGGGTTTCGCTGGCAATCACCCAAGTTGAGGGAACAGACAGTGTTTCTTTGAGGAAAAATGAAAACTAATTCACAGCACACAGAAACTGCACAGGTAATTGCACCTCAAAGATGTGATATCATTTTCCCAAACTGATCACCGCTTTCTTTGTTCCAAAGATTTCGGCAAACAGCAGTGCTTTGAAGGGCTCAGAAGGAAGGGAGCTCGAGCGATGAGCTTGTTACCATGTATTTTGGGGAATTGCTCCATGGAAACATATAAAAGGCATAGTGATTCTCTGGCCTTGCTGGTTCTGACACCCACACCACAAACCCACATGATCCCACTTCCTTCCTTTCCCTTTGTCACTCGCTGGGCCTGGGACCAGAACTGAGCCCTAGCAGCTAAACCATCTGTCTATATTTGTTAGTGATGCTTCTGGAGAGGAGGAAAGGAGAGGGGGAGCCGTGGGAGATAAACAGTTGTTTGTTTTTAAAATGTTCCTTTGTGCATATGCTTTGCAATTCCAGGGTTTACAAAGTACAAAAGGAACAAGTTGGCCAAGTTCAGCAGATCAATATAAATGCAAAACACCTACTGCATTGGCCGAATCTTCAGCTTGAAGAAGTCAGAAATCACAGGACTGTGTGTGTTTTTCTTTCTAAATGATCGTATCCTAAAGGTGCAACGATATTTACTGCGTCTGAAGAAATGCGTTTGAAGACAGCTTAAATAAATAAAGAGTTAATGCAAATATTCCATTTAGGAGCCTTTCGTTTTAAAACCAATATTTGCTTCCCAGTTGAATTTGTATTTGTCAAGCTCTCTTACCACTTAATCATCTGAATCCTTTTTGTTTGAATTACTTCATATAAGGATATTGTGTCTCTCGTTCTATTTTGTCTTGTGATGCAAAGGTTGCTATGGGAATTCTCCTGTTCCATTCCCTCAGGGAGCTGGAGCTTGCGGTTCGCACCAGATGATGAAAATGATTGGTTTGTACAGCCAGCTTGGTACTATGACCTTCCAGCATGTGCTGAAACCAGGAGAGACATGCGTCCCTGCAATTTACAGCTCAAGTTCTTTAAACGCGTCCTTTTCAATATTGATCTAACATCCGGCAGTGGTAGATTTGTTGAAAGATATGTAGATTTTCAAGAGTCTTGTGTGTTTGGCTCGGAGGCAACATGGATTTCAGCTGCGCATGCAATTAGTTCTTCTCCGCAATCTTATAATGAGGGGACTGCGTCGCCAGAAGCCCCACCAGGGCAAGGGTACAAAAGAACGCCTCCGAGCTAAAGTGTCAAGAGCTGTGTGATGCTTTTGACTTCTCTGCAACTTGGAAGTCATCGCTTCTGCAGATGGGAACCAAAGGAGGGTAAAGGAATAGTTTGCATATTTCACAAAAATCCAAAAACAAGCATTCTATTTAATACATGGATCCTCTGACTACGGCTGGGGGTAAGTTCACACAAGTGGGACCAGTGACAACATTCAGGTAGGTAGCCATGTTGGTCTGACAGTTGAAATATATATAAAAGACAAAAAAATTGTCCAGTAGCACCTTTGTCGTTGTTGTTGTTTAGTCGTTTAGTCGTGTCCAACTCTTCATGACCCCATGGACCAGAGCACGCCAGGCACTCTTGTCTTCCACTGCCTCCCGCAGTTTGCTCAAACTCATGCTGGTAGCTTCAAGAACACTATCCAACCATCTCGTCCTCTGTCATCCCCTTCTCCTTGTGCCCTCCATCTTTCCCAACATCAGGGTCTTTTCCCGGGAGTCTTCTCTTCTCATGAGGTGGCCAAAATATTGGAGTCTCAGCTTCAGGATCTGTCCTTCCAGTGAGCACTCAGGGCTGATTTCCTTCAGAATGGAGAGGTTTGATTTTCTTGCAGTCCATGGGATTCTCAAGAGTCTCCTCCAGCACCATAATTCAAAAGCATCCATTCTTCGGTGATCAGCCTTCTTTATGGTCCAGCTCTCACTTCCATACATCACTACTGGGAAAACCATAGCTTTAACTATACGGACCTTTGTTGGCAAGGTGATATCTCTGCTTTTTAAGATGCTGTCTAGGTTTGTCATTGCTTTTCTCCCAAGAAGCAGGCGTCTTTTAATTTTGTGGCTGCTTTCACCATCTGCAATTACCAAGAAAGTAAAATCTCTCACTGCCTCCATTTCTTCCCCTTCTATTTGCCAAGAGGTGATGGGACCAATGGCATGCCATTCGTGTGCATGCAGGTATCTGAAGAAGTGCACATGAAATCTTACAGCAAGAACAAACTTAGTTGGTCTCTAAGGTGCTACTGGACATTTTTTTAATTTTTTAATATATTTTGGTGACAACATGTCGCCCTACAGTATGTTCCTGTTCAGTGTCCCAGTCACAAAAACCATAGGGCCAAGTCAATGCGACCCATAAAGAATCTAAGAAACAGTAAGTGTTCTTGGCAGAAAAGCAAACAACATGTAGTATTTGCTTCCGGTATTTCTTCACAACATTTATAGACCCCTTTTCAACATCAAGGGTCACAAAGCGGTTTACAAAATAGTCACTAAAAACACCCACACATCAGAATAATGTGGCATTTGAAGCAAAAACCACAGGGGACAATATAAAATTCCATGAATAGGCACAACACAAGTAACTCTTTTTATCCATTATAAATAAGAGCCGTTTTAATGTAGTGCTTTAAACCATTGCAGTGTCATACTGTCTACATGATTCTTACAATGACACAACTGATTATTGCAATGTTTCCACATATGGTGGGATTTTTCCGAATTTGTTTCTTTAAAAACTGGTCAACACCGATCAGAACAATTATTGTTTAATAGCACCTCCGTATTGTATGAGACATCACATTCTGGATATACCTGGGAAACGATGAGAGAGAGAAAATTATTGATGTAAGAAAATTATCAGCTGCTAGTTTCATTCCATAGCTTGGTGACGGCAGTGCAAAAAGCTTTTCTTCTTCTTAAAATGAATATTCCAGCAGCGTAGCAACATGCACAGAAAGGAAGCAACAGTTTCTTAATTATAGGGCAGACGGGCAGCCACAAATGCAAGTTCTATAGCTAGATGGTCCCTTGGGGAAGATGCAATCAACTCGCAGTGGAGTGTTTTCTTGTTTTCGTTTTCTGAATGACATGTTAGACTGTGATCTTGTAAACCGACTTAAAACTTCCAGTTTATAAAGAAGGCCAAATTCCTATAATTAGGATTATGATCTCAACTCCTTCTCTCCCTCCACCCATCCCAGCAAGTCAATCCAGAAGGAAGAAGGAGAAGTTATGTATGGCAATTTCAATTCTGACCTCAAACTGGATAAAAAAGGGGAGGGAAATGTGAGCAATTTTAAAGTCTGCCAGGAGAGAGTGAGTTATTAAACCCCAACGTCTAAATGCTGGCGGTGAGAAATGAAATGAAAATGACATTTCTGAATGGATACTGAATTTCTCAGCATGCAATGTGAGCATCAAATCCAGACTTAGATTGGCTGGTGGGTTGTTTTTTTTCCCCTTTCCCTTTTCCATTTGGTGAAGTTTTTCCTGTCAGTGCTGCTGAATGACTGTTCTGGATCCTACAGACAGCACCGCTCTCATGGGGATTCGCTTGACATGTTGCGCGGCTGTTAGCTTGATGAAGCGTAGACAGGACAGGGCTGCAAAATGACTGCTATTTCCCATCTCTTCCTAAGCCTCTTCCACTGTCATTGGCTGCTGCTACATAACAGTTTTGTTGAACGCGGCATTGTGTAATAGCAAAGACGCGGTTCATTTATCGTTCCATGTCCCAGGTTTGACAGTTCGTTGGCAGGCCTGGAAACTTTTTCTGCACAGAGCCTCCTAGCAAATGACGGGAGCCTAGTATCTGCTCAGTGAGGTGGTAAACGTGCATCTGGAATGTTCCAGACTGGTGCTCCCTGCAAATGGAAAACCAGCTTGTCAGGGAAACGGATTTCCCTTGATATCTGTATTTCTACATGCAGGGTTTTGCGTGTTGAGGTCCCCAAGCCACCCCTCAAAATAATTCACAATTCACACATAATTTTTGTTTAAGGTTTTTGGCATAATTTTGGCCACAACTTTATTAAAATACATAATCTGTGAGTGGTTGCTTAGGCATTGGTTAAGACTATCTGTCCCCCCGCCTGGGACAGAACTGACTTCCGAACTCCCTCAGAAGCCAGTGAAGGGAAAACAATATTGGGGAGCAACGGAGCTGAGTCACAGGCCCTCACCGCTCACCCAACCTGCTCCCTAGGGCTTGCTGGCCCTGGTCCCATTTCAGGGATTGGACGAAATCATGGCAAGCCCCTGGATTCCTTTAACGTAATTCCCTTCCACACCACCATTGGAGGGGCAGGCCCAGCCTATCCTCACCCCTCCTCCAAACAATTTTTATAACCAATGCCTAACCGCAACCTTACAAGTTGTGACGAATTGCTAAGTAGTAGGCAAAAACCAAATGGCACCAGCCAATCAGCCAAATGGATAAAATTCCTGCTAGGCCCCTGCCCCAAAGGCAGACGACCCCATGACAGGCATAGCAAGGTCAACTGGAACTCAGGGCGGGTGGGCAGGTGATCCAATGCACTCAGCGAAAGAGAAAGCAAAAGCTGAGTGCCCCAATATTTAAAACCTTTGGTCCCACCCACCACATTGCAACATGCAATTTGCCCCAGCAACCCGGCCATCCAATCGTTGCCCCAGGCCAGCTCACTTTCACCTGCCTGGCAACATAGGGTTGGCTTGGCAGACCCCACCGCAACACGTGCTCTCATTTCAGGGAGAACACGCTTTATCCAATGCATCATTGCCTTCCAAAATGCAATGATTTAACTCTATCAGTATTTGATCTTTTAAATGATTTTCCCCTATGTTCTTAGCAGTTCTTTTTAATCTCCAAGGTCAGTGTGGAGAAAAAGGCAGAGTAATAATAATAATAATAATAATAATAATAATAATATTTCAGGGGCAAATGCACTCAAGCTACATTCACATGGAAGTTTGTTTCGCATACTCTAACTGAAATTTTCCACATTATATTTGTGCTTTCACGCAACATAAAAGCCACTTCTGGAAATCTAGTAGAGTCTAGTGCAAGTTAGTGTAATGTCACAACTTTGGGGGTGACGTACCAGCATATAATTCTCTCCTGCCATTTTCATGGGTGAATCATGGGGAAACAGAAGCACACATGTGCAGAAAGGGTGGGGAAGTAGCGACGTTGTCCAATGATGTTCATTGTTGTTCCATATGGCACTCACTGGTATGAATGACCTTTAGCAGACATGCTAGTTTGTCAGTCAAAAGGCCTTAGTTCCACAGTGCAACAGGTACAGCAGTGTGAAAGGGACATGAGAAAATGGGACGCTGCAATCAGGAAAAGTAGCACAATATTTCCCACACCTGAATGCACCCCATACTCAGACAGTATTTGAAGACTTATCTGTGCAGCAAATATATGGACAAAATTCTGCAAAAACAGGATATGTAAGATCAGCTCTACTTTCCCTTCTCGCAAGCTCCCAGTTTTCTAAGGAAAAAGGGAAGGTGTATCTGTAACTAGTAAAACTGAAATCATCAAGAATACAGTTTCAGACAGGCTGTGAATGTATTACGTAACACCAGGTAATGCTTGATATCCCCTTTAACTTGGTTTCACACATTCACCCTCCATCAGAAGGGATCCTTGCCTAATCTGAACTATGTTTTATGTAACATTGGATGGGCAGATTTCAATTTAGTTTCCTGTTAAAAGGCTAATGACATGGTGCTCCCACTTTCCCAATTTAGCTCATAAATGAATGCTAAGTGGTTTGATTGCTGCCTAACTCAGCCATGACTGATCTGGGAAAAGAAAAGGCGGACACTTAACAGTCAGTTTTCTTTAGAGAAGTATAGCCTGACCAATGCTAGCAATTATGCTTTCAGGGTGCCCTGATAAAATGTTCATTTTCTTTTTTGGTTTTAAAAATGTGTTGCTATTTTCAGAGCTTTAGCATCAGGTTTTAGCCTCTCCTTAATAAATTAAAAGAGGTAGGCTGCCCAACTTTCGACAGAGTCTTCTCTTAGAGTTTTGGTCCCGGTATTAAACTAGAGATGGCAGCAAATTCCTCCAAAACCAATTGTTCCAACATCTATAGATGCTTCTCTGATACAATGTCAGTAACTGGTTGGTCATAGAGGAAAGGTGGGAGAAACCAGCTGGGGAACCCCTAAGGTAAGAAGGCTCAGAGCCTGGAGATAGTTGGTGGGACAACAATGAGAACAATGAGTGGTCAAAAGGAGAAAACGTTGACAAGGAGGTATCAGAAGCTGAAGAGGTAACAGGGCTTAGTGAGCAGGGAGATTCTGTGGCAGAGAGAAGTTTAAAATCAGAGGCAGAGGCTGGAGCGTGGGATGAGGGAGGCCAGGAGGCAGAGTTGAGTCAGGCTGATTAAGATAAGGTTACCAGATTTTTTTCAATGAATCTGCAGACACTTTAAATAAATAAATACTATGCATTCGGGATGTTGATGCTGCAGCGATGGTAATGGCAGAGGGGCAGCCGCCACCTTGACCTCAACTGCCATGTTTCCCCTTCCTCCGAGGCTTCTATCTCCTTTCTCCATGAGCCTGGGCAGCCCCTGAGTTGTTGATTCTTCAGTGGTGGTGGTGGGGAAGCGGTGTACAGTGGGTCAGGCATGGAAGGTGGAGAAGGAGGGCCGAGAGCAGCGGCGGTGAGGCCATAGGAGCATTCCCAACCCCATTCCTACTTGCGTGCAAGCAGGAGGGGGCAGGGAAGCCCTCAGCTGGGAAGGGAGAGATCCCTGCCCCTCTCCTGCTTGCACGCAAGTAGGAGTTGGGAGGCTGCTCCAATAAGCAGCATGAAGCCTCCCTTCACAGCTTAGTTGCTGGGGTCAGGGAAGGTAGAGGCAGCCCAGAAGCTGCATCTTAGAGCCCCCGCACCACTATCATATGGGGACTTCTGAGCAGCTCCTGAAACCAGCCAGAGCCAACTGCTCCAGGCTGTTGAGACTGCCACTGCTGCTGCTGTAGGACATTAGATGAAATGCTGTGGCAAGACGGGAACCCCCAGTCTCTGTAAATGCTTCATGGTGGGCAAGACCTACCAAAGAAAGGATGCTGTGCTGCACTCCTGTGCAGCTCCTATTTTTTTCTAATGAAGATTTAACTTCACTTACTTTGTGTTATCTACTGCTGGATAATTCCTGCCTAACGAGCACACATGGAAATATCCAGATCTTCGAAATTGGGACTAGAGTGCTTCTCAATCTCATTGCCCACACCTCTGGTATGTAAGCCGAGCCCTGTGGTGGGAAGAAAGATCTCCACCCCCCAGCATATGGCATTTCTCTCCAACATCAACACTGCATGGAAGGGCCAGAGAAACTAAGCTTGGGCTGTTATGGTTTATATTGATTTAAAGCAGGTTTCCCAAACTTGGGACTCCAGCTGTTTTAGAACTACAAATCCCATCCACCATCTTAACCACTGGTCCTGCTAGCTAGGAATGATGAGAGTTGTGGTCCAAAAACAGCTGGTGACCCAAGTTTAGGAAACACTGATTTAAAAGCATTTATACCCATCTTAAGATCATCAAGGCAGCTTACATTTTTACCGACCCAGATCCTTCCTTTTACAAGCTTGGGACAGTGTACATGTGCTTGTTTCATTCATTCCTCCTAACATTCCTGTTTTTCTGACAGACTTTGTTCATGTTCACCTAGTAAGCTCATCACATCTGAGCAAGGATTTAACCTCAGATTCCTCCTCCCCCCCCCCCCGCCGATACATTCCTTCTTTCTTTCTTTCTTTCTTTCTTTCTTTCTTTCTTTCTTTCTTTCTCTCTCTCTCTCTCTCTAACACTCTCTCTCTCTCTCAGAAAGTCTAATTCACCAACATGAGCAAGAACATAGACATGAAAATGATTTTTACTCCATTGGATTAGAGATAAGTTTGGCAAGAGTGAGTCATCCCCATGCTAGGATTTTTGCGGTTGAATTTTCATGACATGCTCTCTTCCTGCATCCTACAGAACCTAGTTACACGGTTGCAATTAATACTTATCTGTCCTCAGTTCCCAGTTTTGACCCATGGAAATCATCTCGGGCTGGTACCAACTGCCGCCTGTCAGAATCGGAGTGTTTTGCAGCACTGACGGCAACGAGATGGATTGTTAAGAACTTGCTTAACAAATATAGATAATAAAATGAAATGTCACGTTTTATTAGGTGCTTCTGTCTTATCTGTCTAAGTGATTTTAAATGCCAGTATGAGAGGAGAGAGAGAGAGAGAGAGAGAGAGAGAGATGGCCAGCCGTGTCCCTTGGAGGTGCTTGCTAAGTGCTACATGGGTTTTTAACATTTGCTTTTCATTAATGGGCTAATTCATCAATGCTATAAACTAGAAGGGAGAGGGAAGAGGTAACAGCTGGAACTGCTGTATGGCACAGAACCGCTCCCCATCTGGGCTCTTTTCCTTACAAGGATAGACCCAGTCACTGCCCAACATCTTCCCAGCTGGTTGCACAGAAGTTGCCCCCCTGTCAATGTAGTATTCTAAAAAGTCATTCATGCTGAAATCCTGTACTCACTCACCTGGGAGTAAGTCTCATCCAACATACTGTGGCTTAATTCTTGTTCGCGCCAATAATAATAATAATAACAACGCAGAAATGGAGACTTCCTGGATGCCAAGACTCTAGTTTGGGTCAAGTACTCTTTGGTGAGAGAACCCTAGCAGAGACTGAAAGTCACAAAATGTGCAGCAAAGAAAAGTTTGGAAATCTATATGGTTAGACCTTTAAAATATGCCTTTCCTACTTTATGCACAGGAGGCCACAATAGCAATCAACATGGATGGCTTTAAAAGGGAATTGGACAAATTATTGATGGTTGCTAGCCATGAAGGTTATGCTCGGCCTCCACAGTTTAACCCCAGCTCTCAATTCAACAGGTATTTATGTATGCCTATACCAGCTTAGGTGTACATATTTGGGTAAGGATGTTGATCGTTGCCATGTTTCTAGAAGTAAAATTCAGGACACAAAATGTGTTGAGCTTTTTTTTTTTTAGGAAACTTAAAGTTGTTGAGCTTTTCTTAGGCAATAAACCTCAAAATCCTGAACATTTTGGCGATTTTCTGAAATTCCCCCGGACGCTAAACAGTGGGGCAGGAGATTAGAAATCATTCGATTTCATTGTTTGTGGGAAAATGCTTTGCTCTCCCCTTCCACTGCATTCTCCCTTTTGGGTATTTTAATGCCATGTGAGAATAACATTATTGCTATTACTCTCCTGAACTTGTTGCTTCCAAATGCTATCTTCCAAACCTAATCATCAGACATACAATGTGTAATAAGCTCTGGTCTGCTTCTGATCTGCGGCTTTGCTCCATTGAGTCAATAAAACTGGCGCATTACTGTGTGCACATCTGAACTAGATCTCTTGTACTTTTAAAAAAATGCATTGGGACAGTAGCTTGATTTTAGCACACTGCAGGGATGGAAAATTTTAGTTTTGTATTATAGGTAGAATACAAAACTAATAGCAGCCTAGCATTTCCTATAACGTGGGTTAGGCTAAAAGCAATGCCCCCCCCAACTGTGCTGTTGCCTCTGGATGGATTTGCATCTGACTGATTGTTCCATTAAGCTCCCAATCTGGTGAAAAGTAATACCAGCAATTTGCACCTGCATAAAAGAATTAGAAGTAATTTTGCTCTCATCTGTCCATGTGCAGTGGCGCCCAAGGAACCTGGCAGGACTGCTAGGAAGTCATGGGGGTGCATGGCAAATGAGAGGTCATCGTTTGTGGCCAGTTGTTTTGCTTTTTTTCCCATCCTTCTCCCATGCAAAGAAACTGCGGACACCAAAGCATTGCAGTTTCACAAATACTCATCCCCCGACCGAAAAGCATCTCCCTATGGTTCAGAAGGGCTCCCTTCCCTCACACTGGCTTCACTGCTAGGAGAAAAATTGTGTGGCCTTCATTTGTTATGGGTTCACTCAGTGGTTTCATGTAGATGCTGAACAGCATGGGGGATAAAACTGAACCCGGAGGAACCCCACATTGAAGGCTCCAGGGCTGAAGAGCACTCTACAAGCATCATCTTCTGGAAGCGAACACCTAAGTAGGACTGGAAGCACCGTAAAGCAGTGCCACTCACCCCTAAGTTGGACAGCCGCTCCAGGAGGATATACAGTGGTACCTCGGGTTAAGTACTTAATTCGTTCTGGAGGTCCGTACTTAACATGGAACTGTTCTTAACCTGAAGCACCACTTTAGCTAATGGGGCCTCCTGCTGCCGCCGTGCCGCCAGAGCATGATTTCTGTTCTCATCCTGAAGCAAAGTTCTTAACCTGAAGCACTATTTCTGGCTTAGTGGAGTGTGTAACCTGAAGCGTATGTAACCTGAAGCGTATGTAACCCGAGGTACCACTGTAATGGTTGATGGTATCAAAAGCCACTGGGAGGTCAAGTAGAGTTAACAAGGACACATTCCCTCTGTCTCTCTCCCAACAGAGGTCATCATACAGGGCAACCAATGCTACTGACCCTTATTTTTGGCCCTTAACTGCATGAAGCCTAAATGCCAACTGAAATGGATCTAGAAAATCAGCTTCCCCCAAGAGCGCCTGCTCAAGAACCTTCTCCAAGAATGTGGCACCAACTAGCTTGAATGTTGGCCCAATGACAAAATTCCTAATGCCTAGCAGCTTGGGCATGAGAGCTTCTCACACACCTCCTTTGGATGAGGGAGCCTTTATTGGGGAACGATATAATTTTCTGTCCAGCTCCCTACCCCCACCCCGCTTCTCTCCTCTGCTTTTTGCAGTAGCTGTTCATCAAGCAGTATTGAAACCCCAAACTTTAGGCAGTGTCTCTGCGTTCAGCCCACTCAAGCTCTAGGGACCAGCAACATCTCAGCCTTTTCAGCTTCATTTCACTACTGGCACTCTTCCCTTGGGCTTCTCTTGGTTCCACCAAGTCCCTCGCATCTCTCGCATTCACCTTCACCTTCACATTCATCTCCCCTTCCTGTAGTTTCACCTGATCAGCCCAGATACATGCAGAAGAGGCAGAAATGCTGGTGCCTGTTTTTAGTGCAGAACACCTGCATAGACTACTCTCTTTCTGTGGTTTAGCATCATTAATTGCAGGTAGTGCTGGCTGAATCAATCAGTTTTGGTTTCTCTCCGTTTCCCATTTTTCCAGTTTTAAGTTATCCACATTTCCATGTTAGTTTGCAAATTTTGTTTGAACAAGGTCCTCACAAAAATGCATTTTAATCTGCATTTCACCTAATACACTCGTATGCAGTTTTGCTTGATATGGATGTTATAGCAAACAAGTTCCTCTAATATTTATTGGTTTGTGGATTTATAAATTGCCTTTTGCACATGTCTCTAGGCAATTTAGTCACGTATTTTTTGTATGTAGTTTTCTACTAATATAAGAATTACTTGCACATTTCTCCCTAACAGATGCATTTTTCCCTACATTCACGTTTTGTTTTGCTTTATTTTGTTTTGTTTTTTTACCATATGACAGTCTGGTGGGGGTATACAATGACAATAGTACCTTGGGTTATTTACTTGGCTTACTGGGGCTACTAAAAGCAATTCAAGGGTCATGAATCCCACCTGCTCCTTCCCAAGAGCACACCTTACAATTTCATGATGTTTATGAAACTTTTCCAGCATTCATGAGACATGAAATCTCCCACAAGCCTCAAGTACAGCGCTTGGACTCCCTTGCCAAATGTTAGCTTATTTAACTCAACGCATCACTGAGAATTTGACGGGTTCTGGGTTGTAGGCGTAAACTTATAAATCCTGGTGTTTAAAATGCTGTCATGTATAATCCTTTTCAAGTTACAGTGACCTTTGGAAGAAGTCAATGGCTAAAGGCCCATCAACATCATCTTGCAACAGAATTACATCCTTTATGCTTTCAACAGTGACACCACAAATCAACAACTTTAGTCAATTCCTTGTCTTATCTGCCATCCAATGGATTAAATACGGTAAATTGGCATATTACAGTATTCTCAATGCCAGTGTTTTTCTGAAACATTGAAGGAAATTGGAGTTTGTTTACTTATTTACTTATGAATTTGCACTTTCATAAAAATATAGCAAGGCCGAATACAACATATACAAATAAATTCAACAAAGATAACCATTAAAAATGTCTGGAAAACATCAACAAATACTGATTGGATTAAATTCCTGTTGTAAAGGCCTGTCACCCTTCATCAGGTCGGTCCAAGTACATTGCTATATGATACATGACATGCTGTTAATGACTCATAGAATACAATCCTATATGCAAAATGCCACCTAATATAATCCAAAATTCAATTCAAATATTCCACCTACATATACAGGCAACTTAATGCTCAACTATTAGGTCAGTTCCTGCCTTGTGAGGGCACTCAGCTCCTGGTGAAATACTGACCTGGTGAAGGGTGATGAAACAGAGATTTTACCTGGATGTCTCGTTGTCAGAGTCCTCCTTGTACACCGTTTTTCAACTATAAGATTTAATACAGAGAATCTGCACTCTGGACTTCAGTACAATATAGTTGAACTTTTGGATGTGGAGGTATTGAAAGTCATTTGTAGAATTGTATATATCACTTCAAGACTGACCAGAAACAATATATATTGTTTAAGCTCATGCCGATCAGATTATTAGTATGTGTTACATTGTGATATTTCGTGTACAATACATTTAGAGCACTCATCTTGTTCTGTGCATGCAAAGCTACCTTTGCATACCTTTAGTGCTGACCTTTAAAGCATTAAACGGCCTTGGCCCAGTATACCTGAAGGAGGGTCTCCATCCCTATCAATCAGCCCAGACACTGAGGGCCTCCTCCGAGGGTCTTCTGCTGGGGCCCTCATTGTGAGAAGTGAAGTTACAGGGAACCAGGCAGAGGACCTCCTCGGTAGTGGCGCCCACCCTGTGGAACGCCCTCCCATCAGATGTCAAGGAGATAAAGGACTACCTAACTTTTAGAAGACATCTGAAGGCAGCCCTGTATCAGGAAGTTTTTCATGTTTGATATTTTACTATGTTTTGTATATGCTGAAATCATCATCACCACCATCATCTTCTATGAACACAGATTGTTAAAAGGTCAGGAGTGGGGAATCTCTGGTTCAGGGATCACATGTAGCCCTCTAGCTGGCCCTTGAGACTCTTTCCACCCTCTTTCTAGGCCAGTGGTTCCCAACCTTTTTTTTTTTGGCCATGCCCCACCTAAGTATCTCTAAAATTCTGATGCCCGCCCCCTGCAACATATAATTCTTATTATTCAAAAAGTGAACTCCTATTCACGTTGAGGAAGCCTAAAAGGCCATTCACTGTTCATAAGTCATTCTCGAATTGCCCCCCTTAAAAATCAAATTGCCCCCCTGTGGGGCATGTGCCCCGTGTTGGAAACCACGGCTCTAGGCCATGCCCCACAGCAGCTTAGTAGAAGAGATGCAGGAAGTTAGCTTCAGACATGTGTCTGAGTCTGGGAGCTATTGAGAGGTGCATCTTCCTCCCATGGCCACATCGTAAAGAAAGAGAGTGAGGAAAGGAAGATAAGAAATACATCACTTCCTCCCTCACCGGGGTGGGGGGTGGGGGTGGAGCTTAACCAACTGAACCAACTCTAGCAATTAGAACTCTGTGATCCTTAACTCCTTCATATACTAACTAGCAAAATATGCACCCAAGGCTCTCCCACAGGAATGTGGCCATCAGTCTGAAAAAAGGTCCCACACATGTTAGGTTCAAATAGCTGGTGCATTTTTAAGAGCATCATTTATTAAATCACAGTACTTTTGCATAACCTGCTCACTGGTTCCCGCTATTAAACCTTATTTTGATCATTAGTCATGGATAACCCCAAACAGCAGGTGATTCCTGAAAAAGCACCACGAATGAACTGCAATGTTTGTCAGTAAGCAGGTGGCTGTCTTTTGATATAGCATTTCTCGTTACTGCTACAAATTAATCAAAGTTTATGTTCAGAAACCTCTGTAATTGGAAGTCAGCAAAATCCGGGGGGGGGGGGGAATCAATGATTCTGCAGCATAAATGCACTAAATGAAGACATAAGAAAAAGCAGACAAGATTAAACCTTGGAAAAGCTATGTATATAACTGTAGCAATTCACCTGACATTGAGGAAAAAATAGCTGTCACAGTTCGTGTCGTAAAGGCAGCTGGAATGGAAGCCAGGCATAAGCCTGCGTTTTGAGATGCACGCGATAATTAGGAAAATGAGTTGTATAGCAATCAAATATGCTTCTAACCATTTCAGGCAGGAGGAGATTTCACAACCAAAATTCATTCTCCAGCACTAATCATGGATTGTTTAGGCTGTAATTAACATAATAGGAAACATTATCTGCCAAAATCTGTCAGCTTGGCCATAAAGTGCAGCCTGACATGCTATACAATTAAGTCTCCTATGATGCTATTATGGTTAAGAATTTTTAAGCTGAAAGCCGATCTGTTTAATCAGATGCTTCCCTGCCCATGCAGGCACCTTCAAAGCAATTTCTCAAATGGCAACATGCCAATAAACTTGATGCAAACTGTGGCCAGGGCTTGGGTGTATTGTCATTGCGCAATCCTGCCAGCACAAGTTAAGACTTTGTTAATGGGTGGGATAGTTGGGTTTCTGAGAAACAATGGGCTTAACTCTCTGGCAGGTATGGGATGTCGCAAGAGCATGTATGGCTTCTACCAAGAACAGAAGTGTCATGGCATCCTGAGCTGGATAACAACCATCACATAGAGCAAATTCTCTTTTTGGGGGACATCATCGCACTTAAACACCACCCAGCTCTGCTGCTGGCTGGAGCCAGACTCAAAATCACCAAACATTGGGAGTCTGCATCTGACCCCTGTAGGGATGGATGGTTTGAGAGTGTGTGCCTTGTCTGAGCCAATCACAGAAGGGATCTAGGAGCAGTTATGAAGTGAGACCATTGTGATGTTGTATCGACACGGTTTACACGCTTTACAAATAAAAATAACACACTGCAGAGCGCCCTGCCCTCAGTGCTGGATTTATGTATAAGCTAAACAAGCTATAGCTTAGGGGCCCACTCTCTTGGGGCCCCCAAAAAAATTTAAAGGCAAAAAAACCCCTTGATGTACATTTCCAAAATATAAGATAAAAAGCAAATAAAATAAAACCTACATACAGCAACAGTGTTTTGTGTTGATAAAATACATATTTTTTTATGTGCAAATGGCTTTAGGTACCTATTAGGTCCATAAATTACCATATAGCATATATTCAACAGAAAAAACAGTGACAATTTGTTGTTGACAAAGGACAGCTGGACATATAAAGGCCTCCATTACCTTTAGTAGCTTAGGGCCTCATCAAACCTAAATCCGGCCCTGCCTGCCCCTCAATGCCACATGCTTGTACAATGGTACCTTGGGTTACAGAGGCTTCAGGTTACAAACTCCGCTAACCCAGAATTAGTACCTTGGGTCAAGAACTTTGCTTCAGGATGAGAACAGAAATCTCACAGCAGCAATGGGAGGCCCCATTAGCTAAAGTGGTACCTCAGGTTAAGAACAGTTTCAGGTTAAGAACAGGCCTTCAGAAAGAATTAAGCTCTTAACCCGAGGTACCACTGTATGTGGCGAGGCTACTTTATCAATACCTTATTGATGATGCTTGGAGAGCTCAGCTGGAAAAGCACAAGACAATCAATTTCAGGGTCCTCCATTCGAGCCCCACATTGGGCACAAAATTCCTTCATTGCAGGGGGTTGGACTAGATGACCCTTGTGGTCCCTTCGAATTCGACATGTTCTATGAAAATGTCCATTTTTGGAATCAATTTTATTAGGATGTCTGCAAAAGTGTATTGAACCTTCTGTTTATTTTCTTCCAACTGCAGTCATGTGCGCCACACAGTCATTGCTCCCTTTATTGCTTATCTTGTTTGTAAGTTGTTGTTTTTGAAAACTCAGTAAAGGATATCCTTTTTTTTTTTAAAAAAAGGATATCACGGCACTCTTTCTAATAAACAGTGGTTCCTCAGGTTACATACGCTTCAGGTTACATACACTTCAGGTTACAGACTCCGCCAACCCAGAAATAGTACCTCGGGTTAAGAACTTTGCTTCAGGATGAGAACAGAAATCTCACAGCAGCAGCAGGAGGCCCCATTAGCTAAAGTGGTGCTTCAGGTTAAGAACAGTTCCATGTTAAGTACGGACCTCCAGAACGAATTAAGTACTTAACCTGAGGTACCACTGTACACAGGAACCCATAATTGCATGGATTTACTTGCCAGCTAATTTATTTATTTAATAACCATTCCACATTTTCTCCAAACCTCAGGGCTCTGCAATTCATCCTTCCTTCCTTTTACCCTCAAAACTACCCTGTTACCTTGTTGCCTTGCAACAAGAAGACTGTCGTACTCAGGTGAAGACTAAGCTAGTTCCCACTTCCATAGTATCCATTTCAGTTCTGAAATTTATCCCGCCTAGATTCAGAAATGGAGCCCAGAAACCGGTCTACTACCTGAATTGTTGTATATGTGAAAAAGACTAAGGTGTTCGACTATAAGACAATCATACCTTGTCTGTTCTGCTGTCCGGTGAAATATAGAGGTGGGAGATTTTCATTTCTTTCTTTTTTTTTTTAAAAAAGCTTGTTATTGAAAACACCTTCTTCCAAACAACTCAATTTGTCAAGCCTGTTGTGACAGTCAAGGTAAGCACATAAGTGATTGATTCCAGCAAGGCTTGAGGGTGGCTTTGAAAAGAAGATGAAATGTTTGAAATTAAGAATAAGCAGAGAGTCACTTTACACCAAAATGCAGACTGAACCTTGGAGGAAGGATGCCTATGCAAATGAGCCCTGTGCTCATTTGTTTTATTTATTTATGAAATGCCTTTGCCATGTATCTCAAGGCAATTTACAAACATGCCATAAATACAGCTAAGAACAGACTAAAACAAGGACAAAAAAACCAACAACTAAAGATGGACTTAAAGTGATACAAATGTTTTCTCTTCTCTGTCCCCAGTGCCTTCACTCACTTCTGATTCAGCAGCAAACCATAGTTTTCTGCTTCATCCAAACTGCATTTTAAGCCAATCATATCTCGATTGGCAAACCACAGTTTGAGTTGGGCTTACAATCCTGGCTGGCTGGAAAACTGGTTTGCATCAACCACAGTTTGCTTGGTTCAGGGCCGTCTTAAGCATATGTGCCGCTGGGGTGCAAAGATCCACCCAGCGCCCCCCAAATTTAGTTTAGCCGTCCCAAGTTAACTTTTATTGAGCTTTTTTTGGGAAAGGGGAAGCCAAGGTTGTTGACCTTTTCTCTAGGAGGGAAATCGCTCACCTGTACAGTGGTACCTTGGGTTACATACGCTTCAGGTTACAGATGCTTCAGGTTACAGACTCTGCTAACCCAGAAATAGTACCTCGGGTTAAGAACTTTGCTTCAGGATGAGAACACGGCACGGCGGCAGCTGGAGGCCCCATTAGCTAAAGTGGTGCTTCAGGTTAAGAACAGTTTCAGGTTAAGAACGGACCTCCAGAATGAATTAAGTACTTAGCCAGAGGTACCACTGTAACTGCTTTTGTTTCCTGACTCGACAGGAATATTTGATGCTACGGAGTAACAGAGCAACGGGGGGGGGGACTTTTGCTCCACTGCTTTTCACTGCTGCCAATCGAGAGGGACCAGTATGCAGTAGGTATACATTTGCCGCTGCCCCAGAATTTGGCGCTCGGGTGCTCTGCACCCCTTGCACCCCCAGGTAAAGATGGCCCTGGCTTGGTTTGTATGTAAGCCATAACTATGTATTGCTCCCAAATGAAAATCAAGAGTGTTAATCAGAGTGTGTGAGAGAAACAGGAGGTGCTACATGAGGACAAGAATTACTCACCTAGTAGATGTCTATATGATTTGCTTTTTGCTGTTGCAATTTGTCTCACACCTTACAACATAATATAATTCACTATGTTGTCTTATCATAATCTTGTCCTTCTTCATCCTCTTGCCCTGCCTTAAGCCAAGCTATTCCCAGAGTCCCTTGTACACGTATCTCCGCAAGCTTCTAATTTACAATGCAATTATGAGAGTAAAGGATGAACTCAAGAAAAACCTACAAATAAATAAAAACGGGTAAACTCACTCAATAAATTATTCATTTCAAATTAGATGTGCTCAACTCTATTAAAATGCTACTCGATTGCATTATTGCTGATACAGAACTTCATTTCATCTCCTCAAAACAAAAGAGTTTATTTGTACTATTAATAAAGAAAATTGCCATAGGGATTTCTGCAGCAATCATATATCTCTGTTTCTCTCAATTATTCCCCCCCCCTTGCTGTATAAAGGTGTACTTCTTTTTCCAAGTAGAAACGTTCTTATCGCCAATCACTCGAAGTCACAGGTAGGCTTCTTAATGAAAGCAATCTTTTTAAAAAATGGACTGGTTTGTTAAGGAACACTCATTTTTCAATAGACAAGATGAGATTCCGAAATGAAATTGCCCTGGCAATGGGCATGAGAGGAACCTCCAGCACAGACATAAAGCAAACCTGTAGAAGCAGAGATTATTATTATTATTATTATTATTATTATTATTATTATTATTAAGATTTATATACTGCCCTTAATTACAAGATCTCAGGGCAGTTCACAGGATAAAAATACAAGGTGAAAACACAAGGAAATAGTTAAAACGAAAACAACAAAGCAATTATACTCCCCTCCCACAAATGAAAATATTGCTCCATAAAGATGCCACATAGGCAAATTTAATCTGCAGTGGAAAACATGTCCAAAACTGAAATTGACAGTCAGACTTTGTGATCACATTGGGTAGCATTCAACAGTGTTATAAGCAATGGACCATTCCCCCTCCTCCCTCCCCCCCCTCCACAACCTCCTAAATCTGTTATGGGGTTTCCCTTAGCCCTCTGGAACAAATTGGTAGAGGGTGCAGGGTCCATGCAGGGAATAGAGAGAGAGGAAATCCCATTGGGATGGCAAGAGTCCATGCACTAATGCAAATATTTAGTTGAATGCCATCCTTGTCCATGCTATGTACCACTTGGGTGAGGAACTTGTGACCCACAAGCATTATTATTATTATTATTATTATTATTATTATTATTATTATTACATCAGCTGTGGGACAGGTAAAGATGTGGCTGGGTTGAAGGAGGGTTGCAGCCATTGGTTGATTGGCAATACCTGAAAAGCCCAGTAGACACACAAACGTACATATGAACAGAGATTAGGGCTGCCTGGGTGTCATGGACCTGCTCCTGAAAATCACATCTCTATCTGAAATAGGCATCTATTAGGAAGGGACTGTAAATTATTGGCGAGAAATGTACTGCATGATATAAAAGGAAATCTAATTGGTAACTGATAACATCCTCTGTCACTCCTGACCCACAAATGCAGAATATTCCAGTTGACTACAAGAATGAGCCCCATTGAGGGGTTCAATTCTCTTATGTGATTAGAACTATTTGAGGGAGAGCAGGGACATGCTGGCTGGCCCTGGACCCTCCATCATGTCCCTCCTGTGGGATACCTCTTATAACCAAAATGCTTAACTCTAATTAATGCATGAAGGGGTTAAGACCATAGAGTAAGCTCTCCTGTTGGCTTGGCTAGCTCACACCCCCTCACCTTGCAAGGGAAGGTTACCAAATGCTTTGTTCTCTCACTTCCACCATGCAAACCTTACCAGTAAGGAGGTCTAAGCTGGATGCTCCAAGTTTAGACCACATAGCTTAAGCAAGCCATATTTGTGTTTCAGGACAAATAGAAACATGTACTACTTTGGAAGTTTTGCTGCCTGCTTTTTCTTGCTGCTGTATGGAAAAGCACATGAATCATGGCTCATGCTCTTCCATCTTGCAACATGGGAAGTAGCTGTAATTCAAGTAGCAAGAAAGGCACTTACTACAGACTTCATTATATAGTCTATGATGGCAGGAACACTCATTTTCCTGGGATTCACATATGAGCCGTATAAGCTCGCATTCTGCGGCGCAAACCTTCACATAGCTTACCAACATAATTCTTAATGCAGCCATATTCCTCCTAGCAATTAAGAAATTCAGAAGATGGGCTCTTTATGAGAGAGAGAAAAGTCAGATCCAACCGTTATTTAATATCTCTGTGGAAAATGAAATGGTGAAATATATCCCCTGCGGTATAATAAACATGGCACTAGAACTCTTGGGAACTGGAACAATATTTTCAACTCCCAAGCTAGCAGCAATATAATAATGAGCGCTGAAATGCAAATCCTGGGAGGAATGGTTTTAAAAATCAAAAGGCCTTAGCTGGGAATATGCCGTACAGCAAACGGCAACCACGGGCTAAGTTCTGAACTCTGCAATTCCATCAAGGATTCGACTGAATCCTCCCCTTTATAATGAGATTCAACAGCATCAATCATTAGGAAGTTTAATAAGCTCGGCAGAGGCTGGGAGTTCATGCTTTCCAAGTGCTCTTGGCAACAACGATCATCGCTCCAAGTTCACAGAACTTGTCACTTTTGGATCCTGTCTCCTCCGACACCTCTCTACGGGACCGTTCTTAGAAACAATCGAAAGAGTGAAAATTCAAGAATCACAACAGAGATCCTTTCCAAATAGCAGGAGCTCCCAAGCCAGAAATCGGGCTGTCATGGTAGCAAGCTGCCTTATGCTAAGTCAAACTTTGGGACTATCTAGCTCACTGCGGTCTATGATGAGTGACAGTGCTACTCTAGGGTTTTAAGCAGCCATCTTTCCCAAGCCCTACCTGAACATGCCGGTCGCATGCTCCTGATGTAACACATGTGACACACATGATATTACACGGGTCAGAAGGAGGCTGTGAGTGTTGACATTTCCATTCCACCTTAAGGAACAGGCATGTGGAATTGTGTGTAACATGCCTGTTTACATTCCAGCACAGTATACTGGGAACTTCCGTTTGTGTATAGCTTTTACTTTTGCTGTTCTCTCCGAGACGACATGAGAGAGAAACGACATGTTTCTTTGCTCTAATTTATGTTTAATAAATCTGTAGTAATAGAATGACTTCACAAGCCTCACGACTATTCTGTGTGCACAGTACACTCTGCTAATAGCGTGCCCTGGCTTTTGAAGCTCGGGTCGCTGATGTATGTCAGAGCACAGGCCGATGGAAGAAGACGGCACAGCTGGGGCTTATCAGCTGGCCTCCCGGGCCTCTGCATGTCGACAGTGAGGCCCAATGAGGCCCAACATCACAATGGGGAGGCCTAGTGGGACCCTTCGTCACCGTGGGGAAACCTTAAGAGGACATCATCACTGCGGGGAGTCCCGGCGAGGCTCTCCATCACTGTAGGAAGGCCCGGCAGGATGGGGGGGGTGACTCAGCCCCGTCCCCACATAATTGGGGAGGGGGCTGAGCTGTCCTCAGCCCAACAGAGTTGGTGCCTAAGTGCCAAGGCGTGAACCGGGGACCTTCTGCATGAAAAGCAGTTGCCTTACCATTGAGCTAACAGCCAGGCAGTGCCCATTAAAATCTATGAATTGATTTGAACACAAACTGGGAAATAAAATGAACACACCAGGAATAAATAACAGAGCTGTCGGGCAATTTTTAAAGAATTTTTAGGTGATTAATAGTCTGGCTTTTATTTAAAGGAATTGTTTTGCATCTTACAAAATCCCAGGATAGATGCCTGTTTTGGCCTAATGAAGAGAATAAGAGGGAACTTTCAGTTGAAAAAAGCACATGCTCCAAAACAGCTGGGAGGAGGGGAACACACACACACACATAAGCAGGTTTTCAGACTCCGCTACTAAGCTGGATGACGAACCACACAGAAAGCCCAGTGCCATGTGCATAGTTACTGTTGCCGATCAAACTTCTGAAACCTTCTAGTTTGCTTTGGTTTATAAATCTGCAATCACACCTGTTAGCTGTTTGGGGATGCATCGGGTGGATTTAGTGCCCGGGAGTTGTATGCAAAGTAGAGCTAAGTAATGCACCCCTTCAGCGCAAGGATTTCAACTTGTGCAACAGGGTTTTCCTCTCCTCCTCCTCCTCCGTGCCCCCTAAATCTGTTTTAGGGTTTCTCCCAACACTCTGGAGAAGATTTGAGGGCACAGGGTGTGGGGTAGGGCAGGAGACAGGGATAAGTCTGCACAAGCAGAAATCCTTGTTTTGATATATATTACTGCCCCAGGGGATTCAGGGATGTGGGTGGCACTGTGGTCTAAATCACTGAGCCTAGGGGTTGCTGATTGGAAGGTCAGGGGTTCGAATCCCTGCAACAGGGTGAGCTCCCGTTGCTATGTCCTAGCTCCTGCCAATCTAGCAGTTCGAAAGCACACCAATGCAAGTAGATAAATAGGTACCACTGCGGTGGGAAGATAAACGGTGTTTCCGTGCGCTGCTCTGGTTTTGCCAGAAGCGACTTAGTCATGCTGGCCACAGGACTCGGAAAATCTGTCTGCAGACAAACGTCGGCTCCCTTGGCCAGTAAAGCGAGATGAGCGCCGCAATCCCAGAGTCGTTCGCGACTGGACTTAACTGTCAGGGGTCCTTTACCTTTACCTTCTACTGCCCCAGGGGTTTCAGATTTAGCATCCACCGGGAATTGTTACCATGGGATAATCTTCCTTATTTGTGCTTTCCCTCACCATTCTTCGGACAACATTGTTTCTAATATAAATCTGGAAAGTGAATGTTTAACTCCAAGAATCCTGTAACTACTACACAAACCTTATCCCTGTCATGGGGAAAATAAATTTTGTTTTTCAGCTGGTTTCTGAAACATATTTTTATTTTTAAACCTCATATGCTTGTGTGACTTGCTAATAAGAAACTAAAAAACCCAACAACCCGTTTTACTCCATTACTTGGCCTATGGATTTAAAGCTTCCAGTCTTTCAGCATATTTTACTAAATCATTCCGTTGCACTGCCTCCAATTGACAAATACGCACTTGGAGGGTTTATCTGAGAACTGAGGCAGCTCCAAATGCATAAAGGGCACTCATAAAAAAAATCAAAGCTAAAATCAATTAAAAACGATCAATAAATGCCCTCTTGGAAGGTTGGTCTGGTTAGTACTATTTTGGGGGTTTATTTGCTTCTTCATGGTGACCCAGTTTTGAAAATGTTATTTTAGTTTTAGTTTACTTATTTTTTAAGATTCTTATGCTGCTCAATAACAAAGGGTGGATGGGCACTTTATCTTGGATACAAAGCCATTACCATGAACTCTAAAACAGAATGAAACCAAGAAGAGAATAAAAACAGATCAAAAGCCAGCAATAGATTATAAACAGCAACAATTTATAAAAATTCCCTGGCGTGTGTTTACTACTTTTTGAAAGAGGTTGTGGTGCATATAAAATTGAATGAGGGAGAAGGGAAGCCACAGCTCCCTGTTAGAAGGAAAGGTCATATTGAATATTTTCAGATGTGGAAAAGAATGGGCAGCTATATCTGTATGCTTACGCTTTCACATTTATATAAATAGTGATGAAATTGGAGGGGAAAATATTCGGGAATCCTATATCTTTGCATGCATATGGCTCTTGAAGTTAACACAACAGCTGCATGAAAGTGGAGGCTGGTCTGTGACTGTCTCTCCAACTGAAAATGTCAAGCAGTGTTTTTTTTTATTAAAAAAATCTCAAAATCTCAAAGCCACACATGCTTTCTGGTCCCATTCCCCTCATATTGTATATTTTCTTGAACTCACAGAAGCATGAGTTACTGTCAATCTGCTGTTCTCTGGCCTCCTGTAAAGTTTCCAGTAATAACTGGAATTTTCTGGAAGACAGTCATTTTTGTGATTGCCTTAATAAAGCCATTGGTTTAAATAAGTCATGCATTATTTGTTAATATATAATCAGCCATTTATTTATTTAATTTCCATACTGCTCTTCATCTGAGGATCACAATACAGTGGTACCTTGGTTCTCAAATGCCTTGGTTCTCAAACTCTGGAAACCCAGAAGCAAGTGTTCCGGTTTTCAAACATTTTTCGGAAGTCAAACGTCCTATGTGGCTGTTGGCTATTGTTTCTGGCATGCCCGCACCAATCAGAAGCTTTACCTTGGTTTTTGAACATTTCAGAAGTCAAATGGACTTCCGGAATGGATTAAGTTTGATGCTTTTGTTTTTGCTATTTATTTTGCATTTTTGTTTATTCAGTTAATTTGTTTTTGTGACTGTGTGGAACCCAGTTCAGCTACTGATTGATTGATGGATGGATGGATGGATGAATGGATGGATGGATGGATGGATGGATGGATTGATGGATTGATGGATTGATGGACTGATGGATTGATGGATTGATGGATTGTGTGACTGTGAAAATGGATAAAAGCCCCCCATCCAAACAATGACTATCATCCAGTGCAGGTAAGAAAAGAATAATAATTTTAATTTTTTTCATCTACAATACGGTCTTATTTATTTTATAGTACAGTACATTGATTATTGTTTCCATTTTATTGATCAACGGTCTCGTTAGATAGTAAAATTCGTGTTAAATTGCTGTTTTAGGGGTTGTTTTTAAAAGTCTGGGGCGGATTAATCCATTTTGCATTACTTTCTATGGGAAAGTGCGCCTTGGTTTTGGAACACTTTGGTTTTGGAACGGACTTCCAGAACGGATTAAGTTTGAGAAACAAGGTACCACTGTATAGCTCTTCCCCTCCTTTGGGGTGTACCTGGCTGTCCACTGCCAGGATCCAGGATCCAAATCATCTCCCTCTGTGCTTTCCCTGGGGGGTTCTTGGTCAGGCAGTTTCCACCACTCCTCCTCATCCAGCCAGACAAGGTGTTAAACAACAAGGGGGATAAAATTGAACCCAGAGGAACCAACCCCACATTGAAGGCTCCATGGGGCTGCCCAAGCACCCCCCTCTAGAAATGACCATCCAGGTAGGACTGGGACCACCACAAAGGGGTGCAACCCACCCCTAACTCAGACATCTGTTCCAGAAGGATATTATTGTTGATAGTATCTAAAGCTGCTGAGAGGTCAAGGGGAATTTACAAGAACACATTACTCACCCCCATCTCAACAGAGGGGCAACCAAAGCAACTAACTCTTACTTTCAGTTCTTGACTGGATGAAATACAACTCCAGTCCTGCATGGGAAGAGCTGTAGCCAGGCACAAGGGAGTAGCCAGGGGGCAGGGAGGGGCAGATCTGCCCCTAAATCAAGTAAATAAACAAAAATACTTAACTAACTGACCAATTGCATCACAGATAACTTGGTTCTGCCCACCCTAACATAAAGCTTGCCCTCCCCAAAATAAATCCTGGCTACGCCCATGGCAGGGCACATGCCAGAGGACAGAATGTCACAGGTTCAATCCCTGGCATTTGCATGTAGACCTGGGAAGACTCCTGCCTCATACCCCAGGGAGCTGCTTCCAGTCAGTTTAGATCAGTGGTCTTCAACTGGTAGTTCACAACAGGAATACTTGTTGTTTAGTCATGTCCAACTCTTCATGACCCCATGGACCAGAGCACGCCAGGCACTCCTGTCTTCCACACAGGAATACTACCACCATGCAAATATATGGTGAAAGATCTTAATACTTTTATAAATAATCTTAAATACAGTCGATCAACCATAGGCATGTTTGGGTCGAAAGTAGGTTCTGGGTCTGAATAGCCTGAAGATACCTGGTGTAGGCAATACTGGCCATTTGTCTGACTTGGTATAAGGCAGATCCTTCTGTTCCTAATGGCAAGATACCTAGAAACCTAGTGACAAGATAACTAGAAACCAGGTAGGACCAACTTTGGATTTCTTAGGAAGCATTCTGTTCTCTTGTTAGTGGTCCACAAGCCATCTCTCCATCTATCAGGGGTGGGGAATTAGTGGTCCTCCAGATGTTGTTGGACTCCAACTCCCATCAGCCCCAGTGAACACTGCTAGTGGTCAGCGGTGATGAGAGCTGTCATCTGGCAACATCCTGAGGGCCAACCCAGCACTGCTTGTGGATTCTCCTTTTTCTCTTCACTCGATGTAACCTTGTCCTTTCCACATCTCCCGTAGTTTGTCTTTTCCAGTCCCCAGACCCCCATGCATTTTTAATTTCTTCTTCTTCTTCTTTTCTCCCGATAATTCAATTTTTTCCTCTCTACTTTATTAAAATCATCAAATATATTGGCAGAATGAAAAGCAGCATCGCTTTCAACAGAGTCTTAGAAGGTGGGATTTGGCAGCCTTCAGATATGCAAGTAATGCGCTGAATTATTAATGGTATTTGCAATGAGAGGTCCTTTCACTGGGGGCTGCTTTGTGCTTTTTGACGATGCCAAGGAATAATCGAGTCTATTCCTTCCCTCATGCTGATCTCAATTATTAACATTTCCCTTCATTAATTTCAGACATATAATATCGGCTGCTGTATGGGGTGACTTTTTTTATTTTGATTCTCTCTCTCCCCTGCCCCACCCTGCACGCTTTCCCTCTTATCACTTTCTAGGTTTTGTTTATTTTGCTTTTCAGGGTCATATATTCTAATAGCAATCTCAGTTCTTCAAATGTTGGTTCCTGTGTGGCCAAGATGGAACCATCCATGCACAGCAGAGAGTTTGCAGCAGGCTCAGAGAAACCAGAAGTTTTTCAGAATTACAAAAAATAATCATCTTTAGGGAGCAGGGAATACCCAAAATAATGAAAACTGAGCATGCTCTGCCACTGTGGAACACTGAATGACTGTTGGTGATGGGGGCAGATACGGATATAATGCAAGAGATGGGGTAAACTGATTTATTTAATACATTTGTAAACCACTTCTCAGGAAAATATTCTTCCGAAAGTGATTTACAAGTCAGATACCGAACATACAGCTCAAAAATGTAACACACCAAGGGAAAAAAATTCTCAAAACAGTATTTCAAACTGTTACTAAAAGCAAAGAGGACCAATGCTATGCTCCCACCTCTGGTGTAAGTCAGGCTTCAGAGTGACCAATGCTGTTTCCAGCAAGTCAGACTGCAATGGATCCAAATAATCAGAATCGCACAATACTGCCTGGAGTCAAGGCCAGTCCGAGTTGTTTTGCAGCCCAAGACAAAGGACAAAATGGCATGTACACCCAGATAGTATTATACATCTAGTAGTGAATCCTACTTCAATGCTAGCAACAGAGCACTGCCCTGCCTCTGAGGGAGATCAGCAAGTTAGTTATAAAGGTGGAGGGGAAGGCGTGAGACACACGGCTTTCTTCTCCAACAGAAGGGTATGGTCAGGGAGCTCAGGAGGGAAACTTGAGGGGTAGCAACACCTCCCAGCATATGAGTTGCCTCACTCTCGAGTTATCCAGACATTAGCTGCTCTACTACCTTTCTAAAGCACTCAGTATTGGAGACCGGGTGACAGTTCCCTCACTCCAAATGAACTCAGACACTCCAAGTGTCCCTAGTTTCAAGGAACAGTCTTGGATTTACAGAATAATAATAATAATAATAATAATAATAATAATAATAATAATAATTTTATTTACATCCCACCCTCCCCAGCTGAGGCCGGGCTCAGGGCGGCTAACAACAATAAAATAATACAACATTGTAAAATCATTTCATTAAAAAATTACTTCAAATCAAATTGATGGCAACCATTGGGCTAGAGTTCTGTGAAGATTGCCAAAGGAGGGAGTCAGGCTGTGCCCTGGCCAAAGGCTTGGCAGAACAGCTCTGTCTTGCAGGCCCTGCAGAAAGATGTCAAGTCCCGCGGGGCCCTAATCTCTTGTGGCAGAGTGTTCCACCAGAAGCCGTCCTGGTTTCTGATTTGACCCCAGAATGTCCTTAGGACGTCCCTATTTTCATGGGAGAAATGTTGGAGGCTATGGAATAGGATGTCTCTCTTTTCATCAGAGGAACACTGGAGGGTATGTGAACTTAATTGGATTGTGTAACAAAGATCTGGCCAATGCCTTCTTTAGGATAGCAGGGACTACCCTGCCCCTCAATACGGCATTCACCACTTCCAGGGTCCACATGCCCAGCTCCCTCTGACAGATTTCAATAGCCAGGAAGAGAGATGCCGGGGATCTAACCTGGGACTTGCTGCACACAAAACAGATGTTCTACCACTGAGCTACAGCCATTCAGAAAGGACTTCCTTGCTAGATCAGACCATCAGTCATCTAGTCCAGCTTCCTGCTTGCAACAGAAACCTGCCATATTCTTCTGGGAGCTCACAAGCCTTGCTTGGGTTTATTTCGTATGAGTTATATTTATTTATGTTTCCTGTTTATGACCCCACAACAACAGAAGAGCCCTCAGGGCACAACCATGAAAGACAAAATTCAGTTCTTAAAATAAAATTTAAAAGCCATCACTGGATACGAGGAATAGGCCAAGACTTGGGGTGGGGGAGAGAGACCCAAAAAAGGGTGATGTGGGATGTCTGACTGAACTCATATGGGTAGAATCTAGCAGAAATTTAGCCACTTCTCTACAATAACCATGCAGAGATTGCCAAGGGATTTTTAAAATGATGACAAAAGGTCAGCTCCCTGACTTTATGTCCCACAGTAAACTAGGTTTAGTCTTGAATGAGCACAGACAAGGTTACCATCTTAATAAACCTCTCATTTCTTGGGAAGGCAGCCTTCTTCAATCTTTTCCGCAAAGAATTGGAGAGGAGACTATGGAATAAATATCCCCGAAGCTTACTTGCTTTAGAGTGAAAGTAATACTTTTCTTTTATTGAATAGTAGGAGATAGATGAAGTCCAGTAATCCTGTTAGCCTGTAGCTCCAAAAGGAACACAAATACATCCTGACACTTTAGAGGTTAAATGAAGATTAGGATTAATATAAATTCCCTTTGTAACTAATTGGTTTTGTTAACGGCTGCACTCTATGGCAGGGATTTTTAAACTGTGTTGTGGGGAACTCTGGGGATTATTGGAAGTTGGTCGTGAAGTTAAGAAAGAAAATAACAAAGGAGAACCAACTTTCCAGAAGGGTCTTTTGCCTACTACTACTGTATTTCACAGGTAAGTAGAAGAGTCTTGGATATATCCTGGGGTTTATTTAATTTTTATTACATTTATGGGCCACATCTTTCTTCCAAGGAGCTCAAGGTGTATATGTGTTTTTCCTCCTTCCTGTTTCATCCACACAACCACCCTGTGAGTGAGGTAAGTTGAGCTGAGAAATGGTGACTGGCCCAAAGCCACCCAGTGAGCTTTATGGCTCAACTTAAGGACTGCTTCTTTCCATATGAACCTACCCAGACCCTGAGATCATCTTCTGAGGCCCTCCTTCTTGTGCCTCCTCCTCAAGAGGTCCGGAGGATGGCAACACAAAAATGGGCCTCCTCTCCAGTGGCCCCCTGTCTGTGGAATTCTCTCCCCAGGGAAGTTTGCCTGACGCCTTCATTATACACCTTTAGGCACCAGGCAAAAACATTCCTTTTTAACCAGGCCTTTGACTGATTTGATTTACATCCTATGCCATTTTAAAATGTGTTTTAACGCCGGCTCCCTCGGCCTATAGAGTGAGATGAGCGCCGCAACCCCAGTCATCTGTGACTGGAACTAATGGCCAGGGGTATCTTTACCTTTTTTATTGGGTTGTTGTTTTTATTTTTATGAGGTATTTTGTGGTTTTATATCTTGATTTTATTCTGTGAACCACCCTGAGACCCCCGGGTGTAGGGCAGTATATAAATTCAACACAGTGGTACTTCGGGTTAAGAACTTAATTCGTTCTGGAGGTCCGTTCTTAACCTGAAACTGTTCTTAACCTGAGGTACCACTTTAGCTAATGGGGCCTCCCACTGCCACCACGCCACTGGAGCACGATTTCTGTTTTCATCCTGAAGCAAAGTTCTTAACCTGAGGTACTATTTCTGGCTTAGCGGAGTCTGTAACCTGAAGCGTATGTAACCTGAAGTGTCTGTAACCCAGGGTACCACTGTAAATAATAATGGCTGAGTGGAGGTTTGGACCCTGGTCTCCCAGGTCATAGTCCAACATTCTAACCATTACAACCACACTGTGGCTGCAGAATTATTAGGGTGAAACTTGGCTGCCTCCCACCTTCTTCTCCTCTGTAGATGAAGGAGGAGGAGCTGCCAGCCATTGAAGCTGGGCTGCCACCACGTACCTCCGACCTGACTTGATGTCAGGAAGCTGTGTGCAGTGTCGGCACCCCCAATTTCCCCCACAAGTTGACATGTCTGCAAGGAAGTAAAGCTCCATTTAACTCAGTGGGACTCACATCTCGGTAAATACTTGCCAATTCGCTACCCTTTAACAGCCCCCCTAAGTCATCTCTGCATGGAAATGCTTTCTGCATTCCATTGCAGTAGCGGTTTCAAGAGAAATGTCTTGTGTACACTGCTGTGATACTGAACAGTGATAAGAGGAAAGGGATCCCCAAATGTATTACGTTGAAAGATGAAATCTCATCACAGAAGAATAGCAGTCATAGAACTGGTAGATATTTTTTTATTGCCAGCGCAGCTAATAAAAAACCTCACTTGTAATCAGCATTTATAGTACTCAGTTTAATCAAATTCTTGCTGGTCTAGTTGTTTTTAGCCCAGAGGTGAAAGCTTTTTATATCTTGTCCATAATAAAAGAAGGCACTTATTTTCTGTCCAGGAATGAAAAAGCAGGAAAGAATTAATAAATGAGTGGTAGCTACGCATGCCTATCTATTCTTCTTTATAATTTTATAAACTAGAAAAAACAAATAGTTTGAGTTTTCCTTCCTATTACAGATAGCTAATGTTACATCATTACATTTTGCCCTATTTTCAGGCCCCCCATATAGATACTCACACCTCATTATATATATATATATATATATATATATATATATATATATATATATATACACACACACATACACACACACACTCACACACATTCTCTTTATGTGTACATATGTGTGATGTACCGTATTTTTTGCTCTATAAGATGCACCAGACCACAAGACGCACCTAGTTTTTGGAGGAGGAAAACAAGAAAAAAAATATTCTGAATCTCAGAAGCCAGAACAGCAAGAGGGATCGCTGTGCAGTGAAAGCAGCAATCCCTCTTGCTGTTCTGGCTTCTGTGATAGGTGCACAGTCTGCATTCGCTCCATAAGACGCACACACATTTCCCCTTACTTTTTAGGAGGGAAAAAGTGAGTTTTATAGAGCAAAAAATATGGTATATTGTTATGAGTATGGGACAGGGCAGATTCCCCTAAATTCATGGGTCTAATAAAAGTTAGAATGAAGCTATTGCTTGGCGGGTTAAACTGAAAGTTAGACTTTAAATAGCTGGATTCAGCTTTGCTTGCCCAGGAAACTGCCTGGCAAAGGTGCCATCAAGAGGAATGCTCAAGAGGTAATCATCGGAATGGCCGAGTCATTGACCTAAGAAAAGACAGAAAAAGAAGCCATGTGACCCACCCCATGCTCTGGGCAATTAATAGAAGGTGATACCAGGATGGAGTGAGGGGGGAAATCCAGGTTTGCAATGGGTGCTGGTGTAAGAGAACATGGGAAAATGTGTCAGTTTTGCAAGCCTGAGGCGGGGCTGTCTGTTTTGTGCTGCAGAGAGGGCCAGACACAATGTCTAGGGTCTCTTGGAATCTGAGGCTGAAGCAATGGAAGGAACAGGACCCTCTTGGGATGTGAATTGCCTGCACTCTCTCCATCCAGGCTCAGGTTGTATATATGTGCAAATAAACCATATATCATAAAGACACCACAGTCTCTGCTGTGCCTCATTGTCCGAAAGGAAGCACAAACTCCGGTAAGTGTGCCCGATACTCCTGCTTGGAGATTGGGGTGGAATGTAACACGGGGGGGGGGGGGAGTTAAGAAAAACTTTAGATAAAGGAAAATGTGTGAAATTATTTCAGATGGCTGAGGTCAATATAATTTTTTGGAGGGGACCTATAGATTTTTAAATTGTAGCTACAATCAATATTGCCTTAGACTAGCTTGATGGCCTTTCTGTTCAAAATCCTGCATTCTCCTCAGAGTATTTTGTCTGTTATCCCCTGTGAGCGAAATTATCGTGAAAACAGGAACAATCTGACTTTCAGATCATGCATTGCCTCTCTTTACTGACTGGTGTCTTTACTGCTTACAGGCACACCAACTGTGTCTCGGTGCTAGCTGAATATTGAGTTCTGATCCAAATGGATATGATTATGATATTTATCATACAATTTTAGAGCACCATTTCAGTTTCCAGGAGGGAGGGACACAAAGAGAGATTCACAGCAAGGCTCAAAAGGCTATTCTTCCCTGTTTTCTATGTTCTATTGAAAACAATAATGACAAAGCATTTTATAAAAAATTACATTTGTTACATTTACAATTACATACAATTACATTTGTTATTGCTTGTGATTTAACTGTAACTGGGAGCTGTAAGGTCAGAAAAGCAGACTTCAGTGTATGCTTCATTGTATGAACGGGGAATCACATGAACCAATGGGGGCTGTGCAAACAATTTTTCAGCCTGTTCAGGAGCTCAGCCTGTTGAAGGAAAAGGTGAAATCCAACCAATCAGCTGTTAACAGAGCAAGAGGAAAGGCTGAATTTGGACTCCAGTTCCCCTCAGCTGATTGGTAGGGTGGCCATTTATGTATCGTTCCCCACTCCCAAAATGTCAGGTTTTTATAAAAATTGCATATGTCAATGAATATGTATAAATACAAAATTAGAAATTATTATGTTATTATTATTTAAATGGAAATGCAATACAGTCGTACCTTGCCTCCCGGACACCTTGGGAGTCAAACGTTTTGGCTCCCGAACATTTGAAAACCAGAAGTGAGTGTTTTGGTTTTTGAATGTTCTTTCCAAAGCTGAATGTCTGACGGAGCTTCCGGGGCTTCTGATTGGCTGCAGGAGCTTCCTGCAGCCAATCAGAAGCCGCGCTCTGGAAGTTGAATGGACTTCTGGAACAGATTCTGTCTGACTTCTGAGATACGACTGTACGTTTCATCATAGTAAATTTATATGTATATTTTTATAGTTTTTTATTTTGACAAAGTAATCATAATTAATAAGAATAAAAATGTGCACCCCACCCACAAGACCATTCCATTGTAACTATCCAACTTTCAAAATGGCAACACCTCTTGCAATGGTGTGACCCTTTTCCATTTTAAGAGTACAAATTCTACAAACACCTTCCGTATCTCCTCAAAATCATTTCTCCTGCATATTTCCCGTCTTACCTTAATAGCACATGTTAATTTATCATTAATAGCTATATCCCACACCTCTTTATACCATTCTTCCATTTTATATTCACCTTTCCCCTTCCACTTCCTAGCTATAGTAACTCGCGCAGCTGTCAATAAATTTGTGAGCAAGACCTTCGTAGCCTGCGAAACTTCCACCCCATCATAAATTGAAAATAATGCTACCAATGTATATGTACAGATGAAAATTTAGAAATAATTACTATAATTTAAATAGAAACACATTTCATCTTGTGGGTGGGGAGACTGAAATCATGAGATCTGTGTGCCAGCACAGTCTGTTATGTAGACGCTAATTGTTGGTGGACAACTCCCTTCTTACAGTTCTTTATTTTGAAACTAGACAGCCCTTTATATATGTTATATACGTTAAGTATAGTTTGAAGTGGACACCTACCTCACTAAAGGCAGCCCCTCCAGGTATGGAAGAGAGGTAAAGAAAGTTGGATGCCAGGTTTCTCCCCATTCATATTACTGTTATTTCAAAGCACTTCACAGCCCAAGCAATCTGTAGTGTGCAATAAGATGAAATACAGATTCTAAAAATAATAAAACCATTTCTAAAATTAGACCATCAATACAGTGGTACCTCGGGTTAAGTACTTAATTTGTTCCGGAGGTCCGTACTTAACCTGAAACTGTTCTTAACCTGAAGCACCACTTTAGCTAATGGCGCCTCCCGCTGCTGCTGCGCCGCCGGAGCACGATTTCTGTTCTCACCCTGAAGCAAAGTTCTTAATCTGAAGCACTATTTCTGGGTTAGCGGAGTCTGTAACCTGAAGCGTATGTAACCTGAAGTGCATGTAACCCGAGGTACCACTGTATTCTTTACATGATGGAGGTCACACTTCAGGGAGAACCTTCTTAAACAAAAAACGTCTTCAACAGTCCTGCCCATAATGATGCTAGGCAACTTTCTAATTTCAGCTGTAAATTGATTTCAGAGGGCTGCAGCTGCAACACTAAAAGCCCGGCTTCTAGAATGAGATCAGCATATCTCCAAGGCCTGCAGGACAAAATGAGAAGAAACCAATCCTCAAGACAACAGTTACTTTCAAAGTGTGTGCCTATAACCTGTGTGTGTGCTTATGTAGTTTCCAGAATTGTTGTCACTGGTCCCTGAAAGGATTAGAACACCAAGTGCATTATGACAACAATGCACCAATATCTGCTATGGCTGCCAGTGTGGCTCTGGCTAGGAGCCTGGAAATCTCCTCAAATATTAATGCATGGCAAGGTCTCAGCAAGCTCACACGCCTCAGTTTTTTGAGGGAAAAGAACTAGTCATTCAAAGAAGGTAACAACTCCCAGTTGGCACCACCATCCACAGACCAGTGTCAAGAGCTGACACATCCTGCCATTTTGCAGTCGAACAGGACTAGATGCCTGGCTGTGGGCCTCCTGAGAGTCTTAAACACTTGATATCTTCTCTAATTTGTCTTCTGAACTTGTTGCAAACTGCTCTGCACAGTATTACAAGAAAGAGAAGGCAGCCATATTTGCTAGGGTCCCCATATTTCAAGAGGTAAGAATCCAGACACAGTTGCTGAGCCTTTCTTCGGAGATCAGCAGCTGCTGGCAGCAGGGTGGTGAGCAGCCTTCCGAAATCGCCATCTGGGAGGCAACAAGGAAACAAACTCTCCACAGCGCTTGTGCTTCCACCGGGGAACAGACAAAATCCCAGACATTTCATCTTAAATTTAAAATCCCCTTCAGGCAGCCATGTTAGCCTCTGGCCCCTGGACACTACCAGAATTTTCCAGTATATATGGCAACCGTAGATACACCAATTTGCAAAGCAACACTGTTGTGACTTTGTGCCACTTGGAGAAATTGATGTAAATTTCTGCATCTCTGCAGCTTTGGATTTTTATCTCCCTTTTCTTTCTCGCTTTGCCTTTTCCTCCACGCCAGATGCTCAATAATCTTTCGCCCCTTTTTCCCCTGAATATATTATGCTAACACAGGAGAGCACTTATAGTCACACCTGCATTCAGCACAGTATATAGGAGGATTTGGTGGTGAAGGAGGAGGGAATATACAGACACACATGCATAATACTGTTAAGTAATTTGCAAAGCTCCCTGTCGTTACAAATGCAGGAAATGATTTGAAAATGGCCATGAACTGGTTCTCTGTAAAGCACATTAGAGTGAGAATGAAACTGCAAATAGCCATGAAATTTGCAGTCAGGGGTGGGGGTGGGGAGTGACATTATCCCCACCTTTTTTAATATATATTTCTAGAAGGAACTTTTGTAAAAGCTGGAGAGAGTTGCAAGCCCAGCTGCTGCCTCCATATGCCTTCTGCATTTCATAATTGTAGAAATGCCAGAAAATACATCTACGGACATCAGTATGGATGTGCACCCAGCTGGTATCCCCATATGCCTTGTCACAAATTCACATTTCAAATGCTGTGCATGGAAGAACTCAAAAAATTGCCCAGTAGCACCTTAGAGACCAACTAAGTTTGTTCTGGGTATAAGCTTTCGTGTGCATGCACACGTCTTCAGATACATCTGAAGTAATGTATCTTCAGATGTATCTGAAGACGTGTGCATGCACATGAAAGCTTATACCCAGAACGTTTGGCTCCTGAACAAACTTAGTTGGTCTCTAAGGTGCTACTGGGCAATTTTTTAATTAATCTATTTATTTATTTATTTCGACTGCGTCTGACCAACATGGCTACCTACCTGAATCTAGAATAATTGAAGAACTCATCAGAGATGACTTCTGAGAGACTTATACATTTACTTATTCATACCACAGTTTCTCCATGGTTCCTCCCCTCCTCATTTTATCCTCACAACCACCCTGAGAGGTAGGTGAGGCTCAGAGATATTCACCGGCCCACAAACCTGTGAGCTTCGGGGCAGAGTAGAGGCAGAGAACTGCCACGAATAGGCCTTCCTACTTGACTCAAGCTCAACACAGCCCACCAGATGTATACAGAGTCCACCAGAAAAATATGGTGACTTCTTTCTTACCACTGAAGCTCGTCCCCCCCCATTGTTTTTTCCCATTTTAAATGCCAGTACAGTGGTACCTCAGGTTAAGTACTTAATTTGTTCCAGAGGTCCATTCTTAACCTAAAACTGTTCTTAACCTGAAGCACCACTTAGCTAATGGGGCCTCCCGCTGCCGCCGTGCTGCCAGAGCACCACTTCTGTTCTCATCCTGAAGCAAAGTTCTTAACCCGAGGTACTATTTCTGGGTTAGCAGAGTCTGTAATCTGAAGCATATGTAACCTGAGGTACCACTGCACCTCACTTATTCACCGCATCTTACAAACACTCAGCCTGACAACTTTTCAAGTCCCTCAAGGGGACTTTCTCTAAGAAAGAAACTTGCAACGTATGCTTGAAAAAAATTACTTTATTTAAAAATACAGTACACAGCAGTGTGTCTCTTCCCCACCCTGTTACTGCTGATTCACAAAGATAACATGATCAATTTAACCCAAATACTAGGCTCTTATAAATCCTGAGAGACAGACTCAGTTACATGCTGATTTACATAAGACAATATGCTGAAAAAGAATAGTCTTTCTTTTAACATAAAAGAGTCTCTTCCTGAACTTAAGAATCAGATATAAAATCTGCAGAATTGCTGTACTGCACTGACCAACCGAGGATTTCCCTGAATTCCTCGTTGTGAACAATTGTACATAAGGAGGGTCCTAAACAGCTAGACCAAGAAATGAAACAAGCAAGGGGAGCATATGGGATATGCTATGATTTATCAAATGTAATTGATCCTTTAAGAAATGATGCGCATAACACACATTAGACTTATAGTTAAGGGCTCGATTCTTTGCTTCTAGTGAGCACTTTACCCCTTCTTTTTAAAAGATCCACACAGTATCACATAATCTTTGGGAAACACTTGTATGCCAGCTGCCTCTGATCCAAAATCACACAACTGTATCCATCCCTAGAGAAGACATGTCCCCTCCTTAAGAATGCTCCCAGACCAAGAGCTGGAAATTGGCTATTGAAGTTACATGGTCATCACCATCCATCGTGCAGGCTGGATACAAGAGTGCATTTGATCTATCTCTGAAAGAAATATCGTGAGTAAAGTGACACGATTAGCAGAATCACATGGTACAAGCTCTTTCAGACTGCATCACTTCAGACTGCAAGGGGAAGATCACAGAAGGAAACATTGACAACAATTAGCTTTCCTGCACACAGGAAGGTAACATGTTGAAGATTATGTTGCAACCTTCATGGCTGCTAGTCTGAGAAAACTTAAGAGGGTTTTAACAAGAGGGTGTATTGAACAACGTGATCCCCTCCCCATAACCCTCAGTCTGAAGTTGCAAACTCTAGAAAAGGCTAAAGTCATGTAGTTCTGATGATCGTAGAATTTGGAACTTCCGTTGATGAGAACAGAGTTTAATTTGCCATGTTGAATGAAGATAATAAAATGCCCATGAGAATAATTGTGGATGGCACGGAGCACCACATCATTTGATTAAAAATTTGGCAAGTGTACACGAGCCACATAGAATTTATGTTGCAGTTTCATCTCCTGCTGCCAGACAGAGCAAAACATGAAGTATATGGGTAAAGCATGGCTCAAGGGACAATTTTCCTTGGACATTTGCCCTGTACAAATTTCACTTTAGCAGGAGCAAAGAGCTGGGTTACCTTTTTACTAGGGAAGTCTCAGCATGTTTGCTCAAAGCAATTAATGGAAAGGGAAGGGAGCTAATCAGAGCAAAGGACAGCATTTTTTTCCCTCCCTCTGATTTCAAATGGAGGAAATTAAGTGCATGCCTAACTTTCTCAGTGAAATCAAGGGAATATAAAGGTGCATAACTTGGATTGTGTGCAAAGTCTGTTGTAGAAAGGCCTAGCTCACTTTGACACACTGGGGAGGAAATGTGAAACGATGTCTGTAGGTTGCCAGGGTAAACTAGATCTCAAAATACAGATGTTTTGGATTTTATGTTCCTTTGTGATTTTGAAAAGTAGGAACATGTGCAAAGCTGTTCACTAGGCCTTCTCTTGTGTATTCTCACATACTTTCCTGGCGTAACTGAAAAAATTCCTGAGATATACAATAAATAATTGGAAGGATGATAGTACTTTGGTTAAACTTCTTACCATTTTCAAGACCATTTTTTCATGAGTCCTTTAAAAGGAAAAAAAAAAAAGCACCCACCCCCTACTGCCTCCCAGACTAAAGAAATTGAAATGTGAAGCCTCCTGGCATAGAAAGGCTGTGATATAGCCCCATTTTACTTTGGCTGTTATGGTGTTTGAAAGGCAATGTGAAAAGACCCTTTATTTGGAAGCCTGAATCCCATTCTCAAGAGTGCCTTAAGCAGTAGGGAGTGGTGATCTTCACACTGTGGGTTGTAGTCAAGAAATCAACAAGGGGGTTGGCATTGGTGACTTAGAGATGGGACCTGAAGTGACCAAATCCAGATTTTATCCTTCAGTAAAAATGGGAGTTAGTGCTCCAGAACACCTGCAACAGGGCTACAACATGACTTAAGGTGAACCATAGCAGTGGTGCTTCCACTTTTTGGAGAAGAAAGGGGAAGAGAGGAGTCGGGAGAAAGTCATAAGAGATGGTGAATCCAGGTCCAGGAGAAACAGCAGAGAACTGCGATAGAACATGGTTACATTAGGTATTGAAATGACTACAGGATCCTTACAAACCATTCACACTGATCTGGTACTGTTAGGGTGAACAGGGCTATATCATTAAGTTGTCAGTGATTTATTCTTGATCATACACCTAGCCATACCTGCTGCAGAAGAGAGGAATGTGTTGAAACTGAGATCAGTGAAACAGAGCTGGGCATCTTAAGTCCACGTACTTGTAAAAGGAATAGGGAAACCCATTGCTACAGCAATAATGTGCCACGCGGAGGAACTCTGGCCCCCTCTATTGGCTACTCCATGTTGGCCAACATTCTCCTTACCCTATAAAGCTTCACTCTCTAGCACTGGAGCACCCACCATTCACCACTGCTTCACACAAAGGATGGGGACAGATCTCAGATCAGCAGAAGGCAACCTCTTGATGGTTCCACCACCCTCCGAGGTTTGGGGGCATGTCAGCCCAGGAGAGGGTATTCTCTATGGCAGTGGATTCCCTCCCACAGAGGTGTGTCCAACACCTTCATTGTGTAGTTTCCACCAAACAAGGAAGAAGCAACTCTTGACCCTAGCCTTTCACAGCCACAACACGTATTTTAGGACCCATGCTATTATTGTGACTGTAATTTGTTTTTAAAGTATTTTGTAATATAATATTTTAAATTGTCGCAACCCACCTTGGAACCTTGTGGTGAAGGGTAGGTGATAAATTAAAATAATAATGATGAAGATCACCGTCATCATCAGAACAAGGGAGAAGGATGTGAGGACCCCTCAGGCTGGGAGCCAAGCACATCTTATATATTGCTCCTTCTTCATGCCAGAATCAAAGGTTTTGAGATGACTTTTGGAAACAGGTTGCTAGCTATGTCACATTAACCTTGAAGTACTATCAATGAAAGCAATCATTTTACTTTTATGTTACAAATGGGGTAGGGGGGGAGAATATGCTGGACCTCAGAACAGAGCCATTAACCTTCAGTATGAGATTGTTAATCGCTAAAATAATAGGATATCCCAATGCCTAAGTGTTCTCACTTCTAATCCTAACTACAGGGTACATTGTAGACATTCAAGAACTACAAAATCAACTATTCAACCACATGAAGTCAGGAAAATATCCAAATAAATAATTTGTTTTAAAATTATGATACAATATACTTATTACAGTAAAAATTGGCGGGTTGTTGTTGTTGTTGTTTCTTCAAAAGCAGAAGCACCAGTCTTAAGATATAAATGTGTATGTGAAACACGGCATAATACGAAGTGCAAACAGCATTTGAGTATGGGATTTTTAGAAAAGAAAAAAGAAAAGAAAAAGAAGTGTATACACTGAAATCTGTTTGAATGGGAACAAGTGTCATGCTAAAATGTAAAAATAAGTAACAATGAAAAATCAGACATAATAATGTTCCGTCGGATACTTACATGGCTGGGGGTGGGGGGGACAGCCAGAGATGGGAAATGATATATTTATGTGATGTGAACAGATTCATGCTTTCCCAATACCTCCCCTCCCCAAAACCCTCATCCCCTAAATGGTGCAATGCTTTTTGTTGGAAAATATTCCTAACTTTTGACATTTCTGGCATGTTCTTCATAGGCTGATGTAAATCTTCATGCTGCTAATCAGGTCATAAAACCAGACAAAAGTTTTATTTTTCTCCTCTGCTGGAAAACATGTCAGTTATTATGAGTGAACTGTGAAAAGGGATGACGTCCAGTGCAGCGAATAGACATCCGTCTCAACATCATGTGACTTCTGCAAAGGCCGTGATGTGGTTCTACAAAAATGTTAAAAAGGTGTAGGGTTGGGGGGGAGAGAGAGAGAGAGAGAGAGAGAGAGAGAGAGAAGAAAACAGTTAAAAGTCTATACAGTGACTGACAAAACAACAATGTGCATTTCCTACCCTACCACTTTGGGAACAGTCGTGTGTTTTTGGAGTTTTGTTGCGCTGCGGTGATGCAAACACACATTCCTGCAAAAAGTCCAAAATGTTTCACAAGACCACCCATTTTAGGGCATTGTCAACGCAATGTGAATGTGGGGAGGTGAAGGGGACATTTGAAGGAAGAATGAATATTCCAAAGGAGTGTGCGGTACTTAACCCGCTGCCGCCACAACATATATAACACACTTGCCAATTCTCTCTTGAAACTCCCAACCCTCCCCAGTTGATTTTCCTCTGTTCTGACTGACTGCCAGTTTTGCAGGACACTTGAGGTAAAAAACATGAAAAACAGCCTGGGTCTCCTTTGCAGGGTGAATCAGCAGGTAGGAGAAGGGTTAAGCCAGGCATACGAAAACTCGGCCCTCCACATGTTTTGGGACTACAACTCCCATCACCCCTAGCTAACAGGACCAGTGGTCAGAGATGATGGGAGTTGTAGTCCCAAAACATCTGGAGGGCCGAGTTTGCCTATGCCTGGGTTAAGCACTACTTTCCTACCCGACAGTTCTCGCTTGGAAATTGTCAGGGGCCCAGAGTCAGGCTTCTTTCTCTTCATTAGGTGAGGGAGGCAAGGACTCGGAACCTGAGGGGCACAAAGGCCAGCCCCAGAAGTACTGCTATCAGATAAACCTGGGGGGCAGCAGAGCCCCCTCCCCCTGGCCCAAGGATCTGGCACTGCCAGGACCGGCAGAAGACATTTTGGCGAACAACAAAATGTCTCCCCCACTTTCTGCCTGGGAAGAAGGGGAGAGTTAAATTCTACATCAGGAACAAGTAGGCGGGGGGATAAAGAACTACATCAGGATCTGCTGCCCTGTGGATCCTGCCACCAAAGGCCATCGCCTCACCTTGCCTCAGAGTGGGCTGGCTCTGGGCACTGCCATCTTCTGACTCAGAGGACTCTACTGGAGGGCTCCCAGAGGGTTCTCTACTCCAGAAAAGTAGGAGATTACAGGAGAAGGCTGAGGCCCTTTGGGTCAAATAGCATCCTGTAGAACAGGTGCTGCACCTGCTGTTACTACAACTATATAAGACTCAGTTTCAGCTTGTTCCTTGCTGGAACAACATCAGAGCTCTTTGTTTTCCAGTGTATTGTATCCACCTTGCACCCCAATTAGGTTTTGTCTTGCTGGACCACAGAGTAGGACAGAAGTCCTCCACCTGTATTTTCATTACAAGGAAAATATGGAACTGAGAACCTAACGTTTCTCTTTTATTATAACATTTAGTTTCACCTTGTTTCTACATTTACTTTATTTGCCATTGCTTAGCAATGTGAGTATTGGGTAACTTAGGTATAATTCTATAAGGATCTTATAATAATTAGGATTTAAATTCCAGGCAACAAATTAGACAGCGTCTGATAGCGGATCATATTGTGTTTCATTGTTAATACAATTTTAATGCTGCATTTCTTCCTTCCTTCATTTTCACTTTAAAAAAGTATTAATTACTCCCAGAGAGACATATGGCACAGAATGAAGCAGCAAAATGTTAGAATGAAAAGGACATTTGCTCACTGACAGTACACATTAACAATACTTCTTTTTCAATCAGTGAGATGCCCCCTTTATTTGATCTGCTCTACACTGTGCTTCTTTAAACAGGGTGATTTTATTTCTCCATTGTTTGTGCACATTAGCAAACATTTAAAAATACATGTTTGTATATAAAACACAAACTGTGGTCTTCTGTAAACAGAAACTTTACTGACAAATTATCTGAGGCCCACAGTCACAGATTTGCATGGTATTTTGCTTTTACAACCAAGTACTCAATAGCACATTGTGGCATTCAAAATAAGCCTGTCGTTTAGTTCTTAACCAGAAAAGGCTGATGGCAAAAAAAAAAAGGATGTTCTAGATGGAAGATACAGGGCATACATTTGTCAAGGTGCTTAAGTCCCCTTGAAGTCAATATGGTAAGTTAACTGTGACCAATTTATGTCCCATTAATTTCAACAGGACTTTTGTATGACTTTCTCTGATTTCAGCTGGGTCTCCAGCGCTTGAATTAAGTGTTAAGACCTATTTATTTATTTATTTCCCACTCATCACCCGAACGTCCCAGGGCAGGTTACAACATTTGGATGGGATGGCAGTGAAGTTGAGTGACAGGAACAGCCCAGCAGTTAATCACACCGAGCAAGCTGGAGTTAACTCTCTATAGTGGTACCTCAGGTTAAGTACTTAATTCGTTCTGGAGGTCCGTTCTTAACCTGAAACTGTTCTTAACCTGAAGCACCACTTTAGCTAATGGGGCCTGCTGCTGCTGCTGCGCCACCGGAGCACAATTTCTGTTCTCATCCTGAAGCAACGTTCTTAACCCGAGGTACTATTTCTGGGTTAGCGGAGTCTGTAACCTGAAGCGTATGTAACCTGAAGCATATGTAACCCGAGGTACCACTGTATTAGTAAAACAGGATCTGGACAGAAGTGTCAGGCCTAATGAGCACAGCAACTCAAGTCTTGCCCCCATGAAGCAGTTCCCAAGACTAAAGGTCCATGCCTCCTGACCGCCAGCTATGTTTAATCCTCTCCAGGGTGTTTCCCAAGCAATCAGAGATTGTGCCTGTAGGCCATTCTATGCTCCTCCTACTTCATGCCTCTCCTAGTTCTGGGAGACCAGAGGGGAAGGGAGCTTGTTGCAGAAGGAAGAGGAGACACCCATGCCTCTTCACCAGCCAGACTCATCTCTACTTCTTGGCCTCCCTCCTCTCCTCTCCTCTCCTGCTTCAGCTTCTGCCTCTTGTTCTGGACTTCTCTCTGCCACAGACTCTCCCTGCTCACTAAGCCCTGTTACCTCTTCAGCTTCCAACACCTCCTCCCTCCAGTCTTCTCCCTCTTTGTTGTCCCACCACTCATCCCCAGGTTCTGAACATACTTCCCTTGGGGTTCTCCAGTGGGTTCCTACCACCATTCCTCTGCACCCAAGAAGTCTATGGCATTGAGGGAGCTTTGGGCTGGGCAAAGGTGTCCTGCAATTGTGTGCACTCCATTCCTGTCCTGGCACACTGTGTCACCAGAAGGCTACTGCTGCCATCCTGGCACAACCCTTCACACACCGGTGCCGGTTGTTCAAATAATCATTCATACGATTAGTCTTCAGGAACGCCTTGAATCACCTGCAATAATGAGCTACAAGCCTTGCTCTTTAAAATGCTACTTTGTGAAATCTAAGCTTGAAGTGATATATATTCTAATGCAGATATTTGATCATGTCAAGGGTCTTGCAGTATGTCCGACCCCTAATTGGTGAACTCCGGAGTTTTCTATCCATGCAATCTTTAGCAAGTCCTTGAGGTGCACTCCCACAGCACACACACACACAGCAGACAAATTGAAATGTCGTGCGAGCAAGCAGCACACACACACAGGCTCCCAAATGAATGTTTGTTTCTACCCGTCAGTGCTCACAATTAGTTCGCATCAGCCTCCTCTTTGGCTTCCTACCAGAGCACTACACGAGTTTGTTTTGTTCTAATTGTCAGAGGCAGTAACTGGCAGCAGCAACAGAAAAGATTAGAAGCACAGCATGCATTGTAATGATTATTTCCCACCAATGCATCACGGGAGAACCAGAGAAAATGGCATAACACGAAAGCCCAAAGGGATCAAACCAGTAAAATCACCCTCCCATTAGGAAAGCAGGATGCGATGGCTGAACCTCAAGTGCAGGTTTTCAATCAAACATTTCAGCATATTTAGCACTATGCTAAATGTTTATTCTATTAATTTTTAAATATATATATATATATGAAGGAGTATCACAGTCATATAAAATATGTTTTGTGAAAAATAAGAAAGGGGCTGTATTAAATATTGGAGATCTGTATATAAATTTTGACTACAGACTCCTTATTTATACTTTGTATTCTAGATCTGATTTCAGAGCATTAAAATGATCTTATGAGAGATGTCAGTACTGAAGTGCAAATTTTGCAAATGCGCATCTCCTCAGCAAATGAATTCTTTTTGCCTCCCCCTGTTACAGCAGAGGCAAACCAAGTATAGAATACAAAAGAATACTTCACAAAAGTTCCATTTCTCAAAATACCCTTAGCCTGCACTGAAGGCTAACATGTCCGCCTTCGTGAGAACACATGTAAAGCACACCAGTGCGCTTATATGCGCACATACGTTTATTGCCTTATATGAAGATGCTCAAACTGGTCCATTCCTACTATCCAGGAGAAAACCCTAAAGAGGCGTGTTTTAAAAGAGCTCTGCTGGAATGGCTCCTCTTGACCATTACCAAAGCCTCGACTCTGCAAAATGTACAATAATTACACAGACAGAATTGAGTTAGACATATTTTCCACATTATGTACTGTCATCTAACCAGCACTTCAAGTGAAGCAAAAAATAAAATAAAATATGAAAGGCGAAGCACAAAGCATGAACAGAAATAACAGCAGTTTATAGGCAGCTCCCTGAAGGAAAATGCTGGCGAATGGGGAGAAATATGTGATGGGGAAAGAAATGTGGATGTTCTGTGCAAACAATATCGCATATTGTGGAGTTTGCTGTAATACATTCCAGTTGTTCTAGATATACTGATATATCTGCAACCAAGCAGACAAAAATAACCTCCTGCTTAATTCTGGGCCTGTGGAGCATATTTTAACCTTTCAGTTGTGCCTGGATCCAAGCCCGGTTGAGAACGAACCCTCACACCATCCCAATCAGCATTCTGAACTGATTTAACAGGTACAGTCAAACATCAGTTGTCAAACATAATCCGTTCCGGAAGACCGTTCAACTTCCAAAACGTTCAACAACTGAGGCGTGGCTTCCGGTTGGTTGCAAGAGCTTCTTGCAGTCAATCGGAAGCCATGTCGGACATTCGGGTTCTGAAAAACGTTCGGAAACTGAAGCATTTACTTCCAGGTTTTCAGCGTTTGGGAGCCGAAACGTTTGAAAACGGAGCCGTTCAGGAACCGAGGTTTGACTGTATGGTATTGGATTTTGGATTTGATATCCTGCTTTATCACTACCCTAAGGAGCCTCAAAGCGGCTAACATTCTCCTTTCCCTTCCTCCCCCACAACAAACACTCTGTGAGGTGAGTGAGGCTGAGAGACTTCAGAGAAGTGTGACTAGCCCAAGGTCACCCAGCAGCTGCATGTGGAGGAGCGGAGACGCGAACCCGGTTCACCAGATTACGAGTCCACCGCTTTTAACCACTACACCACACTGGCTCTTGCTTGCTATGATCTGCTTTCGGAATCAAGTTTAAGTGGACTGGGAAGGATTATGAAATGTGGAAATGTATATGGTATATTTATAACATACCTACCCCTACACACACGCGTGCACACACACACATCATATGCCTATTGACTGATTTTATTTCAGCCTTCAGGCAAGTTAATGTATATATATTTAGGAGGAAAAGAAAGATGCATTGCATGTAAAGACAACCAGTGCTACCTTGAGATTGTATAGATTTTTTAAAAATGTTTTAAAGATGCTTTTATTGTTTTGCCACTTATTGCTTGTCACCCTCAACCCCCTTGGAAGGAAGGGCTGTATATAAATATAAATGTAATAAATAAATAAGGCAATATGAGAACAATTCCATGTGATCTTATCATGATGCAACAGCTATTTTGAAGAAAGGTCTTTTGCACCCCATCTGCAGCTTGAGACCTCAAATAACATCTTTTCCAGTTCTTTTGAGAATAACAGTTGCAACCCTAGACATGTTTTCTCAGAAGTACATCCCACTGTATTCAAAGGGACTAACCAACAGGTAAGTGGGCATGGGATTGTGGCCTTGGTTTATGGTTGGCTTGTGCATTAACATTTAGTGACATCTGAACAGTCAGCACTTCCCACGTGAAAATGTATTTATTCATATTTATTATAGACAGGCAGACTATAAATAAACAAAACAAAACAAAAGGCGATAAAGGAAGTAAGTCTAACACCCAAGTGTGTGTGTCATCTCTTTCATTTGAATCCCTTTTCATGTCATGTCTTTAAGATTATAAACCGGAGGACAAGGATTGTCTCATAACTGATCTTTGTATGCTGCTCTGGAAGCTTTTCTTGACTGAAGAACAGGAAAAATATGCTTTAAATCTCTCTCTCTCTCTCTCTCTCTCTCTCTCTCTCACACACACACACACACACACACACACACACACACAAAATGTATGAATATCATTGTGAAGCCCCTATGGGAGGATTTGTAGTGCCTCATCAGAATCCTGGATTTATGTGAAATCAGGATGAGATAGGGGAGCAAATGTGAAGGCCGGTTGCACAACACCAGTGGCTATGGCATGGGAGTGAGAAGGGAGGGATACTGGGGGAGGGAGACATGATGGTTTAAAATAATGGCAGAAGTTTAGGTAAAGAAGGGAATGGAAGAGGGAGACGTTTGAGTGCAGTGAGAAGGGGAAGACACCAAAAGGGGGGAAATGTCTGCTTTAAACTATTTTGAGTGTGTGGGTGTCAGGAATGAGCCAGCTCCTAGCGAAGGTTTGCAGCCAACTGCAGAAAGCAGCCAAGAACAGAGAGGCTGAGATGTTAGTCAGGCAGGGGAGAGGCAGCAGCTGCAGACTTTGGTTATTCCTGACCTTGAAGTGTAGGCTGATAAACCAGTAGCGGAGAGCAGGCTAGAACACAGTCAAAGCTCGCAGGAAGCTCAAACAGGCATGAATAAACACAGAGATAGCATGTCAGAACAGGAAGGGGTTGGAGCTAATCCAAGAAGTCAGCGAATGGGAGGGCTACTAGACAGGAAGCAAAACAAAAGACGCAAGAGCCATAAGTTCAATATCTTCAGTTGACATCGGAAGGAGTCTTCAGAAGGATCATCTTGAGTGATGATGCTGAAGGCTTTGTTAGAGCCATCCAGAGCTATCTGTTTTTGCAATAAATACTCCTTTTTAATTACCTACGCTTACTGTGTTATCAAGCTGGGAACCTGGACTCCTAAAAGTGTGTGTGTGTGTGTGTGAGAGAGAGAGAGAGAGAGAGAGAGAGAACTCATTGGCCCTGCTCTTCCATTGCTCCTGTTAGAGGGCAGTTGCCTATGTCCCCAGCCCAATTTCTTTATTGAGGTCAGGATGCCCAACCAACTTACACTGGATATAACACCAGTGGCGCTTTCTACTTCCATGTAGCTTCAGGCACAGAGGCATATCTGTTCCATTCTATCATAGAATTGTAAAGTTGAAAGAGACCATGAGGGTTACCTAGTCCAACTCCCTGCAATTCAGGAATCTTTTGTCCAATGGGGGCTCAAACCCACAACCCTGAGATTGAGAGTCTCGTGGTCTACCCACTGACTCTGTGCAAGGTCCTACTTGGAAGATATTTCTCATTGCCTTTTCTATCTACTCTGATTCTTTTTCCCTAGAATGTAGTGGATTCTCAGTCTTTGGCCTGCAAACAAGACCCGGGTGCAGTGATCATAAGGAGGTAGAGAAGCTAGTGTTTTTCGTTTTGGAAGTATTTTCTTTCTTTCATTGCAAAATGCAGAGCTTGGTTTGGGCAGCAATTAGAGAAAGAGAACATATTTGAGCTGAAGAGAAACCTGGAAGTGGCAAGGAAGAGTTTTGCACAGGGAGAATTGAACACAGGAAATATTTATTGCCTCCCATCCCTCATCTTACAATCCTAAGGATAAATATACTCATAGCTGGGGTTAAAAGCATGTTAATTAGCAATCCTTGGAGGTGAGGCATAGTTCCCCCAGCTTTTATGCTAAACACATAAAGCTTGTCTCTAGCTCCCTTAAACTTGATCACTTGACTGTCAATTACATAGAATGAGCATATAATTAATTGCTGGTCATTACCATTAGTCTGCATTCTCTGTGCTAGGTAACACTCTCAATTAAGTTCTTTTTTTAAAGTTACAGTGGGAAAATGATTATCTTTTGTGCACAAAGTACAATCACAGCCTATGGGCAACAATTGAAAGTGCTGCATTTCTTAAAAATGGCACAACCCTAGGCATGTTTACATCCTCTATGCTCAATGGGTAAGAATGACATTGTGGATCATTAGTCAAGCAGAGCCTTGCTTTAAATCATTCTTGGTCTTTTCTGTCTGTTTGGAATGCAAGTTCTCTCTTGACCGCTGGAAAATCACAGATGAGCCTGGCCTAGTATAAATTTCAGAAGCTTGACCTTTTGCCTTTGTCTGGGCAACAGAGCAGTAGCTTCTGCTTGCTTGCGTTTAAAAAAAACTCCTGATTTAGTTTGAGATTGTATCCAAGCACATCTTAAGGAGGGAGGGCACAAGGTGGCACAGATGGCAGTGTACAGGGGATAAAGAGAGAGAGAGGGGGCAAGGAATTTTTATTCTTTCAGTTTCTTGGGTTGCCCGTGGGAATGGGTGAATCTCTCAAGTTTGGTTTCTCTCAATTTCTCATTCTTCCAGTCTTAAATTCAGTTCTCGACATCAGATTGCAACTTTAAAAAAAAATAAATTCATGCAATTTCATCTGCATTTTAGTGCGAAATTCTTCTAATACAGAAGGCTTGTATGCAATTTCCCCTAATATACACATTTTTCTTTCCCCAGATATGACAATTTTCACTTGTTATTTTTGCTAATATATGCATTTTTATGCATGATTTTCTTAAACATATGCATTTGTGTACACATATGGCTGAGGAAATACATTGCAAAATTCAGTAAAGGGCTAATTTGAATTGATAGCTGTTTAAGGTTGCATATTGTTTCAGGTAGTCTGAAATGGGTAAGTTCACCTTTAAATGAGACCTTTTCCCATTTCTGCCCAGTCCCTAGCTGCTGGTAATAGTTATCTTATGTTTGTGTGTGTGTTTGCTTTAGAAAATGCAAAGCAGGTAAATGTGTGCCTCTCAAGATAGAGGAATGGGTCAGTTTTCCCTTAGTGCTAACTTCTACTAGTCTGGGATCTAAAGATCCATACAAAGTTGTTCTACATTCTAAGTGTGGGAGGTTTGTCAATTTTCTCTTCCACAAGCAGTCCCAGCGCATCATGGAATGCAACTTAGGAAGATATCCTAAGCCACAGTGACAGTACATGTGATAGTAAAAGGTATGGATCATTATGGCAAATGAAAGAAATATAGTTTAGATTGCAGAGATGGCTGGTTATATAGGATAGACAGAGAAAGGTACAGCAAACAGAGCTCTTGGTTTGCATCATTCTCCAAACACCGTGAATACTCATTTCAGCTGTCAGAATATTTTAGAAGAGCAGCAAAACCAGCTCAACAATTTCCATTGTTTGTAGCATCATCATTATCGTCGTTATTATTCATTAAATTCCTATACCACCCTTCATCCGAGGACCACAGGTGTACAGAGGCCTGGTGAATCAGAGAAGAAAGCTGGGAATAACAAGAATTTCCTGACCTTCCAACGCTTTGAATAGATCCAAGGATATATTTAAGCAGAGACAATGCAAATGTCACATTGAATTTTCAAACTGAACATAAGGGATAAGGCAGGCCTGTGGGCAGCTGTGCCAAATCTAGACCTTCTAGCTCTGGTTTCCTGAGGTCAGTGGCTGGGCTGGGAGCGAGAAAAGCTGAAGCCTGAAATGCAGCAAGCAGAGGTTGTTGTTCTCTTGACAAGCAAAGGCAAGAGGAGGCTTCCTAATATTCATACCAGGCTTTGATTCCCCTTTGTAAAGTAACATACTGAATTTCAGCTAGACAGATGGGAAACGCCAAGCTGCCATTTCTTTCACTAATGATTCACAGTGCCATTCCTTATCCAGTTCCGTGTTTTCCTACTGTCTCAAAACATCTCTCCCTGTTTGTGTTCTATCAGGTTCACTGCGGGCCCCCACTGTCCCGGCCATCACCTAGGGAAGAAGGAGGAGCAAGCTGACAGTTTGTGCAGTGTCCGAGAGCACAACACTAGTCTTCTAGCCAAAGCCAGGAAAGTGCCCTGAGTTCCCTCTGCTCTGCAATTGCCACAGCTAGGAAGGGGAAGCTCCAGCCAACCAGCCAGACAAGCAAGAGGAATCATCCCAGTTCAGGGACACTTTCTGATCAGGCAAATGCACCCAAGGAAGGCATGCAGCAGGGGAAATAACGGGTGGAGTCTGGGGGAAGAAGTGTGGCCTGCCTGGGGAGACTCTTGAGGGCTGGATGAAGAGGCCTGGGAGGCCACCTTTGTGCTCCAGCTCTGAGCTTTCATACACCTGCCTTGAAATGAGAGAGTTTCCTTCCCAATACATTCCACTATTCTTTGGCTACTTAACAAGTTGATAGGGGGGGGACACAAACACACACAACCCTCACATGCTCCCCCCATCAGCTCCACCTCTGATAGGCTCACAGAGGTTTTATTTTTGCTTCAGACATGCTTCTGGAGTTCTTCCACATAAGAGGGAATCCCAGGCCAATCAGGATTCTCCCTCACAAGATGGTGCCCTCCATTGAAACACACAGGTAGAGTCCCTTCACATGCTAGATTTGGAATAATCCATATGATTCCACAAGGTGGTGTGATTTATGATGTGCCCAGATTCCCAGCCATGAATATTCTCCTCTCTATCTGAGAAGGAACAGTCTGTACATGAAATACAACATTCACAGAGTGGTGGTGGGAGTGGGTCATTTAATTTCCCCATTCATTAACAAAGCAGCAGATGGGGACTGACTTTTTTAACATCAGAAAAAGTCCATGGGTGAGGGAATCTGAACTCTCCCCCACCTCATCTTCGAATGGAGCTCCTCACTTCCTCCTTGATACTTTTCTCTCAGTCCAGCTCTGAGAGTGGAAGTGAGCTGGGCTGTCAGTAAATTGCCTAAAGTGATGGGGCAGAAGATGACCCACTGAAGGACGGAGTTCTCTTCAACCCACAAAACTCTTCGATGGGAGCTTTGGCTGCCCCTTCCACAGTTCCTTTGGGGAAGGCTAAAGCCTTTCCCAAGTATTTTGCTTCATTCTGACATCTAGCAAAGGCCTAACAGAATGGCTTGTGTAGAAGATGAACATTCATCAAGCAAATGCTGGCTCGAGCAAAGGAGATGGTGACCTCCTTATGACAAAGCGTCTCAGGCATCTTTGTGTTGAGTGGTGTGTCAAAGAATTCCAAGAAGAAATCTGTTTATTCTCTGATGGCATTGAAACACACAAAGGCTCTTACACTTGTCCCTGATCATCTGTAACGCTCACAAATTTCAGGGAAATCACAGGGTTATATCCCAAAGACAAGGACGCTGAGTGCCGTGGTAAAATAAACAAGTGAAACAATAGCAAGGAACAACAGCTCTCATCTCTTTCTTTAAGCCACTTCATGTATTGCCACTGCAACACAGCAGCTTCCATGGTGGCAAGCTGCTTCTCATGCACACTGGCAATGCAGATATATACCTCACCTACACTGTATTGATCTTCTGAGCTCTCGCGTGCTGGCTGGGTGCCTCTTTTGATGGAAACCGGGAGCATTTGGGGCAAAAAGTTGTTTTGTGTGACTAGTTGCTTGTGGGTCTATGAAAAGTGATTAGTATTCAACGAATCTGTACTCAGAGCAGAGCCGCTGAAATTAATGGACCTAATTTAGCCATCTTCATTCATTCCAATAGATACACTCTGAGTCAAACTTAGCTGAATGCCACTCACTGCCCACAACTCCCTGGTGAGTGCGCCTGGCAGAAACTCCAGGTGCACATTTAAGTGTAGAATTTTGCAGTATAATGAACAGTAATAAAACGACCTCTCATGTTGACATGTAAAGGTAAAGGTAAAGGGACCCCTGACCAGTCGTGACTGACTCTGGGGTTGCGGTGCTCATCTCGCTCTATGGGCCGAGGGAGCTGGCGTACAGCTTCTGGGTCATGTGGCCAGCATGACTAAGCCACTTCTGGCGAACCAGAGCAGCACACGGAAACGCCGTTTACCTTCCTGCCGGAGTGGTACCTATTTATCTACTTGCACTTTGATGTGCTTTCGAACTGCTAGGTTGGCAGGAGCAGAGACCGAGCAACGGGAGCTCACCCCATCGCGGGGATTCAAACTGCCGACCTTCTGATCGGCAAGTCCTAGACTCTGTGGTTTAACCCACAGCACCACCCGCGTCCCTTGTGTTGACATGTAAGATGCTCTAAATGTTCTCTAGTTCTCTAGACTGTGTATAAGGTTAAAAAGTAAATAAATGATAGGAGCACTGACCACCACTAATGGGCTGTATATTACATGCTAGGTTAATGGATAATGACAGATTTGTGCAAATAAGGGGTAATCTAACTTTTTTCAAGGTAATTAATATTTCTAAAACATTTTGTCCTGCCTCATTATCCATTTCAGTGGTTGCTTTTGTCACAAAAAGCCATTCTGACACAATCTGACTTTCTATTATGTAACCATGTAGCATCTTTTTGGAACTAAAAATGTTCCTTACTGCCTAATATACCCATGTATTATTTATTCTGACTGACATCTCCTAGAATCACCTGTGATTGCTGCAGGCTTTCCAGCCCTTGCTTTGGCAAGGTAATAATAACTCCTAACCATTCACAGTTCTGCTATCCTGATCAAAGGAAGTGCAGTGTGATGCCTGATTGCCTAATCCTACCAGAGACCAAAATTCTGCTCACTTCATTAGCAGTTCTGTGCCTGGGAAGTGGGGGCAGGGGAGACTGCTGGAAGACTTGTCTATCATCCTGAACCTTCTACTCTTTCATGCAGCTGTCTCTTGGCTGACTCACTTCCTGAATTTCTTCCACTAGATGTTTCTTCTCATATAAAGAATATGTTGGAGGGAGAGGAGCAATGAAGATGTTCTTTGGTACCCTCTACTGGATTTTGGTTTGAAGCTACCATGCCTGTGCTGCATATAATGGGAAACCACAAGCTCCACCTTGGCATGGCGAGAAGATTTTGAAAGCATCCACACCGGGTTTTAAAGCACCTATAATTCATGGTTGCATCTGAACTCAGGGGAATTCTAGATAGTTTCAGCAAGCCTTCCACGACCTGGTATCCTCCAGACCCCCATCAGCCCCAGCCACCATGGCCAATCATCTGGGATATTGGAAGTCAAATCCAAAACATCTGGAAGAGACCAGGTTGGAGGGAAGCTGGATCATACACAGTGGTGTGAAGTCGTCTTGTGTGAACAAACCTTTGTTTAAAATACTTGCAGCTCCCCTGAGTTCCAAAGACTTCTAGGCAATTTTAAATCACAACATGCTGCTTCTGATTTCCCCCTCAGGGTTTGCCAAAGGAGGAGAGAAAAGTGTGGAAACCCAAGACTTGATGCCACTCATGCACAGAGCACGAAACCTGGGGAGATGGGTAACATTTTTCAATCCAAGGTCCACATTCCCTCAAGGGCAACCAGCTGGTGGGCAGGAACTGGAGACAAAAGTGGGAAAGCCAATGGATGTGACTCTTACTTTGTACACTAGGTTATTTTCCAACCATACAGAAGTCTGAGGTTACTACACACACACTTCTCCATCTCCCATTAAGATGAGCAACAGGCATTATCAAAGTGAGGGTGCGGTTTGGAGAGAGTGGGTGTGGCCTGGGAAGGGTGTGTGGCCATGGAAGACTCCCAAGGGCTAGACAGAAAGGGCTGGAGGGCCACATTCAGCCCATGTTCCCTAGGTTCTCCACCCCTGCACTAAATACCGGCTTGGCATTATATACAAGATTTCCCTTGCTATCCCAAGTCTGCAGTTGTCCTAGCATTCGGTGAATGGTAGCTTGTGGCTATGAATCAGAAAGTTCTCCTTTTGTGTCACCAGAATTTAGAAAGGAAGTGACATTTCAAATTCAAGAAGAGCATCTATTACCTTTTCTAAAGGACTCTCTACTCGAGGGAGGCTGATCATAGGCATTTGAGCCAGATTGTCCATGTGAGAATGTTCATGTTCTGGTTGTCTACCTCTAAAATTATTTACCACACACACAACCTAGAAAGAGAAGGAAGAAATCAGATATTATGAGAGAGTTTAATAGATTGGATCCTGAACACCCACATCAACTGTACAATGTCCTCCGATAGAAATGCTAATTATTAAATCACTCTTCCATAATGAATGAGATTACAGCACAAGCACAACATTGTAAAAACACAGCTAGAATATGCTTAGGCTAATTATCAAGAAGATGCCAGTGTACATTGTCGTTGCTTGAATTTACCAACAATTGCTTGTAAATAGACATTTTAGATACCTACCAACAATTGCTTGTAAATAGACATTTTTAGATGCCTCTGGAGTGTTTTTTCAACAGACATCAACATGTACTTATACATCAACTTAATGCACTTATCAATATGCACTTATCCATCAACATGCACTCTTTGAACAGAATAGTCTAACCATCAAGAGCTCATAGATAAAATAAACACTAGTGACTGGTGTGGTATTGCTGACCTGGTTTCCCAACACTGCACATCACTGCCAGTTATCAAGAGGGAGAGACAAGGCAACAGATAGTTCTTCACAGGTACAGCAGCGAAGCCAATCCAACACCCATACTATTGCACCTGAACCACATCAAGCTTCCCACTACCTCCCCCCCTCCCTCTTAACAGCCAGCAGTGACATGCTGTTTTGGGAAACCAGGTTAGCAATGCAGCTCTGCCTACATTGCCCACTACCGTAATTAATGTGGCATATCTTCCAGCACATGGTGACTTTCCGTACTCAACTTGTGCAATGTGGATCCACATTGTCAGAAGGCTGCAACAAAAATGCCATTTTCTAAATGACTGTATAGTACTTTGAACTTTTTTTAAAAAAAGGAAAGCCAGTTAACACATTGCACTGACAATAATTTAGTGACATTGCTGACAAACATGAACTCACATTGGCCTCGGCCTCAATTTGTGCTGAAGTCTTCCAATACAGTGGACTCACTTGGAACTGAATGGTGAGGTTTGGATAATAACCTTTTTAAAAAACTAACATATTATTTTAAACATGGGATCCAGCAGTTGCAGATGCACACAGCTCAGTGGAGGAGACACTTTCACTGCAGGCAAAGGGATGAACACATGTAGCAATTTAAACTAGTGAAATCAGTGATCTCTCATATGAATGTGTTCCATGTGCATGCTGGAGCGCATATTGAGCTCAAGATTAGCATTAACTGTGCATTTGTTTATATTTATGAATGATTGTTATTCAAGCATGCCGCCTGCATTCTGATGAATAAATCATGTGAGGAACCCATTCATAGTCAAACTCATAGTCATAGAAAGAGTCACGTGCAGCCGTACTTACCAGAAACGCTGCTATAGAAATGCCAACTAGAAATCCTGCTATCACGTCTGACCAATGATTTCGATATTCTGCTACTCTGTTGATACCAGTAAGAAATGCCATGCACATTAAACTCAAGCAAAGGACTGGTTTTGCCAGTCTTGTTCCTCTGGCCTTTATCGTGTTGGTGATATACATCTGAGGGTGAAAAGATCGGGGAGGGGATGAAAGCAGCGTGAGTTTTCATTCTTAAGTGGGGAAAGCGTCGCTCAGATTTTTAAAAAGGCAAAACTTACTTTGTTGGTTGGTGGGGAATAGAGCATAATGATTTTAAACAATGCAATGTAGTACATACAAATTTAAGCCTTGATTCATTTAATTGTATATATACCCCTGCAATTTAGACAGAAGTGCTCAAAGCAGCTGAAAATATTTATCAAATGGATACACTAAAAGTAATACACCTGAAACAAAACCGGACCAGCAGGAATACATGTCTGATGTTGTCCTCACATTCCTCCCTTTCTTTCTGGCTCCTTCCCACCAGGCAGTTAGTGGTAAATGACCCTGTGTATGGTGGGGACAATGACAGTCTAGCTGCATTAGGACCAGGTGGATGTTGTCTTCACCTGCTTCCTTTGTTATCTACCAACTTCCACCAGGCCACTGGTGATAAGAGAGAGAGAGAGATGATAGATGATGATAGATAGATAGATAGATAGATAGATAGATAGATAGATAGATAGATAGATGATAGATGATAGATAGATAGATAGATGATAGATAGATGATAGATAGATGATAGATAGATATAGATAGATGATAGATAGATAGATGACAGATATAGATAGATGATGATAGATGATGATAGATAGATAGATAGATAGATAGATAGATAGATAGATGATAGATAGATAGATGATAGATAAATAGATAGATAGATAGATAGATAGATGAGAGACAGATATAGATAGATAGAGATAGATGATAGATGATAGATATAGATAGATAGATGATAGATAGATAGATAGAGATAGATGATAGATGATAGATGATAGATGATAGATGATAGATGATAGATGATAGATGATAGATAGATAGATATAGATAGATAGTTAGATAGATAGATGATAGATGATGATAGATAGATAGATAGATAGATAGATGATAGATAGATAGATGATAGATGATAGATAGATGATGATGATGATGATGATGATGATGATGATGATGATAGATGATAGATAGATGATAGATAGATAGATAGATAGATGATAGATAGATATAGAAGAGATAGATATAGATATATAGAGATAGGTGATAGATATAGATATAGATAGATAGATAGATAGATGATTAGATAGATAGAGAGATGATAGATAGATAGATAGATAGATAGATAGATAGATAGATATAGATAGATGATAGATAGATAGATGATAGATAGATAGATATAGATAGATGGTAGATAGATAGATGATAGATAGATATAGATAGATTAGATAGATAGATAGATAGATAGATAGATATAGATAGATATAGATAGAGAGAGATGATAGATAGATGGTAGATGATAGATAGATGGTAGGAGAAGGAACCATCCAGCAGGAGGAGATTGATGTATTTACCTGCTCTCACAGAGCAATTGTTGGTAAAATGCTGTTGTCAGAAAGGGGAGTCCAGCTTGAACAGGAGTAGGGAATCCATCTCTGCTTCCCTCACTTCCCTGTACCTTCCCACAGGGCAGCTGGTGGTAGATGGTCATGGGGGAGGAAGAGTGGAAAGCCCAGCAGAAACAAGTGCTTAGTGTTGTTTTGCCTGCCCCCGCTCTCCTTTGTGCACACAGTCGAAACAGCACCATGCACTCATCCAGTGTTCTGGGCTGAATAAGCTAACAAAGGGCCCTGACAGCAGCAAGAAAAATTGTGCCCACCACTTTCAGTGTTATTGGAGAGCTAATGCACTTCTGCCTCTTGCCTCTTCATGTTCACTAAGGGCAATTAATGCTAATCAACCTCATTGTGTGGAGAGGACATAAGCTGAAATGTCTCTATGGTTAATCAAGAAACATCTTTGCTCTTAACATTTCCAGCAAGCTGCAGACTAGCAAGTAATCTTGCTGCAGTCTATGGCTGCCATCCAACACTGGCGCACTTTTAAGTAAAATCAATGGACTGATTGCACATAACTCTGCATTAAACTGTGACTTAACATCTTTCTTCGCTGCCCAGTAAAATGTGTTCAACAGACTCAGGAATGAAACACAAACAACAAAACGCTACACTTTGAATTCCTGATGGCTCTCCACTGCTTCTAGTCACCGGATGCAAGAACCGCTTAGCAACAATGTCTGAAACCTGTTATCAGTGCAGGTTACATCTAAGAGGCAATCACCCAATTCATCCTGAAGATTAATCCTATGAAGAAAGTAATCTACACTGATCGGGAGCTCTACTGATCAAGGCTAGAGAAAGACTATGGCTTTCTTTGGCATCTTGAAGGCAGTATGATAGCCACTCCTGGAAAACATGGTTCTGCAGTTTTGGGGGAGTTTCTGAAATGCCTGCAAAACCTATTTGACCAGAGATGGCAGTGGAACAAAGGAAAGGTGGGTGTGCACCAGGGGTAGCAAACATGCTGTGCTCCTGATCTTATGGACTACAACTCCTATCATCCTTGGTAATGCTGGTTGAAGCTGATGGAAGTTGTAGCCCAAAACATCTAAAGGGTGCCATGCTTGTTTCTCCTGGTATGCATCATCCTTCCCCATCACTGTAATCTCCATATGTTTTTGGACTACAACTCCCACCAAGCACTGCCAATAAAAAGGGATGGTGGGAGTTGCTGTCTAAAACATCTGGGGAGCACCAGATTAGGATAGGCTGATATACACCAAGGGAATCAATGACTTCATCATACTACAGTGAGGGGGGAATGTATTTGATCCCCTGCTAAATTTGCACGTTTGCCCTCTGATGAAGAAATGACCAGTCCATAATTTTAATGGTAGGTTTATTGTAGCTGTAAGAGACAGAATAACAACAGGAAAACCCCCAGAAACCCAGAAGACAAAAGTCAGAAATTGATGTGCATTATAATGAGTGAAATAAGTATCTGATCCCCTATCAACCAGCCAGATGTCAGGCTACCTGGTATCTTTGCTGTATGTAACGAGCTGAGATTAGAAGCACCTGCTGTAAGGGAGAGGTCTTACCTGTAATCCCAGCTCATTACAGTACCTGTACAAAAAACACCTGTCAACAGAAGCAATCAAACCAGCATATTCCAAAGTAGCCACCGTGACCAAGACCAAAGAGCTGTCCAAGGGTGTCTTGGACAAGACTGTAGGGACAAGACTGTAGACCTGCACAAGGCTGGACTGGGCTACAAGACTATTGCCAAGCAGCTTGGTGAGAAGGTGACAACAGTTGGTGCAATAATTCGCAAATGGAAGAAACACAAAATAACTGTCAACCTACCAATAAAATTATGGACTGGTCATTTCTTCGTCAGAGGGCAAATGGGCAAATTTAGCAGGGGATCAAATACTTTCTCACCTCACTGTACTTCCAATTCTCTTTTTAAAAAACTAAGGTTTTTCTTCCTCCTCAAAGGGTCATAGCCAAGGCTAAATTAGAACTGGAAATCCAGGTCCATGATGCACTACCTGAAATTGAATTTATATGCTGACTAAATTTGTAAGCATCTCATCAAGTCGAAGCCCACACCACACAGCAAGTTTTCCCCCATGCTGTTGACAGATATTCTTGGTGGCAGTTTAAGAAGAAAGAGATAATATGGTTGGAACCATTCCTCATGGCAACTGCTTGCTACAAGGAGTAGCTCCAGTCCCTGCATGTAGACTATTTACTTTCATTGCCCGGCTAGTTTTTGCAAGGCTCTCTGTCTGCATATGTGCACACATGCGTCTGTCCATAATACACACTGGGATCCTTTGTGAAGGCTAAACTTCCAGTCCTTTACAGAATATGACACTTTAGTCATTTTGCTTAACGTACATTTCCATAAGCAAGAAAGAAAAAATAGTAGCAAACATTACATATGTTCTTTTCTTGAGAGAAAAATGCTGAAGCTCATCATCTGCTTGTGAATGTGCTCCTTTATGAATGGCAAGCTAACAAAAACAATTCTGCCTAACATAGAGAATAAACAATGACTTAAAAAGGCTGCATCTCTAATACTACTTTTCCTTCTTTCTCCCTGCAGTCGGGAATCAATGTTGTTTTTGCAGCTCTTCTTTTATTTCTGTTCCCCAAATTGCAGTGAATTCTCTCTTCTGTAGTAAGACAAGTTGCTATATTAGCATATAATACTGATGAACCGAGAAAGAATTCAGTTGCTCTTGTCTTACTCACAGCATCTGTCTTCAAATACCAATAAATGCTCAGCTGCTTTTGGGGGGTATATTCCCCAAGGTCTGCATTTAACACAGACCCAAACCTTATGTGGCCATCCTACTGGCCAAAATTCAATGATTTCTCCTGCAGCAAACTCAAAAGCACAGATGTTTGTCCTTAAAAAAACCTGGTGCATATCCCTGGAAGCCCATGGCTTCCTGCTAAATGTTTTCAAATGTACTATTATTATTATATAATTTATTATTCAGTGATTACCTATGTGTCAAGGTGATTTACAAACATACCATGAAAAGCTAAAAATGGTTTTTAGAGGCAATAGTAAAGATAGCGTTAAGAACAATACAAAATGAATAAGCAGAGATTTTTACACGTAGCTGAAAAAACTTGTCAAAATAAAGATGTCTTCAGTGATTTCTGGGAAGTACAAATAGTGAGTGCCTTTTGTATGTCAGCAGGGATGCTGTCCCACAGAACAGAGGCAGCCACACCTAAAGCCCTGCTCTGAGTTACTGTATTTATGTGCCGCTGTTCACACATTATGCTGAACCAGCAGGGGGGACAAAACACTTGCCACATAAAGTGTGGACTTGACTCTCAGCACAGGGAAGGCATTTTTGAAGGAGTGCCCTATATAATCCCCACTCCAGGCCTCCTTGTGGCCTCTTCCAAGGCCCTGTTCCCTTGGCAACCATCCAGGCTGCAGGAAAACTTGGTGAAAATGCATCCCGATCAGGAAGAAGTGGAGAGCTATGGCTGGTAGAGCCCAAATACAGCCTGGCCCTGCTGTGGAGGCTGCATCACATATGGAGGTAGGCCTGTGGGGTTGCTATGGCAACGGGGCCTAGGGAGTGGACTGTGAGGAGGCCTGGCAGGGAGATATTTGGGGAAAGAGTGTTGGAATTCCATCCTGCTGGGCATACTTTCTTAACAAGCACCTTTCCTGTGGGGAAGGCATTTGCGAAGAAGCACCCTGCACAGAGTTGAACCCTCCTGCTCTTCGTCGGGGGTGAAGGAGGCGCATTTCTTCCAACCATACATTTAATTAGCATCTTAGTTAAGCATTGGCCCTACCCCTGAATTGATTTGGGGTTGGATCTGAAGCAGATGGTCTCCAGGAGGGGCCTTGGGTTGGGCAGGGCTGGGAATAGCTTTCTGCAAAATCAGGCAATGGCCTTTTACTAACCAGCCTGCTGTTCTAGGGGTAGCCAAGCCAACCATGTTACAGGTCTTGTCAGAAGGCTCAGGTTGACAGAAAGTTTCGGTTCTGTTTCATTCCTGGATGAGCCAACATCTTCCCAAAGCTATTTTAGTAGAAGGGAACTTCAGCTAGCAGGGCTCACTTGGAGCTATCCAAGGTCCTGTTTTTTGTTAAGCAAACTTTTGACCATACTTTCCCAGCCTGGCCTGCTTTGACTTTCTACACCAGCCTTACTCAACCTTGAGTCTCCATAAGTTATTAAACTACAACTCCCATAATCCCTGACAACTGGCTATGCTGGTGAGGAATGATGGGAGTTGTAGTCCAATAACCCAGGAACCCAAGTCTGAGAAAGGCTAAACTACACCTTACCTGATGAACCTGACATGGCCTACTGTGACTCAACCTTGCTTATCTCAACTGGGCATTATCTTTTTTTACTTGACTTCACCACACGCTGCCTACTTTCCTTGTGAGCCTCAATAGCACACACAATGGGATAATCACCACCACCACAACAAAAAATTGTTCTAAATTAAACTGGCTTTTCACTTTCACACAAAATACCCTCAACCTTTACACATCATGCTGAGAACACTCTAAAAGGTGCATTTTCCAAACTCATAAATCCTGTAAGATCAAGGCTTCCAACCGTATCTAAATAATAATAATAATAATAATAATAATAATAATAATAATAATAATATATCAGTCTCATACCTATTGGTGATGCCAGTGAACAGTATCAAAATGTTCCATTATTCTTAATTGTCTTTATAGAATAGACTCATCTTATTAAAACAAAACTGCAGGAATTTAACAAAATAGGTTGGCATCTTTAAACACTACCCCTTTTAGTTACTGCAATCCAAGACAGACATTGACAAACTAGAAAGGATACCAAGCAGAATTGCAAAGATACTGAAGAACAATAGTTATGCAACTGTGTATAGCTGAAATCACACAAGTGAAATGTGTGTAAGACACAATCACACAGTAGTTGTTCTTCAACCTCTTTTGTCTCTTGTGTGTTGATTTTACTGTACATTGCTTAAGATACGTCTGTTAGAAGCAGTATATAAACAAATCAATAGCCAGCCATAGACTGAACATGTCTATGATTGATTGATTCATTGACTGGCAGCAATTAAAAATATGGAAAACTGGGGAGTGTTATGGCAGGGGAACCAAAACTTTGCAGGATTATGCAATGGATTCCCCTGAAAGGTATTGTGGGTTCCTCTTATTGTTTTAAATTGGTTATTAGTTTTACACCATGAATTTATATATAGGAAGTCACCTTGGGAGGGGTTTAAATGTAAAAGGCAACCTACAAGCAAATAAATCTGTGACCGCATTCAGTCAAAACTGATACTGTATTCATTTCACAGACCGTACTAACTCCTGCAGTACCATATTCTTGTTAAATCCTGCCCTCCAGTATTGTTGCCATTTTTAATCTTGGTCTTTCTTGAACTTGATTCTGATTGCACAGTGCTACAGAGGTTTTGTGTGCTGGCAGAGAGAGAAATAGAAATGAGAGCTTGTGTATCTGTCAAGAGAAAACATTTACAGAATGTTCAGGAAAAACTACACAGCGCTTTTAGTAATGGAATTCAAATTCAAGCTCCCTGGTAAATAGAGGCTTCATAAACTCAGCAAGGATTGCCTAAACTTTGTTTAAAGTTATGTTGTTGGTTTTTTGAAATGTGGGGGAAATCACTGCTGTCATTTTGAGACTTTCAAATAAAAAGCAAGACGCATCGGGGGGGGTATCTACTTTTGATTTTATGAGCTATTTCAGGGGCAGGGAACTTTCAGTCTGAGGGACAAAGTCTAAGCCTCTCATTCAGCCCCTTGGGATTCTCCCCAGTCTTAACTCTTCACCAGCACTGCTCCATGTCTTTTCCCTGGGTGCAATTTGGAGTCGCTCACATGAAAGATTGCCACTTATTTCCCTCCCCTTTCTCTTTCCCACTTCTTGTACCTGCAAGGGCATTTTTTATTTATTCTTAATGCTTTTCTCCTCCCCCCCCTCTTTGTTTGTCAATCTGAGTGAACACTTTTTTATTTTAAAAAAATCAAAGCAGCACTCACAACTTGGGATGACACTGTAAGTAATTGAGTGTGGGACATGGAAAGGACAAGGGAAGGATTGATCCATTCATTGAGGGGGAGAACCTGATGCAAATCATCTACTGACCACAGTGCAGCAGTTTGGGGTCATTTATTTCTCCCCTTATCGAATTAGCCCCCAATTGGAAAAATCCAAATTCAGTGGAGAAAATGTGTGAAATTGCAGCTCTCCGCAGTGGGGTTCATGCCAATGATGCTCATTTAATGAGAACGCAAGCAAACTGTGAATCCACAACATACATAAGGGTATGAACAAACCCTTAGTCTCCAGGCCCTTCTCCCTTTTAGGCCTTCTCTTCTAGACACACTCTTGTTTGTCCATATCCATCTTAAATTACAGTGCACGGAAATAATACAACGTTCTTTAGAGATGAAATAATTATGTGAAATTGACTGTTTTTGCTTTGCGGGAATTCTCTTTTCCACAGTCTTACAATCGTTTCCCAACTTAGTATGCCACTGTTAGCGCCATGCTTGCAAACACTCTATTTGTATGGCCTCTAGAATTCCTGGATGAGTTCCTGCTTTTGAACCTCTGGATCCTTGAACTCTAGGTGATCCCAGGAGAAGTCTTGCTACAAAAAAATCAACCTGACTGACTCTGGATTTTCTTTTCCCTCACTGCTGCTAACAGTAGAGTGTGTGCCATGAAGACTAGCTGAGATTGAAGGAAGTCTCTCCTTTTTACTTTATTTTTCAGTTTATCCTAATGCTACTGATTCCTGCACAAAGCATAAGGAAGTCTCTCTCTCTCTCTCTCTCTCTCTCTCCCCCCCCCCTCTCTCCAGCTTTCCTACTCCCACTACACCTCCTCCTTTCCCCTCCCTGAAGCAATCCACTGTGCATTACAGCCTCCGTGGCTGACAGCCATATCACTTCTCATCCCCACCCCTCCTTCCCTTCTCTGGAACAGCCTTCACAGTCAATTATTATACGACCACTTTGTTCTTCTCTCCCAATAAATCTCACTTCTTGGGAAAGCTCTGATCTTGTCTCTGTTGCTCCCCACCACTGTCCAAGGGCACTCTGCTTCTCAGATTTTGACCCAAAGTTAATGCAGCCTGTGATCCTGTGCATTTAATTAAATGTGCTTAAGTTTATGAGCCGATTCTATGGATAGACATGAACACCTCCTCTGGCAACAGAGCCAGGATTGCAGAATAGAACCCGGGACATTTCCCCTAGCACATTTGATCTAATTCCCCCCCCCAGTCCTTTCTATTCCAGAAGAGGCTAGTCTCTGAAGACACAGACGCAAATTGTGCATGCAATATACCTTTAAAGCACATTCAAAGCACATTATTTCCCTCAAAGTATTCTGGACACTGTAGTATACCCTTCATATAGATACAATTCCAGACCCTCCAAGTGTCCCTATTTTCCAGGGATGTCCCTGATTTAGAGAAGCTGTCCTGGTTTCTGATTTGATCCTGGAATGTCCTGCTTTTTCTTAAGATATCCCTGCTTTCATTAGAGAAATGTTGGAGGTTATGGAGTTGGAGAAATGTTAGAGGTTATTTGACTCCCGAGCCGTCTGAAGGCAATCCTGTATAGGGAAGTTATTTTTAACGTTTAATTTTTCATTATGTTTTTATATATGTTGGAAGCTGCCCAGAGTGGCCGGGGAAACCTAGTAAGATGTGTTGGGTATGAATAGTGAAATTATCATTACAGAATAGGACGTCCCTATTTTTATCAGAGAAATGTTGAAGGGTATGTAATTCTAAGTACAGTGGTACCTCAGTTTACGAACGTAATCTGTTCTGGAAGTCCATTCTTAAACCAAAACCATTCTTAAAACGAGGCACACTTTCCCTAATGAGGCCTCCCACCGCCGGTGCCCTTCCTCCATTCAGATTCCATTCTTAGACCAAAGTAATGTTCTCAAACCAAGACACTATTTCCGGTTTTGCGGAGTTTGTAAACCAAATTGTTCTTAAACCAGACTGTTCTTAAACTGAGGTACCAGTGTACCTCTTAATAAACTATGGCACCCAGAATTCTTTGAGGGAAACACTGTGCTTTGAATGTGCCTTAGGGCTTAGCCAGCCTTAGTCTGCAGGTATGTACAGTGGCACATATACCAAACAAGCATACTAACAAATAATGCAGAAGTTCCAGCGGTGTTTCCTTAATTTTACTTCTCCACAATAGCACACTTCTATCAAGTCGACTTGGAAGTCACCCTCACTAAATTCAGTGGGTATAAAGTAAACATCCTTACTGGGAACAAGCTCCATTTAATATGCCTAGGGTAAAGGACCCCTAGACGGTTAAGTCCAGTCAAAGGTGACTATGGGGTTGCGGTACTCATCTCACCTTCAGGGAGCTGGCATTTGTCCACAGACAGCTTTCCAGGTCATGTGACCAGCATGACTAAACCACTTCTGGTGCAACGGAACACTGTGGTGGAGACCAGAGCACACAGAAACACTGTTTACCTTTCCACTGCATTGGTACCTATTTATCTACTTGAACTGACGTGCTTTCGAACTGCTAGGTTGGCAGGAGCTGGGACCAAACAACGGGAGCTCACCCCGTCGCAGGGATTCGAATCACCAACCTTCTGATCAGCAAGCCCAAGAGGCTCAGTGGTTTAGACCACAGCACCACCCATGTCCTACCTTACCTTAAAAGGTAAAGGGACCCCTGACCATTAGGTCCAGTCGTGACCGACTCTGGGGTTGCAGCGCTCATCTTGCTTTATTGGCTGAGGGAGCCGGCGTACAGCTTCCAGGTCATGGGGCCAGCATGACCAAGCCACTTCTGGTGAACCAGAGCAGTGCACGGAAACGCCGTTTACCATCCCGCCGGAGCAGTACCTATTTATCTACTTGCACTTTGACGTGCTTTCAAACTGCTAGGTTGGCAGGAGCAGGGACCGAGCAACGGGAGCTCACCCCGTCGCAGGGATTTGAACTGCCGACTATCTGATCGGCAAGTCCTGGGCTCTGTGATTTAACTCACAGCGCCACCCGTGTCCCTTACCTTACCTTACCTTTACCTTAATATGCCTAGCATGACAGGTACAGCCTAGAGTAGATGATTGTACCAAGAACCAAGGATAATCCTTCAGTGGACCTACAGAAGTCATCTGCTCAGAGAAATCCACATTATGCTGCTCTGGAGTTGCTAGGCAGCCATTATCTTTTTCTAACTGTTCACACTCTTCCACCTCAGGCAACAAAATATTATGGGCCAGTCCTGTTGGCCAGAGGCAAAGGGAGGAAACAAAGGGAGGAACATGCTAAGCATGTTGCTGAAATTGCTTGGAAAATTATATGCACAAACATACATACAAACATACATTCATGAGGGGTTTTATTTTTTTAAAAAACCACACTAAATAAAATTAAAAATTCTTAAATAAGAAAAAAACAAAGCACAAAAAACCAATTTTTTATAATTGGGTCAAACGGTCCAATTTAACAAATATCAGAGAGGAGGGAATATTTTATTATAGCAGCCTCTTATGATGATAAATGCACAATAAATGATCATCTCCCAGCCCATGGGATGGTAATAAATAAATCCATTCTTTCACCCTAGACATATTAAATCTTTTTTGTAAAGTTAGACAAAACAATTGGTTGTCATAATTATGTAATAACATGGCAATTTGTGGTAAACTCCATTAGAGGTCAGGAATAATCATCTTCACCGTTACACATACTGGAAGATGAAAGGTAAACGAATCTTGCTGAGAAAACGGCTTGTGGAAATCATAACTAGAAAAATGCATTTGAAACTTTGATATTATAGGTTCATAGTGCAGCAGGTCAATACAAATCAAGGCTATTTAAAGCAGCAACAAAGAAAGGAAAAAGCCAGAATAGTTGGCTGGGTTTCATTATGGAATGTTTTGAGTTCTGGACTAGGCGTGAGAGTCATTGGCTGACAATGGGTAACTATTTCTCTAATAGTTGCTAACTTCTTGGTTAACCTAACCACTAAAATGTGTTTAAAATTTGACACCTAAAGAGAGCATTTACACTACCTAGGAGTGTACACTTTGTATAATTTTGAGTCGTATCCAATAATAATTCTACTTAGAGCAGACCCAGCAAAACTGATGAGCATAACAAACTTTGAAGTGGATGACCAAGTGAATATCATGTATTTTTTGTCCGGCTTTGATAATTTTGTGGCACACAACATTGCAAGATTTGCGACTGCTGCTCAAAAACCAAGAAGGTACATTAAGGGTAATATGGTGGACTGTAAAGATCTGATCACCAATGAATTTGAGAAACTTATTTGTCTCAGCTTGTTTTTTTTCTAATATACATATGCACTAATTGGGTTATACTGCCTTATAACGGTGTCTCTATGTATATTTTGTATAGCTTGTATAGTATGTATATATTTCCATTTTAGTGGTGGTTGAAATGACCAAGATGGTAGCTACCAACAAATAAATTCAGTGCGGTAAGAGACAAAGAAACTTGGGTAATTTAATTTCAAAGGTTCTACTCTGGCAGAACTTAGTTGGTGCTAACCTTATATAAACGTTGCATCCTTACTCCTTTTAGAAAATGGTGTGTCGCTTATTGAACATCTAAGATCTTTGCTGATTGTGTGTGCCTGTCAGGGAATATTATCCCTTCCACGGTGAGATGTCAAGAAGCAGATAAACAAGAAGAGTTCTTACCAAGTAGTTTATTCAATATTCACAGAGAGATAGAGACGAAGGAATGCGGTCTCTCTTAGATAATGGCGTTGCTCCAAGTAAAGTCCCACCCCCACCCCCAGTCCCTCCTATTCTACGTCACCCCTACACTGCATGATCTGTGCTTTCTGCCTCTGAGCTTTCTGTTCTACTGCTCTCAATGTTTGCCAGGACCTGGAGGGGGGGTGTCTGGCATCTTTCCAAAGACACTGAGTCTGTCAGCTGTCCCTTTCCTGGTCCTTCTTCTTCCTGCTCTCCCTCTCTCAATATCCCCCAGCTTCTCCCCTCTACAGCCTCTGAACTATGACCTTCTGCAAACCGCTGTTCTAAATCTATACTGTCCTCCTCTTCTCGGGAAGCTGCAGGAAGAGGGGAGTGTTCCCACCATTCCTCCTCAGTCCAGCCCCTGATAGTGCCAGAATGAGAAGCTAGTAGTTCCTGGGTAGAATCATTTCCTTTCATAGGTTGAAAAGCAAATAAAGGGTCAGGATACATATTTTGAGAACTAAGCAAACTGAATAGCTCAGGTAGCTATAAAAATAAAAGGGCACAAGCTCACTGGCATGGGTAGAATCCTCCTCCTAGTGATAATTAAGGAGGGCATCTCCTGGAACCAGGAACTAGAGATAGAGTCCTGTGCATGTGATGACATGTCCCTGACATGTCAAGTTCCACCAGCAATATAGTACAGTCATACCTCGGGATAAATACGCTTCAGGTTGAGCGCGTTCAGGTTGCGCTCCGCGGTGACCCAGGAGTAATGGAGTGCGTTACTTCCAGGTTTCGCCACTCGCGCATGCGCAGATGGTCAAAATGACGTCACACGCATGTGTGGAAGTGGCGAAAGGCGACCCGTGCACGTGCAGATGCACTGTCTCATCTTACATTATGTTCAGGATGCGAACGGGGCTCCGGAACGGATCCCATTCGCATCCCAAGGGTACCACTGTATATTACCTCATCTGCCATATTTCCAATGCTTGCTTCCAGGAATGTATTGCCCATGTTTCTTTGCGCAACCCCCCCCCCATTCAGCTTTTGTCCAAGGGAGATGGGTTTAGTTCAAGGAAATAAAGTGCTTTTATAATTCAGGTTTAATTTTAACCAAACTGTGTTTGTTTTTTGAAAAAAGGAACTTTTACTTTAAACACTTTACAGTGGTACCTCGGGTTAAGTACTTAATTTGTCCCGGAGGTCTGTTCTTAACCTGAAACTGTTCTTAACCTGAAGCACCACTTTAGCTAATAGGGCCTCCCACTGCTGCCGCACCGCCAGAGCACAATTTCTGTTCTCATCCTGAAGCAAAGTTCTTAACCCGAGGTACTATTTCTGGGTTAGCAGAGTCTGTAACCTGAAGCGTCTATAACCTGAAGTGTCTGTAACCCGAGGTACCACTGTATTATTATTATTATTATTAAAAAATCTCTCATATTATTTTATTTCTGAAAAACCACAAAGTTTTATCTTCCATATATGCTTCCATCTGCAGAACTGGCACTGTAACAAGTTCCATATAATGTTCATTTCTGCAGTTGCGACAAATCAATCTTTTGGTGTGGCAGCACCTATTTTCTGGAACTGACTTTACTATACTGTGTTCGACACCTGTTAAAAGCTTATATGTTTAGGCAAGCCTCCCCAGACACATGTTTAAAAAATTATTATTATTTTTTTAAAAAAACTTGGTTTTATATTGTGATGCTTTTCTTACATCTTTTAGCTTCTTGAAATCTGTTGATTGTATCAGCAATTTCTTATGATTTTTTTCCTCTTATGTTATGTAAAATGCTTAGAGGGCTTTTTTCTTTAAAAAAAGTGTGTGTGTGTGTGTGTGTGTGTGTGTGTGTGTGTGTGTGTGTAGTTAAATATATATATATATATTGTTTATATATTATATATTATATATTATATTGTTAAATATATATATATTGTTAAATAAAATAAAAGAGGGAGGGAGGGAGTGGGCAAGCATAGTGCTCCCTTGCAAGGCACAAGCAGTGCTTTTTTCTCGGGGGACACAGGGGTATGCATACCCTCAAACATTTTGTGAATCTCAGTTTGGCATCATTGAGGGACAGTATTTCAATATGAGTAGGAAAATGAGAGTACCCCTGAACATTTTTTTAGAAGAAAAAAAAGCACTGTCCAGGAGTAAAATGCACTGTACTGGCAGCGGCTGGGGAGCTAATATATTGCCAGCTCAGAAATTCTGAAACCGTTGTTGCGATCTGAACTTCAAACCTATTTCAAACAATGTGCCGTTATATCGCCCAGCAATGGTGTACCAAACATGCAAAGGGAATTCCAGACTGATTTCAAAACTAGCAAGAATTCTGGAGCAGGCCATTAGAGTGGAGCTAGAAGTTATGGCAGATCTGTGCCGGGGGCTGAAAACAGAAACCCACTCCCTTCCTTTTCCATAACACCTAGCATAGCTGTCAACGTTTCCCTTTTTTTAAGGGAAATTCCCTTATTCCGAATAGGATTCCTCTCAAGAAAAGGGAAAAGTTGACAGCTATGACACCTAGTGATACTCAAGGTTTAACACCCTTGTACTATTACACTTCCTTATCCACAAATGGTCACCAATGAAGCAGATCAGCAGCAAGACAACTTTGCAGCATGAGGGCATCCCATCACATTCTGAGCATCTTGCCTTTGCGAGGGGAGGAGATATGGGGCTGCTGGTTTCAGTCCAGAGTCTTATAACTGTAATATCTAGCCTTAATCTGCAGCCTTCCTGTTTTATACAGACACATGCAACAACCACACACTTAAAATCTCTGTTTTAGCTGCTCTGAGGTTAAATCTACACACATATAAAAAAAACCGTGAAAATGCTTTTTTTAAAAAAAAAACATTTCGAAAGATATATTGAATTTGGCATAGCTCACTTTTGCCATCTAATGGCACAATTGTGTACTGCACTTTACAACACATTCAAAACGTTTTATTTGCAGCTGTATAGCTGAGTCCTCATCAGATTCATCAAAATTCACAAAGACCTTCCGGGCAGGCTGAGCACAATGTAAGGATGAACAACACCAGAACAACTTCCTTTCCTGAAAGCCCTTATATCCAGTTCATGCCAAGGAAAAAGATAATAAGTACAAGAGACAGGGCAGGTCAAGAAAGTGGGTGTAAATAAATATAGAAGGAGGAAGAGCTGAATTTCACAGGTTTCAAACTGAACAGCCAATTATTGTGACTGCAGGCTTAGTTTTTCATTAAATAAAAATCTCGGGTTCTTGATCAATATAGTAATCACTGTATTATTGTGACTCTACAGATACAACTTCAGGGTTCCAAGTAGGACAGCTAAGCTTGTTTTCTCCTCTTCTTCCTTTTACTCTAAACAAAAGCTGTAAGCTTCTGCACAGCCAAGCTGTTTAAATCCGACTGACTTCAACAGGATTTAAGCAGCCTAAAGGTTGGACTAGGCATCTGGTGGGAGATGAGAGAATACGAATTGGGTATCCACCTAATACCTTGAAAAGTGGCAAAGGCAGGCATGATTTAGAAGGATGAAGGGGCAAGCTGGCACCTTCATTATACAACTTTAGGCGCCAGATGGAAGCGTTGCTCTTCAACCAGGCCTTTAATAATAATAATTTTATTATTTGTACCCTGTCCCTCTGACTCGGTTGCCCCAGTCACTCTGGGCAGCTTCCAGCATAAACAAAGGCATAATAAAACATTAAAAGCCAGCCTCTACAGTGCTGCCTTCAGATGTCTTCTAAAGGTTGTATAGTTACTTATTTCCTTGACATCTGATGGGAGGGTGTTCCACAGAGCGGGTGCCACTACCGAGAAGGCCCTCTGCCTGCTTCCCTGTAACCTCACTTCTGACAGTGAGGGAACTGCCAGAAGGCCCTTAGAGCTGGACCTCAGTGTCTGGGCTGATTAACATCTTCTACCCCTTTAAATGTACTTTTTATTTTTTGCGGGGGGGGGGGAAGTTTACTGGTTTGTGGGTTTTGTTCTTGCTTTTATCATGTATTTTGTCATTTTATATACAGTGGTACCTCGGGTTACATACGCTTCAGGTTACAGACTCTGCTAACCCAGAAATAGTGCTTCAGGTTAAGAACTTTGCTTTAGGATGAGAACAGAAATCGTGTTCTCGTGGTGCGGCAGCAGTGGGAGGCCCCATTAGCTAAAGTGGTGCTTCAGGTTAAGAACAGTTTCAGGTTAAGAACGGACCTCTGGAACGAATTAAGATTTACATCTTCCTAGCACCTTAAAGGATAAAACTTCACTGCAAGGCAAGTGATAAATCTCCCTGAAACTGACCCGGCCTAATTATATTTGTTTATTACACAGATTACCAGAAGACAACAATGAGCTGAACTTTTCCTGTGCAACGCAAAGCCCACATCAAGGTAAGAAAACAAACACTGCTAATGAATAATGAACGTCGCTTCGCTTTGTATCTCAAAAAAGTACCTGTATGCCAAGGGCTCAGATGCTTCATTATCAATTTAGTTTTTCATTTAATGAAGTATTTATGAAATGCACACAACTCAGATTTTAGATTTCTGACCACGCAAGCAGTAGTACCATAAGAAAAACAGTAAATGACAATGACTGTGTTTGCATGTAATGCTCAACTGAAGTTGAGCATTAAGAGGACATGCGGCAATGTGGATTCCTGTACTTCCCTCTTCCCCCTTTCGTTTCTATAGTCCATTAACCATGGTTGCTCACTACATAAGAACCTTACACAAAACTGTGGTTAATGTTAGTTGTGATTTAGCACAGTGGCGCTGCTAGGAATGGATTTGGGGACCAAATTCTGCGACCTCTGGAGCTTCCACACTCAGAGAGAGATGACCAGAGTTTCCCCGCTCTCATTTCTTCTTCTGGATTGAGCCAAGGTCGGGTGTCCAACCTTGCTGCTAACCTCCCAAGGGAAACCATTGCTGTTTTTAAAGCACCAGAAGGAAAATGGACTTTCAAATCCAAGTGACACTTTTATTGATAACTTGACAAGAGATAACTTGGATGGTCAGCTGCTGTTTTGATAATGGAGCTGCAAAGAAGTGTTGGGATACTGCCAGGGAGATGGAGGCATCAGGCAGGCCCCCAAGGCTAATCCAGTTGCAGGTAGTTCCAAGGGTGGAACAGGTGATACGGGGTATACTGTGTGTATGACATCTGTATGGTTGTTGCAGTTACACTGATGACTGCAAAACAGAGCATGAATTGGGGGAGGATGTTAGAATTCCTGATCTATGATTGCGGTCATGGGATTTTTGTCTATCACATAACGGTATATGTTTTGATTCCACAGAGTGGGAAGTGATGGAAACAGGATGTTTGTGTTACTGTGTTCCATGAAGTGGAACTATTGTCCTTTGCTCTTTTTCTTTTTGCTGTCTGACGCCAGAGAGAGCCATGTTGCAGTGCTCCATGTGTGTTTATATGTAAATAAAGTAGATTAGCCAAAATGCTGAGTCGCTGAGGTCTGTCACACGCAAGTTGCGCAAACTCTGCAGATCCCTAAGTGTGCCGGTGTCGGTTGGCATCGGTCGCTGTGATGTTTGGGCTGAAGAAAGCTTATGAAGCTCCCGAGCGATCGACCAGGAGGGAGGGAACATGCCAGTCGGGCATGTGTCTCTGCCAGGGTCCTACTCGAGTGTAGGCTGAACTCCTGACAATAAGTGGAAAGGGAACTATAGTATGTGACTACAGAGTGCAATTGCTTTCCCACTCCCTTCAGGCTCCATTTTTAAATCACCAACAGGCCTGGCCAGCTCTCCCAGCCCTGGAGGAGAGCACGGCTGCCAAACAAAGAAGCAGGAAGTGTAGCATCAGGGGAGATGGTAATAGCTGGGGGTGACCTCTAAATCCAAGGATGTGCCTAGTTTAGGGAAACCAACAGACCTCAAATTGTGGTTAATGATTCTGGCTAGTTTTCCTAGACCATAGTTCACCCTAACCACAGCTGTCAAATAACCAGTAACTATGGTTAGTTGAAAACTGAAGACAAAGCTTTCAGGCTCCTTGCAGGCATGCAGGACAAGGGGAAGGGTGAACACATGAGCTTATGCTTAAAAAGGCTAAACTGTGGTTTAGCATTACGTGTCAACCAGGCTATAGCCATAAGGAAACTAACCCTCAAAGGATAACCTCAAATTTCTTCCATTTCTTTCCCCCATCCAAAGCTTTATGTGGGTACAAAGATCTTCATTGAACAAAGCTGACATGATTGTAGGGCAGGGTTGCACTGAGGTCTGAGATTCACATTTTGTGCGGCAGTACTATTTGGGTATTTTCTGAAGAATACAGGAAGAGCCGCCCCTGCTGGATCGGGGCAAAGGCCCATCTAGTCAAGCATAGTGTTGTCACAGTGACCAAGCAGATGCCAATGGGAAGCTCACAAGCAAAACCTGAATGCAACAGCACTCTTCACACTTGTGATCCCCAGCAACTGGTATTCTTAGAAGAACACTTTATTTGTGCAGATACAGTTTGCTGGTGTGCAGCAAACATGGCTCCTGCGTATACAACTGATTGGCTTTGGGAAGTATGTCGTGGGATGAAGTATTGAGGCTCTATCTGAACTTGCTAGACATGGAGACAACCTGTAACAACAACACAGGAACATAGGAAGTTGACTTATACCAGATGACTGCACTATCTTGCTCAGTATTGTCCACACTGACTGACAATGACTCTCTGGGGTTTCAGACAGGGTTGTTTTCCAACCAGACCTGGAGATTAGACCTGGTTCTTCTACATGCAAACCAGATGCTGTGTCACTGAGCTACAGCCCTTCCATAGAGTTGGGGGGGGGATCTTTTAATTATCACTTGTTACCTGAAAAAAATACAAGAGCTTTTCAACTCCAGCTTGGCTTAACTGGAAACAGGTATGAATTTAGTTAGAGGGAAAACCAATTACAGTGGTACCTCGGGTTAAGTACTTAATTCGTTCCAGAGGTCCGTTCTTAACCTGAAACTGTTCTTAACCTGAAGCACTTTAGCCTATGGGGCCTCCTGCTGCTGCCATGCCGCCGGAGGACAATTTCTGTTCTCATCCTGAAGCAAAGTTCTTAACCTGAGGTACTATTTCTGGGTTAGCGGAGTCTGTAACCTGAAGCGTCTGTAACCTGAAGTGTATGTAACCCGAGGTACCACTGTACATCAAGCAAGTAAAATGCCTATATCTATCATCTAATCATCTGTCTATATCTATCTATCTATCTATCTATCTATCTATCATCTATATCTACCTATCATCTATCTATCATCTATATCATCTATCTATCTATCTATATCATCTATCTATCTATCTATCTATCTATCTATCTATCTATCTATCATCTATCTATCTATCTATCTATCTATCATCTATCTATCTATCATCTATCTATCATCATCATCTATCTATCTATCATCTATATCTACCTATCATCTATCTATCATCTATCTATCTATCTATCATCTATCTATCTATATCATCTATCTATCTATCATCTATCTATCTATCTATCTATCTATCTATCTATATCTATCTATCTATCTATCATCTATCTATCATCTATCTATCTATCTATCTATCTATCTATCTATCTATCATCTATCTATCATCTATCTATCATCTATCCATCCATCTATCTATCTATATCTATCTATCTATCATCTATCGTATCTATCTTTAATGTATAGCCCAACTTCCAAGCAGTCCCAACGATCGCATTTCCTCCAAATGTTTTCTACAGGACCACCTCCTCCTTGTTTGCATTGATATTCAGCCAGCAGCTATTCATCACCCAGCCTCAGAGCAAGCCGTTGGGAAGCAGAGAGGTGTGGTGGAGGGGAGTGAGCTGAAAGACTGTGCCATCTGGAAGCGAGGGAGAAAGCAGCGTCACCATCATACCGCTGAAACAGCAGCCTCCTGCAGTGCCCCCACACATATGTGAGATGAGGGGAAGTATGCAGAAGGACTTCATGCACAACTGGAATTGGAGGGCAGGAGATCAATCGCTCAGCGGTGTTAGCCAATTAGTGTCGCGCCTTCTGCTCTTCTCCAGAATCGCAGCCTCGGCCATTTTTCATAGTCAAAAAAGCAGTTAATAGGTCAAGGAGTCTTGCTCCTTTATCAAAGAATACGAGCAACAAGCAGAACTGGTAGGGAAGGGGGAAACAACGTGTGTGTCCTTGTGTCCTGTTCCCTTTCATTGTTTTATTAAAACAGAGGCAAATTAGAAGTAGGAATCTCAGGTGTCAACCTGAGCCTTCTTTCTGCTCCTTACAGTGCTCTAACAGGAAGAGGGTCTGCACTTGTGGCTCCTTCCTTCTGCCGCCCTAAATTTAGGGATGGGGAACCAAGGGCCACATTCCCTTCTGGCCAACCTTCTGAGGGCCAAATGCCAGTACAGTGGTACCTCAGGTTACAGACGCTTCAGGTTACAGACGCTTCAGGTTACAGACTCCGCTAACCCAGAAATAGTACCTCAGGTTAAGAACTTTGCTTCAGGAAGAGAACAGAAATCGCATGGCGGCGCCGCAAGGCCCTGTTAGCTAAAGTGGTACCTCAGGTTAAGAACAGTTTCAGGTTAAGAACAGACCTCCAGAACGAATTAAGTTCTTAACCCGAGGTACCACTGTAGTGGGTGGGACCAGAAAGAAAAGTAGGCAGGTAAAGGAATGTAAATTTTACCTTTGCACAGTAGTTTATGCACACCCCTAACTTCTATCCAGGGAAACAAGAAGCATTGTCAAGAGTTCAAGCACACCTTCCAGCCAAGGCAAAAACATCTGAGGAAGCGGGGCTGAGGAAGGGCATGGCCTGAAGACAAGAGACTAGCTTGGAGAAATTTCTGAGTCCCCGTCGCTGCCTCAACAGTTCCTTCCCCTTCTCTCCCATCTCTCAACCTGTGTGAATGAGCAGTGGGGGCCCAGGGGAGAAGGCGGCCTAAGTCACTGCAAATGATCCAGTGGGTGAATCCTTTCATCCTGCCTGAGAGCTTCCAAAAGGACCGGCATGATCACTAAAGTGAAACCCAGCAGTCCTATTTGCAAGGAATGTGTCAAGGGCAAGCTTGCTACAACCTGTGGCCCACCAAAACCCAAAATGGCCCTCTCGCCGACCTTTCCATGCTGGCCTGGTTGTTCCTTTATTTACTTTATTTTACCATATATCTACAAGCTGACACATGAACATACAAACAATAACAGAACCAAGCTGTTACGGAAATTACGGGGGGGGGCACATCTTTAAAGCTGTTAACAGTTACAAATATTATGCCTGAATGTATCCTTTCGATTTGACAGCTCAGGGAATATACCTAGCTTTATGAATCATATAAAATCAAAACCTTTGCCAAGTTCCTCCATTCGAACACCATTTTGCCCTTGGAAAAAGGACTCTTTCCCCTGCCACCTCCCCAAGCTCAAAGACATGTATACACTCCAGGAAATGCCCGGAGGTGACAATTGCTGGGCTCATTGTTCTCCAAGGGAAGCCAAATCTCATCACTTAGCCACTGGGTGTTGGGGGTCTTAACCAACATACCATGATTATCACTAGCCATAGTTAAGGGTTATAACTGTACTTGGCTTTTGGGTTTCTGTTGAAAATGAAGTAGTATTTTTTTGCTCTATAAGACTCACTTTTTCCCTCCTAAAAAGTAAGGGGAAATGTGTGTGCGTCTTATGGAGCGAATGCAGGCTGCGCAGCTATCCCAGAAGCCAGAACAGCAAGAGGGATCGCTGCTTTCGCTGCACAGCGATCCCTCTTGCTCTTCTGGCTTCTGGGATTCAGAATATTTTTTTCTTGTTTTCCTCCTCCAAAAACTAGGTCCGTCTTGTGGTCTGGTGCGTCTTATAGAGCGAAAAATACGGTATGAGACAAGTACTGCTGAAACAGATTTAAAGGTGGATGCCAATTCCAACACCCCTAACAGAACAAATTGTATCACATTGGAAAGTAGCAAAAGGAAAGGGGATAAAACTCTTCATAAATGATGATATCCACTTTGATTCCCCCCCATAGTGTATTTATTTTGCTAGTGTGTCCAGCTGTGCAAAATAAATGGATTTAGAGTGTTCTACACATGAGAGAAGGTATGGAGGCAATTTCCTAAACTTCCACAACATTCCCATCTTTCCTGGGCGATTCTTGGTTTAAAAAAACCCAACAGTATAAAATAAATAACCACGAAGTTTTCCAAACAGGCAATATAAAAGCTGTTGGTAGAAGGCTGCATATCCAGCAGGAGAGAAAGTCCCAAGTTGTCATAGCAGCATCAACCCACACTAAACAGTGGCGAAAAAAGGGAGCCTGTTGTTAATAAAACAATATGCTAAGATATTTAAAAGCTAGAAGATACCCTGGAGATAATTAACATGGGCATAATGGTGTGAGACATAACATTGGCTACTCCTCTCAGTTAAGAGTGCAGAATGCATAGAACTGAACGTGAGTAAAATTGGATATTTGTGTACTTTTCTCTCTCACCCATCCACCAAGGAGGTCAGGGCTGCTTTCCTGAGTTTTCACCATTTCATCTCCTCACAACCACCATGAGAAATGCTAGGGTAGAAGGTGGTGGCCCAAAACCTGCGTCCCTCTAAATGTTGTTTATTATGCAGGTGAGGAACATCTGGAGGACTATGTGTTCTCCATCTGTCCTACAAGTTTCAGATGTCTGACCCTGACCTCCCAAGTCCATGTCCAAAACGCTACTCATTACAGTGGCTACCATTCTCCATTGTTCAATCCCAGCCTCCAGCAGCCTAAAAGACCATGCTTACACTGCTGTTGTTTAGGAGATCAGAGGCACCATATTCCCAACCCACAGTACCCATATGCAAGGTCACTTCATAAGGTCACTGTTGGATCCTAACACAGCGTGCAATGTTTCTTCACTCAACAGTTATTGAACTTATGGAATTAGCCAATGTAAGCTATTCACTAGCCTAGATGGTTTTTCCTGGTTTAGATGATCAAGGGGATGAAGCATCATTAAGATGCCTTAATGATTATCTGTATCTTAAAACCTAGACGCCCACTTAGGTAGTCAGTCCTATTGAACTCAGCAAGTACCCATGTGTTGGATCGTGGAAGGCGGGTTATTGGCTTGTTTTTGTTTTTATAATGTATTTATGTATTATGTATTTTGTTTTCGATTTTTATGTTGTGAACTACGCTGTGATCTTCAGATAAAGGGTGGCATTCAAATGTAACAAATACTGTATTTTTCCGTCTATAAGATGCCCCCATGTATAAGACACCCCCTATTTTGGGGGACTCAGATTTAAGAAAATGGGGGAAGATGTATCCATGTACAAGACGCCCCCTAATTTTTGACATTTTGGGGGGAGGACTAGTCTTATACACAGAAAAATACGGTAATAATAATGATAATGGGTTTCAAATTAATTTGACTCTATGCTGGTCTTCAAGTTCCATACTCCTGCCCCCGCTGGATGTTTCTGGTGGGCTGGTGAAGTAGTCCTGGATGATACCCAAGTTATTTCCCTGCTCCCTATTCACGTATGCCAACTGGCATACCCAGCAGCAGCTGGTGGGGCACTGCTATTTACCTGGATGCCCCAGAGGGAATCAATGTGGTGAAAAAACTGCTGCAGATTCTGCAGTGCCAGGGCAGCACAGGAGCCCATCGGACACTCCTAACGCAGCACCTGCATTGCACCAACCAGCCTAGTGCCTCTCCCCTCTCAGTTAATGGCAACAGCCAGGTGAGCCACGCCACCCCTACCCTCCTCTGCCAGCCTGGGGGCTGGGGGACAGGGGGTAGGCTGGTGTGGAGGACGCCCTGGTCCTGAATGGGGTAACTGTGCCCCTGTGTGTGTCATTTTGGACTCACAGCTGTCCATGGAGGTGCAGGTCAATTCTGTGTCCAGGGCAGCTGTCTACCAGCTCCACCTGGTACACAGGCTTGGACCCTACCTGCCAGAGTGGTGCATGCTCTGGTTATCTCCCGCTTGGACTACTGCAATGCGCTCTAAGTGGGGCTACCTTTGAAGGTGACCCGGAAACTACAACTAATCCAGAATGCGGCAGCTAGACTGGTGACTAGGGGCGGCCGCCAAGACCACATAACACTGGTCTTGAAAGACCTACATTGGCTCCCAGTATGTTTCCGAGCACAATTCAAAGTGCTGGTGTTGACCTTTAAAGCCCTAAAGGGCCTTGGCCCAGTATACCTGAAGAAGCGTCTCCACCCCCATCGTTCTGCCCGGACGCTGAGGTCCAGCGCTGAGGGCCTTCTGGTGGTTCCCTCATTGCGAGAAGCAAAGATACAGGGAACCAGGCAGAGGGCCTTTTCGGTAGTGGCGCCCACCTGTGGAACGCCCTCCCGTCAGATGTCAAAGAGATAAACAACTACCTGACATTTAGAAGACATCTGAAGGCAGTCCTGTTCAGGGAAGTTTTTAATGTGTGACATTTTAATGTATTTTTAATCTTTGTTGGAAGCCACCCGGAGTGGCTGGGGAAACCCAGCCAGATGGGCGGGGTACAAATAATAAGTTGTTATTATTATTATTATTATTATTATTATTATTGTTATTATTATTATTATTATTATTATTATTACTATTACTACTACTACTACTACTACTACTACTACTACTACTACTACCGGGTCCATCTGTCCACCTGTTGCACCGCTACAACCATGGCAGTATCCCACTCCCTGTTCCAAACCTCCAAAGACAGGACATAAATCGTTACCCAAATATGTAGCCTGGTGACCTATGAATCCAGCTCCCATGTCTTGGGGACTACTGTGTGCTTGGCAGGAAGTAAAAAAAACCAGGAAGTTCCTCAAGTCCATACTTTGTGACTACCTTTGGACTCGTGAACCGTAAGTTGTGCAGGCTGTTTGACCAAGGCTTTAGATGCTAACAGATTTATTTTTTTCTAAGTCACTTGTATGCACTTTGATCTTTATATAATTTATACACCACTGAGTTTGCAACTGGGCTTACAGAAGACATACCAATGGGATCCAACAGAAAAGCAGACTTAATTTTACTTAAAATTATTTTACATAAAAAAATCTTTATATTGTGAACTACCCTGTGGACTTCAGATGAAGGGCAGTATGCAAATATAATTATAATTATATAATAATAATAATAATAATAATAATAATAATAATAATAATAATAAACTTCAATCAGGGGAGCAGGGGAGAGATGATTGATCTCAGCTGGGAGGGGAATTCACAGAATTGAACTCACCACACATGACTCCTGGTGGATATGAGCCATGTGTATTTCTAGTAATGACATAAACCTGAAGCTTTACCGGCACTGAAATTGCGGCAAAAGTGCTCAAGTGCATGCCAGTAACTTTTTGAAAGCAGAAACTATTTTTAAGTAGCTTTTATATAAGTTTTCAGTCTTTTTTTAAAAAAAACAACAACCAGAGATTATACTATGGGGAATAACCAAAGAGTATTTCTCTTCCTTATGCTTTTGGTATTTCTCTCTCTCCCTTCTTAATTCTCAATATTTCTCGTTGGCATACATCCAAGAATTTGTGAAAAGACTTTGGGCCACAAAAGAATGTGTGACACAGCCTGCTTTGTGTGAGATCTGACTCATTTCTTATTTGTACTTGATCTCAGGAAAAGGAAAATGTTTCCACCGTAGAATTATTCCTGAAATAATCAGCAGAGAAAGCTGTTGAGTGTAAGGGAAACAGTTTGACAAGATAAACGCAGTTGCAGCGGCACAGGTAGTCTTGTGTAAAGGGCATTCTGAGAGCTAGACTATTTAGCTTTTGCTATGTTGTTACTCGTTACACTTGATTTTAACTCATTTTAATGAGGCATTCGATATTGCTTCAGTTTCGCTCCCTACCCAGAACTGTGTCAGCATGCCTGGAATTTTTCTCCTTGCCTGTTTTCCATCAGTTATTTCCTAATTGATTCAAATGTACAACTCGCAACCTACAAACCTAAATAAAGTACATATGAGAGTCCCTGACATGTGATCGTGCTCTTCTGGCTGCTGAAAAAGACCCACAGATGTCAGCATCAGTGTTGTCAAATTGCCCTCCCAAGGCCCATTTTTCACTCATGTGGAAGACTTAGATTGTGGCTGGGACTCCACATAAAACCAGGCCAGCAGAAACTAGGGAAAGCGGCATGAAATTAGCTTTCCCCCCACCCTTATTCTCTGCTACTCCAGTGCCAGCATTAATGGGGAAGCTGGAGGAAAATTCCATTTGATAGGTTAAAACATGCCCTTGCTTAATCTGGGGACAAACGCAATCTGACAGTGGATGCATTTCTCAGATCGGTCCTTGGGTATTTTGGTTAATTATTTTAGTCCATCTGAAGAACAAATGAACCTAGGTGGAATGCTAAGTACGTCCAAAACTGTAAGAGTCTTGTGTTTGCCTGGACCTATCCCAGACCTGCCCCACCCTCTGAAATTTTCAGTTATATACATTTCAAACATTTTACAGTCATTTTAATATTTTAACTCTGAAACACTTCTTAGAGCTGTTGCCATGGCTGGTGGGTCCCAGTTTGTCTGCAGACATGCTCTAGATGAGGGGTAGTCACTGTCGTGTCCACCAGGTATCATGGACTACAACTCCCATCGGCCCAGCCAACTCGGCCAATGGTCAGGAATTATGGGAATTGTATTCCAAAACATATATAGAGGGCATCCCTCATCTAGAGCAGACCTGTACACAATCTGGGACCATGAGGTTCATTTACTCCAACCCTCTGCAATCTTTTTGCTCAACACAGGGCTCAAACCCATGACGCTGAGATTAAGAGTTTCATGCTCTACCAACTGAGCTATCCCAGCTTCTTGTCCCCATCCCTGACCTAAACAGGTTGAACTCTACCCTTCTCACGGGCTGCAATGCCAAACAAAACACTCTAATGTGCCAATACACTAGGGGTGAGGCAGGTCCCCATGATCTGTTCTCCCCATCCCCCTCCAAAATCCCTTGTTTCAAACACCTGTACATGGTCAAGAAAACAGAGGCATTTCATACTTTTAAAGGTAAAGGTAAAGGGACCCCTGACCATTAGGTCCAGGTGTGGCCGACTCTGGGGTTGCAGTGCTCATCTCGCTTTATTGGCCAAGGGAGCCGGCGTACAGCTTCCGGGTCATGTGGCCAGCATGACTAAGCCGCTTCTGGCGAACCAGAGCAGTGCACAGAAATGCCGTTTACCTTCCCGCCACAGCAATACCTATTTATCTACTTGCACTTTGACGTGCTTTCAAACTGCTAGGTGGGCAGGAGCTGGGACCGAGCAATGGGGAATCACCCCGTCACGGGGATTCGAACTGCCGACCTTCTGATCGGCAAGTCCTAGGCTCTGTGGTTTAACCCACAGCACCACCTGCGTCTTCATACTTTTAAGAAATGCAAAACTGACCAGTGGTGTAGCGTTGGTTGCTGTGTCCTGGGGCGAGTGGGTGCATGTGCCAGGAGGGCAGCAGCCCAGCCCTCACTGCTCACCCCCATAAGAGCAAAATAGGGCTGCACTGAGCCAGCTGCCCACCCGAGGAATGGGCAGCCCAGCCGGCCAACCCAGAGAGCAGCATTGGTCCAGGCTGTGATGGGGGGCCCTGCGTGTGGGGGGCCTGTTCACGCCTCCCCAATTGTGCACCCGGGGCCACGGCTCCCCTGGCACCTCCCACACTACACCCCTGAAACTGACCCATGAGGCATGTGTGTTAAGGCAGAGCAAGTTTAAATAAACAAGGAAGAACAAGATACAGTAGTTGCTCAAGAAGAAGCCGAGGCATCACAGAACGAGGCTGTCTACTTTACTTACGGCCAAATATGTCGCTGCATATACACTCAGAGCTGCCTCTTTGGAAGGAAATGTTTTTCTGGCTTTCATGATAAGATCTGGGTTTCCAGAGCAAGCCTCTGCACCACTGATGAACTGCGTAAATTGCTGGCATCCAAGAGCGGTGTAGTTGGGTTTGCAAAGTGCAATAAAATGTGGCGCCAGATTCCCAGTCACCACTTGTCCGGCATTTACAAAGATGTCCGTTGCAAAAAGTCCAAATGCATAAATGCCTGGAGAAAAGGAAGAGGAAAAGGAAGAGTTCATAATCTGGAATGCTGACCAAATGTTACTTCAAACAGCAATGACAATTTCTCCATGAAAGTACCATCCAGAATGCATGAGCAATAACAATGCTAATATATACTGTATTTTTTGCTCTATAAGACTCACTTTTTCCCTCCCAAAAAGTAAGGGGAAATGTGTGTGCGTCTTATGGAACAAATACAGGCTGCGCAGCTATCCCAGAAGCCAGAACAGCAAGTGGGATAGCTGTGCAGCGATCCCTCTTGCTGTTCTGGCTTCTGAGAGTCAGAATATTATTTTTCTTGTTTTCCTCCTCCAAAAACTAGGTGCGTCTCATGGTCTGGTGCATCTTATAGAGCGAAAAATATGGTAGTTTGGGTATTTAGGATGGTTTGGGGGTCATCCTCTGAGCGTGCGCACACTACATTGTCATAAGCATACTGAAGCTCTATGAAGGAAGTTACAGTAACCTTACTCAAAACAAAATTTAAAAATTCCTTCCAGTAGCACCTTAGAGACCAACTAAGTTTGTTATTGGTATGAGCTTTCATGTGCACTTCTTCAGATACCTGCATGCACACGAAGGCTCATACCAATAACAAACTTACTTGGTCCCTAAGGTGTTACTGGAAGGATTTTTTTTTTATTTTGTTTCGACTACAGCAGACCAACATGGCTACCTACCTGTAAATGGTAAGCTTACTCTTTGCTTTCAGCCTGCTCAGATTGAAGAACTTTCCATATGTTCGATATATGATTTCTACTCCGATGGGGAGTTTCCCTTCGACAAAGTGTAGGGTCATGGCAATGAAAATAATGAATAGAGTTGGGGCAATAACATAACCCTGTTTAACACCTGATCCCACTGAGAATGGTTCACTTTGAGAGCCATTGTTATCTGAGATTGTTGCTGTCATATTATCATGGAGGAGCCGAATGATGTTTACAAATTTATCTGGGCAGCCAATTTTCAGAAGGACAGTCCACAGGGCATTACGATTTACAGTGTTGAAAGTCTTAGTCGGGTCAATAACCACTGACAACTGGGAAACACTGGCCTGCGAGCGCTCCAGTTGGAGAACAGCCTTTACTGAAGGTGTCATGGGCTTTGAAGACGCTTAAACTCAGGACGTAAAGGAGAAACGTGCTAAGAGGAAGGCACGCTTGGCAAATCCACACTGTGATCAACTCCTGCCCAGAAACCAATGTCCCCACCGTGGAAGGATGTGTGGATCCAGAATTGGCCTCCACAGTCACTTACGGACTCATTGTTAAAACCGTGTTTATGGAAGACAATCTTACTCGGTTACGAGTGATCGCCAAAGAAGAAAGAAGATATAGTTTGGGTATTGTATATTTGCATTGTCCTAGCTAGTTAGAGGCAAAGCAATCCAAGAAAGAATTTTTTTAATTTATCTTTTTAGCATAGCTTACATAAAGTCCTAGAACCTCTGCAAGGCAAAGAAAGCTTGGGGAAATAGATGAAATGGGGGAAATGTTGGTAATAATTTCCCTTAGAGGAAGAAGGTCCATCATTAGGTGCGTTTTTATCCTTCCTCCCACCAAACGTTAGCAAAACTGAGGAATGTTTATTATGAATCTTTTATTATCAAAGCTGCATGTATTAGGCCCTGGGTCTTTATTGTTAATCAAGTACAGATGTATTCATCTTATTACTGAAAAGAAAAAGCAGATGTGTTATCATGTGACGAATTCTTTCAGGGGGGTTTCATCAAGTTCCTTAGAAATCTGTCTGGGAATACCAAGTTGAAAATCACTGCCTCTCTTTTAAAAGATTCTGAAAAGGTTTTCAAGAACAACAACAACAAAAACATTCTCTCAGATGCCTCAAAATTACACTTTTGGGGGGGGATTCATTTTCACTGTTGCATATTTTTATGTTTTGGGATTTATAGGACTATGGTGTGTGGCATCCTATTTTTATTTACTTATTTGCTTCCTTGTAGTTCTCAAGATGAATATTAACGTGAGGGGAATGTATTACCATAGGTCATTCTTCACCAGCTTGTTGCCCTCCAGAGGTTTTGGGTGACTGATGGGAGTTGTAGTCCAAAACATCTGGTGAACAACAGATTGGCAAAAACCACCATCTAGGGAAAGTTTTCCCAAACCAGGGTATCCAGGTGTTTTTTGAACTACAATTCCCATCATCCCTAACCACTGGTCCTGCTAGCTAGGGATGATGGGAGTTGTAGTCCAAAACCTGGAGACCCAAGTTTGGAAAACCCTGATCTAGGGTGAAGACTGGCATTGTCTTTGCTTTCCATCACTCTAGTGGGCATCTCAAGAGAACAGGACAAATCTGTAAGGAAGGCCAGCCATGTCTTTGCACATGGTGCTCACCAATAATAATGTAAGAATTATGGAATTCTAGGTTGTCTGATGTAACAAAGTAAGCAGTTTTTGAAGACTAGTCTGGTGTAGAAGATTTAGCAACAGAATTTCATCCTGAAAGGGCACAAAAACCTCAAAGGCAGCAGCAGAGAACCTCTGACCTGCAAACCTAATTCATTCCACCTCATTTGGCCCACAAAATTGTTTTGGTGAAGCCACACTCACCTGCCCTACACTGGGCATCATATACATGTGAGGCAGGTGAAAAACCAACTGGACTATATGGGATTTGCAGGCACCGCTGACTGGCATCAGCTGCAAAACCCTATACACAGTACTTTGCAAGCATTGAGAATCTGCTGGTCATCAGGGCTTTGCAAGTGCTGTGTCAGGGCGCATGCTTTGAAACAAAAATGGATGATTGACAGGTGGACAGCCTGTGTGACACATGAAGATCTGGAAAGAATGCATAATAGTCTTACCAAGAAATCTGACAGTCCTGCGCACCAGTGGGTTTATATAGCAACAGTCTCCGGTTAATATTGTTTTTTCTTGGTTTTCAAAATCCCGTGTGGCCATCTGTAAGCAAAACACTGCAGTTTCTCCAACGATGATCTTGAAGGGGGAGAACAAAGAAGAAAAGGATTTCAGTAAATATGCTTAAAAGCGTGAGCAAACAGTCCCTAAAGAAGCCAGTGTCTAACCGAGTGAGGTGCTGAGTATACTGATGTTGGGGGAGGAGGGAGGCTGTAGATTGTCATCTGTTCCCTTATTGTGCCAGAGCAGGGATGGTCAACCTGGTGCCCACCAGCCCTAACCATCATGGAACATAGGAAACTGCATTATACTAAGTGAAGACATTGTTCCCAGCTCAGTTTTATCTTCAGTGACTGGCCTGGTATTAAACCAATGACCTGCCCTTCTCTACAGGCAGACTTTGCTTCTGATTTATATGACCAAACAAACTCATGGTGGACGCACTGCTACTAAATATGAGTTTATTTGGCAACATTCATGATTATTTGATATGATTTGTATAAATATGAACCTTGTATTCCACTATGGAATAAACTTTATGCTACTCATTTATTTAAAGCTTTCTATGATTACATATTATAATTATTATGCTATCATGTTTTTTTTTAATTCCTCTTTCTAGATTTTTATTGAGCATTTAAGACAAATATTTTCAGGTGCAACCTGTGAGGTAGAAACGGGGATCAGAAGAAATGATGGCTGATAGCTTGGAATTTCTTCAGTGCAGGTTTTTTATATTCTGGTTAAAGAAGCCAGGCAGTTTTAGCATACAGTTTTAGAAGTCTTGGAAGTAAATTAATTCTGGATTCTTATGGAACACACAAACACACACCAGTCCTACAATCCTTATAAACAGGAAATTCAGGGCTTCGTCTCTCACATATCATCTATGATATCCTTTGCCTTCAGTCCTTGAGTAAATATGAATTTCACCTTGAATGTGAATTAATCAGAACAATGACAACAAAAAAGAGAGCTCTTTATATCCAATCCTAAAACAGCATTTTAAATGTTGTTCATGCAAGTGTTGAGTGAAAGCCTTGACAGCATGTGTATTTCAGAGGTAATCTTGTTCTCCTCCCATCTCCCCACAGCAACTGTAAAGAACACAATGGATTTGGCACCGTATGTAGACACTTCATTTCCAGTGCAATTTTAACTGAGTCCAGAAGCAGATAAATGGTCAAGGCAGAGGGTGCAAGTTCAGAAGAATCTGCTCCAATTTGCTGTTCATGCCTGAGGAAATCTGACAGAAGTATTCTCTGGGCAAACTCCAGCCAGCTTTACCTCAGGACTCTCAAACTCTTGGGGAATGGGGCTCATTATTATTTTTTGACTTAATTATTTGCTCACTGCAAATCAACTTACAAAAATTAACAGCCAAAAGAATTTACATAGAAACAAAGAGAAGCCATTGCAGTAAAACCATTTACAGTGACCCATAAACTTGTCATGTCTAAAGTCTTTGAGGGCAGAAACTGGAAAGTGCTAGAAAATTCTGGAAGATTCTAGAAGATTCATTTCTGATGCAAATATTGTTTTGACTATCTCAAGGTCACGCTGAGTCAGGAGAGATAAGATCCTGCGCTCAGCGAGCTGCTCCCTCGCTTTCGTTTGTACCTCATATGTCTGACGTTTTTTCTGAAGTTTTTTGTAACAAGCCTTTGCCTTTTAGTAAAAGTTTTTTTCTTCTTTTGGACCTTTGACTCTAAATGGTGTTTGTTTGTTGATTGATTGATTGATTGATTGATTGATTGCAAGACGCTGTGCATCAGGTTATGGGCCCAGCTATTTTTTTGAATTTTTGAGCATTTTTTAGAGTATGGTTCCTGAGTCAAGGGCTGGCAGTGGCAAGGTGATGCCAGAGATTGCTAGGAGCCTGTACTGTGAGGCATAAGGAGCATGTGTGGTGAGGTCAACAGAGCTGGACTAGCCATGAAGGTGCTAGAATTATGGCTAGAAAGCTGGAGCCAGAGGAGGACAAGGAACATCTCCTGGAGCTGCTTGAAGAGCAGAACTTCAGCATCAGCAAGCAGTTATCAAGCAAAGAGGAGAACATTGATCATGATCTGTCAAACACCTGGGAGAAGAGATAGGCACTCAGCTGGTGCACAAAAGATGTCAATGATGGTGCCCAGTGGACCTCATTGGGGAGAGAATTCCACAAGTGGAGAAGCCACCTTCTGAACCTCCTTCCGAGGGGACACCCAGAGGAGAGCCTCAGATGAAAGGTCCAGGTAGGCTCAGATCAGGAGAGGAACTCTGAAAGTTATTGGGATACTGAGCCGTACAGGGCTTTTAAGGTCAGTTAAGGCCTCTTGGTTGTTCTTGTCTGACTCTCCATTCTTCCCTGATACCCAGAGCCCTGCTTGCCTCACCAGAGTTGTTTGCCTTACTGGTAGAATTTTCTTTCCTGCATAATGGATCATCCTGGAAAGCTGGAATGGGCCTCATCTGATGATTGTCCTGGTTCTGGCTTGGTTGTCAAATCTTTAGACTGTTGATCATGTCATGGGTTCGGTCTCAGGAGATTATATCTGGCCTTGATCTGCAGTTCTGGACTTGAATCCCACCAACAAAATTTAGTTGTGAGGCACAACTAAACTTTATTGGCAGGTTTCTGGATTCCTGCCACACTGCTTTGCACACCAGATTCGAGGGCAGAGTACAAATTTAGGTTTCCGCAATCAAAGTGGATTAAAGTGCCTTGTCACCCTACTAGTGCAGGGGTGAGGAACCTTTGGCCCTCCAGACAATGATGAACTACAACTCCCATCAGTCCCAGTAAGCGTGGCCAGGGATGATGGGAGCTGTATTTCAGCAACCAAAGGTTCCCCACACAAATCCTAGCACAACAGATGCCTTCTCAAAATGCTAGGTTTTTTTTTACACCTTGGATGTAAAAGTTGATTTAGGTCTATGCTTGGATAGAGATGTAGGCTTTTCTACTCTTTTGATACTGTCATGCTTTTGGATTTACATCCAGTTCATTCAATACAAGTACATGGCCCACACTTTGAACTGTATTCTAGGATTAGCTGCTATTTATGATTCTGTTATCACTCCTCCCACTGGGAAGGTCAAGCAATGTTCCGTGTTCTATTCTGGAATCTCCTTTACTGCCAATTACAAGTTATATTGCAAATTTTATTTATTAACCTCATAAAAGTAATTCGGTAGATTTCTACCTACATTCTTCTCAATCGCTGTTAGACCAATGTTTAGATTCTCCCCTCCTTCTCCCCTCCCAGATTATTTCTAATTTTGAGGCACCTGCCGACACCTGCACCTAATGATCCAAATCTTGGCTGCATTATTTCTCATTAACCTTCTCTTTCCCCATAAAATGAGCATTTAGTTTCAGTGTTCTCATGACAATTGTTTGTTCAGTGATATCCGAATGAAGAAACACATAGGATTGCGTCAAGTCTCTGATGCTTGTTTAAGCTGATGAAAGAAAATGCCAACCTGATGCAGTTTTCATTTTATAAATGTCATAGACCGAATGGAGCAAACAGCACGCAGACCTAGTGGTGGGAGGAAAAAATCCTTAAATAAGAGACACGGGGGAATGATTAATGGACTTCAATGTCTGTACACTAATGCGCAAAGCATGGGAAATAAACAAGATGAGCTTGAGCTCTTGGTGCAGCAAACTAAATATGACATAATAGGAATCACTGAAACCTGGTGGGATAAGTCCCACGATTGGAATGTAATAATGGAGGGATACAATCTATTTCAGAGAAACAGACCAGACAAGAAAGGAGGAGGAGTGGCGTTATATGTCAGGGATGTGTATACCTGTGAAGAGATCCAAGATTTAGAACCTCAAAGCCAAAGTGAGAGCATTTGGGTCAAAATTAAGGGAGAGAAGAATAACAGTGACCTCATTGTGGGAGTTTACTATAGATCCCCAAGCCAAACGGAGGACATAGATGATGCCTTCCTGGAACAGATGGCCAAGCATGCAAAAGGAAGGGAGATAGTAGTAATGGGGGACTTCAATTACCCGGATATTTGCTGGATGTCAAACTCAGCCAAGAGCATAAGGTCAAACAGATTCCTCACTGGCCTTGCAGACAACTTCATTGTCCAGAAAGTGGGAGAAGCAACAAGAGGAACAGCCATTTTAGATCTGGTCCTAACCAATGTTGATGACCTGGTTAGTGGGGTAGAAGTGGAAGGATCATTAGGCGCGAGTGATCATGCTCTTCTGAAGTTTACTATACAGCGGAAAGGAGCAGCCAAGCATACCAGGACACAATTTCTCGACTTTAAGAAAGCCGACTTCATAAAACTTAGGGAAATGCTGGGTGAGATCCCATGGACAGTAATACTAAAAGGAAAGGGAGTTCATGATGGCTGGGAATTTGTTAAGAGGGAGATAGTAAAAGCACAACTTCAGGCAATACCAATGAGACGGAAACATGGAAGGTGCCTAAAGAAGCCAGGGTGGCTATCTAAAGAACTTTTAACTGAGTTAAGATTAAAAAAGGATGTGTATAAAAAATGGAAAAGGGGGGAAACCACCAAAGAGGAATTCAAACAAATAGCCAGCACGTGTAGACACAAAGTCAGAAAAGCTAAAGCACAGAATGAACTCAGGCTTGCTAGAGAGGTTAAAAGCAACAAAAAAGGCTTTTATGGGTATGTTCGTAGCAAAAGGAAGAACAAAGAAACAGTGGGGTCACTCAGAGGAGAAGATGGTGAAATGCAAACAGGGGACACAGAAAGGGCTGAACTCCTCAATGCCTTCTTTGCCTCAGTCTTCTCCGATAAAGAAAACAATGCCCGACCTGAAGAATTTGGAGCAAATGATTCAGCAGAGGAAACACAGCCCAGAATAACTAAGGAGATAGTACAAGAATACTTGGCTAGTCTAGATGTATTCAAGTCTCCAGGGCCAGATGAAGTGCATCCAAGAGTATTAAAAGAACTGGCAGATGTGATTTCAGAACCACTGGCAGTCATCTTTGAGAATTCCTGGAGAACAGGCGAAGTCCCGGCAGACTGGAGGAGGGCAAATGTTGTCCCTATTTTCAAAAAGGGGAAAAGAGAGGACCCAAATAATTACCGCCCAGTCAGTCTGACATCAATACCAGGGAAGATTCTGGAGCAGATCATTAAGCAAACAGTCTGTGAGCACCTAGAAAGGAATGCTGTGATCACCAATAGTCAGCATGGATTTCTGAAAAATAAGTCATGTCAGACGAACCTGATCTCGTTTTTTGACAGAATTACAAGCCTGGTAGATGAAGGGAACGCAGTGGATGTAGCCTACCTTGATTTCAGCAAGGCATTTGACAAGGTGCCCCATAATATTCTTGTAAAGAAGCTGGTAAAATGCGGTCTTGACTATGCTACCACTCAGTGGATTTGTAACTGGCTGACGGACCGAACCCAAAGGGTGCTCATCAATGGTTCCTCTTCATCCTGGAGAAGAGTGACTAGTGGGGTGCCACAGGGTTCTGTCTTGGGCCCGGTCTTATTCAACATCTTTATCAACGACTTGGATGATGGACTCAAGGGCATCCTGATCAAATTTGCAGATGACACCAAACTGGGAGGGGTGGCTAACACCCCAGAGGACAGGATCACACTTCAAAACGACCTTGACAGATTAGAGAACTGGGCCAAAACAAACAAGATGAATTTTAACAGGGAGAAATGTAAAGTATTGCACTTGGGCAAAAAAAATGAGAGGCACAAATACAAGATGGGTGACACCTGGCTTGAGAGCAGTACATGTGAAAAGGATCTAGGAGTCTTGGTTGACCACAAACTTGACATGAGCCAACAGTGTGACGCGGCAGCTAAAAAAGCCAATGCAATTCTGGGCTGCATCAATAGGAGTATAGCATCTAGATCAAGGGAAGTCATAGTGCCACTGTATTCTGCTCTGGTCAGACCTCACCTGGAGTACTGTGTCCAGTTCTGGGCACCACAGTTCAAGAAGGACACTGACAAACTGGAACGTGTCCAGAGGAGGGCAACCAAAATGGTCAAAGGCCTGGAAACGATGCCTTATGAGGAACGGCTAAGGGAGCTGGGCATGTTTAGCCTGGAGAAGAGGAGGTTAAGGGGTGATATGATAGCCATGTTCAAATATATAAAAGGATGTCACATGGAGGAGGGAGAAAGGTTGTTTTCTGCTGCTCCAGAGAAGCGGACACGGAGCAATGGATCCAAACTACAAGAAAGAAGATTCCACCTAAACATTAGGAAGAACTTCCTGACAGTAAGAGCTGTTCGACAGTGGAATTTGCTGCCAAGGAGTGTGGTGGAGTCTCCTTCTTTGGAGGTCTTTAAGCAGAGGCTTGACAACCATATGTCAGGAGTGCTCTGATGGTGTTTCCTGCTTGGCAGGGGGTTGGACTCGATGGCCCTTGTGGTCTCTTCCAACTCTATGATTCTATGATTCTATGATTCTATGAAATAAACACTTTTATCCTGCTTCTTAGTCAAAGACTCTCAAAGTGGGTGTTTTAAAGGGTTTTTTCTAACAAATTTAAAAGCATAAAGTATTCAGGTTGCAGCACATTAATCAGGAAGTAATGTGCTGTGGGTTAAACCATGGAGCCTAGGACTTGCTGATCAGAAGGTTGGCGGTTCGAATCCCCGTGACGGGGTGAGCTCCCGTTGCTTGGTCCCTGCTCCTGCCAACCTAGCAGTTCGAAAGCACGTCAAAGTGCAAGTAGATAAATAGGTACCGCTCCGGCGGGAAGGTAAACGGCGTTTCCGTGCACTGCTCTGGTTTGCCAGAAGTGGCTTAGTCATGCTGGCCACATGACCTGGAAGCTGTATGCCGGCTCCCTCAGCCAATAAAGCAAGATGAGCGTTGCAACCCCAGAGTCGGCCACGACTGGACCTAATAGTCAGGGGTCCTTTTTAAGCCCCACTGAAAACAATAGGGTTTATTTCAAAATCATTCTGAAGGCATCAAGCACATACCAGAAAATGCAAGTTGCCCAAGTAAAGTAGATTCAGAAAGTATGGAAGTTTCAACGGGCAGGCTTCATCTAACCAGTCCCATCAGTAGAAGCTTTGTACAAAGACAACTGCTTGTGTGTCCCCCTCCCCCCTTTTTCCCTCTCTCACACAAAAAAATGGCTCTGGGGGTCAGAAGAACTCCCAGAGCAGCATGGAGGGGGGTGGGGGCATCATTCCGTCTGACAAGCTAGAATTATTGAAGAGCGCTACATTGAATTCCACCTAATGTGTTTACTAAGTACAAGTAAAATGCAACATGCTAAATTATATTGCTCTCTTTTGGCCCAAATTTACATTGTGGGTTGGCCGCTCTTTCAAGCATGTGCAGATACACATACACAAAGACACAGACACGAGAGAGGGAGGACTGACACACAAAGTGGAATACAGCAGATGGGTTGGCAGCTCCCTTTCTCTCCTCTTCTGCCTGCTCTCTATCTTCCCTTCCCCATCCCATTCACTCTCATTCTGTGGCCCACTCCAAGCCTCTTGGTGGAACGTATACAACTTGCAGGTGAGCCACCCCTCCTCTGGTTTCAGAGGTGAACTATTAGCCTAATGGTACACAGCAGTGCTATTTCCCTAGAAAAAACAGGTGCCGGAACTCACCATGAACACCTCCCTCATTCTCTTAGAATGGCAATGACACCCACCTGAGAGAGGCTGAAGCCCAGCAGAGAGGTGCCAGAACTGAGTTCCTGTGAGTTCCCCCTGGAAAAAAGGCCTGGTATGCAGATTTGCATGAACTTCAGAAATAACTGCAAGCACACCAAAAAGGCTACCTTTTAAGATGATTCATAATATTATTTTAAAAAATAATTACTGATTCATTATATCAAATCTAAATTAAAAGCCTTGGAAATTATTCATCATGATTTCATGCATTCATTCAGGAGGAGTTTCCATCCTCAAGCCAAACCAACACACAGAAAAAAAATATATTATTTGTGTTCAGTGGTGGAGCAAGTCGATCAGGCGCCTGGGGCGGCGTGTATGTCCTTTGCCCAGAGGCAGGGGCAGCCGCCTGCGGGGGTGGGGCCAGCTGCCCACAGGGTGGGGCAAGCCTGGGCAGGATGCTCCGTGGGGCCTTGGAGGAGTCTGCCTGCCTCCTTCCACTCCGCCGCCCTACAGCTGAGGTGGAGACAGTGGGCGGGCAGTTTAGGGCAGCACGGAGCCTGCAGGAGCCCAAGCCACTGTGTCACTCCCAGGAGAGACGCATGGCTCGGGCACACTGCAAGCCCCATGGTGAGTGCCGCCCGGCATTTTGTCACCTCCCTCAGTGGTGACACCTGGGGTGGAATGCCCCCACCGCCGTCTTCCTCCACTCCTGTTTGTTTTGCTGGGTCATCCAAGGTTGGTCTTGGCAAGCTTTCCACTTCCAATAGCCAAAGGCAGAAAGTACAGTGGGATCTTGGGATAGGAATGGGATCCATTCTGGAGCCCCGTTCACATCCCGAATGGAACACAAGATGCGACAACATGTCTGCGCGTGTGCGGGTCGCGTTTCGCCACTTCTACGCATGCGCATGATGTAATTTTGAGTGCGCATGCGCAAGCAGCGAAACCAGGAAGTAGCACGCTCTGTTACTTCCGGGTTGCCACGGAGCGCAACTCGAACGCGCTCAACCCGAAGCACATTCAACTTGAGGTATGACTGTATCCTGGCCTGCATATTTTGTATTCCTGATTCTATCACTACTCCATTTTTGGCTTTTGCCCTTGTAACCATGAGTCCTGTTTCTGTCACTGCATTCAGTCTTCTAACCCAGTCTTGACACTGGGTTTATCCTGCAACATCTTTGTAGCTGCCTTGTGTACCAATACGAAAAACCCTTATTTTGCCATGTTACAAGCAGACTGCTGAGTTAAAAGAAGTAGTTTATGGCATTAAAACAAAACTAGTCACCTTCCACCCCCCTTAAGACTCTTGCTGTCCCTCACCAAGCTTTCTGGTGCCATTGGGAGTTGGGTCCAACATCACCAAGAATAAATCACATTGTCTTATCCCTGCACTCAACCTACTGGAAGAGACCAAACACATTGAATTTTAAAAACTTGGAAATTGCAGGATGAAGGTGAAATATCATATGGCCTCAAGGTATGACTGATGTTCTCATTAAATATCCAAGAATAGACCTAATATTCTTGTACTCAGGGCAATAAATTCTGAGGTCTAAAAGGGACGCCACATCTGACATCTTTACGAGACAGGATTTCCTCCAATAATTGTAATGTGCTGCTGAACAGATGATACATATTGAACATATATGGCTCAATATAGCTGAACTGCTTTATTTCACATTTAGCAAGTAGTTCATTTTTAGAAAGGCAATTTATCATTCTTTGAAAATGGAGAGTATTGGGAAGTTTACAACTCTGCTCAGCAGTCTGCTCCAACCACAGTTCTCTTACCACTTACCAAGGGGGTGGAATCATACTCGTGTGTGTGTGTGTGTGTGTGTGTGTGTGTGTTCTTTTGAAGGGATTTTGTACCCTGTGGCAGTTCTTAAAGTCAAGACACCCTATAGTCAAGACACCCATTAAAAACAAAACAATTCTACTTTGAGCATAGATTCCAGTGGCCAAATCATTAGACCCACATAATCTATGGATTTGCCAGCTTTGTTACTGTTCCTGAGCTACAGCTCAGTAGTACAGGATCTACTGTGCATGCCAAAGATTCGCTCCCAGGTGCAATCCCCGGGATCTCCAGGTAAGTCTGGGAAATTCTCCTGCCTGAAACTTTGTAGAGCCACTTCCAATCAGTGCAGACAACACTAAGCTATTGGTTTGTCTCAGTCTAAGGAAACTTCCTATATGCCTTTTATAACAGCAGCCTAAGTAAACATGATCTGAGGTGCATTGCTGCCACCAATCAGCCTCCCCACATCTTGGGTTTAAAAACCAACCAACCTGTGTCCTGTGTGGCATTATTGTGTCCAGGGTATCGTATTCAGGCAAGAGCCAATAAACTGGAGATCAGACCAGATAAACATTTACCCTCATTGCATGATGTTATTTGTTTCTTTTACTGGAAGTTAACTGGGGAAGAAAGACTTGGTGGAAGACTCATGTCAATGACTACCCTGTGCCCTGCAAAATGCCACATAAGGTCTTAACACACCAGAATTAAACAGGGGAACCTCTCCTCCAAGTCAATTACGTTTCACATCAGGAAAATCTTCACCTGCTTCTTTTTTTGCACTTGAGACTGCCTTTGAAGTTTCAACTGAACTACGCATAATATTGAAGGACAGTACCTGTTTTGAATATTTAGTTGTGTCAAACCACTATTCTCAAAATTATTAAGTTTTTTAACCCATGTTTTAAACAGGCTAAGTGAAACCTAATCCGAGAGCTAAATGACACACCACAAAACAGTAGTATATAAGGCAGCAATCTCTAAGCTCTTTGTGGATTTATTAAATGTAAATCCAAGTACAGGCAGTGAAGGACAATTTGTGATTTTTTAATACTTTTTTCCTGCTAAGTATGCATCTCAATATTCAAATCTGCAAATACGAATTTGACTTTCTTCTCTGCTAAAGGCTTGTGTGCTTTAGTTTAGAAATATCATATTCTGAGGCTCAAAAACCCACTGTATATGCAAACCCCAATGGAGTAAACAATTCTTTGATCTTGCACAATCATTTGAGTAACATAACAAAGCATTGAATGTTATTTCTCTCTAGGGTTCACATTCAGGTTTCTTGCAAATAGTTTTTATGAGTGATTGTCAAGCCACACATTACAGCAAAAATAAACCCCCAAGCATCAATTAAAGATTGGTCAAGACTTAAATTCTGACTGTATATACAGTATAGATTATTAGGGAAGCCCACTGCTTATTTCACTCCATTGTAAAAAATTATCTTTATTTCTGCCCTCTTCTTAATATTATTTAACCAATGATCGATCCACAAGAAGGCTTGCCTTTTTATCCAACGACTGCTAAACTTTTTGTTAAAAGCTTTTGCATCTAAGCTTATAATGTCTACCATTCTTTTTGACATTCTTAAAGAACTGGTGAGACCAGACTTTCATTTGCAGAAGTCATGCTGACTCTTCCACATCAATACTTGTTTTTTCTGCACGTTGAACAATTTAGCTTCAATAATGCTTTCCAACAACTTAGCAGTGTCAGAAGTCAGGCTAATGGGCCTGTAATATTTGAGTTTCATCTGAATACCTTTTTAAAAATTCATATTACCCTTGCTACCATCCAGTCCTCTGGTAAGGAGACCAATTTAGTGACAGGTTCCCTATTTTTGCTAGAGCAACAATTTCACACTCGAGTTCTTCAGAAGCTCTCAGATATATTCCATCCAGGCCTAGTGACTTGTTAATTTTTAATTTGTCAGTTAGTCTTGGCACTTCATCTCTTATCACCTCCATTTGACTTCGTTCTTCAAATGCCTTTCCAGAAAAAAACGTGATTCAGGTGTGAGTACCTGTCCAACATCTTCTGCTGCTGGATGTAAAGAATTCATTTTTCTCTGCAATTTTGCCACCCTTCTTCAGTAATATTTTTATAACTCTGTCATCTTGGAATCTTCCTAGCCCTGTGACTATCTCTTCTATCTCATGTATTTAAATAAATTATTATTGTTTTATGAAATGATGTCATTAATATGCTTCTCAATGTTTATTTGATTGCATTACTGATATGTTTACGAGAATTTATGTTGTCTTCGAGTTTTACTTTGAACAAGATTTCAAAGTAGCTTCCCTGACTTTTCTAGCTTCCTTGACTCTGCTTGTTAAAGGTAAAGGTAAAGGACCCCTGGACGGTTAAGTCCAGTCAAAGGGGTGCGGCACTCATCTCGCTTTTCAGGCTGAGGGAGCTGACATTGTCCACAGACAGCTTTCTGGGTCATGTGGCCAGCATGACTAAACCGCTTTTGACACAATGCGTCACTGTGATGAGTGTCAGAGCGCACGGAAATGCCATTTACTTTCCCGCCACAGCGGTACCTATTTATCTACTCGTGCTGGTGTGCTTTCAAACTGGTAGGTTAGCAGGAGCTGGAACAGAACAATGGGAGCTCACCCTATTGTGCAGACTCAAACTGCCAACCTTCTGATTGGCAAGCCCAAGAGACTCAGTGGTTTAGACCACAGTGCCACCCGTACCCCTTGTTAACCATGCAGGTAACCTCTTAGATTTCTTTGACCTTATGCTCTATGGCAGGGGTAGTCAACCTTTTTATACCTACCGCCCACTAATGCATCTTTCTTGATGGTAAAATTTCCTTACTGCCCACCAGTGCTGCAGTAACACGTGCCATAGAACCTCATGGAAAAGTGGGGATTTGAACCCTGGTCTCCCAGATTCCTGATCCAGCACTCTAACCCCTACAACACACATAAAAAGGTAAAGGGACCCCCTGACCATTAGGTCCAGTCCTGGCCGACTCTGGGGTTGCAGCACTCATCTCGCTTTATTGGCCGAGGGAGCCGGCGTACAGCTTCTGGGTCATGTGGCCAGCATGACTAAGCCACTTCTGGCGAACCAGAGCAGCGCACGGAAACGCTGTTTACCTTCCCGCCAGAGCGGTACCTATATGTCAACTTGCACTTTGACATGCTTTCAAATTGCTAGGTTGGCAGGAGCAGGGACTGAGCAACGGGAGCTCACCCCGTCGCGGGGATTCGAACCGCCGACCTTCTGATCGGCAAGTCCTAGGCTCTGTGGTTTAACCCACAGCGCCACCCGCCTCCCCATAACAGGGATAGGTGCCTTAATCCCTATCCCTGTTAAACACCACAAAGGAAAAGTCAATGCAAGCTTGTTGCTGTTGTGCGGATTCATAGCAGGTAGGTGTATCTTGAAGACCTGGACTCACCAAAAGTGACATTTGTGAATCCTTAGCAACTGTTGCCGCCTCGGGGAAATCTACTTTGCATGCTGGCAATTGCTCTAAAGAAAAATCCAACAGTGTAAACTGTGGTCCTTTGAGGTTTTGTAAATGAGACCTGCACTTTTCTGTAAACTGATATTGGCTTGTGAGGTGAGACCGCTGACAGGAAGAGCAGTAGCAAAAGAACTATCAGTAGCAATTTCTAGTTCATTATGCTGAGCCTTCCCCTGGGGCCATTTCTGTTGTATTTCCTTGTTGCCATTGCTCCTTGTTTGTTTAATAGACACAGAATGCCCTGCTTAATTCCCTTATAAGCAGGATGCTGTTTTTTCTCCCCACTATTGGGGAAAATAACCAGCCATTTTGAAGGGAAAGGAAAACAATTTCCTTGTTAATTCAGCTGGATATCTTGCTGATTAGAATAAATAATGAGATTGACACTGGAACTGAGCATTAAGAAACAAATTTGATACCACACGTAAATTTAATGTTGCCTTTGTGATTGTGATCTTAAATTGCCGCCGCTTCTCTGCTTCAAATCATGTTAAATTATTTAATTTCTTTTATCTGGACCTTTTTATGCTGCTGCTTGGTTTAAAGTTTCACGTGTTGGTTTCTATGCCTAAATTGTTTCGGTGATTCTGATGGTGAGGCCTTTCTCTGAACGGTGGCAGAAAAAGACTGAAACAAATAAATGGAATAAGGAATTCAATGACTGATTTCTGTGTGTAAAATATTACACACCACCTCCAGCTTGTTATTGATATTTGGATATGGGGCTTGTGCATGGCATATTATTTACCAATTGACCTGTGATACACATTAAAAGGTATAATGCAGCTAGCTATATTAGGGCAAAATGTGGGTCACATGTCAGCTTAATTTGCTATGGTAACATTACCATTGGTGCATAAAGTGGCCCATCTTTCCCTTTATGGACATTGTGAGGTAAATGGTAAAAATCAGGGCTGGTGTCACAGGGAGCGAGGAACTGCCAGGGACCCCCCTGGACATGCTGCAATGAGGAAGTTTGAGGGGGTTTTTAATGTGGTTTTAATATGTTATTCTTAACAGGCGATTCTGCTAATTATTGCAATTTGAAGACATAGACCATTCACCTGGCAATAAGCAAGGGTGAGCATAAGATCATTTTAAGTCATAGGAATGGAAGATATGTGGTCAATCTGTTCATTTATTTATTTATTTATTAAGGAAATGTTTTAATTTTGGATACGTACAACATAGGAACTGGAGTAAGAATGCAGACTACTGAGGAAGGCTGACGAAGCCGAATGTATTTGGCATTCCAGGTATTCACACAACTCCGCTGAATATTGAGAGCATTTAATGTATTCTCCTGTATTCCTTCTTACTCACATTACTGTGAGGGAAGGTCACCGGTTTAAATCTGCTCAGCGGTGGTGAGCTCCTGTTGCTCTGCCCCAGCTCCTGCCAACCAAGCACTTTGAAAGCACACCAGTGCAAGTAGATAAATAAGTACTGCTGCAGCAGGAAGGTAAACAACTCTGGCACTCATCACGGTGTCCTGTTGTACCAGAAGCAGTTCAGTCATGCTGGCCACATCACCCGGAAAGCTGTCTGTGGACAAACGCCGGCTGCCTCGGCCTGAAAAGCGAGATGAGCGCTGCAACCCCATTGTTGCCTTTGACTGGACTTAACCGTCCAGGAGTCCTTTACCTTTACCTATGCTTATATACATGTTGAGGATACAATGTCATACAATTGTTCCACCTGTGCTAGCATTGCGGCTCATCAGGTGGAACTATCCCCCTCCTCCTCACACACAAACTGCTCTAGGATTCTCCCATTCCCCTCTCCAGCCAATTTTGGGGCCTGGGCGTACGTGGGGCAGGAGAGGGGGGAATGTCCTTATGGGGCTGGTTCGGTAAATCCTGCCCTTCATTATTATATTCTTACAGTTCACGGATTTAGCCAACTGAAGTTTCTGTATTGTACAGGTTTTGTTTTAGTGCATGGGCTTTTATTATTCTTATTATTATATCCTTGTTTTTCCTTTTTACATCCACAACAAGGCTCAACTTTCTTCTTTTGCTTTGTTTATAATGGTTTGTTTTCCTTGACTTTTGTGCTTCATGTAATGGTAAAAATGATTCATTTCACACAAATTCAGACTTTTAAGTAGTAACTGGAGGGGGTGATCATCTCATCTCTCCTCTACACAGCTTCTCCGTTCTTCCCTCACAGCCTGCAAGAAATCCAATTTTCTCCACAATCCCGGGAACCTGCATCAGCTGTTTAACAGATGGGAGTGGGGCAACATGACCGAGTGTGGGGTGATTTAACCTTGATCATTCCCTGGGTAAAGCAACTGAGAATTCAGGGATTCTCTGTATTTGGGAGGGCATAATATAGAACCCTTGATATTGGGAGTTCTTGTGACAACTCATCTCCAGTAGGTCTTGTGCCCATGAAGCAGTTGCTGAGACTGGAGGTCCATGCCTCCCCAAAGCTGCCTAAGTCCCCTCATCTCCAGGGTTTTCTCCAAGCAACTGGAGACTGCATCTGTGTGCAGCCAACCTCTCCTCACCCTCTTCATGCCTCTCCTGGTTCTGGGAGACCAGCGGGGATGGGAACTTGTCACAGCAGGAGGGAGAGACACCCGTGACTCTTCACCAGCCTGACTCATCTCTCCCTGTTGACCCCCCTACTCTCTTGCTTCAGCTTCTGTCTCTGATTCTGGACAGACCTGTTACCTCTTCAGCTTCCAATACAGTGGTACCTCAGGTTAAGTACTTAATTCCTTCCGGAGGTCTGTACTTAACCTGAAACTGTTCTTAACCTGAAGCACCAATTTAGCTAATGGGGCCTCCTGCTGCTGCTGCGCCGCCGGAGCACGATTTCTCTTCTCATCCTGAAGCAAAGTGCTTAACCTGAAGCACTATTTCTGGGTTAGCAGAGTCTGTAACCTGAAGTGTATGTAACCCGAAGTGTATGTAACCCGAGGCACCACTGTACCTCCTCTTCCCAGACTTCTCCCTCTTCATTCTCCCACCACCAATACCTGGTCTCTGAGCCTTCTTCACTTGGGGGTTCCCCATTGGATTCCTCCCACCATTCCTCTGTGCCCAACCAGTCCATGACATCAGGGCAGAAGGAGGCAGCCAACACAGATCACAAATATTAAAAGTGTGTGGCAATTCACAATGCCAGCCCTGGATTTAAACAATGAGGGCAGCAGGCACAGCTGAGATAGATGCAGTCTTATGAGTTGACAAAAGGGAGTAACGGTGGAACCTGTCTCTATTCCAGTCCCCAGGGGAAAATTGCTACTTACCGCAGGTAAGTAGGGAAGACTAAATTGCAGTTTGTAGCTGAAAGGATTATTTGGCAAAAGCCATAAATAAAGATTGACTGACTGGCTGGAAAGAACATGTTAATCAGATATTTTGAACTGGGAGTTTCAGGTGGAGATCTATATGAGAGCATTTCACACAACACCAAGTGACAAGATCTATTATTCAGTCCCCCAGCCTTTTGAAAAACAATCTGTGGTATAGAGTGGCATGTTTTGTGACACAGCAGAGCTAAAAGCTTTTTTGTTCTAATATTTTATACATCGTCTGAGTATGCCCTTTCATTCCCCATGAAAGAGGTTTTCTCTTCAAGCCTAGATTGCCAATGCTGGGAATGCATGAGCGTTAAGAAATTGGAAGAAAAATTTGACGCATCACCACACACCATGGCCTCGATCCTATGAGTAAAATGGAATATGCTAAATTAGATGGCTCTCTTTTGGCCCAAATTTACGTTGTGGGTTGGCCACTCTTTCAAGCATGTGCAGACAAACATACACAAAGATACACACACGAGAGAGGGAGGACTGACACACAAAGTGGAATACAGCAGATGGATTGACAGCTCCCTTTCTCTCCTCTTCTGCCTGCTCTCTATCTATCTTCCCTTCCCCATTCCATTCACTCCCATTCTGTGGTCCACTCCAAGCCTCTTGGTGGAATGTATCCAACTTGCAGGTTAGCCACTCCTCCTCTGGTTTCAGAGGTGAACTATTAGCCTAATGGTACGCAGCAGTGCTATTTCCCTAGAAACTGTGAACACCTCCCTCATTCTCTTAGAATGGCAGTGACACCCACTTGAGAGGGGCTGAAACCCAGCAGAGAGGTGCCAGAACTGAGTTCCTGTGAGTTCCCCCTGAAAAAAGGCCTGGTATGCAGATTTGCATGAACTTCAGAAATAACTGCAAGCACACCAAAACAAAAGAGGCTCCTTTTAAGATGATTCATAATATTATTATTATTTTAAAAAAATAATTACTGATTCATGATAACAAATCTAAATTAAAAGCCTTGGAAATTATTCATCATGATTTCATGCATTCATTCAGGATGAGTTTCCATCCTCAAGCCAAACCAACACATGTAACACACTCTACAGAAGATATGAAATGTAACTTTGGGCCAAAAGAGAGCAATCTCATGAGATATCCCTGCTAGCAAAAGGAGCTGGTTTCCACCACTTCCTCCTATAGTCCTCTGTACCAGCCAACAAAATGATGCTCTGGGGGTTGGAGGATACTCCAGAAAAGTGTAGGAGATGGCACTGGAGGCTTCAGGGAGAATTGGTGGATCAGAGTTCTTTCCATTCACAGAAGGGCAACTCAGGATCCAAGTCCATTTCTGGTGAACATGCTGCATGCTAAAGAGCATACTTCAGCACATCCCTACGCTCTCATGTCCCACTTCACATTAAAAAGGGGGGAGGATGTTAGAATTCCTGCTCCATGTTTACAGTCATGGGATTTTTGACTATCACATGATAGTGTATGTTTTGACTCCACAGAGTGGGAAGTGATGGAGACAGGATGTTTGTGTTACTGTGTTCCATGAAGTGGGACTATTGTCCTTTGTTCTTTTTTCCTCTTTGCTGTCTGATGCTAGAGAGAGAGGGAGCCATGTTGAAGTGCTCCGTGTGTGTTTTTATATAAATAAAGTAGATTAGCCAAAATGCTGAGCTGCTGAGGTCTGTTACACAAACTGCGCAAACTCTACAGATCCCTAAGTGTGTCGGTGTTGGTTGGCATCAGTCGCTGTGATATTCAGGCTGAAGGAAGCTTTTGAAGCTCCCGAACGATCAACCAGGAGGGAGAGAACATGCCAGTTGGACATGTGTCTCTGCCAGGGTCCTACTCGAGTGTAGGACGAGCTCCTGACAAAGAATAGAGTGCATGTTCAGAAGCTTGCATGTGCAACACACATATTGTGCTGTTACATATCCAGTCACACAGCACTTTTAAGTCAACCACACCACCTATATGCCAGGCCTCTGACAGCAGTGTATCTGCTTTAGCTCTGCTGGAATTGTTAAGAATGACTTCTCCAAATAAGGAGCAGAATATACTGAACAAAAGCAAGCCATTGCAAAATGGGAACGGGTCCTGAGAAATAATTAAAAATGTTAAGAGGTAATTAAGTGAAAGCAATAATTATACTAAGGAAGGACATAGACTCAAAGCAAGCTCATAATGAATTATATCAACTTCATTCACAAGCCAGAATGGTTTAATATATGGAGGAAGAATGCTGGAGAATAAAACTAAGATTCGGTTTTTTGGTTCCAGCAGCAGAAGCCCATGCAAGTACTTCTACTAGAGCAATGGGGCTTTCCCTCTCTCCTCCTCCCATAACCCCCATATAGGTCAAGAGAATCCCAGAACAGCATGTGGGGAGAGGAGGGACAAATTGTTCCACCAGGAAAAGAGACATGGTTGTGCTGATGGAGCAATCTGCTTAACCCTACATTGACTTCCTCCCTACTGTTGGAGTGTAAAGGTTTATATGAAGCTTAAGGGATGCTCAGTCTATCATTCAAGTTCACAATGGTACTTAAAGTTATGTTTTATCAATCAATGACCAATAAATTTGGGGTGAATGAATGTTTGGACATGATAAGCTAAACATATTGATGTCCTAAGAACAGCCAAAAAATGCACTATTGAAAACTTGTCAAAAATAAATTTAGAATTTGCCTAATTCAGAAGAATTATATGTGTTGTTGAGGAATTTTTAAGGTCAGTAATTTGTATATGTTCAAGTTGTGGGAATGATAAGAAACAGTAAGGTAGTTTCAATTGTGACCCTAATTTATGTGACTTACTATCTTCACATGATAAGATTCTCAGAAATTGTATACACTCTGAAGTTTGAACATACCGGCCTGTTTTCATCACTTGATTGGTGATATCTTACAAGAGCTGGAAACTTAGAAAAATGCTCTCCTATTTAGAACTACTGAAATCTTAAGATCTAGATTTTGTAAGAAATGTTTAAGTGCCACTATTGCTTACCTTAGACTATATTTATGTGCTATTAGAAGAAGTGTTTGCTTGTTAATACAATTACTGTTGTACGAAACTTGAATTGAATCCACAGCAATTCTAGGTGTATACCTTGTTGAAGTGGATTAAACAGCTATTGGTAATCAACTGGCAGCCGAAATGCAAACTAGGACTGGAGGTTGTAGGAATTGCTGTGATACATAGCAAGCCTCTTCTTTCAGGTGACCATTGTTGAAGAGGATGCTCAGCGTTTGGACTTGGGTACTTTTTAAAAGAACAAAGGGGTAGATTTTTTAGCCTTATATAAGCACATTCTCAGATGAACAGCACCGAATGCTCATACCTGGCTCTGTGTCGTTTGCCCAGGTAAAGGCAAAACAAAATTATGTACTTCTGTGGAGGCTGTTTATGAATAAATATCTCACCTTTCCATTGATACATACACAAGAATACCTTCACTCATCAAATGGCAAAAAAGAAGATGCGAACCTAGAACGACAACAATCTGTCCTTTCCTAAACCTCTGCCTCTTGTGCAAACAAGCAGCAATAAAGCACATTAAGATCTTCAGGCCATCCATGTGTGAGTACATCGCTTAAGGTACAGCATCTCCGATATTCTCCCAGAACACTCTTGCTCCATGCTCCCTTCCCTACTCAGCCCGATGAATTTAAAGCCATCCTGTAGCACTGGGCATGAAAACCCCTAATAGGTGAGTAAGAAATGAATCCAGGCATGATATTGCAGCAATCAGATGTGAAATTTTGGAGACTCAACAGCCTATGGTCAGGTGTTTGCACAATGAGGGATGGAACAAATATATGCCAGATGGGTATTCAATACTAACTTCCTTTGAAATTCAAATCTAACAGGAATTTTTTAAATGGTTGCTTCACTGCAGCCATTATACCAACAGCTATAACTGGAAGCTGAAAATGCTCCACTCTATTGGAAATTTAAAAAAAATAGGGAGTGTGGATGAATCTTAGTGAAACATCAACTATTAAAACATGATATCTGCAGATAGATAGATAGATCAACAGATAGATAGAAAGAAAGGACCAGATGTTTGGTTTATTGTTGATATTTCAGTAAAGCCTCTTCAACATCTCACATGGGCCATACAGTCGGTAAGTAGCTGTCATGGACTGGCTGGATGCAGAGGAAGCATCAACTGGGGAACCCCCAAGGGAGGAAGGCTCAGAGCCCAGAGATTGGTGGTGGAATGACGATGAGTGGTCAGAGGGAGAAGAGGGAGCAGACTGGGAGGAGGAGGTAGAGGAAGCTGAAGAGGCAACAGGGTTTAGCGAGCAGAAGGAGGCAGTGGCAGAGAGCAGTTCAGAATCAGCGGCAGAAGCAGAGGCTGGAGAGGAGTGGGACCAAGAGGCAGAGGTTGCTAAAGAAGCCAGGGAGTCTCCCCTTCCTGTTGCGACCAGCTCCCCTTCCCCCTGGTCTCCCAAAACCAGGAATGGAGAGGAATGGGGGGGGGCAAAGAGAGACAAGACAAAGAAGCTGCGGAAGGAACTGGGGGAGGAGCCTCAAGAGAGCAGTGGAAGGCACCGACCTTCAGTCCTCACAACTGCCTCATTGGGGCAATACCTACAGGGAAGAGATGATGTGATCGCTAGGCCTGCACTGTTTGGGCATCTTTGAATAAAGAGTTAACTTCACTGACACTGGTTGTTTTATTGCTGACCTCCTCCTGACAGTAGCCTTTGGCAAGCTGTTTTTTTCCCCCCTCAGTGTGGGGGATGATAATGCAGGGTTGCCTTATAATGTTGTAATCTTTACAAATAGATAGTGAATGTGGAGTGCTTTGAACACCTAAAAGCGCTATACAAATGTTTGGTCACTTTTTTTGAATAATGAGTGTGGGTAACTAGTGCCAACAGGATTACAGTAGTACCTGAGGTCAAGTACTTAATTCGTTCCGGAGGTCCGTTCTTAACCTGAAACTGTTCTTAACCTGAAGCACCACTTTAGCTAATGGGGCCTCCTGCTGCTGCCGCACTCCCGGAGCACAATTTCTGTTCTCATCCTGAAGCAAAGTTCTTAACCCCAGGTACTATTTCTGGGTTAGCGGAGTCCGTAACCTGAAGCACATGTAACACGAGGTACCACTATATAGCCAAAACAGAGCCACTGAGAAACAAGACTGGAGTATCTGGCGAACCACTAAGTGTTCAGGAATACAAAACAAAACCTTTTGATAGAATATCAAAGGGAGCGAAAACTCCAAAGAATAGCCCATTGAGGAAATAGTCATGGAAATAGTTAGTGGTTGACATGGCAGAACTTCTTACCTAACCACCTATCAATGTTTGCCCTAGGGCATACTGGGAGGGCAAGAAGGAGGGGCGAGGCAGCAGCGAGATGGAGTGGAGTCAGTCCAGCTCTCCTGCCAATGTAATTGCACCACACCAACTTTGCCTCCTCCTCACCCTTCTGGTATGTCTCAGCAACAACCGTGATGAGAGCTCAGGTAAGCAGAGGGGCACCCACCTTGCCAAGCGCTGCTGCATGGGAGGTTGGCTATCGGAAAAGCAAAACAGAGAAGTTTGGGTGTGGAATGGAAGGCTGGAGGAAAGCATGGCTGGTAGACACCCTGAGAAATTAGGAGGTGAGAACACCATTGCCAGCAATGTTTTGTTGTAGGGTCCTCGTACATTATATAATATCCATCTTAGGTGACATCTACTCTGACACTTCTGACTGCTGCCTTTGATCATTAATCTCTTCCCGTGCTTCTATTTCATCAAACTGTCAACAGATTTGCCTCTAGATGGCCACCTAAACGTCAGTGTGAATTATTTCCAAAAATGTCTCTGCAAAGTTTTTGCATAATATGCTTGTAAACCTGCCTTTTGCAACTCATTTTTTTCCTGCCAGTATCATCCTTCCAAATATGCCTTTTGAAAACAGGGAAGAGGGTGTTTCTTCCTTCCATGTGATTTAACAACCATGTTATTTTTAGTGTTTTTCTTTTGAACCAGCACATAACAATGTGTAGAGTTAATGCTTAGTATAATATTACTGACAAGCAAAAGTGCTTTATAGACAATGTTCGACAATGACAACAATGGGCTTTATTTTAAAATAGGTTCTTGTAGGTGTCATGCTACACACAAAACAGCACTATGCTTCCATTGCCGTAGTAGTTCGATTTTTGATTTTTTTTCTTTCTTTCTTTCTCCATGAAGGAAGCTGATGGATCTATTAGGGTGGCATAAAATTCCTGGCTTCCTGGAAATGCATTGTATGACATTTCCTTCAAGCCACCTTCTGCCTTTTTGAAGATACAATCAGGTTTTCCTTGGTCAATGGTTAGTTGATTTTTAATACAGCTTTGGCGTCCACACAGATTTTGCAGATCACTTATTTGTTGCTTTTGAAATTTCAGTGCACTTAGTATAGGGTTGCCATATTTTAGTTTTGCCCAAAGTTGCTAAGCTTCTTCTGCAAATGACACTTCCGACATGGCATACATTCAGATTTTCCAAGACATTAAAGCAATTTCTGCCCAGACACTATTTCCGACAGCCAATTTACCAGTTAGGTCCAAGAAATTCCAGACGTATGGCAACCCCAACTTAGTATTAACTCCTCATGTCACCAATCTGTTTGTTTGTTTTTTAAAAAGCAAGCAAACAGTTAAACCATTTTGGGGTGGCACAGGGCTGCTGTAGGAGCAGCTGTCCAAAAAGCCACTTCTGCGCTACAGAGGAGGTGGGGTTGCGGGCTTCACGGCCCCACCACGCACACGGCGGCTGGAGCCCAGCCCCCGCGCGATTGGAGGGATTCCCAGCCATGTCACCCCCTGGCCAGCCAATCAGCTGGCTCTGGGGGCATGATCTGCCCTATTTAAGGCAGAACACAGCCGGGGATCTCCCTATTTGCCGCCTACCAGCTGTTCCAGTTTTCCCCACCCTCCCGCCCTATAAGGTTTTTGTTCCTTGACCTTGCTATGGACCTTGGTTGGTCTCCATTGAGGGGCCTGGTAGGAATTTTTCCACTTGGCAAATTGGCAGCAGCCACTTGGTTTTCGCCTACCTCATAGCAAATTGTCACAATTTTCTTGGTATTGGCAGTTAGGCATTGGTATTGTTCTGTAGATGGAAAAAGGGAGGTAGCGCCATCACCTGCCCCACATATCAAAGGGTAGTCCAATAAAGGATTTCAGGGGGGTGGCCCTGTCCGAAGCCTGGGGAGGTGAGGGGATAAGGAACGCCCCCAATTGATGACCCTGGGGGAGTTCCTAGTTTCTGTGCATCAGCAGGACTCCCCCTACTAGTGGTTAACCCTTCCCGGACTTCAAGCAGACAGGCTGAAGTCGGATATAGTTGGTTAGGACCAACGCCTAAGCCAATACCACTCATCACCTGTAACCAATAAAGTTGTGGCCTTATTTAGCCCATTAACCTTAATAATAGTGTCATGTGTCATTATTTCCACGGGGAGGGGGCAGAAACTCGCCACGCAATTGCCGTATCCCTATTCCACCAGTAGGAACATCTCCTGAGTTGACTCAGAGGAACTTAGGACCCAAGCCAGCATTCTGAAGATGGCATTAAGAGAGTTATCATTGCCTTATTCAGCATTAGTATTGATACTGGTTGGTGGAATTAAATGCACAGGAGGAAAGCTGAAGATTTCAGCCTGTCTTCCTAGCGTAGGCAAAACCTAGGAAGAAAAGATCCCTATAAAGTGCATGTCGCTGTGAACGGAATGGAACATCCATCAGCTCTCCTTAAACAGGCAAAATTACCATTAAAATCCGCAAAGCTATATGCCAAGTGGAACAGATGGAAGCTCGTTACATTCCTTTTCCCTTGGCATTTGCTTACCCATCATTCTACTTCATAAAAATAATACACATGTGCTACTCCATTTCCAAGGAACATATCCCTTTATGTTTCCCCTCTTTAAAAGATATTTGACTGGGAAGAGCAAATGGCCCAATGAAAAACTCAACCGCTGAACAGCCAGAGATTAAAATGAAGACAAGTTCTGGATTTCCAGTGAAAGGATTTTGCCTTAGACTTTGTTGAAGATTATCCAATATTCTTCTTAATACAATGGTCGTAGAACTGTAAAGTTGGAAGAGACCCTAGACCAAAAACCTCCTACAGCGCAGGAATCTCAACTAAAGCATCCATGACAAATTGTACAAACTGTACAAAGGGTACCAACTGAAAACTGCCCCAACCCCGACAAGCTGAGAAACCTATCCTCTTCAGAGCTAAGTGCTACAAATCTCTGTTGCACAAGACTGTACAGGACTGGAGTGCTACTTTTGCATTCCTGCATTCAGTGTTTCAATTAGAGAAGATGAGCGATCCCTTTTCTTAAAGAAATGTACAGAATTTTATTTCTGAGTTTCCCAGGGACAATAGATTAGAGTGAATCACATCCTACTTAGTGCCATCATGACTCCAGCGAGCCTCAGAGATGTACTATGCAGAGGGGGAGAAAAGTTAAAAGAACTATTAGTAATCTCATTTTTTCAGAACGCCAAGGCTGGCAGTGCCTCCTGAAACCAGCAGGGGGGAGAGGACAGATTGTTCCTTTGGACTCCAGACAAAAACCCTATTGCTCAATGGTTTAGAATGGAAGGAATGCTGAATCGCAGACCCCCAATAATCACTGCAGATCTGCAGATTCTCTTTGATTGCCTGTGACTCTCATCTATGAGAAACCCTCATTACAGGCACAGTTTTAGGGCCGTGTCACCCACAGCCACAGTATGAAGGCTGTATGCGCAACAGAACATTGGTCTTTTCACACCATGTGCAAAACCTTCCATGTCAACTGGGAATTGCAGAGATAAATGAGTGGGTCAGAAGGCCCTTCAGAGACAAACAGGTAGACAAATTGCTTGAGTTACTGAGCTTGTATCTTTTATATGAGGTACCGCAAAAAGAATAGCACATTGGCCTCTTGTGCGGGTGTGAGCACGTATCCCATCTGCTTCTTCAGCCTCCAAACTGCAGAGTATTTAAGACTGCTTTTAACAGGAGCCAAATCAGAAAGCACACACAGACACACGCACACAGAAAATGATGCTCATACATGGTGTTGGTTTTTTTTCAAAAATAAGAATATTACTAAAAGCCTAGCAAAAGGCAAAAGGATTTGTCTGTAATATTCAGAATCAGGCAGCACTTCTATTTACAGTAAGCCTTAAAGTGCTATGGCACCTCAGAGAGTAGCTGGTTTATTGTGGCATAAACTTTCATATGCTGTTGCCTGAAAAAATTCATGCTACGATAAATCATTTAAGCTTGGAGCCAAAGGGCCATGAGTGGCAGAAAACATACCATCCACGCGGCCTCACAAGCTTGTTCACAAAGTCATATGCACAACTGACTGTGCGAAGGGGTCCGGCATCAGAAGGAAATCCTCCAGATGCAACTTGATCTCCAACACACAAGTGTTCTGGCATAAGAAACATAGCCAGCCAGTTCAGCAGTAGCTTGTTCCTGCACCTCAAAAGTGGATCTCAACCTTCCAGCCACAGAGCTACTTGACATGTTCTGAAGTAGTGGGGGGAGAGGAATCATTAGTGATTGGTGCTTCCTCTTCTGCTTCTTCTAGCTGAAGAGACAGGATGTGGGGGCAGAGAATGAATGTTCCCCAGAGGTCATTTTCATCTCCCTACAGGGCGAAACTTGGAAGGCTGGGGAGATGAAGTATGGTTCACCAGTCCTGTTGGACCTCTCTGTCACTTTTCCACGAACCAAAAATGACCCCTAGACTCAGCTAACAGTCTCCTATTGCCACACAGGAGAGAGCATCAGTCGTGGTGGGTAAGCAAATTTTCAGAGAAACTCACTCCCTATTATTTATCTGCCTATTGAGGAAACCCTGAGAAACCTCTAAGGAATACAGGATTCCCTGGGACACAGTTTGAAACCGCTGCTGTCTACAGTGTTACTGCATAAATCAGTCATCACGAGAGAGAGAGAAAACTATCACTGCTTGAATACATTTTCTGCAAAGGCAAACAAGGTCAACAGCAGATCAGAAAATCAAGTTTGGAGACATGTCTCCCTTTGGCTATGCATGTCCTTTCCCACCTCCCAACACCTACCTGACATGTGCTAGGGAACCACAGCCAATCTGGGTTTTTTGGCAGAGGCCTTAGAATAGTAGCTACAGTAATTGCTGCATACTGGGTGAAGAAGTTCTATGTACTCTGAAACTGAGACAGGCTTTAATTATTTGTTTTGGCACCATCAGTTTATGAATTGTTTTCCTACATTATTTTCTACTAGTTTGAGGTTTGAAAAGAAGGGGCTACTGGATCAGGCCAAGGGCTCATCTATTGCAGCATCTTCTTCTCACCGTAGCCACCCAAATGCCTATGGTAAGTCTGCAAGCAGGACATTAGCAGAATAGCACTTTTCTCTCCAGTGGTTTCCAGCAACTGGAGGGGAGGATAGTCAAAGGTTTGCTGAGCATCCCCACTCAGCTCCTTTGCAAAAGTGCTATTTGAAGCATCTGCACCCCACCCCCTCTCCTTGAAACAGTGTCCCATTGAACTCACTGGGGTTTTAGTTCTGAGTATATTTCACAGCTGTTCATTATTATTTACTGCACTCCATTTGGAGACATTAAACAAAAGATACACATGTTGACTAACTCCTACTTCAGCTGGATGTTGGTCACTAAAGTTGTGTGACAAACAGCATCAGCTGAAACATGCAGAGTCAAAGGTTAGCCTGTTCCCAAGCCCAGGGAATTATATGAGCAAAATGTGTGGTTGGGGGGTTAAGAGACAAGACATGCAAAGGCCTGTCTGGTGACCTCAAAACCCTCATCGCTTCCTCAGTCAATCACAGGAATAATCCCAGTGTGAAACAGATGTTAAACCTAATTAACCTGAGAGCCCAAAACCCAATTAACATGTAAATTTCAAGCAAGCACACCTTCTGAACTCCATTTCCTTAGAAAAAGTAGATAACTGAGAGGAGTAAGGGGGAAGAGAGAAACAATGTGGGTGGGCCAACCTTCCCACAAGGGGCTGGATATGACATAGCTCTATGCTCAAAAGACCAACAAGTTATGTTTATGGCACATCCCTCCCAAGTAAGGGACCTTAATAGCACACATTTCTCCAATGCAAGGATTTTTTGCAAGTCCTCATCTCTTGATCCGCCTCTGCTTAATGGACAGCAAAACAGTTTTAGTCTAGCAGAAGGAAGAACTCACACCCTCTGAGTGGCATCTGATCTGCATTGTGATTTGGTCTATCATTGTATACAGTGAGGTTATAGGCAGTATTATGTACAATGCATACTGAGGACGTCAATATTTCCTCTTTCTAGAGCAGGGATGGCCAAAGGCAGGTGCTGCCCCCCCCCCAGCCTCTCTGTCTCACCCTCTGGACTCTCCCCAGCCCACACACTTCTCCCCAGGCTACATCCCTCACCCACCTCATTTTGTTTTTACCTGGCTAGAGTGTGTCTCCTTGGAGACTGATCAATTAAGGGGCTCATGTGCGCTTTTAAAGTCCTAAGTGACATAGGCCCCAAATATCTGAAAGTCCACCTTCTTCACTACAGACAGTTTCATGTGTGAAAATCAGCAGAGGACGCCCTCTTGTTAGTTCCACTGCCTTCAGAAGGTGACGGAGGTGATGGCATTCTCTGTGTTGGCCCCTAACTTGTGGAATTCCCTCCCCACAGAGGTGTGCCTGGCACCTTCACTAGATAGTTTTTACCACATGTTGAAGATACACCTCTTTACCCTGACCTTGATGGTTGGGATTGCACCAGTGGGTCAGAGACTCCTTAACCCTGCTCAAAGGAAATATTGTATTTAGCTACTGGTCTGTTGGAAGGCAGTGTGAGACACCTGCCACGGGCATAGATTGTGTATTTCTACATAAGGTAAAGGTAAAGGGACCCCTGACCATTAGGTCTAGTCGTGACCGACTCTGGGGTTGCGGCGCTCATCTTGCTTTATTGGCCGAGGGAGCCAGCGTACAGCTTCCGGGTCATGTGGCCAGCATGACTAAGCCACTTCTGGCGAACCTGAGCAGCGCACGGAAACGCCGTTTACCTTCCCGCCAGAGCGGTACCTATTTATCTACTTGCACTTTGACGTGCTTTCAAACTGCTAGGTTGGCAGGAGCTGGGACTGAGCAATGGGAGCTCACCCCATCGCGGGGATTCGAACCACCGACCTTCTGATCAGCAAGTCCTAGGCTCTGTGGTTTAACCCACAGGGCCACCCGTGTCCCTCGTATTTCTACATAGCCTGTACTAATAGCTTTATCCTAAGCATTTGCAATGAAATATGCACCCACAACATCAGTATGTCACCATCTAAGTTGCCTTAGAAATGGACTACAAAAAGGATCACGCTCGCTCTCCTTATCATCTATGGTATCCTCATTTGACATAGATAATGATGACTGGCATCCTGATCTTAAACACATTAGTGATGATATTAAGTCCAAATGGAATCTGACATGTCTCAAAAACAGCAGGATTGCAACGCATGAAAATAATGGATGATTGACACACACCTCTACTGTACATCATTCAATAATGCACCCATCAAATCACAGCTGAAGGCATAAACTGCCTCCATCGCACAGGATTGGGTGATAAGGGAAAGCATGGAAGCTCAGTCTGGATGCTCTGTGATTACTGTTTCACCCATACAACTAATCATTGTTCATACACGGTGCATTTCCTTTACATTACATGAAACAGGCAACACACGATTGTGTGCTATTGAAACAATGGGACCTACTCTAGAGGTATGAAGATTCTCAGTCACTATCCTTGTAAATAAAGCTTTTCTAGCACAAAATGTGGCATTACATCTTATTGAAATATATATTTTTAAAAGGATTCCATGCAACGTGTTCAGGATTGAGAAAGTTGACTAAAAGGGTAGATGTGCAGAATCCTCTCAACTTCAAGCAATGTGAAATGTATATCTGCATCAGAAGGCAGCATTCATTGTTACTCATGTATGGTTAAAAGTGATTAGCCAAGAACCAGTGCATGTACAAAGCTGAAAGCCATGGTTTGCACACTTCACAGATCCCTCCCTTCCCTGGTTGCTATGATCCATGGTTTAGGGTTCATGTTATCAACACTAACCATGGCTGATATCACTACTGCAGTGTAGAGATTAAAAACATAGTTTAAAGAGTTTTTGCAGTCTGGGATTACAAGAAAACCAAATCACCACCTACACTGGTGGTGCATGTATGGACATCATAGTTATCTATGTACATCATAGTTATCGCTGAAAGGAAAAGGAAGCAAGAATTCACTCCAGAAAGAAGGACAGAAAGTGGGAAGGGAAAGAAACCCACAATATATTGTGCTTTGTAAGACACTGTGCATCTTTTCCAGCAGAGACAGGAAAGCTCTAGTTGCTGTTGGACACCAACTCCCATCAGCCCCAACCAACATAGCCAATGATGAGGAATGATGGGAGTTGCAGTCCACCGTCTGGAGGGCTACAGGTTCCCCATCCCTACTTCACAGGGAGCAGGCATTGTATCTACACGTCACCAGGATGTGCCCCCATCAGTCCTGAAATGCTACCAAGTACTAAAATTGACAGCTCAATAAACTTCAAAGAAGGCATCAAAAGGCTAAATCCAAAATGTGAGCCCCAAATCCAAATCATAATGCTCACGATTCTGAGCTCAATTTTTAACAGATAGGTGGTGATCGCTTAAAAAGCACTGAATTGTTTGGGCAGAAAATTTATTTCCTTCCTTTCTGTTCAAATGATACAAAACGTGTTCACAGCGGTAGCCAGAAAATCATGTGCCACCAAGGACAGGACAAATGATAACAGTGCCAAGAAAGGTGATTTCTGACTGCTGTGCCTTGGGGAGAAAGTCTCGAGATGTGAGAAGTTGACATATTTCTCAAGTTTTCAGGTCTGTGCTACTGTCCTTGAAACAACCAAGAGCCCCATGGCACATTTGTAAGACTAACAAATTTATTATGGCACAAACTTTTTCTGGTCTCTACAGAACCTTATGCCCTAATAAATTTGTTAAGTCTTTAAAGTGCCACAAGACATGTTGTTTTTGCGCCATCGACTGCCCTCTCAAAGTTGTCCTTGAAAAGCCACATTTTAGCTGCAACAAGACATTTAGGAACCACAACGAAACACCCTATCGAATGAATTATGTGGATTTTTTATTATTGGCAAATAATAATAATCCAGTTATCACATTTATAAGTAAATCACATTTGATTGGATAGTGTTTCTGTTTATTAGTTGATATGCCATAAAACCTTTATGTAATGAACAGTGTTCAAAATTAGCCAGGCATATTTCACATCTGACTATTGGCCACTTGCGACCAAGCAAAGATGCCTGGGTGCCAGACATCTGCACCATCTGGAACTGCATGCCTGGGCATCACTGGATCTTGACTGTTTCACACACTAATACCACACCCTGTAGAATTCTATCAGTTCTATTTTATCCGCACAGCCAGAATGAATTTCAGAAACCAAAATCCTTTTTCTATGCAGCCTGAGCAGGAGCAGTGAACAACGTTACAGTTAATTGTTTTAGCCTATCCTCACTTACACCCCGCCCCAACTGCCCTGCTCACAGTTGTGAAGAATATCCCTGTGTTATGAATGGTCCATGTCACCATTAAGGAAAAGAGGTTGGAATAAGCCAATATATATGTGGACTGTCCCTGGATCAAGTGACTTTTCTTCTTTAAGTTTTCAAAGCTCTTAACCTTAACTCAAAGTTGCATCTGAACTAGCCAGATGTTTAACTGATAATCACTCACAGTCAGTCCATCATTTCAAAAATAAGACTTTAGAGCTGACTTTAGAGCTGTCTTGCCCCCAAAATGACAACTAGACATTTCGTTTTGGTGACTGTAACCTTGGTTTAAGGATCCATTTGGTCCTAGCTTATAAATCTGAGTTTCTAACACTGGTATTGAGGAGTAGGGAGACCATTTCTGCTCCTACATGGCCCTTGGTCTCTCAAGCAGTGATATTGCCAAAGCTTGTATATGAATCTGGTTTGGTTTATGAACTTGTCCTTGCTTATGATTCTCGGTTGCATTACAAGCCAATGTCTATCTAGAATGTTAAACTACATTCTGTAGCTACAAGGTCAATGTTCAGCACTCCAGGCACCCAAAGTCAGCTACTACTGTGCTTGTGCAAAAGGTCTACTTTTTTAAATATTGATCCCTCCTTCTCAATGAAACTCTCGTTGAGCCCTGAGAACGTTGAAGCCCCTTTTGTTTGCTGAGTATCTGAGTCAGCTCTCCCAACTGTTTCTTGAAACTGTCGTAAGTGGTGTTGCGGCACCAGCACCAGCCAGCCACAATCCAAATAGAAAACCTTCTCTTGTTGAATGTGTTTATTTGGAGAGGAGGGAGAGATTCATTTTCCAAGCACCTCCCTCCCGTGGCAAAGAAAAGTGCATGCAGCTTGGGGAATTCAGAACAGCTGCTTAACACAGCACCTTGCAAAGCACTTTGCAAAACCCATGTGGGCAAAAAAACCCCAAAACTGTCAGAGGCTGGCTGAAAGCCGGGACTTGTCAGGGGCTTGACATAACTGAGCCTTGCCTCCATGGAACCTCACAGCTGTGTGAGGGGTGCTTTTCCTCCTCTGCATACTATGAAGAGTGAGAGAAGGTGGAAAGGAGGCAGCCAGAGGAGCAGCATAGATTTTGAAGGAAGAGATACACAGAGAAACACTGTCTCAGCCTCAGAGATGGCAGGGAAATCCTTCCGGGTTGCAACCTGATGTAGAAACCCAGGAAGTAAACTCCTTACCAGAAGAGGCACTGAGGGAAGTGAGGAGGGAATTTGTCTGCTAACCTCAAGGAGAACTTGATAATGAGAACCGTCTCAGCTCTCCTATGCTAGGAGCCAGGGACTTACCAAGACACCTCTGAAGGAAAGATGAGTTTGCGGGACTCTGAGAGCACCCCTAAGTTGGCCGCTCTTATCTGGCAAGAAGGATGCTGAACTGTTATCATGGTGATGTAATAGTGATTGACTGTTGGCAGGGCTACCCACATGTCAAACTTGCCTTATGAGGAGATCATGAAGAAGAAGAAGAATTTGGATTTGATATCCCGAAGGAGTCTCAAAGCGGCTAACATTCTCCTTTCCCTTCCTCCCCCACAACAAACACTCTGTGAGGTGAGTGAGGCTGAGAGACTTCGGAGAAGTGTGACTAGCCCAAGGTCACCCAGCAGCTGCATGTGGAGGAGTGGGGAATCAAACCCGGTTCACCAGATTACGAGTCCACCGCTCTTAACCACTACACCACATCTGGTCTGCTAGCCAGATTCGGTTCCCCACCAATGGTTTAGAGCTCAGTACCTCTTAAAGGTGAGGAGAAGCAGAAAGACACACAGTTTGCATTTGCCAGAACGTACATTTTACTCGCTCCAGGCAAACAGCAGATTACAAGGGTAAATGAAAAGCAACAAAACCATCACGACACTTCGCAAAAATCGTATGGCCAAATGGTTCTGTGGCATCGGGTGGGCTACCTGTCAAGATATTCTTTTTGCATCTTAGTAAAATAGTGATAAGGGACGCAGGTGGCGCTGTGGGTTAAACCACAGAGTCTAGGACTTGCCGATCAGAAGGTCGGCGGTTCCAATCCCCGCAACGGGGTGAGCTCCCGTTGCTCGGTCCCTGCTCCTGCCAACCTAGCAGTTCGAAAGCATGTCAAAGTGCAAGTAGATAAATAGGTACCGCTCCAGCAGGAAGGTAAACGGCATTTCTGTGTGCTGCTCTGGTTCACCAGAAGCAGCTTAGTCATGCTGGCCACATGACCCGGAAGCTGTACACCGGCTCCCTCGGCCAATAAAGCAAGGTGAGCGCCGCAACCCCAGAGTCAGTCACGACTGGACCTAATGGTCAGGGGTCTCTTTACCTTTAAAATAGTGATAAAGTAATAGAAGACAACTTTGTTTGATGCTGAAAGCAGAAGGGATAAAGCACAATAGAAAAAAGGAATCAACAAATGAAAGGCTTTTCTAGTCCAGCATCCCCTTGCTCAGATGGGAAGCCTATGGAAAGTACACAAGCAGGACAGGAGGACTATAGCCCTCTCCTGCTATTGCTCCCCAGAAATTGGTATTCAAAGGTTTCTGATATCATACAGCCATCATGTCTTGACCTCCATGAATTTATCTAACCCCCTTTTAAAGACATCTAAGTTGTTGGCCATTGGCACATCTTTTCTTAGCACATCTGGTAGGTTAACTGCAGTCCTCCTGGAAAAGTAATATACCGTATGCATCATTTCAACTGTAGGTGAAAGATTAGGCTAACATGTATTTCCCAGCATTCAAAGGCAGGAGTTCATAAAAGGCAAGCAGTCCTACTAAAGAACCAGGAAGCATAGTAGGAAAGGTTGTAAGTAGAACTGAATAAAAAAATTCTGTATAACAATTCACATGTTTTTGACAAAGAAAAGCACACACAGTGGAGAATCAAGCGAGACAGTTCTACTTTTCTTTCTTAAATAGATTTCAAGACATAACAGAGAAACTAAAAATATCTCAACATGACTGTGACCTCTAGATATTAAATACTTCAATCAGTAAAGAAAAGAGAATACTCAGCTACATATTCTGCAGTCCAAATTGGCTTCTGGTGGCCTTCGAGGCACAATTTGGGGTACAGATTTTGATCCCCACAAAAAATGGTAGAATTGTTTGAAGCTCACATACTTAAGACTCTGCCTCTCTCTTCCATCCTGTCACCATGCCTAAAATTGGCTGAGAGCTCTCTCTTGATTATGCTACCCACGTACAAAAGTACAAGCAAGGAGGAAGCTAACAGCTATTCTCAGCAGTTACTCAACAAATATACAACTCTTTCCTTTGGTTTTCATTTATCTCTGCCCATGTGTCTCACACACACAAGATTTGGAAGATTGTCTAAACCAGGAGTAGCCTATGTGGGGCCCTCCAGATGTTGATGGATTACAACTCCCAACATTCTTGGCCACTGGCTATGCTGGCTGAGACTGATGGGAGTTCAGAGGCATCCAGAAGGAACCACATGAGTGCCTTATCTAAACTATCGTTTGTAGCTTTAAGCAGAACATTCTTCCCCCTACCCTGTGCACCTCCTAAATCTATTATGAAGGTTCCCCAGCCCTGTGGAGCAGATTTGGAAGTGGCGGGGAGGGGAAAATTCCATTCTGCTAGCACATCTAGTTGAGTACTACTCTATGGTTACCTAGAGAAACCATAGTTAGATTATCAGGAATGAGCCATAGCAAGCTTCAGACTTCCATTCTGCCCCTCCAGTTCCTTTTCACATGACAGAATGAAAGCTTCCATTTTCTGTTTTGACTAAACTGCAGTATTTCGTTACATATGACGATCTCAAGGAACTTTGGTTGTTTTAGTTAGCTGACAAACCAGGATATCAAACCATAGTTTGATCCTGGTTTGTTTTAATGAACTAAAGTTCGAACAAACACTTCCCCAAGTTTGTATGTAGCAGAAAACTGGCTTCGTACTCAAATCTGAAGACATCTGAAGGCAGCCATCTTTAGGGAAACTTTTAACGTTTGATGTATTACTATATTTTAATATTTGATTGGAAGCCACCCAGAGAGGCTGGGGAAGCCCAGCCAGATAGGCGGGGTATAAATAATTTATTATTATTATTATTATTATTATTATTATTATTATTATTATTATTACTATTATTACATGAGGAAACTCATGTAATCATTTATCTGCTATATGTTTTACACAGCTGAGGAATACATAATGACCACTCTCCGCATCAAATGGAGGGCGCTATTTGCGTGGCACCCCCGATCCAACACGACTTCCACCCACTCAATCCTGGACCGCCTCCCCTCGTTGCAAACCTAGAGGTTTCCACCTAACCTTAGCTCAATGAACCAATCACAGCTGGAGAGGCGTAGCCAGGGAAATGGACCAGGTAAGGGCTGGGACAGCCCTTTCGGCACAATAGAGGGTGTAACCTACCTGGGAGTCCTCAGTCGGCTCCAGAGTTTCTCCCGCCCTACCCTCCCTTAGTTTAGGTCTTTTATTGCAGGTTAACATCTTATTTATAGGCATGCGGGTGCTGCTATGGTCTTACGATGGTTGCTGCATTGGCAGGTATCGCCGTCCCCATAGCAAAACGCCACAACTTTGGCGGTTTCAGGCCTTGGGAGGAATCCTTTAGTCTATCTTCACTGGGGAGGGGGGTGAAGCTGTGATACACGCCCCGCCCCCGTTGTGTTGTGTTGAGGGGAGTCATTGGCCATACGCTGAAAGGTTGTCAGTGCTCTCCCCTGTGTGACGGCAAAATGGGGGGTGGGCTCTCTGCTTAAACATACGTCTTCCCGAGCCAGCCCAATTCCCAGATAGATTGATTAACTCTGATGTGCCCCAGATCCCCGGCTATCCGGGAGGGATAAACGCCCAATGCCTACGCCAAGGTCTTCCTACATCTGAAAGTTTAATAAAGTTGTGGCCAATTCTAATCCCATAATATGTGTCACGCGTCATTATTCCACCTGGGTGTCGCCTGGAGTTGGGGAGGTCTCCTCCTGGCCACACAATGCTGTTTCCTGCTTGCAGCAAGGCATTTGGGAAGATAAATAAGGAGGAGAAAATGTATCTAATGGCCACTTTTTAAACAGTCTTGCCAAATAGAAGTGTGTAATGAATATTTAACTGGACCGCAAATCTCCTTAAAAATTAATATCTTGTATCTTGGGAAACAAGTCTGGCAGCCAATGTGTATTGGATGCAGTGACAGAGTCATGTGATGCGGCTAATTAAAAAGGAGGTTTATTCCCCCATGTGTCCTCTTTCTTTCATGCCATCTCTTTCGATACAAGATGCCTGTATCGGGAATGGTTGATCTGTGCAGAAAGCTCTAAAGGTGCCAAACTCAACTATAAAATCAATGGGACCAATCAATGCCAGGGCACAGGCAGTGTTTCTCGACTGTTTTGAACCCAGCATCCCCTTCTAAACTTGTGCCGCTCCAACCGATCAGCAATCGCCTCTTCCACAGGTGAATATGCAGAGATGCAGTCATGTAGGTACCGCTGACTCTGCTTGTGAAATTATGTGGACTGGGGTAATAATCCAGAAATGCACAGCCACACAAAAGCAGCTGTGAACTTCCTTCTTTCCAAATCACGTTGGAATGATACAGACATGGCCACAAATCCAGTGTGGATCGCTGAGGATCCACGACAGAGTGTTTTAGATGTATGGAGGTCTTGACTGGTGATTTATCACGATCCTCTCCATGCTTGGAACTTCATACACCTAGATTCCCCTGCCCACCTAATGAAGCCAAGCTAACAAAATAACATCCATGCTACATACCGCTGGGTCCATACTGCACTCACATGGATACAAAAATAATTATCTGGAGAGAAGAATAGGGTCCCTAATTGCTCCAATACATTTAATGCAAAGGCACTGTACATTCACAGAATCATAGTACTGTAGGAAGGGACCACGAGGGTCATCTAGTCCAGCCCCTTGCAATGCAAGAATCTTTTGCCCTCATGGACTTGCTAAAGGGTTCCTATAAGGGGCTAAATGGATTAGGAAAATGACACCTTCAGTATGCAATGCCTTTGAGGTTTTTTGCTGACACCAGCAACAGTGGTGTCCATCACATACCTGCTGTTAATTACATTTCAGGTATCTGATGGAAGTAGATTTCAGCTTACCTTACATTTTAAAAAATAGCCCAGTGCCCTATGGGAATTATGGGCTAATACTCTATTTTTTTCCCGCCCCACCATCTCCCTGCACCCCATGTAAGGAACTGACTTGCATCACAATCCAAAGGATGCTTACTCAAGTAAGTCCCACAGAGTTCAGTGTTGCTTGCTCCCAAGTAAATGTGCACAGGATTGCAACCTTAAGTCTCCTTTACTTCAGTGTCAGCAGGTGACATTTTTACAGTCAAATGCTTTCCCTTCTTTGACCCCTCCTATAATGCAAGCAAACTTTAATATGTCACTCTCTGTTAAGAAGCAAAGACCCTTAGCTGCTAAAATCAAGACAAAACTACAGTATAGTACAACCCCGCTTAATGTTCAGCTGTTATCATTTACTGTGTAGCTGCATGGAATGTTTCTTGGGGGTGGGAGGTATATGGGGGTTGTTTGTTATATGTATATATGTGTATATATGTGTGTGTATATATATATATATATATCTATATATACTGAAAAGCAAAGCAGCTTTTAAAAAGAGGATAGACAGTTGCATAGTTTAAAACATTAAGTTTTTGTGTGTCTTTTCTTGGAAGGGTACTCAAAAAGTTTTCCCATTTCCAGTTCTTCCTGGCCTGAGAAAAGCACAATATCATTCTATCCAACGCTCTGCCTTAACATTTGCCAAGGTGGGAGGCAACCTGTGCCAGCCCTGGCTTCAATTATTTCTTGATTAGGGCATAAGTTGGCTCTCAGGTTTAAAAACACTATGAAGTCTCGCAGGGTTGCAAGTGTGATTGATTTATAATTAAAGAGACTCCTAAGCAAAGCCCCGCTGTGATGGAAAGGAAATTCTCTCTGAGTTTTATTTTTCCATTCAGAATTTCCGAGGAGACCATTGCTTTATTAAACTGCAAATTCCAAAATATTACCATTAATCTTTATGGCCTTAATATTTACTGCTACCAAGGGGGAAATCAGCAGATTCGAGAACAAGACTAATTCTATGCAGTATCTGTGTGTGTGTGTGTGTGTACATGCACGCATGTGTGCGTTCATGTGTATATATAATCCAGCCCTAACAGCCACACACTCCCCTTTCTGTTCATCTGTTCAATATGGTCAAGGATTATTAAATGATGCTAATGCTTTTGTCAGCTGACATTACAACTTGTACACTGAGCCGTTTAAAGGCAGATGTTTTGTTGCTTTGCTGCTGATATTCTTCCCCAGCCCCCAGCTGAGAACCCAGCTGAACTGCATTACAACACAGCCACATATCTGTGTGTGTGTGTGTGTGTGTAATACTTCTATTTTTAAAAAAAGATATGTACAGAAAACCACATATAAGTAGCAGGTTTTTAGGATTTCACTTGCACATCATGCCACGTGCCACACCGTGTATCTCTTAAATGTACTAGGCAGAAATCAGAAGAAGCACCTGCTCCATTTTAAATAGCGATCTACTGTCAGAAATAACCAAGCTTGTCTTTTTTTTTTTTTTTCCTTTTCGTTGGCTGAAATATTAACATGTGGCTATTATCAGCAACTGGTCTCCTCCAGAATGCTACCCACCGGATCTGTGACTAACACATGCTTTGAATGGAGCCAAACAAAAATCATGTCAGGGTTGGGTTGGGTTTTTAAAAGAAGGATGGGGGCAGGGGAGGCACTATTCCTTCTCCGAAACAGACTAGCACTGAATCTAGCTTTTCTGAAAACCCGAAGGCCCTCTCTCAACTAGCTGTCCTTAGAAAATGGCTGAGAAGAGTGGAGAGCCCCCTCCTCAAATGAGAGAGTCCAACTGGTGGCCCAATTGCTGAACCCATCTCAAAGGCACCAGGGAACAAATTTGGACTCAAGCAAAAAAAAAGGGGTTGCACTATCTGATCCCAATAAAGGAACAGAAGTGCAAGAATGTTGGATAATATTCCAGCACTCAAAATACTAACAACAAGGCATGGCATGAAGGAGGATTTCTTACCCCCAAACAACTGACCCACTGACAGTGGATTCCACCCCCCTCAATTTATTGCCCCTTCCTTGTGCCCTTCCATAGGTGCCAACTCCTAGGGGCTGAGGTCCCTTTGCCTCCCCCCACCCAATAAAATATTTGAGGGCCTCCCCAAAGTTGATAGGCATTGGCATTCCAATGGTGTGGGTGTGCCCCGTCATGTGATCGATTATGTGGGATGGGGCTTACCTGCCTCCCCCACCCCAAATTTTATTCAAGTTGGCACCCCTGTGCCCTCCTGACACCTTGTCAACAAGTTGAGCAACTTAAAAGGCGAAAAGCATAGACTGTATATATTTCCCGGGGTGGGGGTGTGCCAGAAAAAGGGGGACAGACCAAGAGGGTGGGAGAGGCAGAGGGGAGGGACCTCGCTTGCCGACAGCGACGCTTACCACCAGCACGGGCACCCCCGCCGCCAGCGAGTAGAGGAGCACGGGGGGCACCGCGCTGCTCTCCTCCGGGCCCGGGTAAGGCTTGCGATAGGCGCTCTCGTAGCAGAAGAAGCCCTGCACGTTGACCGAGAAGGTGTCGGTGTACTCGAAGTAATAAGCCAGCATCACAGTCCCTGCCATGATCACCATCTGGAAGTAAAGCATTCTGGTGAGAAGAGCAGCAGCAGCAGCAGGAGGTGGAGGAGGAGCAGGAGGAGAGGGCACTGGCATGTACTCCGGCGGCGGCAGCGGCAGCCCCCCTCCCCGGCTGCGCGCTCCGCCCGCTTCCCGGAGGCATCCACCGGGGGAAGGAGGAGGCGCCTTAGTCCCAGGCAGGAGCAGGAAGAAGAAGAGGACCAAAGGCGTCCGGGCGCACGGCCGAGCGCATGGATGGCAAGGGGCGGAGGCGGCGAGGTCCTGGGCGCAGGATCGCGCACGTGGGGCAAGGCCCCTCCGGGGGAGTGATGGAGGCAACCAGCACGGGCTTCCCCCGCGGCAGGCGGAGCCCCGGGCGCCGCTGGAGGGGCTGGGGAGGGGGTCCTAAGCGCGCTCCGTCCGCGGCAGCTCTCCAAGGCGTTCCGAGCGAGGAAGGAGAGGGCAGCAACTGCGCGCCGGGAAACGGGTCGCGGCGCGCGCACACACAGCCCTCCGCTACGACCACTGGGGGGGTTTGGGGGGGGGTATCGCCGGTCCTTTAATCCCGCAGCGTCCTGTATAGATCAGAGTGGGTAGTGGACCCAGCCCCCCGCAGGCGCACGGAAGTCTCCTCTTTGCAGATTTGCCTGCGTGCAAAAAAAATATATCAGTAAGTCGTTCCAAAAAAACCCCCAGATAAATAAATCCCTCAGACTGGAGACTTGGATCCAACAAGCCTTGGAGACGATCGGAGGGATCCTTTCCACTCCAGGAACGGATTCCTTGCTCCCGGCGCGCTCAAAGTTCCATCCTTCGCCGCGGGGATGCGGCCCCCCGGCGCCTCTCCGCTGGCTGCCCCCGCGCCTGCGAAAAGCTCGCCCTGCGCTTAATCCCTTGCCTTGCTTTGAACCGGTCCCTGCCCGAACGCAGCGGCGGAGGCAGCGCAAATGCCGTTTCCAAGGCTGCCGGAGAGCTGGAGTGGGTGGGGAGAGAGGTGGGTGGATTTTGAAAAGGCGCTTCCTTCTCGCTCGCGTCTTTCCTCCCCTATTAAGGATTTTTGGTTGTGTGTGGCTTTTTCCCCCCTTAAAGAAAAAAGCGGAAGCAGTAACTCCCCCGTGCTCGTCAATCGAAGTATCAGCTTCCCATGTGTGTAATATATTATATATATATAATATATATAGCTCCTTCTCTTCCTCCTCCTCCTGCTTTGAGAACTAGCTGCTTGCAAGCTCTGGCATTGCAGCTGGCTCTCAGCTCGTACTAGCTGCTTAGAAACACAAGAGATGCTTCTCAGAATCCAACCATCTTGAGAGGCTTCTTATGCAAACTGGTGCAAACGACAGAAGGGCTGCCCAACGGGAAAAGCCACAACTTCATCTAGCATCGCTCTGGATTCAGCAGCACTATTGATCTGCGGTTAGATGGTGTTCCATCAAAGCACCCACACTTTCTAGCGCAATCCCCTCCTCACTTTCCTTATTGCAAAAAGCCCGTTTTTTTGGAGAAGTGGATTTGCTGCACAAAACGTCCCAGTCAGCAGTCATTGTGCAACCTGGGCTTGCCAAATCCTACCTGAAAATAGTGACAATCCAGAAATCTCCTAGCTTTGGCCAGTACCTGGATGAGAAGCCACCCGGAATCTCCTTGTGTGCCTCCTTGAATTTCATGATGGAAGAAGGGTTGGGATCCTGAATAAACAAAGGGCGCACAAAGAGTTCTCTTGCATACACAGTATGCTGTTAAAGCACGTTTCTCCCCTCAAAGAATCGTTGGGAACTGTAGTTTAAGGGTGCAGCTCTGTGTGAGGTAAACTACAGTTTCCATCATTCTTTGAGGTATGCGCTTTGAAGGTATAATGTGGATGCAGCCACTGCTACAGAGTCAATCCTCTTCCATTGGAAAACTGCATGCTACATTTGGGATGGCAATTGCTTGAGTATTGCAGTGTGTGTATTTTTGAGTGTTTGTGTGTGTGTGTAAGGTTTTCCTCTCTGTTCCATCAGCACTAGTGGATGCAACAGTTGCATATGAGACAGTGTAGCTGAGCCACTGATACTGCTTAATACTTTCTTTATCAATGCAGCTATTTTCATACAAGATAAATTTCCTGCGCTGACATCAATTCTGTGGATATCTCCAGGATAAGGTTGTCACATAGTGTCACTGGTGAAATGGATCTACATATGTATCTATCACACATAACACATAATAATAATAATAATAATAATAATAATAATAATAATAATAAATTTTATTTATACCCTGCCCTCCCTGGCCAGAGCCAGGCTCAGGGTGGCCAACACTAGTAAAATTACAGTAAAAACCTAATTTAAAATACAGGTTAAAATGCAGTTTAAAATGCAGCCTCATTTTAAAAGTAGCCCATAGATCAAAACCATAATGGGAGGGAAACATAAGGGTCAGACTGAGTCCAAACCAAAGGCCAGGCGGAACAGCTCTGTCTTTGAAGCCCTGCGGAAAGATGTCATGTCCCGCAGGGCCCTAGTGTCTTGTGACAGAGCGTTCCACGAAGTCGGGGTCAGTACTGAAAAGGCCCTGGCCCTAGTTGAGACCAATCTAACCACCTTATGACCTAGGACCTCCAAAATGTTGTCATTTGTGGACCTTAAGGTCCTTTGTGGGGCATACCAGGAGAGGCGGTCCTGTAGGTACGTGGGTCCTAAGCCGCATAGGACTTTAAAGGTTAAAAACAGCACCTTAAACCTGACCCTGTACTCCACTGGGAGCCAGTGCAGTGCAGTGAGAGTCACGCAGTTTTCTATGCACAAGTGACTTACAGAAAAAAATCATGCAATGTATTCTATGGGACTGCAGGTTCGGAATAAAATATTCTCATAGGCACATCTATGGAATATTAACTACCGTGAAAATCTGGCCTTGATGGAACATTAATACTGGTTTTGTCCTGGAGCAATTATGTTTTTGCTATGCTTGGGTTTGTGGCTAATGTGGCAAACATTCCTGGGGGTCAAGAGTTAGCATGCACACAAACGCTGCCAATGGTGTATGTTTCTGAGGCGACTTACAATGTCAGTAGCTGTGTGGAATTTCTTTTCAAAATTCTTTTTATCGGACTGGAGAAAAGGCAGGTCCTTTATCAACCCTGTGAAAAGAACTTCCCGAATATCTAGCTATTGAATTAAAGATAACATTAAAGAGAGCATGACCTGAGCTTTCTAATGCAGGTTGTACTGATTTCATACAAGGAGGGACAATTTCCCTCACTACATTTACTTTTCCCCTCACTACATGGACTCTTTGAATTTGCAGCTCTCCAGCTATCCCTCTCCCACTGCCACAATTGCTACCCTACATCAGAGTTTGCCAACGTGATGCCACAGGAGCAACTATGCCCACCAGTACTTCTGGTGACAGCTGTAGAACTTCCCCTCCAAAATCCACAATGCTTGAGAGACAGTTTGCTCTTCCTAGTCACTTCCTATATGCACAGGATTGGGACATGGGTGGTGCTGTGGTCTAAACCACTGAGCCTCTTGGGTTTGCCAATCAGAAGGTTGGCAATTTGAATCCCAGCTCCTGCCAACCTAGCAGTTTGAAAGCATGCCAGTGCAAGTAAATAAATAGGTACTGCTGTGGCAAGAAGGTAAACAGTGTTTCCATGCTCTCTGGTTTCCGTCACAGTGTTCAGTTGCGCCAGAAGCGGTTTAGTCATCAGTGGCGTAGCGTGGGGGGTGCAGGGGGGGCCGGCTGCACCGGGCGCAACATCTGAGGTTAGGGCAAATCCATGGGTTAGGGGGCGCAAATCCACGGGTTAGGGGGCGCAAATCCACGGGTTAGGGGGCGCAAATTACTTGCCTTGCCCCGGGTGCTGACAACCCACGCTACGCCACTGTTAGTCATGCTGGCCACTTGACCCAGAAAGCTGTCTGTGGGCAAACACCAGCTCCCTCAGCCTGAAAGTGAGATAAGCACTGCAACCCCATAGTCGCCTTTGACTGGACTTAACCGTCCAGGGGTCATGTGTGTGTGTGTGTGTGTGTGTGTGTGTGTGTGTGTGTGTGTATTTATACCCTGCCCATCTGACTGGGTAGCCCCTGCCACTCTGGGTGGCTTCCAACAAATATAAAAGCATACTAAAACATCAAACATTAAAAACTTCCCTATACAGGGCTGCCTTCTTGATATTATCAAGAGGAAAAACTTTAGTGCATTTTTTAAAAAGCCAAATGCTGGCTACTAAAAATCAGATGTTTTATTAAACAATTGCTTAAATGGTAATAAAACACAAAATATGGAAGCGGAAAGTGTTTGCAGAATTGCAATAAAAATTCAAAACTGCCTGCCTCTTGGATTTCTGAAATACCTAGTTTTCCATAGTATTTCTTTATGTCCCCATCTAGCCCGGTTAGTTGAATAACGCAATGCAAAAAAGCACTCCTGTTTATCTATTTAAAAGGAGAGGCATTATATCCCCCCAGGCCATTCACATAAGCAGCGTTGTGCTGTGCCATGCATAAGCTAGGTAAGCTTGCTTCCTAATGAGCTGAATTAATCATTGGGATGTGTCTCGCAAGTTGAAGCAGAATATTCACAGCAGCCACAACAAGAACGCAGGATCTTGCCAAGTTTCCCGAGTCACTAAGGCTGCAATCCTAACTGCACTAACCTGGGTGTGAGACCTACTGAATTCAGTAGGACTTACTTCCAAGTAGACCTGGTTACAATTGGGCTGCTCAAGCTTTGACAGGGCAAGGCAAGTTGAGCGAAGCTCCCCTTCCCGTCTTCAAGCACAGTTTCTGAATACGAAAGGGCAAACCTAAATTTATGCAGGTCACCTATTCCAACATTCAGTTGCACTTAACCGTAGCTCAGAAGAACCAGATGCTGACAAGCAGCTGTTGTGCACCTTACTTAAGAAAGACAGTGTGCTGAAAAAGCAATAAAGTTTTCATTGATGAAAAAATGCAAGTAGACAGGTGCAGCAAACATTTCCGAACATATAACTGTCCTCAGCTCAGTTGTATGTTCTTACAGAGAAAGTTGTTCTTCCAGAACAGGAAATCTGCATTCTTAAAGGGAGGGAGAGAGACTGCTTAAATAAACTTCACTAGACCTCTTAGTCAAAAAACATTCCAGCCACTTTACCTATGAGCACACAGATCACCATTCCCCAACCTGGTGCCCTCCTACAGGTTGGACTATAGATCCCATCATCCCTCACCATTGGCTGATGGGAATTGGAGTCAATGACATCTAGAGGGCACTAGTTTGAAAAAGCCCAGTGTATAGATAACCAGTGGCTCAGGGCCAGACTCCCATGTATTCAACAACACAGGATGGCACACTTGTAGAGGTGTGCCCAACATGTCTGAAGCAATGAAAGAGTCTGGCTTTCTGCATGACTTTTTTCATGCTTGCCTCCTAGCATAAATGGACTAGAATCCTCTGGTAGGAAACTATTGGGTGTGTTCTGTATGCAGTGGTGCAGTTAAGGCTGGACTATGGAGATCTGAAATGGTAAAGCTTATAATTCACAGGTATTCTTTCTGCGGCACCCCTGTGGGGCTCAGGAGCCCAGCTGTGTCACCCCTTGCCTGCACAGCCTTTTTCAAACACCCTTCCATGTGGAGTGTTCCCTCAGCCTCCTCTCCTCTCCCATCTTCTTGGGAGTCCTCCTGGCAATTACTGCTGCTACCCCTGGTCTCTGATCTGCCCCCCTGCCCCAAAGAGAGGTGTCTCCTCCCACTGCCCCACAAGGGACTAGGAAGCAACCTCTGGCCAGCCCCAGAGGCACTATTTGTCTGGGGAGCTTGTAGCCGGGGCTGCTGCAACAAACAGCTGTGCAAGCCTTTGGGAGGCAGAGACGTGAGAGGGCATCAGAGGAGGAAGGGAAGGAAAGAGGGACAGAGGCCAGTGTTGCCTGCTGCACCCCTGACCATCATTCAAGGCACCCCAGGGTGCCACGGCACACTGGTGGAAAACCACTGTCTTAGTACTAAGAAGTTGGTAAGTTGAGGACATGCCCTAAGTTCACATAACCCCAGGCATTTCAAAAAGGCCTAGACTAGAGGTTGATCTGAGTACAATAAAGGTGTTTCAAGTCATTCATCATTTCTCTAGCCCACAGGTGGGGAAACTGTGACCTCCCCAAATGCTAATGGTAATACCATATAGCAAAGTGATGTTGTATGGGTCACTTGGTTCTCATGCGTGGTCTCCATTAATAAATACAGGGTGATATTAACATTTACGCAAACCGTCAACCTGATCGTCTGAGTTGACTATTTTGTGATGATGTTCTCCATTATTGTTGTTTAATTTTGAGTCCTGCATGCATCTATTTTATTCGGTAACTGCTGTAACTAATTTCAACTTGAGGGTAAATAAGGCATTAGTAAGAAATTTCTTTGTAAATGGAGTCCCCACTGTGCTTGTATGCAGAAATTCTGATGCACTACTGTAGATATGGAATTATGAATCTGATGGAATATAGTTCTGTGTATTATTGTTGTCTCCAACTTTGAGCTTTCTTATACTCTGGCCTGGATGCTTCCTTTCAAAGAGCTTGAATTTCAGAACCTTTCGATAGCATCAACAAACGTCAAATTAAAAAAAGAAACACTGTTTTCAGTTGCAGAGCAGCCAATCTCCCAGAATCCAGGGTATGAACTTATTTACTTCCCTCTTAAATGGCATTTAGCTTGCAGGCATGTTGTGCTGCTTCTGCAATGCCATTTGTGCAATTTCTAAAGTGCGATGAGAAGTGGCAGGTCTTAGGATGTTTGGAACTGATCATCAGTTAATTGAGATCCGAAGTGACATTTACTAAGGTCTAGTAGTGAAAACATTGGCTTACAAGCATACACACCAGCAAAGAAAAAGGAAAAAAGCTTAATTGTCTGTTGTACCAGTTCCTATGTTTGAATTCCAATCATGTTGTTCCCTAAGGGATCCCTGCCCCCCGGAATCATAAAGGTTAGAAACAAAATTTTAAAACAAACTGAACATGTCGAGATCCACAGCAGAGCAGCCACAGAGTCTCAGCCCTGTTGATATCAACCCAGTCGTCTTTGTCTGCCTGGAAACCAAATCTTACAACTGGAAGAGGAGAGCAAAATCTACTCATAGTATGGAAGCCGAAAGAAAAGACAAGAATGACTTCACCCCTGTAAAACTAGCAAAGATCTACCACAAGAGTGACAACTTATGTTGGAAATGTAAAGAAAAAGAAGGTACCTTTTACCATATGTGGTGGATGTGTCCCAAGGAGAAAGACTTCTGGGAAAAGATTTATAATGAATTGAAAAAAATGTTGAAATATACATTTATTAAGAAACCAGAAGCCTTTCAACTTGGAATAACAGATGTCAGATTGTTTTTGTATGCCACAACTGCAGCTAGAATTTTGTTGGCCAAAAATTGGAAATTACAAGAAGTACCAACAGTGGAGGAATGGCAGATGAAGATGATGGACTTTTGGGAGCTAGCCGACCTGATCGGAAGTGTCCGCGACCAGAAGGAGGAGGAGTACCAAGAGGAATGGAAGAAATTCAAATACTACTTAGCTAAATATGTTAAGATGTCTTAAATAGAATTACTTGTGAGTATCAGATAGGCCTAGGATTTAAATAAGTGATGTTGTAGAATACTATGTTAAAAGTTAAAATGAAAAGAAAGAAAGATGTTAATTGATTAAGTAAACCTTAGTGAAAATAGTTTTGGAAAACTGCGACAATGATTTATATGGAAACTCAGCCAGGGGGATTCGAGGAAGTCACCCAACAATGTTAACAAATGTGGAACTATTACAGCTGGAATAAATGTTTGTTTGTTGTTTGTTTGTTTTTTGATGTTCTTTTTTTATTCGTTTATAAATTCGGAAAACTAATTTTAAAAATTTTGGGGGGGAAAGAAAGATAAGACAAGAAAGGGGCAGTAGACCAAAACAGGAAAACTTTCTCAGACTTAGGGCCATATCTCCTTCAGGACAAATTTCTGGAGACTACATGCCAGTGGTGGGCGGGGCCAGAGGCAAAAGTGAGAGGGTCAGTGAATGTAAATGTTACCTTTGTACAGGAAGCTTGTTTCTACTCACACACTCACCCCATTGCCCTCGGTGAGTTAGGGACTTCCCCTGCATGTGAAGACAGGATCCAGTGGATTAAGCGGACGAGACCAAGAGTTAGTCCAACAGTCAAGAAGGTGCTTTCTGCATCTGCTGAAGGGGCAGATGGGGCTCATCAACCTGGGAAGGTCTGGAAACCAGGCCTTATGAGCAGCAGTTGAAGGAGCTGGGTATGTTTAGCCTGGAGAAAAGGAGACTGAGAGGAGAGATGACAGCCATCTTCAAATACCTGAAGGGCCGCCATTTGGAAGAGGGAACAAACTTGTTTTCTCCTACTCTGGAGGGCAGGACTTGAACCAATGGCTTCAATTTACAGCGGTACCTCGGGTTAAGAACTTAATTCGTTCTGGAGGTCCGTTCTTAACCTGAAACTGTTCTTAACCTAAAGCACCACTTTAGCTAATGGGGCCTCCTGCTGCTGCCACACTGCCGCCATGTGATTTCTGTTCTCATCCTGAAGCAAAGCTCTTAACCCAAGGTACTATTTCTGGGTTAGCGGAGTCTGTAACCTGAAGCATCTGTAACCTGAAGCATCTGTAACCCGAGGTACCACTGTACAAGAAAGGAGATTCCGACTAAACATCAGGAATAACTTTCTGACAATAAGAACTGTTTGACAGTGGAATGGTCTCCCTCTGAAGGCTACTTCAGTGGAGGTTTTCAAGTAGAGGTTGGATGGCTGTCTGTCATGGATGCTTTAGATGAGATTCCTGCATTGCAGGGGGTTAGACTAGATGACCATTTGGGTCCCTTCCAACTCTACAATGTTATGATTCTATGAACTGAAGTAGGACTCCGATTGCAACACCTGCTTTGGTGGGAATGAAATGGGGCTGAACTTCCAGTGCACCCGTCAGAGGAAATTCTTTTTTGCAGCTTCTACCTCCCATATTTTTTCCACTGCAAATCCTGCCTCCCTCTTCTCCCAGGAGCTTAGGAAGCTGGTACAGAGTCTGAGCAGAGGATGAGGAACAGCAGAGAAATCGGAAAAGACGGGGGCGGGAGGACACGAGGTGGCAGTGAACTCAATTGTGATTGGTATATTGAGTCACAATCTCAGCCCATCGGCTGTTTAGCACTTGATTAAATGACTAAAGTAATTAATGCTTTCAAAGCTCTCGGAGCGACTCTGATGAACAAGAAGCAAAGAGCGGCGCTGTGTATGAATGCTCAACGGGGGAAAAGACACACATAGATTGTGCAAAATTAGTGATAGCACAAAGGAGTTGAAATTGTCACTCTTTTGTTCCTTAAAAAAGAAAGAAAGCAGGGATTGAAATGTTTCCTAGGGGGAACAAAGGAATCCTGCACACTGCTGCAAATGTGTAAGAGTGAATACAAATGACCCTTTACCACATGTTAACTTACCATGCTGCTCAAGGAATCAGTTATTTGGTAAAACAATCACCTGTTTTGGCAAGGAAGGACTGGAGCTAGGTGGTTGAGCACATGCTTTTAATGCAAAATGTCCTAGCTTCAATCCTGGTATCTCCAGGTAAGGCTGGGGAAAGACTCCTGTCTGAAATGCTGGAGTTAGATGGACCAGCATTTGACTTGGCATAAGGCAGCTTCTTATGTCTGTATGGGTTGTATTCAACTGAATAATAAGGCTACTTCAAGGATGAGTGCTAGCACAATGGGGTTTCCCATCTCCACCTGCAGGCACCCCTACTGTCTACACACAGAGGAAAATCTCTTCCCCTTAGGGAAGAACCAAAGCTCAGTGGCAGAGCACATGTTTTGAAGGCCGTATGCCCCAGGTTCAATCTTTAGCATTTCTCAGGTAGGACCTAGGAAGGACTGTTGTTGTTTAGTCATTTAGTCGTGTCCGACTCTTCATGACCCCATGGACCAGAGCACGCCAGGCACTCCTGTCTTCCACTGCCTCCCACAGTTTGGTCAAACTCATGCTGGTAGCTTCGAGAACACTGTCCAACCATCTCGTCCTCTGTCGTCCCCTTCTCCTTGTGCCCTCAATCTTTCCCAGCATCAGGGTCTTTTCCAGGGAGTCTTCTCTTCTCATGAGGTGGCCAAAGTACTGGAGCCTCAGCTTCAGGATCTGTCCTTCCAGTGAGCACTCAGGGCTGATTTCCTTCAGAATGGATAGGTTTGATCTTCTTGCAGTCCATGGGACTCTCAAAAGTCTCCTCCAGCACTGTAGGACTATCTGAAGCACTCAGTGCTCCATGTGCAGACAGTACTGATCTAGATGAGTGTTTCTCAAACTTGGGTCTCCAGCTGGTTTCAGACTATAATTCCCATCATCCCTGGCCACTGGCCATGCTAGCTAGAGAGGATGGGAGTTGCAGTCCAACAACAGCTGGAGACCCAAGGTTGGGAAACACTAGTTTGGATGGATCAATTGTTAGGCATTGGGAAGGAATCAACTCACATTTAAAGGGAAACCTACCTAATTTTCAAACCGAAACAGCCGTCCTTTGAGAGTCACAGTTCTCTGAATTTTGCAACACAGTTCTCCAGCTAATGTGCATATAAATGCATATACTGGGGTAAAGTGTGCATTAAAATAGCATGCAAAAACTTGTTATATTAGGAATAATGGCTTTACCAAATTGTATATATTAGGAGAAATTTGCACCAAAGAGCTGATGAGAATTTCAAGAGGACTTAAAAGAAAAATTCACAAACTGATGTGGAGATGTGGAGAACTGAATTTAAGTGGAAAAATGTGAAGCTGACATAATCCGAAACTGACAGATTAACCTATCCCTGGGGAGTTTGCTTACAAAAATGTGTATATTAGACAAAACTGCATACAAAATAATTTACACTAAAATGCTGCTGAATTTTCATGAAGACCCTTTTTTTAAAAAAAAAAGAAAGGCTTTCTGAGGCAGAAATGTGAACTGAACTTAAGGCTGGAAAAATAAGAAACTGGCATAAACTGGCATAAACTGAAACTGACAGATTAGCCCCTGCCTGTGGTCTGGCTTGGTATAAAGGCTACTTCAAATGTTCCTAAGAAACCATCCCAACAGAGGCTGTGAGAGGGAAAGAGCCTATGCTTAGATGTTGCTGGATTGCAAGTCCCATCATCCTTGACCATTGCCCATTCTGACTAGGGCTCATGGAGGTTGGGAATCCGGCATCATCTAGAGGGCCACAGGTTTCTCATGCCTGCGATATGCAAATCATAGCAGCTAGCCCGCACTGAAGAATCCATCACAAGCAGGCCATGACTCTACCGCTGTCTCTCTACTGCTGACCCTGATTTTAAGCAGTCAGAATTTTGCCTGGTGTAAGAAATATAAATCAGGAAATGAATTAGAAAATTATTACAACCATCACCCATTTATTGCCAAGATGGGTGAATATAATATTGAATCATGCTCACAAATTGGCACCGGACTGAAAACTATAAATTGCATTGCATTTGTAAAAGTCTGGCGCACTTTTTGGCACCACTGGTTGGGCAGAAATTGAATTTTCAGTTGGTATAATTAAGAACGTATGACCCAGTCTCATCAGCTTTCGATAAACGTGTAAGTAATTTCATTGGAATAATTCCCCCCCGGGGATACAAGAAATAGCCTGGGGACTGTAGTATTATCCAGGGCTGATGAGACAGCACACTGGTGAATAAGCTGACATATGCAGAACTCTTCTTGCCTTATTCAATGGCAAAATGGGCAGCTGAAAAAGCATTTGGACCTATCTTCTTCCTAAACTACAGGACCATTTCATATGCATCGGTTTTTATCAGCTGCTAGCAGTGCCTCTGCCATTTAAAAGCTTCTTAGCACCACCAGTGCAACAGAGACAGGAGACAACAGTTCCAACTTAATTCAAAGAGTGTAAGAACAGATGACCATTCATTCATCAAAAGGTCACTTGCTATCATTTGCATGTAACCACTATGTACAACTGCCTCCATATCTTCTACGTGTTTGTTGCTCTTGCCTGCTTTCTTTAATACTGCGGCACCAGGGGCATAGCCAGGGGGGAGCAGGGAGAGCCGCCCCCCCAAAAAAATCAAGTAAATGAATAAAAATATTTAACGAAAAGAGACAGAGGATGGTGGCAGGTGGGTGTCCTCTCCCCCTTCAACATAAATCCTGGCTACGCCCATGTGCTGCACCTATTTCACTGGGCAGGACCCACTGCCCAATTGTTTAGCACAGTGGTTTTCAACCAGTGTGCCATGGCACCTTGGGGTGCCTTGAAGGATAGTTAGGGGTGCCTCAGGCAACACTGGCCCCTGGCCCTCTTTCTTTCTTCCCTCCCCTCCCTCCTCTGATGCCCTCTCGCGTATCTGCCTCCCAAAGGCTTGTGCAACTGTTTGTTGCAGCAGCCCTGGCTACAAGCTCCCCAGGCGAATGGTGCATCTAGGGCTGGCCAGGGCAGCTACAGAAAGAATGTCGTTGGTCAAGGAAGCCATGGACTCAAAAAGGTTGAGAACCTCTGGTTTAGCAGGTTGGAAGTTCCGTTTCAGCACACACCCTGGTCTGGTAGTACCCCCAGAGCAGCTGCCCAGCTACTGAAGACTGGTAGTTTTCGGAACTTTGCAAAGTATAGACATGCTTGCTTTCAGCACACCAGCATTTCCAAAGACCACCATGGACCTGGCTCTGTTTTTAATTTTTATTTATTTAAAGATTTATAAACCACGCTTTCAAATAAAATATAGAACTTCACAATACAGACCGGATTCATATAGAATTCTTATAGAATATAGGCAATGCATATCAATTCATACAGACGTTACAATTCACACTAAAAACACAGTATTAGAATGTAACAACAACAACAACAACCACCACCACATCTCAAGGTTAACATGGCGGATTTTGTGCACATCACTCAGTTTGACCTTTGGACATTTTGTGAAAGAAACAAGTGCTATGTCCACACACAGGCAGAACTTAATGCAACCAATTGTTTAATCAACTTGTATAGGTATAATAATGATGAACATAAAGGGGCTGTCCCTGCCATTCTATCATGGTTACAAAAAGATTGCTTTATCAGCTTACAAAATTCCTGAAGCTTCAAACCAAGGAAGACTGTGTCCCTCCCACCAGTCACCTTTTTGTGTGGAGATTTATGTTCTCTCTCAATATTTAGCTGTCCATGGGCACACATTAACTTTCAATTCCCGACACTTCTGTAGAGGCCTTAAGCCCTTTGCTTGAAAATTGATACCTATGCCCAGCCAATTATGAGAAAAATGAAGACAAATGTCTGAGTCCAAGCTAACTGTAACTGAGGAGACTGGCTTCATTATTTCTGGGAAGATGTGTGAAGGCCATTTTTCCATGACTTCACAAAAGCCTTTCTAGTTCCTATTTGCTATGAGACTGTGAGTCCTTCTCCCCATACCGACTTCATCTACTCTCAATGGTAGTGTTTGAACTCTTTCTTTCACACACACTTACAAAGGCAGGCGGGCAGGAAACATAAGGCCTAGAACTCTTGCCACCACTCCTATTAGGCTCCTGGTTGCCTCATTTTCATTTTTCATTTTTTTTTATTTTTAAAAAAGAAAGATCAGCTGTATTTTAAAATTCTCATTTTATCCAACATCACTGAAAAAACTACTGAAAAACTCATGGGACTACATCATAGAAATTCAGAAATCACTTCATAAACAGCATTTTAGCTATATGGCCAATGTGGTGTAGTGGTTAAGAGCGGTAGACTTGTAATCTGGGGAACCGGGTTCGCATCTCCTCTCCTCCACATGCAGCTGCTGGGTGACCTTGGGCCAGTCACACTTCTTTGAAGTCTCTCAGCCCCACTCACCCCACAGAGTGTTTGTTGGGGGGAGAGGAAAGGAGAATGTTAGCCGCTTTGAGACTCCTTCGGGTAGTGATAAAGCGGGGTATCAAATCGAAACCCTTCTTCTTCTTCTCTTCTATGGCTTAAAAAAAAAGAATCTCCTGTGACTTCTAGGCTTATCATGCGATGTTCAGGGTTTGGGTTAAGGCCCCTAGCTTACAGCCACCATCCTTGATGGCTTTGGGGATTAGACAAATTTATGCAGTGCTATTTTTCTAGAAAAATGGGTTCCAGAACTCACGATGAGCACCTCCCTTATTCTCTTAGAATGGCAATAGTGCCCACCTGAGAGGTGCCAGAACTGAGTTCCGGATAGTTCCAGATTAAAAACGCCCTGAATTTATGGAGGATGAGTTTATCAATGGCTGCTAGTCATGATGGTAATATGCCACCTCTAGGATCAGGAATAGCATGCTTCTGGATACCAGTAGGAAATGCCCTCATGCATCTGGTTGGTCACTGGGACACAGTTTGCTGGATTAGATAGACCTTTGGTCTAATTCAGCCCTTCTGTTCTTGTGTTGTTATTTTTGTTTTGTTTTTCACTTACTCCAGAATGTATATGTTATGTACTGAGTTGAATAGGATCCAAACTGCAGCAGTCTGATTGGTCCTAGAACAATAGGATCCAAAAGGCAGCAGTCTGATTGGTCCTAGAACAATAGGATTCAGAATGCAGCAGTCTGATTGGTCCTAGAACAATGCAGCAGTATGATTGGTTGGCAGGAACCACCCAATCATGCTCCAGATAGAAGTGAATCCACAACCTGATTGGCTTACAGTAGAATTCCGGAATTAGCCAATCATGTGCAGCCCATTGTGTAAATAATGTATATAAAGCAGATACTTTGAGGGGACATTCATTCATTCCTCCTCACCACTATGAGCTGAATAAAGAGCATGAAATCACTTTGCGACTCTGAATATATTTCAGTATACCCACATCAAGTCATTTCTAGATACCAGGGATGGGGAACTTGTGACTCTCCAGATGTTGCTGAGCAACAGCTTCCATCATTCCAAAATATTGGTCATGCTGGCTGGGGCTTATGGGAGTTGGAAGCCAACAACATCTGAAGGACCATTAGCTTCCCATTCCTCTTATGCACTAAGGGGGACATATCTGTGGGGATCATAGATCATATCATAGAGCCAGTGTACAAGACCCAAGAAAAGAGGACTAGGCCTTATTCATCTCCAAAGCCATAGAAGGCAGCGCCCTTGATGCTGCCTTTGGATTGTCTACCTGCATACAGTAGTACCTTGGGTTAAATACTTAATTCGTTCCGGAGGTCCGTTCTTAACCTGAAACTGTTCTTAACCTGAAGCACCACTTTAGCTAATGGGGCCTCCTGCTGCTGCCGCGCCACCGGAGCATGATTTCTGTTCTCATCCTGAAGCAAAGTTCTTAACCTGACGCACTATTTCTGGGTTAGCGGAGTCTGTAACCTGAAGTGTATGTAACCTGAAGTATATGTAACCTGAGGTACCACTGTACTTGTTTTCCACTCAATCAAAATATTGGTAAAGAAAAATGTGTTTCCAAAAACCAGCACAAGTCTCCAGTATTTTCAGGACTGAACCGAGGCATTTTGTTGCCTGAAGTAAGAGGCAAGATGGAGCCTTCTCCTGCAGTTCCATCACATGTTTCTAACTTCAACACAGCGGCTGCATCCACCTGTCAAGGTTCAAGGAATCCTTTCCCTCCCCCGGTGGCAGCAAAAAAAAAGCAGGTAACAAGAAGAGTCCTTACCACGTAATTTATTCTGGATTTACACACAGAGAGAAAGGAATGTAGTCCCTATTAATCAATTGCATAACCTAGCAATTCTAAAATATAGACATGCTTTTACTCTCGCAAGATGGAATGTATTGCCCTCGGCTGTACTTGAGGGACAATTCCAACAGATTCCACACAAAAAACACTTATGTCCCTGTGGAGATGGCAGTACCAAATTGATGGCGCATGCCCTTCTGGCTTGCACTCTTTGTAAAAAGGAATGAGATTATCACCCCTCTTTTATTGTCCATTCTGGGTCGCCCAACCACTGCCACAGTGTCCTTTCTCTTGCCAGATCAAGATGAACAGGTGACAGCAAAGGTTGCAAGGCTTTTAGCTGGGGCAATCAGAATAAGATCCACTATTTGACTATTGATTCAAAACCCTAAAATGTATTTTATTTAATGACTTTTTTATTTCTGTTCTTTGTATATCGTATTGTTGTTTTATTGCTATGGCCGATGACAGACACAAATAAAGATTCATTCATTCATGGCATTTCTCCAAGTAATCTTCTTCCCCCTTTTACTCTCCATCGCCTGTGGTGCCACCCTTTATACAGTGGCTGCGTAAGGCCCTTTGTCTGTTTGCTTTCTGCACTTCCACTTTAACAGCCCTCCTGGTTCTATGAGAAGGGGGGTCAGGAATGCTTTCTAATGATAACGCGTCAGCCAGCTGTTTTGGCTCTGCTGCTTCCTTCTCCTCCCCTTCCATTATCTCCCAGCTCCATCCTTCTTCTATCTCAGTGTCATGACCTTCTGCAAACCACTGCTGTAAATCTATACTGTCTTCCTCTTTTCAGGAAGGTTCAGGAAGCGGGGGGTGGCCTCCACCATTCCTCCTCAGTCCAGTCCCTAACATCACCACACCTGAAGGCAGCAGGGCCACTTTATGGGGAACAGTTGCACACCCAGTTCAGTCCTCCACCACCTTAGTCTTCCACCATCTTGCTGCCACTGTTTGTCAAAGGAGACTGCCTAACATTGCCTAATGACAGGGCCAGCCCTGATTTTCTCATTGTACAGAAACTTGAAAAAGGGGAGGGGGTTAATCCTGACAGTTTCCGCTGCTTCAGGTACTTTCTAAGGATCAGAAAATGATATGCACCAGAGGTACCAAAAAATTCTGCACACTTTTGTAGTTAGGATATAACAGGGCTGACACAGCTCATCTGTTTAGACCAGAACCTAGCACTTTTCCAAGTTTAGTTTCTGCTGAATAAGTTTAAACTTGTATGAAACTCGCACAAGTTTCCCCCCCTCTGCATTGGACCTTGAAACCTGACCCTTACATTTCACTATTCATTACAGACTGCTTTAAGCGAAGACAAGAGACATTAAGACAGATTAGGTCCAGTGCATTTTTGTTTAACATAGAATTCCTTTAAAAAAAAAGATTGATATAGGGTGGTCTATAAATACTGTACATGCAATGTAATCAATCAATGAATGCAGATAAATAAAAGTGCTATCCAAGTTTGCATCTGTGTTGGATTTAAATTGTTTTGACATATGTTATAATTGTTTTCATATATCAAACTGTTTGATTTTTTTTATCGCTGGTGTTTTTATTGTGAAATTGCTTTGAGGTATTCTTTGGGAAATGATTCTTAAATGGAATTAATTACATCGATAAATGAATACTATGTAACAGACAATCAAGCTGGGCCCATTTTGTACATAACTGAGGTAAAAGGGGACCCTGAGGCAAAAAGTCAGCAGTCTTGTATACTACAATTATAAGCAATTTCTATTTCTTAGCAATATTTCACTGGCTATAGAATATACATCTGACAACAGCTTTATGCTTAATCTTTGGTGACAGTACAGTACACATTTGCAGTCTGATTTACTGATGCCCTTAAGAAACATGCGAAGTGATTAATTTTATCTTCATTCAACAAACTACTCAGGGTTTTTTATGTGGGCTGGTTGACAATATTATAATTTTCTCTGTAAATTGCAAAACAAGGCTGTCTGTTGGTTCACCAGAAAGATGCCTACAAGGCCACCGCAAAATGAATACCAACAGTTCCAGTACTGCATTTTCTGCCTACCTCTATTACCTGAAATAACTTTTTTCAAACACTCAGGCTACCCCCATAGAAATGGTCACCGTATCAAACTGCCATCTTACTTCAAAAGAAATATCAGACCACTACAGTGGTCTCAAGGACCACGTGAAGCAACCCACAGGCTCTTGAAGACAAAATTCCTCTGTACTAGGAGGAATAAAAAGTTAAAGGGACCCCTGACCATTAGATCCAGTCGTGCCCAACTCTGGGGTTGCGGCGCTCATCTCGCTTTATTGGCTGAGGGAGCCGGCGTTTTTCCGCAGACAACTTCCGGGTCATGTGGCCAGCATGACTAAGCCGCTTCTGGCAAACCAGAGCAGCACACGGAATGCCGTTTACCTTCCCGCTGGAGCGGTACCTATTTATCTGCTTGCACTTTGTGCTTTCGAACTGCTAGGTTGGCAGGAGCTGGGACCAAACAACAGGAGCTCACCCCGTTGTGGGGATTTGAACCGCCAACCTTCTGATCGGCAAGTCCTAGGCTCTGTGGTTTAACCCACAGCACCGCCCGCATCCCTACTAGGAGGAATGCCCATTTGCAAAAGCTGAACAGAAGAATCAATGAATAGCACCTTCTCAGAATGAATATTATGCCTTCTGGAGACTTACAACAACAATGGTTAGATGCAGGAATGCTGTAGTTTGGCATGGAAACTTTTTTGTTCAGGTACACAGCAAGGCCGATGGGGCAGAGTCTCACAATGAGCCACATCACCATTGACAAACAGTACACCTCACACTGGGCAAAAGATTCCTGCATTGCAGGAGGCTGGACTAGATCAGAGTTTCCCAAACTTGGGTCTCCAGTTGTTTTTGGACTACAACTCCCATCATCCCTAGCTAGCAGGACCAGTGGTTAGGGATGATTGGAATTTTTTAGAATAAAAACAGCTGGATACTCAAGTTTTGGAATCTCTGGACTTGATGATCCTTGGGTTCCCTTCCAACTCTACAATTCTATGATTCTATGACTCTAACTCAGAAAAGAAAAATATATTTCCACAACCCTTCATCTGAATTGTGCAACTGCTTTGCAGCAGCACTGCATTGAGACATCATTCATTTATTTAGTTCATAACATTTAGACACTGCTTGATTGTAGGAAAAACCTCAAAGCAGTTTATAAGCACACTATTTATTGCATCAATGACATGTTGCAGGATACACCTGCAAAAATAACCCAAACCCTACAATTCTGAAAGAGTATCCTTTTTATTTTTCCCATAGAATGTAAACTCAGAGCCACAACTATCAGCGTTACGATGAAAATGCCACTGGATTCTTCTTTTCTGCTCTGAGAGTGAATTTAAGCCCTTGAATCAAGCCTGCATACCTCCCTGGCAAATGACTTAATGTCACATCCACACAGAACCTGCCAGCACTTTTACTGCTTAGATTGTCATTAGTGCAAGGGGCCCCTTTGTCAGCAGAAAAACGCATTTCAGACTGTTTCCCATTGATTTTGCAGTTTATATATATTGCCCAAATCAATCAAAGCTTCAGGAAGGAGTTCTGAACTTTCCATCTCACTCTTCTAATGAGTCGTTATATTCTAGGGCGACTGAGCAGCAAAGCTCCTGCCAACGTAAGTCTACCCTGATTTTTAGGCTGCCTACAGACAGTCGCTATTTTGCAGGAGGAATTCAAAGCGCATACTGCAAATTAAGGTTTGTTCAGTTAAAGCGGATTTAAGCCTCCCATCACCCTAGCGCAACAAATGTATTTTTTGTAATGAGGGTATTGGTTTTACTTTGAAGATTCTGGGCATCACATGGCAGGACAATGTCTCAAAGAAAGGTGAACTTTCCCCAAGTCCACATTCCCAGCATGGTTCAAAGTCCTGGCTCAGTGACATCTATGCTGACTCGGCCATGTCCACGGAATGGAAGATGTCAGGATCCCAAACTGTCAGGGATGTCAGGGAACTGACGTCAGGCAACAGGTCTGTCGCCAGACCAAGTCTGCATTACAAAGATGTCTGCAAAAATGGCATGAAGGCTGTAGTAATCCTTTGTAGACGGCCGCAGTACTAGGTCACATACAATATCCACAGTAGTGATCAGGGGCAGAATGACCACTGGGAGGTCCATAGAAAGAAGAAACGCCATAGTACACCGACATTAGCACAACCGGGCACTTCCATCTAACCCACCTGCAATAAAACATGTCTCTCCTGTATCGGCCTTTGCAGCCACAGCAGGTGCTGTAACTCTCCTTGCAAGAGGAAGCAGGGACTCTTGATGCCTTTGTAAGGCTTTATTTAGGAATGTACAGGCTTAGCAGATAGAAGAAGAAGAAGAAGAGTTTGGATTTGATATCCTGCTTTATCACTACCCTAAGGAGTCTCAAAGCAGCTAACATTCTCCTTCCCCTTCCTCCTCCACAACAAACACTCTGTGAGGTGAGTGAGGCTGAGAGACTTCAAAGAAGTGTGCCTAGCCCAAGGTCACCCAGCAGCTGCATGTGGAGGAGCAGGGACGCGAACCCGGTTCACCAGATTACGAGACTACCGCTCTTAACCACTACACCACACTGGCTCTACTACAGGATTGCTCCGGGAACCTGGACCATCAGCTGGTTCCGAAGCAACATCAGCTCTTCCTTAGCCTAGCCTCAATGGAGAAAGATCTAAAATGTTTCTTCCAAATTTTTCTCATTAGCTGCTAAATTAGACCCAGGGCCAACACTACTGTTAGGGAGAGTGAGGGAATCGCCTTAGGGGACAGATGCCCAGGGGCAGCAATAGCCCTTCATTGTTCCCCCTGGGCCCTCCACCATCCCCTTCTGTTGCCGCATCCCCTTCTCCTGGGCTCTGCTGTCTCGGATGTGGAGGATCACCAGTGTTGAAGCTGGTCCAGATGGTTTCTGGCAGTGCAGTGCCATCATGTCTGGATCAGCTCCTCACCATCATATTGTTGTTGTCCAAGCATATTTGAAGCAGCTGGTCATCCAAGCAGGCTGAGGTGATCCTATTGCAGCCATTTACTTGAGCTTTGTTGTTGTTGTTTAGTCATTTAGTCGTGTCCAACTCTTCGTGACCCCATGGACCAGAGCATGCCAGGCACTCCTGTCTTCCACTGCCTCCTGCAGTTTGGTCAAACTCATGCTGGTAGCTTCGAGAACACTATCCAACCATCTTGTCCTCTGCCGTCCTCTTCTCTTTGTGCCCACCATCTTTCCCAACATCAGGGTCTTTCCCAGGGAGTCTTCTCTTCTCATGAGGTGGCCAAAGTATTGGAGTCTCAGCTTCAGGATCTGTCCTTCCAGTGAGCACTCAGGGCTGATTTCCTTCAGAATGGAGATCTTCTTGCAGTCCATGGGACTCTCAAGAGTCTCCTCCAGCACCATAATTCAAAAGCATCAATTCTTCGGTGATCAGCCTTCTTTTTTGGTCCAGCTCTCACTTCCATACATCACTCCTGGGAAAACCATAGCTTTAACTATACGGACCTTTGTTGGCAAGGTGATGTCTCTGCTTTTTAAGATGCTGTCTAGGTTTGTCATTGCTTTTCTTACTTGATCTAATTCCCCTCAAATGTCAGGCTCCACCTTGCTCAACAGGTAGGGCTGGGAACCTGGGCCATCTCCAATCTTGCTGGACATTCTATAATGTCTGAGCACTGGCAATACTGGCTGAGGTTATACGGAGTTGGATTCCAGCAACATCAGGAGGAATTCAGATGGCAATGTATTATGGTTCTCAGTTTTGAAAATAAGGCTCATCTACCTCTGGTCTTACTGGCTGGAACTTAAATAAAAACTTATGAGAGAAATTCATCTTTTGTAATCCTCACTCTTTCCCCCCACAGCCTTCATAGCTCTGCTCTCAGTAAACACTCAGTACGGATACCTTCCTCTGAAATATTCATTGCCACATTATGTGACCTCAAAGCTTAATTTCTCAGTTCATTTCCAATAACAATTTGCCACCATTCTTAAAAGTTAAAATATCAGGCAGAGTCAGATATAGCTTCACATTTTCTAATAATGTCTTGCTCTGTCCAACAATGGCAAACAAGAATAGCTGCTGCCGTATATAAAATTTACAATGTAAACTGCATTAAAATGAATGTGAAATCAGAAATGACTCAACCGGAAGATTCCTCTCCCCTCCCCCTTCCTTAAGTTCATCCAGCCGTAAGTTCAAATAACACAGCCCACTAGGCAGTCTAGATAATTAGTGCAACATCAGCACATGGCTGTACTGTACAAAAAGGCCTGGGGTCTTGACAAAAGCGAGAGAGAGACAACCACAGAGAGGGCAGAAGGGGGTATGATTTATCAAAACAGAGCCCTCTCTGAGATCTCCTTTATGAAATATACATAGAATTCCTATGGGTGAGTTCTATCTCTCTTTTGAATCTGCTTTTAAGATCTCCCTCATTATCAAGTGACTCAGTCTGCCAAATCCATTAATTGCTGGCAGAGATTAATGCTGACATACTTGTCCACAAAAATGAGAGATGCAAAATATTTGTTTACATTCAGAGCCTTTGTCCCGGACAGTGGATGGAGCCTCCAGTTTGTAGGCCTGGATTTGGTAGGATCTCAGTACAGGCGATGAGTGAGCTCTCCAAGTTTATCTGGAAATTATTGATTCTGAATTTATTGAATTTATTATGACAATGTCAAGGCCTTTCTTCAGAATCAGTTTGGGTGCAGATTAAGTGCACATTGATTAGTTGCTGTTTACTCATGGTCTAAACATCTTCCTTCAAAGTCACACTCTTATTTCAAGAAAGATGTTTTCTGGGCAACCCATGCATTATATTTTGCTGTGAAGAAAATGGAATGCATCTCTGCAGATAGGACATCAGTTATACTAGAATCACCATGTGACACACAAACACATATATATGTATTTCTAAGTACTGTATCCTGGGTGCCTATTTAATGTTTAAGATTAACAGTTTTGAGCACGAAGTAATTTTGTGAATATCTGCTTGTGTTTTATTATTATTATTATTATTATTATTATTATTATTATTAGACAGAAATTAATCTGTGGTAGTGTACATCTCTCTTCTGCAGGCCCAATGGTCAAGTTCTGGGCACAGTATGTTCTGTTCTCACCACTTTGCTAATGACCATTGCCATAGAAACAGAGACATGTTTGCCTTGAAGAAAACTCTAAAATATTTATTGGGTAAATCCAATTTCATTAAAAAATAGCTCAGTCTCTTGTGACAAGAGTCCCACTAAGGCTGTGTACACACATTTTACTTTTAACGCCCATTCAAAACACACTTCCCCCCTCAAAGAATTCTGGGCACTGGAGTTTACCCCTTGTGGAGTTACAATTGCCAGCAACTCTTAACAAACTACAATGCCCAGAATTCTTTGAGAGGTGAAATGTACTTTAAAAGTAAAGTGTGCATGTAGTTCAAAACCAATGAAAGATGTTGACCATAGCTAATTTAAATATCATGTTTCCCATGGGACTTTGGGTGAATCCCATGGACACTTATTGGACAGTTCATTTCCTTCTGAGTAACCACTCACAGGATCAGGCCATGAGGACATGAACTGAGAGACCCTTTTAGCTATATGATGGCGACCAGTACACTACAATTTGTAGCAGCATAGCTCTCCCGATGCTCCCTCAGTAGCAAAGTTAAAGACGCAATAGAAAAAAGAACTCTGGATGAATGGACTCCTATGAATGTGCATTTCGTTGTATGTCAGCTTTTTTTGTATGTTTTGCATCCCACCCTCATCTCTACCCAATTTCCCTTCACGCAAATCTAAAGTTATGCTGGCATCATAATTTCAAGTTGCAGCAACATACAGAATTTTGTAGTAATCCTAACCTTACCCAGCTGATATAACCCCCAAATACAACTGCAAGGGATAAATCCTTCCTCCTGGTATTTTCAGTCTTCCATGAACACACCTAATTTTCATTCTTTGGAAAGTGTAATTTTGGAAACTTTGAGTAAGCGTGTGTGTGTGTGTGTGCCACACACATATGGTAATAGTCAATGTTAGTCATACCCAGAGTAGAATAATGAGTATGAATAATGATCAACAATCACTTGAATTTAATGGGTCTACTCTAAGTTTGACTTAGTTAGCTATCACCCAATGTGTGTATATCTAATAGGTGTGTGAGTTGTTGGCATCCGTCTGTCTCGGGAGACAATGGAGGAGTGCACCTTCAGAGTAAAGGCAAGCAGTTGGAGAGTATTTACTCTTATATCACAAAAAAATGTGATTTTACATCCAGACTTTGCCTATATTTTGCCCTACCAATGATCAAATTGGGACGAGAACTCCATTTCTCCCCTCCATCAGATATCATGAAAGTCCAGCACCGTATCGTCTCCCATCTCAATCAAAGACAAATAAAAACAGCTTCTTGTTTCCAGTGCTATCCAACTCCAGAAGAAAAATGATCTAGCCATGTTCACTTTGAAGAGCACAAACTGCCTCTGATAATGTATCCTGCAATTTGTCTTCCATGTAATTACCTCAAAGTGGGTTCTGGGTGTGCTGTGCTGCACAGTGGCCTTTCAGTTATTTATAAACTTCGGTTGGAATTTACTCATCCGTTCCATGTTTCAGCCTCTTGAAAGATATCTCCAACACCTTCAATTTCTGGCATTTATCAGCACAATGTTGAAAAAAAATAATTAAATGGCAACCTATCAATGGGCACAGTTCTGAACCAATTTATATGTTTGCAACAAAGTCCTTGTGGCTCAGGACAAAGCATGCTGAATCATTCTGACATGTTGTTGTTTAGTCGTGTCCGACTCTTCGTGACCCCATGGACCAGAGCACGCCAGGCACTTCTGTCTTCCACTGCCTCCCGCAGTTTGGTCAAACTCATGCTGGTAGCTTCGAGAACACTATCCAACCACGGTGAGATATAAAAGAGGTGGCAGAAAAATAGAGAGGGGGAAATTGTGCCCTTTCCACTTTTGGCTCTGGCCCCACCAACTTGGGGCACAGGCTCTGTCCAGTACTGTTTTACGGCCCCACCAACTCATGGCAAATGGCCCCCAGGAGATTAACTCCCAAGAAAAAGCAATTCTAGATGGGGGGGGAATGTTCTCTACTCTTGTGGTAGAGTCTTTGTTGCTGAACTTCAGCACCCATCATCCCTGGCTATTGGACATGTTGGCTGGGACTAATGGGAGTAGTAGTTCAAACATTTGGAAGGTCCTACACTGGGGAAGCCTGCTTTCCATTGTCAGGCTCCCAGCCATTTCTGTGGCAACTTGCAGAAAATGCCTGCGCAATCAAATAAATGGTTGTGGAATTGCTTGGTTCATGAAATGTGGACTTCCCCAACATGGGACCTTCCAGATGTTTTGGAAGTGAAAATTGAGTTTCAGGAAGCGCAAATTGAGTAGGTTTGTGTCATAATGTGAGGTAAACTAAATTTCTCCCTCATCCGTCTCCAAAAACAAGAGTAGATGCTGTTGTTCTGCTTTCTAGACATGAATACTTGTAAGGGATGGTCACAGAACAAATTCTGTGCAGATTGGGAGAACAGATTTCATATATACAGAGCGTTGCAGAAAATGTTGATAGCTGGGCTACACTCTCAGACAGGAGTCAGCAAACTTTTTAGCAGGGTGCTGGTCCACTGTCCCTCAGACCTTGTGGGGGGCCGGACTATATTTTTTTTTGGGGGGTGAACAAATTTCTATGCCCCACAAATAACCCAGAGATGCATTTTAAATAAAAAGACACATTCTACTCATGTAAAAACATGCTGATTCCCGGACCGTCCGCGGGCTGGATTTAGAAGGCAATTGGGTCGCATCCGGCCCCCGGGCCTTAGTTTGCTTACCCATGCCGTCTCAGATGTACTACTGTATCTTAATGCAATGGGAAACAACATATCCGTAGTTTTGGCTAGACACAAATGCATACCTTAGTACTCATGTGAAACACCCTTTGAACTCTAGATCAAGCCTTTAATTGCAGGGGCAGAAAACCTTATGAATGAACCTGTTAGCATCAACAGCTCAGAAGATGCTTTTTCAAAAAACCCAGGTACATCATAAAACCCAGATAATTAAAGCACATAGGAAGTCCAAGAAGCCAGCTCTAGCATGTCATTTAGAAAAATCAATATGTACAAGGACACATTGACTATAGCAGTTGCCAGAAGTGCCTTGCCAACATTCAAACCACAGTTTCACTTCTGCGTGCATGGCTGTAGAATCCAGTAAAATGCATTTAGCTAGATTTTACAGGCAGGGAATAGATAGGGAAGCATCTATACTTAAGTCGTTAAAAAAGAGATGTCAGGTCTTCAGGCTACCTGGAAGCCAAACTTTATGAGCTAAAAGCTCTTCCCTTTCACTCCCAGATATATTGGAGCAGGTGAGCCTTTTCTATGGAGATATTTGACTTTCACTTGCTATATCTTAAATCATTGAGCTCATTTCACAATAGTCAATTCCCCTATGCAAGCTTGACATTCTTTCCTTCATCCAATCCCTCCAAAGAATGGCAAAGCATGGAGAAACCTCACTGTGAAGATTTTAGGCGAGGACCTCTAAGAAAAATTACAAACTTCTGCTGAAATGGAGCAAATGGAATTTAAGACTGGGTAATAGGAGAATCCGAGATAAAGCAAAATTGAGAGACTCTTCCATCCCTATTTTCAGTGTTGTAGCAGGTTCATGTAGGAGCCTGCAGGACAAACATCCCACATACACAAGAGCTCTATTAAATGTGGAATGTGTTTGCTAGATTGAGGTGTATTTTTTTTAAGCCTCTTCAGGAAAGCTGACAGGTCATCGATCTGTGATTCACTTATGCACTCTGCAAAGTTTTTTATGCAACCATTTCCCACTGAATCTTAAGATATTTTCCTTGCCAAGAACCAAATTGAGTTGGACAACATACAGCTGATTCAACAATATGAAGGTAATGTTGTCCTTGCTTTTATTTGTGAGGTTTTCTGGGTTTTCCTGCCAGTGAATAGTACATGAAAAGAATGGCCTAAATATACTTTTCTTCTGGCTATATCTCTTTGTTTCTCCCCATTTTCCTCAAGCCACAACTAGATGTGAGGTGAGGCACTGCCAGTGGTAGCAAACAGTGCCATATCGTTTATTCCTCCTTCCCCCAGTAAGTAACATTTAGTACTATAGAACCACTGCATTGGCTGCCAGTTCCAGAACCAGGGAAGCCTGATATTCAGTTTCATCACATCATGTGCTTTGTAGTATTACATTGCAGTACTACAAAGCACATGATGTGATGAAACTGCTGTAGACATTACGGGGGGAGAGAAAAGGAGAGGGTGCAGGTCTTTTGTTTTGCATAGAAGCCATCCAGCTCCTGCCGCATTTACCGTATTTTTTGCCCCATAGGGCGCACCGGCCCATAGGACGCACCTAGTTTTTTTTGGGGGGGGGGAATAAAGGGGAAAAATTTATTCCCCCCCCCCCAGGCGCGGGGCTGGGGCGGGGGAAGCCTGAGCTTCCCCCGACCCCAGCCCCCAGAACAGGCAGCTCTCCGCAAGCCTTGGGAGACCAGCGCGACTTCCTGCCGGGCTCCCACGCCTTGCGGATATCTGCCTGAAGCCCAAACCAAGTCGGGGAACAGCGGGATGGCAGTGTTCCGCCTCCCCGCTGTCCCCTGAGCTTGTGGGGCTGGCGGCAGGCAGAAGCGCACTTCTCTCCGCCGTCAGCCTCCCAACCAGGTCAGATGCAGGCTGCTATCTGCAAGCCTAGGGAGCCCGACGGGAACTCCCGCGAGCTCCCAAGGCTTGCAGAGAGCTTCCTGAAGCCAGGAGAGCAAGAGGGGTCGGTGCGCACCGACCCCTCTCGCTCTCCAGGCTTCAGCGAAAGCCTGCATTCACCCCATAGGACGCACACACATTTCCCCTTCATTTTTGGAGGGGGAAAAGTGCATCCTATAGGGCAAAAAATACGGTAATTCTGACTCCAGATGCATTCCTTGAAACCTTTTTATAACTCTGGTAATAAGAATGGTTCTTTATAAAATGAACAATTGGTGCAAAGCACTAAATGGACTATCGCTATAGCCCTACTTCAGACCTTCTCCACATTTAGGGCAAATGTCTGGAAAAGGAAGAGTAGGACCACATGGCTGGCCCTCCCTCAATTTTGTGTGTGCCACTGGTCCTTCAGTGTGATGTATGTGTGCTCAGTGCAAAATCAGCAAAGGATCTTCTACGTGTGTGCAGATCTAAGCATGCAGGTGCTGGGACCCTGTGCAACTGGGAATTGCAGTTGCATGGACTGTCAACAAATGTAGTGCTATGTGTTTTACAGATGCCCCTTTGTGAACATTGTGTGAATGTGTATGTATGGCAAGCGGGAGGGCCAGTAGTGTGGTCCTGCTGCTTCCAACTCCACACATTTACCCTGGACTCATTAGTAAAGAAAAAGTGTTTTATATGCGTTATAAAACACTTTGACACCAGATGGCGCTGTGGAGTCCCGTCTTTCGCCAACGTGCTTTCCCATTATGAAGTTTACAACGTGTTTTCCTGAAACGCTTTTTTAATGTATCTAGATCCAGCCCCTTGCTGTGGAGAAGCCCTGAACAGGATTCTTGTGTTGTCGGTACCCAAAATTTTACTATGCCATAGCAAACTATTATGTTAGCGCACATAAAAATAACACCTCCAAAACAATTAAGAAGTTTCCCTTTAGAATGCATAGTAAAAAAATATATTAGGTGATATCCAACATTAGTAGTACTCAGAGCAACCCCAATGGGTTACTTCAACTAAGTTTGTGGATTACATTTAACTAGGGCTTTTTTTTTCAGCTGGAACTCACCGGAACTCAGTTCTGGCACCTCTCAGGTGGGCGCCATTGCCATTATAAGAGAACAAGGGAGGCATTCATGGTGAGTTCTGGCACCTCTTTTTCTAGGAAAATAGCACTGCATTCAACTAAACAAATTCCCTTCTTTGCTCCTATAGTAGCTCTCAGGATTGAGCCATGCAATATAACGCACAATGAATAATGCTCTGCACCTCTATTTATGGCACCATTTTTTATTTGTGGTGATTTTGCTTAATCTATCACTTCAAAAGCATTGAAGCCAAATTCAAACACACACACCCCCACTGCATCCCATCCAGACCCATGTAAACTGCCAAGGGGCAAAGTCAGTGAACAGGACTCCTATTTCTCCTACCTTCAAAGAACGAAACAATCATAACGCAGGAACGGGACCGTTTATGGCCGTGGAAAGTGATTGCTAGTAAATAGATAGCATGCTGTAACAACACAATAATGGCTCCTTGAGCTCACTGAAAGCACGGTGATAAATCTGAGGGTGTTTCTTTCAAGAGAGGTTCTTTTTTATTATTACTCTTTCAGAAACATAAACGGGTAATTCCACAATAGCACTTTGAGTGTTTTCTTACCTCGACTAAAATAAAGCATGGCAAAAGTGTCTTGATCTTACGAGGATGCGGCCTAGTGTAGGAAGGCATCTTGACCTGTGGGGGGAGAAAAGGCAAAAACACCTGGTGTAGAACAGGCATGTAAAGTATTCGTTCTTGTTCAGCTTTGATCATTGCCCTGCACAGAGCAAGCCTGGGCGGGAAAATAAATTCTAATCCATGCAGATAGATAGATTGATGGATAAATAGATAGAGATAGAGACAGAGATAAAACGTACCTAAATATATGCATATGGGTAGAGACAGATAAAGATAACCTGTGTATATATACTAAGGTTGCCATATGTCCAGAATTTCCCAGACATAGCAGGATTCGGTCATCGGAAAAAGCTCAACAGCTTTGGCCCAAAACTTCTTTTTGTTTTTTGAGATTTTGCAAAATAATAATAATAATAAAATCAACAGCTTTTGTGTCCAGATTTTCACTTTTTGAAATATAGAAAACCCTAATATATACCCATATTTGAGCATTTCTAGCATTCTCTTTCTAGATAATTATCTTGTGCAGGATCCCTTTACCACAGGGCTAGGACATGACATCTTCATGCCTAGAACAGGAGAGAAGATGGCTCCTCCACTATAGTTCCACATACTGAAATTGACCAGATTGGCAGCTGAGATTCTTACTTCAACACTAACAAAGTGACAGTACATCCTACTTGAGAGCAGCAGGCTAGCTTAGGGTTGCAGTGCAGGCCACATGGCACACAAAGTTCTCTTCTTCATTTGCCCTGTGCCCCATCACCTCTTACCTGAGGCAACCACCTCATTCAGTCAAATGGTAGGGCTGGCCTTGTTCTGCCACAACATGAAAAGACAAGGATGTGAAGGGAGATTCCACCCGCTTTTTTAATGGGGAATTTAGGGGTGTGTCTGTCCTGCACATCCTGGCATTTACTGTAGGAAACAGCAGGGCGGTAGCCCCCCTGTAGCTATTCCAAACCCTCGAAGTGTGAAGCAGTTCTAAGCAATCAAACATGATTGCAGTGTAAAATGTGAAGTAACTGCAGCACCACTCCTGACAAGTGATTGGAGGATCTGACATACTGTCAGCCTCTCTCCTAAGACTGGTTCATCCTCTTTGCTCCATGATGTCAGCACAAATGGGCTATCCATCTGGACAGAGCCACAGATCTGTCCAGGAACCATGCATAATTAGGGAATGGGGATTCTTGTTTTGTGAAGCTCATTGCACTGACAGTTTGGGACACAGAATATCAGTCAAGAGAAAACGCAATGGAGAGAAGTTCCCCAAACATCCAGTCCCATAACCAAAGCTTGGAAAAGCCATTGCATCTTCCATTCCTCTTGATTCGTCTATCTAGGGATGTATTGAAGGAATAAGAATGGAGGCGGCAGCAGTAACTGAAGAAGGCAGTTGCCAATGAATAAACACAAACATGAACTGGAGAGCATTCATGTCCTGACTTGTAAACAGTCATACCACTTTCTAGTTGTTGTTGTCCCCCCCCCCCAACAACAACAAAAATTCCCTTTGTCCCACAAGCCACACAAAAACATCTGGAATGAAGAACCTCTGCAGATATCTGGAAGAATTAAAGAGTGGGTCCCTCATATAAGGTTTAGTACAGTCAAAGACGACTATGGGGTCGGAGCGTTCATCTAACTTTCAGGCTGAGGGAGCCAGCGTTTGTCCACAGACAGCTTTCCGGGTCTTGTGGCCAGCATGACTAAACAGCTTCTGGTGCAATAAAACACCACATGGAAATGTTGTTTACCTTCCTGCCACAGTGGTACCTGTTTATCTACTTGCACTGGCATGCTTTTGAATTGCTAGGTTGGCAGGAGCTGGGCTCATTGTCTCAGGGTTTGGGGGGGGGAGAGGTGACAAAACTGATTCCAATAAGTGCCCCCCTGTATTTCCATAACAAGTCCTTGAGTCTGTACTCTGAATAGTGACACCAGGGACTTAGAATGTGCAGGGCTTGTCAGTCCATCCCCTGAACAGTCTCATCAGGGCTGACCTTAAGGCAATTGGCACAATTGGGCCAAATTGGGCCCCGTGTGCCGCTCCTTAGGGGCCCCCCGCACCAGGGCAATCTAGATGGATTTTATTTATATCTATAAGATTTTGCAGACTTTGGCTGCGAACTGGGGCCCTACAAAAAAAAATCCAAGTTGCGCCCCACTGCTTCAAATTGGGCCCCCCTGGCTAGCCTTGAGTCTCATAGTTGCTGGGCCTGAGTTGCCCTGTCCTTGCATGAAGTCTTGGGTTTACCATTTTGGGAGAGGGGAGACTGTGGCACTGGGGACAGGGCAGGATAGTGAGGCCCCCTAGATTTAGAGGTCTAAGTTGCCCTGCCCTCACATGAAGTCTTGGATTTGCAATTTTGGGAGAGGGGAGGTTGCCTGCTGGGGAGCAGGCAGACAGGCAAGGCCCCCTAGATTTAGAGGCCCAAGTTGCCCTGCTCTCACATGAAGTCTTGGGTTTGCAATTTTGGGAGAGGGGAGACTGTGGCACTGGGGAGTGGGTAGGCTGGCGAGCCCCCCTATATTTAGAGGCCATAGACTTCAGCCTATTTAGCCTATACATAAATCCAGCACTGCTCCTTGTTCTCCCCCAGCCCTGGTCATTTCGCTCCTCCATATTCCAGTCATTTGCTGTTAAGACTTTCAACATATTGAGGTCTATTGACATGCTGCTCATGTTCATAGCAAGAGCAGTGAACAAGAAAATGCCTCATAAAACTAGAGGCAGGATGGGCTCCTGAAATTGTCATCTGATTACTAAGGATCGGAACAAGCATAAAGTGCCGGTTGAATATGACAGCTCTTTTATGGAGTAATAATTTACACTCAAGTCCATATCCCCAAAACCCTTAGTCAGTGTTTCTTTCTCCTTGCTCACACAAATTTCCCATTGACCCCCTTTTTCGCATAACCCTACAAAAGAGATGCGCTGTTTATGCAATACAATCTATTAATATTGCATATGGCTAGTTGAGTGCCCAGTCATACTAAAGTGAAAGGTGCAGCTCGCTGAAGGGAGAAATGTGCCATTGTTATAATTTATTATTCATTGGGGGGTGTCAAAACGCTAGAAAGAAGTGAAGACTTATGGGAGAAGTGAGGTCCTGTGAGCTGTGGCTAATGAGAATAGTGACTTTCCCGAATCCATCCAATGTGTTCAGGACTGAGGTGGTTATTTTTGTCACGGCTGCACTCTGTCACTCATGGACCACATCTGTACATTTAAAACACATAGCTTTCCCTCAAAGTATCCTGGGGATTGTAATTTGTTATGAGTGCTCGGAACCATAGCTGTGTGAGGGGTAAACTACAGTTCCCAGGATTCTTTGGAGGAAGCCATAGGCTTTAAATGTAGGGTGTGAATGGGACAGTGACTTATTGAATGCAGTCACAGCCAAAATAATCACCTTAGTCCTGGGGTTGCCTCAGCTTGCCTGGAACTGTGCTGGGTTGAAGCCAGGTGGCAGAGAGGCCAAGGTTGGGCAGATTTTTTTTGGCCAAAGTTGTTGAGCTTTTTTGGCAAAATCTTGGGGGGGGGGGGAGTGAAATTCGCCAAAATCTACAGTTCCAACATGGGTTGCCATATGTCCCGATTTTCCTGGACATTTCAGTGATTTCCGTTTTGGTACTGTTTCCAACAACCAAATCCCAGCTATTTCCGGAAAATTCCATACGTATGGCAACCCTACTACTGACTCCAATCAGCTTTCCCCTCCTACACTATTTCTTGCTTCTTGGGAGAAAAGCAATGAAAAACCTAGACAGCATCTTAAAAAGCAGGGACATCACCTTGACGACAAAGATCCATATAGTTAAAGCTATGGTTTTCCCAGTAGTGATGTATAGAAGTGAGAGGTGGACCATAAAGAAGGCTGATCGCCAAAGAATTGATGCTTTTGAATTATGGTGCTGGAGGAGACTCTTGAGAGTCCCATGGACTGCAAGAAGATCAAACTTATCCATTCTGAAAGAAATCAGCCCTGAGTGCTCACTGGAAGGACAGATCCTGAAGCTGAGGCTCCAATACTTTGGCCGCCTCATGAGAAGAGAAGACTCCCTGGAAAAGACCCTGATGTTGGGAAAGACTGAGAGCACAAGGAGAAGGAGGCAACAGAGGACGAGATGGTTGGACAGTGTTCTCGAATCTACCAGCATGAGTCTGACCAAACTGCGGGATGGGAGGCAGTGGAAGACAGGAGTGCCTGGCATGCTCTGGTCCATGGGGTCACGAAGAGTCGGACACGACTAAACGACTCAACAACAACACTATTTTCAGGCCAGGTTTTTTTCCCCTCTCTCAACCAGGAATGATTAGTTAGATGAGGTGCTACTACAGAGCTGGCCTTCTGGCATCAGTCTTGCTGCCACCTACCAGGATGGTGAAGGACAGGGCAAGGTGGCAATGAGGTTAGGGCAGTGTGGGTATACCAACAAGAGCACTAGACTGGCTCTGTTGGGGTCCTTGCCACTTCCCTGCCCCTACCGTCCAGGTAAGCTGCATAGCCCTCAACTGTCCCGAGAAAACCGGTACATCCCATTTTTTGCTCAAGAGCATGGCAGCCATTTGAGGCGCCATGATCTCACACCGCGATCTCACCCCAAAACAAAGCACTTTTACGGGGCTGTGATCTCGTGCGGGTCATGTGACTCACCAGGAAGCACAGCCTGGAAGATGCATGGCCCGGTTTTATCCTGGACTTGCTGGAGGGTATGAAGCTGTAGAGATCTTGCTGCCTGAAAGCTAGCTCCATTATGCTGTCCTTCACCGGCTCCTGCTCTCAACAGCCAACCAGTATTCTGTGGGAACTGAGCATGCTCAGTTGGGCTGTTTGAGGGTTCCCCTCCATCCGTGTGTGTGTGTGTGTGTGTGTGTGTGTGTACACCCGCAAAATGTGGGCTTCCGTCAAGTCTTTCAATGCCTCCCTCTTGTGCATGGATGGGTGGTGGAGTTCTAGCTACATAAAAGCAAAAGCAATAAAAGACTTTAGATGGATATCAAAGTTCTAGGTTTGAGAGTTTCAATAGTTACATTCAGCCATAACTTTCTCAGCAAGGCCATACCTTATAATAATAATAATTCAGCATTTAACTGAGACAGGATTGACATATTAGATTCCAGTCATTCACCTTGTTACAATTTTTGGCTGAGGTTCACCTAGGCTGTGGGCAAAACAGATGTCAATAATTCATTGCATCTAAAGATAAATACTGTCAACTAATCAAACGTATTTAAACATTACACAAACTCATTATGGTTCTCTGTAGCTTTCTCAGCTCCCCAGGGAGGTGTAAATGTAATATTTTGCCCAAAGGTAGGTGAATAAATGTAGCTGGGAAGCACTGAGTTTAGCTGGAGAGTAAGATTAAAGGAGTCAGCACATGTGCTCTGAAACCAGGGAAGAAAATATTTGCCTGTCAGATAAGGGAAAAAATATTTTCTAAATACTTGCAGATCAGTAAGGGCCACCAGTTTTAAATTAACTGTCCAAAGGCTTTGCATTCAAACTGCATGAAAATGTTGTGTGTGGGTTTTTTTTTCTTCAGGTTTCTCTTTGCTGGTAATTAGAAGAGTGGTCATTTTCGTCCCTGGGCATTATGTATTTATTTAAACCATGCAGCACCTTAGGGAGATACACAGTTAAAATATATTTTTAAAATGCAATCTCAAAAAAGTTATAGAATCATCTGGAAACAACATTAAACCAAGGAGAAGCAGAAACAGACACTGTTAATAAAAATAAGAACCAGAGTTTAATGAATGGATGAAGCTGCTGGATCTGAATACTAGAGTAAAGCGAAAGTTCCATTGATGAATGTTTGGGGCCACAGGGACTTTGACCTCCACAACAAAATATTTGAGGAGGTTGGACACCTCCCCCAAAAGTTGATGGCCATTGCCATTCAAATGGTGTGTGTGCACTGTGTCATGTGATTGATTATGTTGGGGAGGGCTTACCTGGGCCCCCCACAATATTTAATTCAAGTTGGCCCCTTGGGTTGGAGAATTGATGGGATGAGGTGTTTGAGACAAACTAGATATGCAGCCGTGTGTCCCTTTTCATTTTCTTCACCACTTACAGGGACAACAATCCCCACTGGAGATTATACTCCTGCAAGACTTAACAGTCAGGGAGGGGGCAATTCTGCAGTTGTTTACACTATATAAATGTTGGTTGATGGGACTTCCAACACTTTGAAGCCAAAATCTGGGACGCCACCTTCCGAGACGCTATCTTTCCGTTTTTTATTGCGAGAGTGCAGCGGCCATTTTGGTTGCTATGATCTCATACAATTTTGTGCCACAGCCGCTCCCCCCCAAAAAGTGGGGGTTTTTGGTGGGGGAGGGAATTGTGAAATTGTATGAGATCACAGCAACCAAAATGGTCTCACGATAAAAAAACAGGATGACACTGATGGAGTATGATACAGTATTATTATTATTAATTAAATATATACTGCCCTATACCCGTAGATCTCAGGGTGGTACAGAACATAAAATTACAATATAAAAAAAACAGAAAATGCCTATGGCAGGGCCAGCCAATGAGCTCCTGATGTTGTTGGGCTCTGCCTCCCATCAACCCTGACCATTGGCCATGCTAGCAGGAGTTGATGGGAATCCCAAGGCATGCAAGACTTCATAGGTCAAAACCATGCAAGATATGGATGTACTAAGTAAATCAAGGTAGGCCACACAGCCCTCAACACACCTCTGTTTGTCTTATTACTGAGCTGAATATGTAGCTTAATTAGCTGAGGAAGACTCTGAAGCGAATTTTTCCTCAGAATGGAATTCCTTCCCTTTGCCTTGCTTTAGACCAACTCTGCAAGCTGAAGAGTCTCTTTGTGGAGGAAGATAATGATTTAAATGAAAACAAACTCCAAAAGGACCCGAGAGAGAGCACAAATGCTGAACTCAAAGCAGCTCGCAAGCCACAGATCATATCTGACAGACCAGATTATAAATGGACAAATCCATTCCAATTTATATTCCTGTGAATACTCCCTTGAGGCTTTAGGTTGGCTTTAGTGCTGTACAAGAAGCTTTTTCTTCTGTCAGTCTGCATAATCGTCCGATGTCATGACCCCAACAAAGCAAGGCATAGCCGCTATCCTCAGTTATTTCCCTTCCCCATTACAGGAAATTATTGACTATATTACTTTTGTTGCACCTGTTTGTCCTCAAGTAGTACAAAATGTTAAAATGGCATAGAACAATGTAGTCAGTTTTATATCAGCAGTAAGTTGATGCCCACCAGAAACCCAGAATTTAAACCAGTTTAAGCCCAGAATTGTACCAAACTAAAGCAAATACAATTGCACTGTCTCCACGTTGACGCCTTATTCAGTCACTGACATAACTATGATCTTAATTTTAGTCTGTTTTTGTCTTTTAACATTTGTATGTTTTAAAGTAGGGTTGCAATTTTCCCCTCAGTTCTATTGTTTTATCTCTTTGTAAACCACTTTGAGGTTATTCGCCATCAAGCAATGTATAAATTTTATGAAATGAAATAAATATGCTAATTGTTGAGGAGCCGCCACAGAAAACAGAAAGCTGGTATTTCATACACACATTTGTAGTTACCTTGGTTACTATAAAGGATGAAATCAGAACATACATGCACCTGTCCCTTGAAATGGGATGTGAGGTGGTACTGCAAATTAATTAAGGAAGTCCTATTTTCAACAATGTCCAAAATTTGATATGCATGAGCTCTATATATGCATCGACCTTACCCTGTTAAATTGGTTTAATAGTTATGAGGGGTCTCTACCAAAGAATTGCTAGGGTCTTCGTGAAACTTAAGTTCTTTGGAGGAAGCCACGACAATTAAACTGGCATGAAAACCAATGTAAACTTGTAGTGTAGATTTATCCTCTCACAGTAGAATAGCCTGTTTGAGTTGGGTTTAAACATCTAGGTTAAATCATTAGAAGGGGAGGTTCTTTTAACACAATGACATTTTATTGGGTCGTGATTATGCTCCAGGTTCTTTCTTTCCTTACCATTCATTCATATATTCTGTTGCCTCTCCCTGAGCCTTTCAGATGGGAGCACCCTATACACATAAAGTAGTCATTAATCATAGCAGCAGAAGAGATACAACTCAGTGATCTGTACATGGAGTAGTTTCTGCCTGAAACACATTTCCCTGTCCCTGTAGACCAGGAGTCGGCAAAAAAAATTAGCCGTGGGCTGGTCCACTGTCCCTCAGACCTTGTGGTGGGCCAGAGAGCAGCACCCGGGGGGGGAGCTGGAAGAAGAGGCGAGGGGGGCAAGTAGTCCTCCTCCCCACCCCAAACCCCCAGCCACTGCGCTTACCTTCCCTGGAGCTGCCACCACCACCACTGCTGCTGCTGCTGCTTCTCATGGGTAGGCAGAATGAGCTCGTCCGCTTCACTCTCTGGCCCACAGGAGCACTAGGGCGGCAGCAAAGGAGGGAAGATGAGTGGGACGGAAGGGCTGGCTCCGGAGAGGGGCTGCTTAAAATTGTGCTCAGCCAGCTCAGCCCAGCCCCCTTCCTCCTCTAGGCAGGGCGGGAAGAAGTCAGGAGGAGGGAGGGAAAAGCCACCGCCACGGTGTGTGTGAGGGTGAGGGGGGAATGGAATGGCGCAGGGGGGAATGGCGCAGCCCGAATGAACAGAATCCCCACGCCGATCCACGGACATTCTGTAGACCGGATCCTAAAGGCAATTGGGCTTGATCCGGCCCACGGGCCTTAGTTTGCCGACCCCTGCAGTAGACTAAGAATGTGGGAATATGTCCATTTTAGTTTCTCTCAGTTTCTCATTTTTCCATTCTTAAGTTCAGTTCTCCACTTTTCCATAGTAATTTGCCACATTATTTTCTTTAAAGTGCTTGTGAAAACCCCTTTCTCTTAATGTCTCTTAATGTACATTTTTGTGTGTGTAATTTTGCTGGGTATACATATTTTTGCAAAATGATTTGCCCTAAAATAACGCATTGTTGTATGTTATTTTCACCAGTATATGCATCCATATGTACACTGTACCCAAGCATGTGTATTTTAGCACACATAATCTGACTGGAGCACCGCATTGTAAAAATTGGAGGAGTGCGAATTTCAAAGAACGGCTGCATTTCGGTTCACATCTGGTTCCAGAAAGTGCAAATTAGGTAAGATTGCCTTTAAATGAGAACTGAATCAAATTTCGCCCCCAGTCCTAGACGGGGACATGGGTTCATGACAAGGCCTTCAAGGAACTGAGCCTTGCAGTGGAGGATGACAGAGAGGATACAAAGTCCTCCTGTCTCTGTTCCAAGAGGTTTGGAGTGTGTATGTTCCAGGATGAGACTGATAGACTTACTTGCAAGCTCTCTGCTATAATAACTTCTAGTTCTCATCTATGCTTCTAACTACTTACTGAATTGCTGATGGAGCAGGTTTCTCCCTTTTTCCCAGAACTTGGAAAAGTTTGCTTCCTCCAGTTTCTCCCCGGGTGCCTTGGGTTGTTGCTTTTTCAAGTGCTTAATTTAAGAGGGGGAAATCCCTGTAATTGCCTTTAAAAATCAACAAAAATATCTGCAGATTACACTCGGAGAGGCACACACTGAAGTGAAAAATGCTTCAAATTGTCTGGTTATTGTGCTTGGTTTTTGTTTGGTTTGTAAATGCCACGTTTTATCTGTTTGTCAGCTTCATAAATTTCCCTCAGCGTCATAAACCCATCATATCTCCTTTCCTTTGGCCAATCCACACCCACCCCATTTCTATACACACTATAAATGTTTTATGTGCAGAAATCTCATTGCCTTTTGACACCCCATAAAACAGAGAGACTTCTTCTCTCACCAGCTGCAGTTTGAAAACTTCACGGGAGATGCTTGCGTCAACTGCAGCTAGTTCTTCCAAAAAGAGCCACATTTTGTTTGTGATCGCTGGGGTAATGGGAGAGAGAGAGAGAGAGAGAGAGAGAGAGAGAGGAAGAAGAAGAAGAAGAAGAAGAAGAAGAAGAAGAAGAAGAAGAAGAAGAAGAAGAAGAAGAAGAAGTTGTTCAAGATGTCCTTCAACAAGATGTTTTCCTCCATTTCTCATTTTCCCAGTCTTATACTCACTTTTGTACACCTGTGATTTTTTAAAAAGTCCCCTCAAAAACCCATCAGCATTTTAGTATGCCATTTCCTGCAATATTCTCATCTTTGCAAACACAATGCATTTTTGTATGCCATTTTCACTAAAATTTTCATTTTAATGCACACTATTCTACAGAAAAGTGGGAGAATGGAATCACAGAATTCAGAGAAGAGGTGATTTTGAAAGATAGCTGCTTTTCAGTTTGTTTACTGCTTTGGGAAGTGCTAATTAGGGTTACCCAGTTTCCCCCCATCCCTGGCAGCTATGCACATATGGTTGACATAATTTATCTCATTCTCCCTCCCTCCCTCCCTGTCTCTATACATGTAGGAACTGCAGAATCTGAATTTATTTTGAATCACAGTACCACGCTGGCTTTTACACCTTTTCTATTATCTAAGAGATCAAGGAAATGTTGTAGCATACAAAATCCTTTCTTTCAAAGCCTTCCCCTCCAGATAAGTCATTTATGTCATGAATAGCAAACAGTACATAAAAGCTGATCAGCTGCAGAAATTTACACATCTGAAGTAAGTCTTGATCTTTAGACTTGCCACTCTTCTGAATACTGGAGGATGTTTTGGGTTTTTTGGAATCCATGCCCTCCAACATTTGTCAGATGAAATCAGGTGTACTTAAAAGAGAGAGAGAATATTTTTCACAGAGGCATGGACGGCCATAACAGAGAACAAGCTACTTCTCCTCAGCAGCTGCTTCTGACATTATGGCTCTGACACATAGAAAGGATTTCTTTGTGTGCATGCTGAACATGAAAAGTGGCATGCAACAAATCATGCACTCACAAGCTGAGCTGTGTTTACAACTGCTGGCAAGCTAAAGCCAATTTTGTTTTCAATTTTTGTCTGGGCTGTGTAGACCAGTGGTTTGATCCAGTCCACTGGATCAAAAGCCCTTCTGTGAATGAAAGGGCACAACTGGATTCGACCCAGTAGATTGTTTTTCATCCAAAAGTACAGTGGTACCTTGGTTGTTGAATCGCTTGGCTCCCGAACAAATCAGCTCCCAAACACCGCAAACCTGGAAGTAAGTTTGTGAATGTTTTTCGAAAGCCGAACTTCCAACATGGCTCCTGCAGCTTCCGCTAGAGTGCAGGAAGCTCCTGCAGCCAATCAGAAGCTGTGCCTTGGTTTTCAAACGGTTCCAGGAGTCGAACGGATTAAGTTCGACAACCAAGGTACCACTGTAACTGATTTCTCCAGAATGATTGGTTGACCCTTTCCTATCCAAAAATGTAGCCTCAGTGAATTGTAGTCAACTAAATTTTACTCAGAGTACACCCACTGAAATGAAAGGACACAAGTAAGTTAGCCCCCCCTCCCCCCCCAGTATTTTATTCAAGTTGGCACCCCTGGTTGTGTACATACGGCTACTACCTCTTTATCCTTCACAAAAACCCTATGAGGTAGCTTGGGCCTAAATAAAGTTACCCAGTGAGCTTTGTGCCGCAAGCGAGTGTGTGAAGTGCTAGAGACCATACCATGGCACATGCGAAGATAGTAAAGGTAAGGTAAAGGGACCCCTGACCATTAGGTCCAGTCGTGGCTGACTCTGGGGTTGCGGTGCTCATCTCGCTTTATTGGCTGAGGGAGCCGGTGTACAGCTTCCGGATCATGTGGCCAGCACGACTAAGCTGCTTCTGGCGAACCAGAGCAGCGCACGGAAACGCCATTTACCTTCCCGCCAGAGCGGTACCTATTTATCTACTTGCACTTTGACATGCTTTCAAACTGCTAGGTTGGCAGGAGCAGGATCAAGCAACGGGAGCTCACCCCGTCGCGGGGATTCGAACCGCCAACCTTCTGATCGGCAAGTCCTAGGCTCTGTGGTTTAACCCACAGCGCCACCCGCGTCCCTACACGTGAAGATACAATGCTGCAAATAGGGGGTTTATTCTGTGATTCAGCCCTCTTTAAATTGTGCTGCCTCCACAAAGTATGCCAAAGGCTAAATAAAGACTAAGGTTTAAGTAAGTGGATGAGCTGGCATTTCATCTCCTAGATGATGTACCTGCTTCAGTGTCGACCTCACCTTTCCCATTCCCCATTTGGTGCGGAAGACAGGGAATATAACAGGCTGAAAGGCACCGTTTGGTTTAGTCACCCATTTTTCAAGTGATAGTTGCTATGCCTACATGAGACATGAAGCAGCCACCTCATTTTATTCCCAGCGGGCTGTGCTCTTAAAAGCGTTGACCAGCAATAGAGCTTTGAAGAAGTGAAGGCTTGAAAGCCCCTCTCAGCAGAGTATATTTAAAATTCCTTTTGTCCTGCGACAGCGCATTTTACTGAAGAAAATAAGCTCTGGTAAATAAATATCCTTGATATGGCAGCTTTAGGTAGGATAAGATTAAAGTCGAGGTGATAGGGGGTGCTTTTGCTGAACAGTTTCAACAGCATCCAACCCCCCCCTCTTTTTGTGGGGAGGGGGGTATTTTTTTCAAGAACTGTAATTGGGGGGGGGGAGGCAAAAGAGTCCATCCATGCGGAGTGGGAGGAAAGGGGAATCTAATTGGCCTTGATCACTTATGCCAGTGATGTAGGAAGGAATATTCTCACTGTCAATTGGCTTTATTTATGCTCAGTAACACAATCATATAGCCAAACATGATTGGCTAAAATCAACAGTACCTGAGAGAAGAAACAAAGAACAATTTAATATAAAGTGGGTTTTTAAAAAATAAATAAATATATACAACAACAAAATTTATGCTACCAGAACTTTATAAATAAATGGTCCCTCCTAATTCTATTAATGGTGGTAGGTTTTTGCACCACATTTGTTTAATATTTAGCTTAGCTTAATATCTAACAAGGGACGTGGGTGGTGCTGTGGGTTAAACCATAGAGCCTAGGACTTGCTGATCGAAAGGTCGGCGGTTCGAATCCCCGTGGCGGGGTGAGCTCCTGTCATTCGGTCCCAGCTCCTGCCCACCTAGCAGTTCGAAAGCACCTCCAGGTGCAAGTAGATAAATAGGGACCGCTTACCAGCGGGAATGTAAACGGCGTTTCTGTGTGCGGCGCTGGTGCTGGCTCGCCAGATGCAGCTTCGTCACGCTGGCCAAGTGACCCGGAAGTGTCTTCGGACAGCGCCGGCTCCCGGCCTCTTGAGCGAGATGAGCGCGCAACCCTAGAGTCGGTCACGACTGGCCCTGACGGGCAGGGGTACCTTTACCTTTACCTAATATCTAACAATGCATTTTTAAAGAATAATTTATATTACTGGATATTTATAGGAAAATGTCCCCTCCTCATTCTATTTTTAAAAAACCTTTCACCTGGTTAAATATTGACTCCCCCGCAGTTTGATAGCTGGGCTCTTAATAAGACTTTAGTAGATCTACTCCTGTAAGAATCTGAGAGCTGTAGACCAGAAGGAAGCTCTCTAAAGATCTTCCCCAACTATTTGTTAAAAAAACAGAAGCTTTTCTGTTGGGTATAATAGGACAGGAACTACCAAAAGAGCGGAATAAATTCTTTATGTATGCTGCAACGGCGGCTCGGATTCTACTAGCCCCAAAATGGAAAGACGACAAGATACCAACGAAAGAAGAATGGCAAGTCAAGCTTATGGAATATGCAGAAATGGTGAAACTGATGGAAAGAATCAGAGAGATAATGAAGAATTTTAAAAAGACTGGGAACCTTTTATGTTGTATTTACAGAAATACTGTAAAGATAGGGACTCACTAGCAGGGTTTGATTAAACACTTACGTGTAAAAAAATAAGACCAAAGGTTAAGTAAGGACAACATGGAATGAAACTGACTGTAAGATGTAATCATGAAGGAAAATGTCGTATAAAACTGATAAGAAGAGTATTAAGATATAAGCTTATAATAATAAGATAACAATTAAGCAGAAGTAGTAAATATTTCAAGAACCAGAAGGGGAAGTTGAGGGAAATCCGCTCCACTTCCCAGTGGGGAGGAGTTGCGATGGACCATGTGGCCACCCACTCCCCTCTGGGGGCAGGGGGCAGGGGACTTAGTCCCCCATTGCCCGGGGATCCCGGCCATGTCAGAGCCCGGCCAGCCAATCCACTGACTGGGGGGCGTGGCCAGGCACGAGCCGGAGGGCTTCCTCTTTGGCTCACTTCCTCAATCACCCGTCCTCCCTCCCTATTTTGCAGGTTTAGGCACCGGCCTTGCTATGGACCACAGTTGGTCGCCATGAAAGGGCCTGCTAGGAATTTTTCCACTTGGCAAATTGGCACTGGCCATGTGGTTTTCGCCTACCTCGTAGCAATCATCACAACTTTGTTAGGGCTGCGGTTAGGCATTGTTTGACCTTGTGATGGGGGAGGAGAAGTGTGGCCATCACCTGCCCCTCCAAGCTTAAGGGTATTCCGTTAAAGGAATCTGGGGGTGTTGATCTTGTCCACAGCCCGGGTCGGGGGCTAGGGCCATGACACGACCCCAATGAGAACACCAGGGGGAGCTCGAGTTGGTATGCATAGACAGGGCTCCCCCTTCCAGTGGTTTACCCTTCCTGCGCATCGGGCAGGAGTCAGATATAGTCAGGTCCATTCAATGCCTAAGCCAATGCCACACACATTCTGTAATCAATAAAGTTGTTGCCAAAATTTGCCCAATAACATTAACCTAATATCCATGTCCTTGTTATTTCTCAACAAGGGGGTGGCTGTGGGGTCTTGACACGCAAGTCACGGGGCAAGGGGTGGTGGTTCTTTTATATGACAAATGTTATATTGTGCTGTTTGATTGAATATAAAACTGTAAAAATCCAAGAAAGATCTGCCCCACCTGGACAGGAATTCTTGGTGCAATTGCCTCTTTGCATGCACATCCAAGCAGATACGTGTCTGGATTGAGGCTAGAGAGTTCTTTTCTTGTTAAATAAAGCATGCTGTTAATGCACAGTTTCTCCCTTCCTTCCCCTCTTTCAGAAATAGCTAGGGAGGGGGATTCACTTCTGTCTAATAATCTTAAGATAGATCAAATGATGAGTATTGCTAATGAAATGCATTGCGCTATCAAAGCACTTTTTTTGCCACTCACCTTCTTTCAAGATTGACGAGGTTGCCCTCAGAGTGAAGAGATTCCAGGTGACTGGATCAGACAGCTCTTTCATCTGACTGAAACCTTATCCTTTATACAGTGAAAACTCAAAATACTTTGATTTTGCTCCTGGAAACCCTTAAGCAGTTTAAAAGTGTGCTTTTAAATGAACATTTAAAAATAGTTCCCAATAAGTTCTGATGATCATATTGAACTATTATTGAATGACGATATCTCTTTAGATATTAGCTTTGTTTGGTTTTTATGGTATTCAATGTTGAAAACCTTTAATAAAATGGAATTCTCTTTTTGTTTTGGTTGCTTGATGATCATTTGAAAATTTGAAATTGATTTTTTAAAGAAAAGAGAATAATATTGAGCTACTATGCAGGGTTATAAGAATAAATGTGTTCATAACACTCAGCTATGGTGGTGGTAGGGATGAGATAACATAGTATGAGTCTCTCCCCTCCAACACACAGGTGATATTTCTTCTTCTTCTTCTTTGGCGATCACTTGTAGCTGAGTAAGATTGTCTTCCATAAACACGGTTTTAACAATGAGTCTGTAAGTGACTGTGGAGGCCAATTCTGGATCCACACTTCCTTCCACAGTGGGGACATTGGTTTCCAGGTGGGAGTTGATCACAGTGTGGATTTGCCAAGCTTGCCTTCGTCTTATCACGTTTCTCCCTTTCATCCTGAGTTCGAGTGTCTTCAAAGCCCACGACATCTTTGGTAAAGGCTGTTCTCCAGCTGGAGCACTCGCAGTCCAGTGTTTCCCAGCTGTCAGTGTTTATACTACATTTTTTAAGATTTGCCTTGAGAGAAGTCTTTAAACCTCTTTCGTTGACCACCAGCATTACACTTTCCATTTTTAAGTTCGGAATAGAGTAGTTGCTTTGGAAGACGATCATCAGGCATGATCACAACATGACCAGTCCAACAGGGGGTATTTACTACGCACCTTGAATGACTTTACAACCATATGGAAGCCCAGTTTGCATGATCCATTTCCTGAGGGTGGATGGGAAGGCCACTCTTGGGGCGGGGTGGCCTTCTTCCCTCTGATTTTACTCCCACATTGGATTCCCCCCGCCCTTATACAACCCAGAGGAACAGTTCCACTAGTCTAGACCCTCCAGGTGTCCCTATTTTCCAGGGACAGTCCTGAATTTACAGAAGCTGTCCAGGTTTCTCATTTGATCCTGGAACGTCACGCTTTTCCTTAGGACATCCTTATTTCCATCAGAGAAATGTTGGAGGGTATGGAGTGACATGATTCCCCCCCCCCACTAAGCATCTGAAAGCAGCCCTGTGCTGTATAGAGAAGATTTTTTTATGTTTAATGCTTTATTACATTTTTTATATGTGTTGGAAGCCACCCAGAATGGGTGGGATATAAATAAAATTGTTGTTGTTGTTGAATGCTCTCCCAGGGAAGTTTTCCTGGCACCTTCATTATACACCTTTAGGCGCCAGGCAAAAAACATTCCTTTTTAACCAGGCCTTTGTACATATTTTTAGATGAATGGAAAACATTTTGGGCTGTATATTGTGGATTTTTATTTTGGGGGGCAAAAAATGACCATAAAGCCATAAGTGCTGGGATAATGTGATCCTATACCCTTTAAAATGTGGCTCCTTTTTGAGGGGCGTGTTATTGGATTCTTGTTTTTATTTTAATTTTATATATTGTGAACTTTTTTGTGAACCGCCCTGAGACCTCCAGGTATAGGGCGGTATATAAATTCAATAAATTGTTGTTGTTGTTGTTGAATAGGACATCCTTATTTTCATCAGAAAAATGTTGGAGGCTATGCTAGTCTTCACAGGAACAGATACAAAAAGAGTACCTCTTACTCTACGAGTGGGGTCATTTTTCAAAACATTTGGATCAGCTTAGACAAATTACCCAATTTTCCGCTAGAGTTTTCCTAAGGTTATTTCTTTTTTCTGAGTTGATCCAAAGAAGATTCAGGAAGCTCACTTGTCTCTAGTTCACACTGGAAGTTATCTGAATGGCACACAAATTGCCCTTTCACCATTGCACCACTGCCTGATTTCACCATGCATCCATGCACACAAACATGCCGCTGAATGCACGAAATGGACCCGCGCTGATGCATTGAAAGTGCTTTGGACATGCTATGTGCTAAGAATTATGGTTTTTGCTAGGGAGAGGGAAAGAGGATGCAATAGAGTAAAGCGGAGGTGAGGCAACAATGGGGGGAAATTGAATATAGCATATGTGGATAGTGTCATTATATCATTTAATCACTAGATGGCACTGGATGTAGTTGTATCTACAGAGTAAGATTTGCCCTTGATGTCAGATAAGTTGGTCCTCTTTCTGTATGTCCCTGTGGCTGATGAATGCCACCAGTACTCCACATGCACCAAAACATTTTACCTACCTATATTAACTTTACATTCCCCTTTCCTCATCATGTAGAAGGAGACATGCTATGCAAAATACAAGATTGGGGGTGCTTCAAAGCCACTGATTTATCCCAGGGTGGCTGGATGCAAATGGGGCAGAGCTTCTGCACCTGAAATAGTTGTGCAAAAGTGTGGATTTCTAGATTAAAGCTGCATCTCTTTCATCCCTGATAACTGTAAATTTCTCTTTTGTGCCTTTGGAGTATGGGTTGAAATTCCGCTAAGGTGAATGCAATTGTACTAATGTGAAGCATGAAGAAAAGACCCTTTGGATCTGTGGAGGATAATGACAGAGAAATGACTCATTTTCATCTCTTGCATGTTTAGATAAGTGACCCTCCAAGCCTTAACTGATGTAATGAGTTCTGTTAAAGGAGCTAGACTAATTCTGCAAATGGTCTTGACTACTTACAGTGCAGTAGAGTCTACTCTGCACAGTTTATCTGCTTACAATTAGTTGCTTATTAGCATTTGAGTGTTTTGTTTTTTGTTTTGTTTTTTACTATTAGCGAATTTGGCCATTGAAGCAAAAATTTAAGCAAGCACATCTATGATGCCAGTAGTAATGTATGGAAGTGAAAGCTGGACAATAAAGAAGGCTGATTGCCAAAGAATTGATGCTTTTGAATTATGGTGCTGGAGGAGACTCTTGAGAGTCCCATGGACTGCAAGAAGATCAAACCTATCCATTCTTAAGGAAATCAGCCCTGAGTGCTCACTGGAAGGACAGATCGTGAAGTTGAGGCTCCAATACTTTTGCCACCTCATGAGAAGAGAAGGCTCCCTGGAAAAGACCCTGATGTTGGGAAAGATGGTGGGCACAAAGAGAAGAGGACGACAGAGGACAAGACGGTTGGATAGTGTTCTCGAAGCTACCAACATGAGTTTGACCAAACTGCAGGAGGCAGTGGAAGACAGGAGTGCCTGGCATGCTCTGGTCCATGGGGTCACGAAGAGTCGGACACAACTAAACGACTAAACAACAACGACAAAGCTCAAGTAAATGGCTGCAATAGGATCACCTCAGCCTGCTTGGATGACCAGCTGCTTCAAATATGCTTGGAGAACAACAATATGATGGTGAGGAGCTGATCCAGACATAAACAGCATAAACGACTAAACAGCAACAACATCTATGATGAGGACAAATGTGGTTCTCTCCCACCAAAAATAAATAAATTGCAGATTTGTGCAGAAACAGGAGAGAATGAAATTGTGAATGAACACCTCTGCAAGACATACCGACCAATCCATCCATCCCTAGCTGATACTAGTAACGATTATCAAAATGTGAATTGTTCAGAGGGCAGAGGGATCTTCTGGGTAAACCAATGAGACCTGGGAAATATTACAGCAAGCCGTTGTGTTACAAAGGCCAAAAGAATATGGAGATGTGATATAAGTTACGACACTGCACCAAAACAAGAATAAGTATTCTTATAATAACCACAGTCACTGAAAGTGAGTCAGTATATTTACAGCTTCCTATTAATGAAACAGAAACTCGAAGGTGCTGTTGTTGTGCCTTCCCTTGAAATCAGTTTAGCCTAAACCCAGAGCGATTTATGCAGTTCATGCTGACTTTGATGATTAAAAAAAATCACAGTTTGTAGGCAATATGAAGTCCAGAAGGAATAAGAGGCTGTTGCAGATGAGCTACATTATGTCTTACATTATCCCAGCACTTATGGCTTTATGGTCATTTCACGCAAAAAAATAATAATCCACAAAATATAGAACAAAATGTTTTCCATATATCCAAAAATGCATATATTCCAATGTACTTTAGAGCATTGATTGATGCAGAATGGGATGGAACAGATCAGTTGCTTGGAAATGTGTGACCCAGAACAGGATTGAAAAATAAATGACATCTTCAACCCTATCCTGTGTGCCCACACAGATAACACATAAGAGAGACAATATATATTGTGGTTCCAGGTGGTCATCTCTTTGCTGTTTTTCTGTAGCAGGCCTTTTCTTTATTGATCTTGCTGCCCTCCGCAGAGAACACTTTGGTAATGCATGGGGCTTTTGTTAAGACACACTTAGGTCCTTATTAGTGTCAAAGCTATGTACTTTTAAGTCCTGCTGATTTCAGCTAGAACCAATTAAGCATGTGCTTGACTCTTCCACTTAACTCAGTGAGACTTAGCTTTGGAGCAGGAGAAAACAAGCTTGCTCCATCTTCCATGGGACATATGTGAAATATGTGAAGATGGTTAGCAGATCTCCTTTCAGTCTCCTCTTTACCAAGCTAAACGTACCCTAGTCCCTCAACCTGAAGTATACCTGAAGGAGTGTCTCCACCTCCATCCTTCTGCCTGGACACTGAGGTCCAGCGCCGAGGGCCTTCTGGCAGTTCCCTCACTACGAGAAGCCAAGTTACAGGGAACCAGGCAGAGGGCCTTCTCGGTAGTGGCACCTGCCCTGTGGAACGCCCTCCCACCAGATGTCAAAGCGATAAACAACTACCTGACATTCAGAAGACATCTTAAGGCAGCCCTATTTAGGGAAGCTTTTAATGTTTAATAGGTTATTGTATTCTAGTGTTTTGTTGGAAGCCGCCCAGAGTGGCTGGGGAAACCCAGCCAGATGGGCGGGGTATAAATAATAAATTATTATTATTATTATTATTATTATTATTATTATTATTATTATTATTATTATTACCGTTCCTCATTCCTAATTACAGAAGCTGGGATTTCTTCCGAAGGCCAGGTGTCCATGAGCACCAAAAATCTTGGCTGTGTCATTCAACAGGCACTGTAAGCCACTAGTAATAAGCTCACTCTCTGCAAATGTATGTAAAGTTCTATCGCAGGGGGAAATATATGTATCCACCTTGAATTTAATGGAACACATTTGCAATGCAACAGGTTCCTGCGCTGACGCTCATGAATCTTTTGTGAGCTTAGAGTAACTCTGTGCATGATTAGGTAAAACTGCAAATGTATAGCTGTAGGGGGAGGTGTAAACCACTTTGCAGAGCACTGGAATTCATTATTATCATAGCTCATCTATGGCCTTGCAATGGTATTTTCTCCTTAAGCTGTCCAAGACTACAGAAAGCCCACCCACTGCATGATTCTAGGTCTGCACTGTCTCTTAACTCCAATCTAGGAATGGGGAAGAAATCACACTCAGTTTGCATTGAAAAACAAACCTACCTAAGCTGCGCTTCCCTGAACAATATTCAAACCAAAGCAGCCGGTCTTTGAAATTCGCATGTCTCTGAATTTTGCAATGCACCTTTCCAGCCAAGCCATCTGTACAAAAACGCATGCATTGTGTACAGTGTGCGTAGGAACTCATATACTAGTGGCAACAACATACACATGCATTATATCAGGGAAAACTGCTTTGTAAAACTGGATATGGAAGCATAATTACATGCAAAAACTTGTCTATTAGAGGAAATTCGCACCAGAGTGTTCATGATGACTGAAAAAGGAAACTGATGGGAAGATGTGGGAAATGGAAGAATGGAAAAGTAGGAAACTGAGAGAAACCAAAATTGATAGGAGCTTGGTGCCATTTTTTCCAAAAGAGCTTAAACACATCTTAATGGCAGCTGCGCTGTTCTTCATCTCCTTAGTTACAAAACAGGATTCATCACTCATTGAGCACATAATACAATTATGTCATAGAAAAGTGCATCAGATTGCTTTCTGTTTTAAATAAAGGACAATTCCATTATTCCATTTTAAAGAAGAGATAGAAAGATTACTTCACTTGTTTATCTTCCAGTGTGATGCGTGCTATTATCTGTCAGAAATGTCCTTCCCTCATCTAGACAGGACAGCACAGGTCTCTATGCAAAAGGATAAAAGGCCATGAATCTGACATCAGAATTGGCATGATTGATAAAAAGAAACAGCAGGGAGACAGTTCAGTCTCCCAGGACTCTCTGCCTTAAGGTAATAATTAAGCTGCCCTTGCATCTGGTCTGGGAGATGCCAAATGCAGCAGTCAGACTGCTCACAGGAACAGACTACTGGCAACAAGTTACTCTGCTGCTGAATTTGTTATCAGTTTCCTACTGGGCCAGGGTCAAGGATCATAGAATTGGTGAGCTGGAAGAGACTGTTAGGGTCATCTAGTCCAACCCCCTGCAATGCAGGAATCTCAGCTAAAGCATCCATGACAGATGGGCATCCAACCTCTGCTTAAAAACCTCCAAGGAAGGAGATTCCACCACCTCCTGAAGGAGACCATTCCACTGTTGAACAGCTCTTACTGTCAGAAAGTTCTTCCTGATGTTTAGTTGGAGTCTCCTTTCTTGTATCTTGAAGTCACTGGTTCGAGTCCTACCCTCCAGACTCTTATGCTAATTCACAAAGCACTAAACAACGTGGACTCAAAGTACCTTAAGGACCCCCTTGATCACTGAGGTCTTCTGATGGGACACTTTTGGTGGTCTTATCTGCCCCTGAGGCTCAGCTGGTCCTTCCTAAAGACTGAGCCTGTAGTGTGGCATGCCCTAGACTGTGGAACTCCTTGCCAGTAGAGTCACCCCTGCCTGCTTTTAGGCGTCTTCTGAAAACTGTGTTATCCAGATGGGACTTTCGAACCTGAGATCCTTGGCCAACCAGCTCTTACTGACATGTTTGCTGATTTCATTGTTTTTATAGCAATGCTGTGTTTTCTGTCCCTGTACCACCTTCTGATATTTCATATGAAAGTTAGAATAAATATTGGAACACATAAATAAATACTCTTGAAGAAAGGAACTCCAAGGGGGAGCCTGAAACACAAACTTGCTGAATTACAAGGTATCAAGAAGTTCATCTCTATCACCTGTGTTAATTAGCTGACCTGTCCCTGGGTGTTTGTGTTCTCACCTACACAGTGTTTGTGAATCATCGCTGTTAACAGCTGTGCAGCGGGGGTGCTCAGTCTCTGCAGGGAAGCCGCTTGCAAGAGAGCACCCTGCATCCTGTTGGGTTGATGTCTCTGCTGATGGAGCCATTGATCCTGCCTGGTGCTACTTCAAGGGACAAGCCTCAGGCAGGAAGGAGTGTCAAGCGGTGAGCTCCTACTTTCTCCAGGGAAGACACAGCAAGCGGTCAAGGTAGGTGTTTGCCTTTTTGTGTTGTTTTCCAACCCAATTATGCCTCTCCTCCCTGTTTCATGCCCTACCCCCTGATAGCCATAGATCACTCTTGGCCAGATGTCAGGGGCTGGATTGAATAGGAGGCTTGGGAATTGGCCCCTCCTCCTCCTCTGCTTCCATCAGAGGAGGGGGGGAGTGTGGGGAATCACACACACACCCTTCTCCAGTAGTTTCTAGAGAAGAGGGAGACAGGATTGTATTACAGCAGAAGGCAGAGCTGCCAAGCTACGAGATCTTAGGAGAAGGAGGGGGAGTTGGAGAACTGCCAAAAGAGACTTCCTTGGAGAGCATAGAAGCTCCACCCTCACCCCGTACTCGTCGCTCACTCAGAATTCAAGAGCAAAGGGCTCAACGACATTTGACACCTGAAGTCTCCTGTAGAGCCACAGGCTGTTGCTGGGGAAGGGCAGGGCTCAGAGTGAGCAACATCACCATGGTGTTAAGACTGGTTTGTTTGCCTTGCTCCACAATTACTGAATAAAAACCACAAATCCAGTGGTACCTCGGGTTACAAACGCTTCAGGTTACAGACGCTTCAGGTTACAGACTCCGCTAACCCAGAAATAGTACCTCGGGTTAAGAACTTTGCTTCAGGATGAGAACAGAAATTGTGCGGCGGCTGTGCAGTGGCAGCGGGAGGCCCCATTAGCTAAAGTGGTACCTCAGGTTAAGAACAGTTTCAGGTTAAGAATGGACCTCCAGAACGAATTAAGTTCTTAACCTGAGGTACCACTGTACGAACTTTCTTGTTTCTTCTTTGATCCTTGATGTTACCGGGGGAGGAGAGAATCCCTTGAACCTGACACCATCCCACCAAACTTATAGCAATCTGTTGCTGTCTATGCCTGCCTCATCCAATACCTGGGCCCCCCTGAATATGCCTGATTTGGCTCAGGTCTTAGCCAAATCTGATGCACAGTCCTAGCAGACATGGGGTGGATTTTGCACGTAGAGGAAGAAAGCAGAGCACCTACAGCAGTCCTGCTCCACGCCCTCTCCTAAATGTATTGTAAGGCAACAAGAGAACTATAGGTCAGAAACTGACAACATGGTGGGAAAGATGGTCCCAAACATCTGGAAAGAACCACATTGGCTACCCCTCCTATAGCAAAACAAGGAAGAACTTTGATTTCACCCATTGAACTGTGCATTATAAGACACATTATGCATTTGAAATAAGAACACATTTATAATTTGTTGGAAGCTGCCCAGCGTGTCTGGGGCAACCCTGTCAGATGGGCAGCATATAAATTGTTTATTGTTGTTGTTACCCAGCCAATATTAAATACTTTTGCATACCCATGAGCTGAATAGCACATGCTTAACTAGGCTATCAAAATCAGCAGGACCAAAAAAAAAGTGCTTAATTTTGGTCAAATTTGTTCTTAATAGCTGGAAGTGTGTTGAGCAGCTTTCCTTGCTAGGCCTCTACTGTGGGAATCCTCAACTCTGTCACCTCCAGACCTTGCAATGTTGCCACATAGGATTGTTTTGCTGGGTGTCTAGTTCCCAGTTCTAACTGCCTGCTGCATTTTTCTGGGTGGGAGTCCACATTTGCCCACAAGGGGGCTCTCCCTGCGGAAAGCAGGGAGGATTTTGTCCTCGCCATCTGCTTACATCTGTGTGAAAGAATCAGAAAAGGGGAATCGTGTGGTAAAAATAAGCAGCCATTAACGGCACATTAAGCTCTCTGTTGAATACGGATTTATTATTTGATTTGGCTCGGTGAGGGCGCTTCCCGGAGACTTTCTAGTTTCTAAATATATTCTTGTTATAGCTGTGGAAAATTAGGCTTTCAATTATGTCCAATCTTAACAAAATATTACAAAGACTGCTGAGAAATCAGAGGCTGAGCTGCGAGGGAACAGAGATGAAGACTGCTAATTAACAAAGAGGAGCCAATAAATGATCTCAGAGGGTTGCCAGTAAAGTCCTGAGTCCAAATCCTGCAACTGGCTTGTACAGTCACTGTAGGGATGGCAGATCTTCCAGTTTTCTCAATTTCTGAATTTCTCCTTTTTCCAATCTTAAATTCAGTTCACCACATTTTGCAGACATTTTGGGGGGGTGTACACACACACACACACACACACACACACATTCATAAAAATTCACCAGGATTTTAGCATGCATTTATCCTAATAAGCACATTTTTATACAGAGCTTTGGCTAATTTGCCAGCAATTTCCCCCCAAATACATGGCATTTTGGGGTGTTATTTTCACCAATGTATTTATTTTTCCACACACTTTCCCCTAATACAGTGGTACCTTGGGTTAAGAACTTAATTTGTTCTGGAGGTCCGTTCTTAACCTGAAGCTGTTCTTAACCTGAGGTACCACTATAGCTAATGGGGCCTCCCACTGCCGCCGCACCGCCACCACGTGATTTCTGTTCTCATCCTGAAGCAAAGTTCTTAACCTGAGATACTATTTCTGGGTTAGCGGAGTCTGTAACTTGAAGCGTCTGTAACCTGAAACATCTGTAAACCGAGGTACCGCTGTATATGTACTTTTCTAAATGTTGCTTGGTTGGCAAACCGCATAGCACAATTCAGGTAAGTGCAAATTTTGAAAGCTAGCTGGGTTTCAGTTCACTTTTTTCCCCCAGAAAGTGCTAGATTCATCTTCAAATGAAGCCTGGGTTGAATTTCTCTCCCACTTCTAGGTCACTGTACCACTCAGAGTTCTACAAAGTCTTCCATTTCCTCACAGCTGGAACAAGGCAGTTAGTTGGCTGATTGTACAGTGCTACACCTCGGGTTACATACGCTTCAGGTTACATAAGCTTCAGGTTACAGAGTAACCCAGAAATAGTACCTCGGATTAAGAACTTTGCTTCAGGATGAGAACAGAAATCGTGCAGCAGTGGCACAGCGGCAGCAGGAGGCCCCATTAACTAAAGTGGTGCTTCAGGTTAAGAACAGTTTCAGGTTAAGAACAGACCTCCGGAACGAATTAAGTTCTTAACCCGAGGTACCACTGTATTTGCTATAAATTGCGTCCAACTTTCAGAGGTCTCCCAACGTGGTTTACAACAATTTCAAAATGCGTTTTAAAAATCAAAGTATGCAAATATAAAATGCTGAAAGCCCTCATCCAAAGAAAAAAGTCATCTAAACCAGCACAAAATACCCACATTGTTCCTCACAGGATGAACACCAAAAGCCTGGCCAACACTGCTGTCCAAATGCTGAAAAGAATAAAAACAACCTTTGCCTAGCATCAGACAAATGACTAAGTTGTCACCCTGCAGAGACCATTCCACAAACAGAGGGCAAATATATTTTTTATAAATGACCCATTCTCCCATTGTCACCCTCCAGGCCTATCTTAGAGGGAGCACACTTATCAGTATAGAAATACTTTAATACATAAATAAAAACAAACAAATCTCTTCCCAAACTCCCTGTTGGCGCAACGCATTGCTTGTCCCTTCAATAGTAGCTTTTCTTCCACTTGGCTAAATATTGCCTATAGTCATGCTACTTCCATTGCTGTAATTTCAAAATAGTGCAGAAAGCTGAATAACTTCAGGCAAAGGGTATCACAACCATCACAGCCAGCACTTCCTTCTTCTAACCACCAGGTAGCAACCTTTTGCAAACTATTGCAATGAAAGACCAGAAAGAGATGGAAGGCAGTGTGTTAAAGGGGATGGGGGGAGGTTGTTAGCTAGCTAGCCATCACTGTTTAATGACGAGCTTGATATTGCTAAGCAAATGCCCCAGTTTTAAGAAGAAACCCTAGCTAGCAGCAATAATAATAATATCTCTTTCCCTTTTTGCTACCATCCTCCCCCTCCCATCATGCAAACACATGCATGCCCAGGGAGGGGGGAGAGCAAGAGGAAAATAAATATAGAACAGAAGAAGAAAAAACATTTGAGTTGAGCATGAAAACAAAATCCCGCAGGCTGCGTTATAAACAGAAGCCCTCAATTCTCGGGTTTAGAATAAGACCAGGAAAAGCTAGGCAGGCAGATTCATCACAGATTTCTTCCCCACCACCAGCACCACCCCCAGTTGGCCCCCACCCCCGGTCTCCATGGCAACATGTCCTGTTGCACAGAGAAGCAGGAGAGGAGCTGAGTTAAAGGCACTGTAGCAAAAGCAGAGCGAAAACGCATTGGAAGGGGCTTATCGTTAGACGAGTATTTGTTTTAAATCCGGGCTCACAATCAGCTGGCAATTGCACCATATTTCATCTAGGAAAGCACAACGACCGCAGGTTCTTGCTTCCGTTTGGCATTTTTTCATCTACTTATCCTCTCACATGCAGCCAACTTAAAATGGGTGCAGGGGTCAAGCAGGGGTTAAGCCTTTAAGTGCAGGATGAGGGTGTGCGTGTGTGTGTGAATGCACCCAGAGTGCTGCTGGGTCAGGTCACAGGTGCATCTACTCCAGCATTCTGTTCCGACAGTGGCCAACTAGATGCCCACAATGCCAACCAGATGCCCAGATGCCAACCAGGACCTGAGCACACCAGCACTGTCCCATGGACTGGGGTAGCCAACACAATCTCCCCCAGAGGTTGCGGAAGGCAACTCCATTCAGCACCTGCTAGCATGGACAGCGGTCACAACAGCTAGAGGGCATCACCTTAGCTATGCACCCCTGCCATATACATTTCACTTAGCACTATGCTCCCCTGAAGCCTGCTGGACTTAATTGGAGTAGAAATGCATCAGGTTCTGTGTAAATAACTAACCATTTTCTGACTTGGATGACACACCAAATGAGCCGCCTGAGGCTGTCACCTCATGCCACCCAACAGTAGTATCAGCTCCCTATGCTCCATGAAAATGGATGTAAACAGAGAACCAGTTGCTAGGTAAGCCTATCTATGTAGGTTCACTGTGGTCTTCCAGTGCTCAGAGGAATGACATAATAATAATAATAATAATAATAATAATAATAATAATAATAATAATAATTGTACCCCGCCCATCTGACTAGGTTGCCCCAGCCACTCCAGGTGGCTTCCAACAAATATAAAAGCATAATAAAACATCAAACATTAAAGACTTCCCTATACTGGGCTGCCTTCAGATGTCTTATAAAAGTTGTATAGTTATTGATCTCCTTGACATCTGATAGGAAGGCGTTCCACAGGGTGGGTGCCACTACCGAGAAGGCCCTCTGCCTGCTTTCCTGCAACTTCACTTCTGTCAGAGAGGGAACTGCTAGAAGGCCCTCTGAGCTAGATCTCAGTGTCCGGGTTGAAAAATGGAATAATAATGGCATTCACACTGCATCACATCTTGGGGCTACAGGACTATGCATTTAGCCCTGCCCTCGAGGTGGCGTCCATTTTCCTCAGCCATCATGTGATGGGGTGGAATTTCTGCAGCAGGAACTTTTGCATTCATGGCGGATACTGGCAGAATTGAGAAGCCTTTTTTATGACCCCTAAATTTAAGTCTGCTCTGCATGTGTGAGTGATAGGATGGATGTGCAATGAACATGTAGCCGTTCAGCTGTGTGCAAATGTACCCATCAAATACACCTGTGTACAGAAGCCTATCTGAAGGCATCAGGGCATGTGTAGCATTTGAACAACCTGAGGTGTGTGTAATGAGATGATCAGTCAGCCTGATGCGTGCGCCTGAAGTGTCATTGCTGGAGTGAGCAACAGTTTTCTTGCAAGGCAACTCCGTAAGAGAAATTGCCATAGAATTTATAGGAGCTTATGCAGTTACGCAGCTCAATAACAGAGCCAGAGAAAGGCTAGTTCTCCCCCTGTCCTCCAGTGCTGCCGTTTGGGGATTCCTTAAGTGACTGAAACGCACCAATCCTGTTGTGCGTTGCATGCAGTCCATTACTGGTCCCTGGGATGCGGGTGGCGCTGTGGGTTAAACCATAGAGCCTAGGGCTTGCCGATCAGAAGGTCAGCAGTTCGAATCCCCGCGATGGGGTGAGCTCCTGTTGCTCAGTCCCTTCTCCTGCCCACCTAGCAGTTTGAAAGCACGTCAAAGTGCAAGTAGATAAATAGGTACCGCTCTGGCGGGAAGGTAACAGTGTTTCCGTGCACTGCTCTGGTTTGCCAGAAGCGGCTTAGTCATGCTGGCCATATGACCCGGAAGCTGTACGCCGGCTCCCTCGGCCAATAAAGCGAGATGAGCACCGCAACCCCAGAGTCGTCCGCGACTGGACCTAATGGTCAGGGGTCTCTTTACCTTTTACAACAGGCAATTATTCCAAGTTACGCTGGTCACTTTGGGACAAATGAGGCAAGGTTAGTTGGCAGGAAATCCTTCCACGAGTGTTTGGAGCAGTGTCTGTTTTTTGTGTCTTTACAAAGCTTTCTTGCCTTAGCAAGGATGGGGAACCTGTGCTCACCCACCTCCCAAGTTGTGGAACTACAACTGCCATCGTCCTTGGTCTCTGGCCATGCTGGTGTCATGGAACCATAGAATGTTAGAGCTGGAAGGGACCGCAAGCGTCATCTAAGTCCAACCCCCTGTAATGCAGGAATCTGTCGCCCAGTATGGGGCTCAAACCCAAGACCCTGAGATTAAGAGTCTCATGCTCTACCAACAGACCTCCGAAAACACCCACCTCCACTGTTGGAGGCCGGATGCCTCTGAATACCAATTCCTAAGAATCACAGGTAGGGTGGGAGAGCAATGTTGCGCTCGTGTCTTGCTTGCAGGTTCACTGCAAGGATCTGATTGGCAACGATGAGAAAAAGAAGCTGGACTAGATAGAATTCCTGCTCCATGATTGCAGTGATGGGATTTTTGTCTATCACATGACGGTGCATGTTTTCACTCCACAGAGTGGGAAGTGACGGAGACAGGATGTTTGTGTTACTGTGTTCCATGAAGTGGGACTATTGTCCTTTGTTCTTTTTCTCTTTGCTGTCTGATGCTAGAGAGAGAGGGAGCCATGTTGCAGTGCTCCGTGTGTGTTTATATGTAAATAAAGTAGATTAGCCAAAATGCTGAGTCGCTGAGGTCTGTTGCACAAACTGCACAAACTCTGACGATCCCTAAGTGTGCCGATGTCTGTTGGCATCAGTCGCTGTGATGTTCGGGCTGAAGAAAGCTTATGAAGCTTCCGAACGATCAACCAGGAAGGAGAGAACATGCCAGTCGGGCATGTGTCTCTGCCAGGGTCCTACTCAAGTGTAAGGCGAGCTCCTGACAGGGAGGCCTTCAGTCTGCTCCAGAGCAGGGTTGCATCTCTTATGTGATTATGTTAACATCGCTCGCTAAATTGCGACTTACACAACAGAAAATAATATTTAGAATTTATTGGAGCCCATTACATTTCTATAGAAAAGGACTATCTAAGACAGCATGCTGTTGGAGAGGCAATCAGGATAATGCTTCTTTGAACCACGTGTTTTTACAATATCCTTCACTTGCTAAGTTTTGGGGTGAAAGTATAGGTTTGTATAAACATGGCTGTGTGGAGAAAGTTAAAATTTTCAGAGGAAAATATTCTTTTGAATTACGTACTTACTATATGGAATTTAACAACTGGACGATGTAAATAGATTCTTTGTGCCCTTACTGCGGTCAAAAGACTGATGTTGATGCACTGGAAAGATCAATCTATGCCCTTGCCCTCAGTCAATAGGTTGAGAATATGACAACACTCACAGCATTTGAGCAGATTACTTATAGATGTAGACATTGCATGGGCAAATATATCAATATAGGGAAAGCATTTATAAAAAAATGTAGGTGGTTATAAATAACCATACATGCTTATATCTGTGTGGAAGAATCAATAAACCATTTTCATTCTTTTATAAAAAGTTTGTTAACTTGATTTCTTATTTTTCTGGTAAGTTTTGCCAATTCTGCATATTCCACAAGTTTTTGTATCCATTCTTCTTTTGCCGAGATTTCTTCTTCTTTTCATTTTTGGGCAAGTAACATTCTTACCACTGTAGCTGCATACATGAATAAATTTCTGTACAGTTTGGGTAGTTCTGCCCCTATAATTCCCAAAAGGAAAGCTTCTGGGGGTTTTTTACAAACGTTATTTTAAACATATTTTTCCATTCATAATATATCATTTCAGTAAGCTTTAACCTTACTACAAGACCACCACATATGATAAAAAGAACCTTCTTTCTCCTTACATTTCCAACACTTATTTGATTTAGATTTATACATTTTTGCCAATTTACTCAGTTAACTTTTTATTTCCAGTTTATTTTCTTCAAATGAAATATTATCAATTTAAAAACTAATTTTAAAAATGTTAACATCTCTCACTTAGGCCATTATGTGTGATGCTTGGAATTAGGCCCAGAGATGAACTGGCAACCAAAGCATTGTTGAGATCTAAAGGGAATCCCAGCCACTGCATTTTGGACCAGTTGAAGTTTCCGAATCATCTTTGAAAGCAGTCCCACATAGCTCCTCCCACTCTGTTGCATCACTCTGTCCATTCCCACTGGTCATTCAGGGTTCTACATCACATGCGGAGACCATATGCTGCAGAGATTTGCCCTCCGATGTGTCGCAAGCAGCACGGACCTGATCCGAAAGGGAAGGTGGGGCTAGCATTCATGTGCCCACTCCCCAGGTGAGAGGCATGAAACCTGAGGAGGGCTTAGGTGGTACACAGTCTAACCGCCCCACAAAGAGAACAGGGAGCTGATAGTTAAATCATATTGCCTACCATGGCAAAGGATGAACCTTTGTATAATTAACAGGAGGTTTATGACTATATGGAAGCTCTAAAAAAAGAAAAACAGAAAAAGAAAAACGGCCACTATAAAAATAAAAAGGTTTTAGAAGAAAACAGGCGCCTGCACACAAAATGAATTACAATGCATTGGTTCGTTGCAGATAGTGAATGCCATTGTGGGAGCCTCTAAGTGTTCTGGGATTTGTGCCTTTAAAAAAAATTAATAAACAAAAAATCACTCCCCTCAAATTGTAATTTTAAATTAGGGAGCAAATTGGATGAAGCAAGTGTTAGGAGATGATGCAAGTCAACACGGCAGTGTGGGAGCTCTGGAGTTCAAATGTATGTTTATTCAATAACCAGAGATTAACAATTACTGGCATAATTATATCTACATAATGCATTGCCTGCCTCCTTCTGTAATGTCTTGGATTCTGTTGGAGATGAACTCAGCCCAGTCTGTGAACCAGGTCTGCTTTTAAATACTTCCTGTGTCTACTCTTTCCAGGGTACAGAAGGCAAGGGGTGCAGGCCCTGTTGAACCTGCAAAGACTTTTCACCACCCACACTGCCACCAGGTGCCCAGAGCTTTGGTGAGGACTCTTAGGGGCTTTTAATGTGCCCTCACCGACTGGGCTTCCTCCCTTCCATTCCACGTTGAGAAGCAGATGCCCAAGATAGCTAGCATCATGACCAATTAATGGACAGAACAAGATTTGTCAGCCTGGTGACCTCCAGAAGTTTTGGATTACAGCAGTGTATCAGACTGATGGGCCATCTGAATGGACCCTCCATGTCATTTATGCCACAGTCTATTTTTGTCTCCTCTTCGCCATCAGTACTCGGCTGGCAGAGACTTCCAGCCTGCAGCGCCTTCTGCCAATGTTCCAAGGTAGGGCATCCCACTTCGCCCTTATACCTCCTTTCTCCACCAGTCAACCAGTGCCTCCACCACTTTCAAGGGCTGCTCAGTGGGTGGGTTTATTTATTACCTTCATTTATATCTCACATTTCCTCCAAAGAGAACCAGGCAGCATATGAGGGAAATAGCTTAGGCTGAGAAAGAGTGACTGGCCAAAGATCACCCAATGAGCTTCATAACTGCATAGAGATTTGAAGGCCCCTGGTTCCAGTCTTAACACTCTAACCACTGCCCATACTGGCTCAGGGAAAGGATTGCATCTAACAACAAGAATAATAATTTATTTATTTATACCCCACCCATCTGGCTGGGTTTACGAAGCCACTCTGGGCGGCTTCCAAAAGAATATTAAAATACAACAGTCTATTAAACATTAAAAGCTTCCCTAAACAGGGCTGCCTTCAAATGTCTTCTAAAAGTCTGGTACAGTGGTACCTTGGATTACAGATGCTTCAGGTTACAGATGCTTCAGGTTACAGACTCCACTAACCCAGAAATAGTACCTCGGGTTAAGAACTTTGCTTCAGGATGAGAACAGAAATTGCGTGGTGGCGGTGCAACAGCAATGGGAGGCTCCATTAGCTAAAGTGGTACCTCAGGTTAAGAACAGTTTCAGGTTAAGAACGGACCTCCAGAACGAATTAAGTTCTTAACCTGAGGTACCACTGTAGTTGTTTTTCTCTTTTATATCTGGTGGGAGGGCGTTCCACAGGGCAGGTGCCACTACCAAGAAGGCCCTCTGCCTGGTTCCCTGTAACTTGGCTTCTTGCAGCGAGGGAACCACCAGAAGGCCCTCGGTGCTGCATCTCAGTGTCCGGGCAGAACGATGAGGGTGGAGACACTCCTTTAGGTATACTGGACCGAGGCTGTTTAGGGCTTTCAAGATCAGCACCAACACTTTGAATTGTGCTTGGAAACGTACTGGGAGCCAATGATCCTAAATCAATTAATCTTTAAGGAGCAATAAGATTTATTTATTTCTTACAGTGCCACTCCTCCCTTTTCCTGTGCTCTATTTTTCCATTACAGCTCCCCCCCCCCCCGAAAAACACATTTGCTGACAGATTGCATTGTATTTTCTGTTCTCTAACCCTGTTCTCAAAATGTAGCTAAATTGCTCCTAATCATCCTTGAGAGATAATCCTGTCCTTCAAGCTGCCAGTTTGTTGTGGCTGTAGTAGCAATTGTGAGGGCCAAATGACAGGAAATACATGATTGAATCTCCTGACATTCCCCCTCCCCTACTGATAATGCAGCCATCGAGAGAGGGTGACTGCCAATTTCTTCAGAAGCAATAAGAGTATAAGAACATATGGCGATCCCTGCTGGATCAGACCCAAGGCCCATCTTATTCTCACCAGATGGCTACAGGAAGCCCCCACTTGCACTTTGCAGTGGAATAATGCTAGAGGTAGAATGTAACTCTCTTGGCTAGTTGTCACTGATAACCTGAGTGTACAGGTATAACCCTTTCTTTTTTACCTTCCCCACTGGTAGGGATGGGGAAGAGTTATCCTATGCATCATCCTGCTCATGCAAATTGCATGGTCTTATTGTACTGGTTTTCCCAGTAGTGATGTATGGAAGTGAGAGCTGGACCATAAAGAAGGCTGATCGCTGAAGAATTGATGCTTTTGAATTATGGTGCTGGAGAAGACTCTTGAGAGTCCCATGGACTGCAAGAAGATCAAACCTATGCATTCTTAAGGAAATCAGCCCTGAGTGCTCACTGGAAGGACAGATCGTGAAGCTGAGGCTTCAATACTTTGGCCACCTCATGAGAAGAGAAGACTCCCTGGAAAAGACCCTGATGTTGGGAAAGATGGAGGGCACAAGGAGAAGGGGACGACAGAGGACAAGATGGCTGGACAGTGTTCTCGAAGCTACCAGCATGAGTCTGACCAAACTGCGGGAGGCAGTGGAAGACAGGAGTGCATGGCATGCTCTGGTCCATGGGGTCACGAAGAGTCGGACATGACTAAACAACAACAACATTGTACATAAGTGATGGAAAGTGTGTGTGTGTGTGTGTGTGAGAGAGAGAGAGAGAGAGAGAGAGAGAGAGAGAGAGAGAGAGAGAGAGTACAATTCAGTTTAATATGGCACGGAGGGCTGCCATTCCCCGCCCCCCCGAACCATAAATGTGCATGCAGCACAACTAAATATAGTATGTTTAACTCTTAAATATTGTAGATGAGTAAGGTAAAGGTAAAGGACCCCTGGATGGTTAAGTCCAGTCCAAGGCGACTATGGGGTGCGGCGCTCATCTTGCTTTTAGGCCGAGGGAGCTGGTTATGTCCGCAGACAGTTTTCCGGGTCATGTGCCGCATGTGCCGCAACAAAACACTGTGGTAGATGAGTACCACAGAATTTGTTAGATATCACTTAGGAACTTGGGTGCTGATATTTGGAGTGTTTTCCTGCATTTTTCAAGTTTGTAAAGAGGTGGGATGATATCCAACAGTGGAGAGCCATTTGGATTTATGTATATTGACTTGAAGGGACGTGGGTGGCGCTGTGGGTTAAACCACAAAGCCTAGGACATGCCGATCAGAAGGTTGGCGGTTTGAATCCCCATGATGGGGTGAGCTCCCATTGCTCAGTCCCTGCTCCTGCCAACCTAGCAGTTTGAAAGCACGTCAAAGTGCAAGTAGATAAATAGGTACCGCTCCAGTGGGAAGGTAAACGGCATTTCCGTGCGCTGCTCTGGTTTGCCAGAAGCGGCTTAGTCATGCTGGCCACATGACCCGGAAGATGCTCACTCGGCCAATAAAGCGAGATGAGCGTGCAACCCCAGTCGTTCACGACTGGACCTAATGGTCAGGGGTCCCTTTACCTTTTTTATGTAGACTTAAGCAACTTACATCCATTGCTTTCAGTGAGTTTGTTCAGAGTATGTCTTAGTTGGACATCACCCACTGATTTCTCAAAACGTGCCAAGAAAATAACTACTTGAACAGGGAAATGAAGAGAATAACTACTCTTCTTTTCCCTGGGAAAAATTTTTGGTCACTCCATTAACTCGACTTCTTCTCTCTAACGAGGTGGTCCTCTCTTGGACCATCCTGGGTTCCCAAGGAGATGTTGTCATCTCCTGCTGCATGACAAATTCCATCTGCAAAGCTACTGATTCTTAGGAGAATAGCTTAGCACCTCCCTCCTCCCCCCCCCCAAAAAAACCCCGACACATTTTGTATGGAAGTCTCTCAAGCAGAATGTAAAAGGTGTTTCTCAGCCTGGTCTCCATACAGTCAGTACTTGGCTTAGAAGTGCACTTGGAACTGATGGGCTTGTTTAACAATGGTTCTGATCATCTAAAGTGCTGTCTTATATTGGAGGTTATTCATGCTGATGTTGATTTCTTTCCTTTTTAACCATTCCTCTGATGCACGAGGCACAGATGGCTGCAGAGAACAGTCTGCCAGGAAGAATGCATTTGGGTAATGGTTATCAAAATATGAGGCAGCGGTGATGATGTTGGGGAGGTCTTTCAGAGCTGCGGACAGTTGCTAAGGGCAGTGCAAGCCTCTCTCTCGCTGTTCTCCATTGTATGCTTGGGTGGTAACAGGCATGGTGTTCTGATCACAGAGTCGCTGCTGAAAATGGAAATCCAGGGTCAAGTTCACCCATCTTTCCATGTCAGGCAGAATTAATGGACTACAACTCCCATCATCCCTGATTAATTGCCAGGCAGGCTGCTTGGAGCCCAAAAATATCTGGAGGTTCCTCAACCTGATGCAAGGCTGAGTTAAGGAGGTGTGTGATGTGACATATCAGAGATTAGGGCTGCACTTTATATCTAAGGCAACGTTTGCTGCAAGCATACTGCAAAACAACAGAAGAAATGGGCACAAGACCTCACATCAATAGCATCATATTTGTGTTACATCAAATAAGTTCACAATCCAAAACAAAGAACATTAAACATTTAAACAGCAGCAGTTAAAACAATACAGAGCACAAGCAAGCCGATAGGTTAGATAATAGATAATAGACAGATAGCTCTTCAAGGTATGCTTGAAAGCCAGCAAAGTAGAAGCCATACCTACTTCCTTAGAGACAACCACAGAAAGATCCGATCTATAGGCATCTATGTAACTCTGCAGGGAAACCATTCTTATAAGGAAGATGCAGTCCTATACATGTGTACCCAACTGAGTAAGTGTATCTAGGATTGTATTTCCATGCCGGCACAGGTGAGGGGCAAGACCAGTTTAGGATCCATCAGGTTCATGGTCAGCACAGCTCTAATTCTCCGTGGCCACTATGCTTTCTGCAGTAGGGGGGAGGACACTCTGCAGTACAGAATGTCGGCTGGATCCTAACACCACCCCCCTGGGTGCATATATCAAAGATTAGGGTTGTACTTTATATCTAAGGCAACTTTTGCTGCAAGCATACTGTAAAGCAACACCAGAAGTGTTCGTAAAATCCTTCTCCTGTTGTTGCTTCTCATAGCAAGGGGGGAAGGGGGAAGTACAGAGGAAGCCAAGAGTATTCTTGGTATTCTTAGCCCCAGGGAGGGACTAGCAGAGAATAGGACAAGGCTGATGATACACCTTCAGTTTTGGTTCCTCAACCATGGGATTCCACCCTTATTGGAATTATTTTTTTTTATTTTTTTAAAAAAAGGTTATCTGAATTCAGCAAGAAAATGGCACCATCAAGAATATCTGGGGAGACCCGACTTTATTTTAAGTTCTCAAAAGGGGGTAAAACAGCTAGTCTGTGGAACTGTGCATCCAACAATTCATTTGTAATCCCTGCTCCTTGCAGAAACAGCACAGGTGGCATGACCTAAAGCACATTCTCCCTACAAGAATCCCAAGAAATGTCCCTCACAGAGCTGAAATTCCCAGCGACTCTTAACAAACTACATTTCAAGATATGCTTGAAATGTGCTTTAAACTTAGGGTATCTATGCAGCCCTAGCTCCGAAAGCAGAACCACTTGAACTTGCCCTACTTGTATCTGATCTTGCCCTATTTGTATCCTTACACTATTAGCATCCTTACAATGATCTCGTATAGTTCTCATTGATTCCATCAACAGGTCACCGCCCAGCCACTAGCACCCACAAAGAGTCAAGGGAGCTCAGCAGGAGGAAAGAGTTTGCTCTGACTTTCCTTGAGAGTTTGCATGAAATAACTTAGAAGCAGCAGGAGGAAAAGAGACAGAAATCAAAGGATCGGCGCCTCTTGCACACTCCTACCTTGGACAGCTCCTGAAGCAGCACTTGCCCTGTATTGCAAAGTGCAAAACAGTGTTAAGATAGTCAGTGACATCCCTGACATGGTGAATATTTAAAGGGTAAGATGAGAGCAGCAAGAGTCTCAGGTGGTGATGTGGAGCGGGGGTGTTGGGAGGGGGGAGATGGCAACATGACATTATTCCTCCTCGTTTCCAAACTGGGTCACCTGGTTTCTCCTTACCATTTCCAATTAGCAAATGGTTTTAAACAAGAGCATCTGTCAGCAGCAGGCAGTGAACACGCAAGGAGGGAGGTGGCGGCGTGGGGGGAGGTGAAGCCGAGATGGAACAGAGATGGGAAAATAGGGGACAAAAGTCCATGTGGAAGGAAGGAAAAGGGAATATCAAGAAGAGGATAGAGGTCAATGAACTACTGGTGCAGAAGAGGCTGGGACTGGGGCGGGGATGTGGGCCAAAGCAGAGAGTAAGAAGATTCCTCCCCTTGTTCCTAATGTAGATCTTCACTCACCCCTTCTTCCCTGTGGTGGTGTTCAGGGGAACATTATGTTGTTAGCCTCAAGTACCAAAACATATTGGGCTGTACCTGTGCAGATGCAAAGCACCTGTACCTCATCCTTTGCAAATGTAACCCATTGTGACTCGATATCTTGGAGGAAAGTGGAGTCTGCTGATTAAGATAGAAAGATGACGTCATCTTGGCTTTTGTGTTCGCCTTCCCAAATCTCCGTATGCAAATTCGAAATGGTCTTTCAGTTGCTCAGTCAAGGGTTTGACATGCAAGATTTCCCAAGATAGAAATGCTGCGATGATTCACTGTAAAATAAAAATTGCTGCTGAACAGAAAACTTGTTAGCCCGGGATGAGTATTTCATTGGCAATGGAATGCTATGTGACACTGAAAATGGCAGTCACGTCGATGAGCCTCCACAGGGCAGCAAGCACATATAAATCCCTTTCTAAGGTGGATCTGCTAGTCATTATGGTTATTTATTAAATCTGTATACTGTAGATCCGTAGATCTCAGGGCAGTTCACAACATGGAAAGCACCAAGCTGGTGCTGATGCATTACAGAGAAATGCATGGAAGTCCATCTGCACTTGAATACATCCCATGCAACCCTGCCAACAAGGTCCAGTTCAATACATTCTGCCACTTGAGGAGAACCACAAAATGGTGCCCTCACCAGGGAAGAAGGTGAGTGAAGATCTAGATCAGGAACAGGTGGAGAGTGAAGATCTTCATCAGGAACAAGCTGAGGGGAATCAAATCAACCTTACCCGATGGTTGAAGTGGGAATCATGGCAGGGAAATGGCCTGCTGTGAATCAGACTGGGTGTGCTCCAGCAGCAGGCAATGTATCCTTGGAGGCTGGGTCTGCTGCCCCTCTGGATCCTGCTGCCTGAGGCAGTCATCTCACCTCGCCTCATGGGTGGGTCATCCATGCACTCATAGCCACGAGAGGAATTGGAGTGATGGTGTAAAGCAGCCTTCCCCAGCCTGGTGCCCTCCTGTTGTTCTGGGCTATAGCTCTCATCCCCACCCCCGAGCTGGCATGGTCAATGGTCAGGGATGATGGGAGTTGTAGTCCAAAAAATCTTGAAGGCACCAGGTTGGGGAAGGCCGAGGTGAGCCATACTTGTGGAATGCTCAGTTGATGTTTAAACAATTCAAAACTAGAAGGAAACCCAAGCATTGATAACTGTGTATAGACAAAGCTCCATTCTCACCTGTGGGAATATGAAAACTTTATTTCTTACAACACATAGAAGGCTGAAATATTGCAGTCCAAGGAACTCTGATCCAGAGTGGCCTTCATTCTTTTTTTTCCTGTTTATGTCTGACAGTGCATGGCTATTACTTATTACACCATAAAGTCCAGCTTGCTTCCTATGGTTTAGGTTGTACTTTAGAACAACTCTATTCTCGTTTTACAGCGATCTGGTGCTACACAGGCCATGCAGTAAATCCCAGGAGGTTGTTGACACTTTCCATTTGGAATCCATCGCTTTTCAGCATCGGCTCAAGGGGGCGGGTGGGTAAGCAAAATTCTGAAGCTCTGATGACAGCAAATCAGAATCAAGAGCGAGAGTTTAATTTGGTGTTTATGAATCAGGGAATGTTCACCACTGGTCAGTAGGATGCTATCTTTGGATCTCAGCACTAAACCTTATTTAAAATTCTAATCAAGTGGATAGGGGGCTGTAGTGCTGAAATTTTCATGAGTGCCCAAAATTTGACTCCTCTGTATTTTGCATTCATAAAGTGTTGCGATATTTTGCAAGCTCGGCCACATCTGCATTCCTGGCATTTCTCTGCTGTATCAGTGTGAATATCAATTGCCATCTCCTGTTTTTCACACCCCATCTTTTCACTTTTCAGAGTTAGGTTCTAATTTAAAACTGACAGAAATTATAAGCGACTGATCAGGCTTTTGTTTTGTTTTGTTTTGTTTTATAAAAAGAAAAAAAAAGAAAAACCCAAAATGAATTGTGGATGCATAGACTTGTTCCTGAATAGATGATCAGTAGGAAGAAAAGGAATGGGTTTAAATCTGTTTTTAGTCTATTGTTATTTTAATTTCTGTAAACTCTTACATTATTGTCATCACCTTTTCTTACTGATAATTTTATTGTTTCATCTTTTTCATAAAGTGCTTAGAGGGTTTTTTCGATCAAGTGGGGTATAAATTTTTTTAAATGAATAAATGGGTATACATCCTCAAATTTAGGGGAATTTGAAACTGGATGATGGCAAGGAGAAGAGACTGTCTTGCATTTTCCCACTTCCTTTTTAAAGGACTACAGGGGTGCCCCAAATCATTTTGTGCTATGATTTAGGACAAGCATCTTAAAAGGATGATACATGCAAAGGAGTGCTTGCTTACTCAAAAGTAAGCCTCATGGAGTCCAATAGGACTGACTTCCATGTAAGTATAAATCAGATTCCCAATATTCTGCCTTTAGGGAGAGAGCTTGCATGCTGGCATACAATTCCCAGCCTGGCTTGAGCCCAGACACTTGACCTTATAATTTATAAATTAACGAAGAGATTGCTAGTATGAATCACATATTAGGAAACATTAGGAAAGCTAATATTAACAGGCATGGGATGGTATAATCTAAAGCCGCAGTTCTGAAAGCACAGGTGTAATGGAATTCCAATGTAATGGAATTCAGTCACCCAGTCTTCATGTGTCATGTAGATAAATGATGAGAACCCCGTAACTTCAGTATGGCCAGTGGCAACGGGTGAAGGCAGATGTAGACCAACAACGACTGGAGCATCACAACTTTGCCACATTCGAAGCTGAATGTTGACTTTCCTATGATATTCATATAGGATCTGTTCCACAACTGCATCATCTCTGGAAAAGTGCCTATGATTATGTCATGACTAAGGTCTTTGAGGGCAGAAACTGGAAAGTGCTAGAAGATTCTGGAAGCCTATAGCAGGTTGACTTCTGATGCAAATATTGTTCTGACTACCCAAGGACAGATTTAGGTTTGATGAGGCCCTAAGCTACTGAAGCTGTCCTTTGTCAACAACAAATTGTCGCTGTTTTTTGTGTTGAATATATGCTATATGGCAATTTATGGACCTAATAGGTCCATGCACAACACAAAACACTGTTGCTGTATGTAGATTTGATTTTATTTGTTTTTTATCTTATATTTTGGAAATGTAAATCCAGTTTTTTTGTTTTTTCATTTAAATTTTTGGGGTGCCCCCAAGAGAGTGGGGCCCTAAGCTATAGCTTGTTTAGCTTATATGTAAATCTGGCACTGGGAGGGACGCGGGTGGCGCTGTGGGTTAAACCACAGAGCCTAGGACTTGCCGATCAGAAAGTCGGCGGTTCGAATCCCCATGACAGGATGAGCTCCCGTTGCTCAGTCCCTGCTCCTGCCAACCTAGCAGTTCGAAAGCACGTCAAAGTGCAAGTAGATAATTAGGCACCACTCCGGCGGGAAGGTAAATGGCATTTCCGTGCACTGCTCTGGTTCGCCAGAAGCAGCTTAGTCATGCTGGCCACATGACCCAGAAGCTGTACGCCGGCTCCCTCGGCCAATAAAGCGAGATGAGCGCCGCAGCCCCAGAGTTGGCCACAACTGGACCTAATGGTCAGGGGGCCCCTTTACCTGCAAGACACTGTCAGTCAGATTATTCTATCACAGCTGTTCTCTGGGTGTTTCTCTTGTGCCCAGCCATTGGCTGTTAAACTCCGATGTCTACCAGCTTTTTGGTTGAATTATAGCTGAAGAGGTTTGAGTCGCCATCTTTCTCAATCAGTGTGACCAGTGGATGAGAGAGATTTTCAGCATGGGGAAGGCAGAGTGCATGCATTCCCCCACTTACCCCACATTCCTCAAACTGGTGGAGGCTTGGTTTCACCAGGTCAGAGAGTTTCTCTTTGGGAGCAAACACCACATGCAATAGTTGCTTTAAGACATTGACCTACATACTGAAGGGTCTACAAGGAGAGGACATGAGAGGACACCACTTGGTATACGAAATGAGAAATTAATGAATAGAATAGAGACAATTGCTTTGAGCTGTTGCAACTTGAAGGCACTTTTCAACTTTATTGTACTCTCCGGAGACGTCTGTTGTATATGTGTGCGCGCACACACACACATACACACACTGAACCTGCCCCACTGTGAAACTCCTTCTATTTTGTACAATTTTATCCTGTTCTCTTGGGGTCTACAGTGTGGACCAAAGCAGAGAATGTTTCTCCGATAGAAAGAAAACTTTAGAAAGTGGGGGGAAGTGAAGCTGCTAAAAGCTAATGTAAATGTTAATAATTAACAACTGTCTTCCCTCAATTCTATTCAAAAATTCCATTTTCACATATCGTTCACAGTTGTTTTCCCTTGCTCCCCACCCTTGCTAATATTTCCCAGATTTGCATTTTATTTTTTTGAACAAGCTGTTTGTGGGAACAACCAAAAGTACTTCCACACACACAATTTGAAATCAAAACAGTATCAAGTTTGAACTGAAAACTTTTTCAAAAGCTATTTTTTAAAATATATATATATATCCCTAAGTTTATATATTATGGATGTAAGCTGTTCCTGCATGGATAAGCACTTTGGTGCAGATATGCGATAGAAGTGATTGTCCTGTGTCCAGCTGGGATCCAATTCACTTTGCAAGAGTAATATGTGCATTCTGGAGACGAGCTAAAACCACCAAATTCAGCCCAAAGGCTGTTCTTACACAGCAGACGTTGACTCCCATAATGCAGCTGTCTCCTGGGAGGATTATCATATTAAAGTGATAAACTCAGATCGTGCAGCGGCTGTCAATATTCCTAAGAACATACTTTGTCGAAAAATGGAACTATTTGTTTTACTTAAAAACATGTCTGCATTCAAAAGAATATATTTTTTTCAGCAGAAAATTCCAAAGCGGTGTGCAAGATCGATACAAAGCAATTCAGTAAAGCTACAATGAAACAGAACACAGTAGGCAAATACAGCAGGCAGAGAAGTTGCTATCGCTGAGCATCAGCTATCAGAAAATTCCTCGATGAATACATACTTTTTTAGCAGATGGGGAAAGCTCAAAGTAGGTGCCACCATGGAAAAGGCCCTGCTACAGGTTTCCACAAGCTGGAATCTGGCAAGTTGTGGCATATGCAAGCAGGCCTCCTCCCAAAATCTTAGTGAATAGGCAGGTTCATATAGAAAGGAGTTGCTTCAGGGGACTAAGTCCCCCCCCCCTTTTTCCTGCTTTATACACTGTGGTGTTTGCCCTCCTAGGTGCGTGACATCATACTGGGTTCATAAGGAAAGGGTTAACTAAGTGTAAAATGATTAACCAATAGGAACCCAAGGGGAGGAGTTAGAGTTACAGTTGTTAAGAAGTCAGTCAGGAGTTAGAGAAGAAAGAGAGAGGATAAGTCTGTGGGTTGGGCTAGTCTGATGTGAGAGAGTGAGAGAATCTCTTAAGAGGAGTCAGTTAAACAGTTGAGATAATCAGTCAGAACGTATTAGGAAGGTATAGGCTGGTAAAGAAACTAAAGTTAAGAAACTGACAAGACTATTATCTGAGAAACCATAAACTTGTTAACGCATATAAAATAAACTTGCTAATTTGGTTCAATTTTTAAAACTGTCTGGACTCAGTGTGTACCCGAGAGTAACGGGTTGGTGGCAGCGGGGAAGTGAGCACAGTGGTGGCACAGGGATCAGTAGACCGTCAAACGTCCGGGGACCCCGTGTGATCGCCACATACACTGACAGAAGAACCTTAAACTTGGCTAAGTAGCAAATTGACAACCAGCACATTTCCAATTGTTTCTACTTCTTTCATTTCAAAGACCATTTTGGACATCCTTTCTGCCCTCATTATTTCTGTTGCTGTCTAAGAGCTTCGTAAGCCACAGGGAATTTTATTGGCAAGCCGGCAGGATCTTTCTAGCTGCATGGGTAGGCTGAAAGTTAATCTAAATGTTGCCAATACCCCAGTGGCTATGCTGTGTTTTCTATAAACAGCACCCATTGCCCTCAATACCCTGACATCATCTCCGCAGCGGTCTTGGCTTACTCAGCCCACCTGAGATTTCAATTACTCCAATTAAGCAGGAGTGGTCCAAGTATAATGAGACAACCTTCTTCTCTTGGATGCTGTGTTTTTCAATGTAAACCAATGTTCTAAGTACGTAAATAAATAAATGACAACTGTCTCTGGTGCATGAAACCCTTAAAGAGAATATAGTGTTATAAGGATTCCAAGAAGGAGAAAAATGGGGCAAAGAGCAGGGATGTGGACTGTGTGAACCTCCAACCTCTGTGGGCCTGAAAAGGGGCAGATTGGGGCACACTAGGAGAAGGCTAGGACACAGGTGGCACTGTGGGTTAAACCACAGAGCCTAGGACTTGCTGATCAGAAAGTTGGCGGTTCAAATCCCCGCAACGGGATGAGCTCCTGTTGCTCGGTCCCTGCTCCTGCCAACCTAGCACTTCAAAAGCACGTCAAAGTGCAAGTAGATAAATAGGTATCACTCCGGCGGGAAGGTAAACGGCGTTTCCGTGCACTGCTCTGGTTCTCCAGAAGCGGCTTAGTCATGCTGGCCACATGACCCAGAAGCTGTACGCCGGCTCCCTTGGCCAATAAAGCGAGATGAGCATCGCAACCCCAGAGTCGGTCACAACTGGACCTAATGGTCAGGGGTCCCTTTACCTTTACCTTAGGAGAAGGCTTGGATCTGAAGGAGCCAACACTCTTCCAGTTCTCAAACTAGGAAGGTGACTATGCCAGTCTTTGAGCTCCATAGTTTATGTCTCACCCATAGCTTCCACACACCAAAATATCACCAGAGCTCAACAGGGCAGTTTCTCCACCTTTAGTTTTCTCCCTTCTTCGTGGAATTTAGGACTGCAGCCTAAGGAAATGTATGTGAAACACCTTTTATGTAGACTATAAAAATGCTAAGGAATATTATCCTATGAAAATGGCACTGTTCTTTCTTTGCAGGCTGCTTCTGTGAATGGCCAAAAAAAGAGAGGTTAGTATCTCATGACAGCTACAAATGCAAATATATACATAACAGATAAGCACACACAGATGCACTGCATTTACGGCAACATTTTCATTAACTTCAATGGCAGCTTAAAAGAGGCTTCCGGTTTCGGCCTATTATATTATTCTCCCCCAAAATAACACAGCTCACCATGGAAACAATTGCTCATGGTGAAGTCAGCATCCTTCAGGATCCTGCCAGGAATAATACAGGATGCCTTTGTGAGTGCACAACTCAATGTGTGAGTCATTTTCTCAACTGAAATAATGCTTAGGCTGCAACCTAGAGATCTTACAATGGGCAAGCCAAGCTAGCAGACGCCTCTCGCTGGTTCTGGGCAACACATTAAAAGTCAAAGACTGGCAGGTCCAATGCAAAGGTACCTGCCAAGATGCAACTTGGGCTGCCAAGTTTTAATCTACAGATTCACACCGATTCAAAATATTTCATTCATCATTTTCCCTTCCATCCATTCATCTGTTTCTTTCATGCATCGTCACCCTGCTTTTCGTGGTTCTCCAAGCATCATGAATATACAGAGAAAATTCATCAGATACATTTAGGCTGAAATCCTATACACACCTGCTTATGGGTGAACACCACTGTACAGAATTTAGTTCTGGATAGACATGTGTAGGACTGTGTTGTTAAGGTGAAACTAAAATCAACCATAAACTATCAAGAAAGAAATGTTACTTTTGGTAAAGCCTCCCAAGTCATTAAAAAACTAAAAACACCCCCCCAAAAAAGTCTTTACCTCTATCTAAAAAGATAAAAATGAGCTGGGCAGGTGAAAACTCATCGGCAGTGAGTTTTTCAGCAGAGATGCAACAGCTTTTGCATCCATTTTAACCCAACAGGGAATTCTAAGAATGCAGAAGTTCTGAAGGAAGCGAAAGTTATTTTGATAAGACTGGGGAAACTTATGAAGAGGGTCAATTGTCACTAACTTTTTGCCTAATGCAATTCAGAGGTTCCTATTTTGATAAGTTGATGATATGTGGGGAGAGAAAATTGATCTTTTCTGGAGGTTTTGCCTGTTTGTTCATTTTGTTGGTAAAATGTTTGGTCAGCGTGATCAGAGGTAAATCGGGGAATCAACACTATTATAGTCCAGTCCCATGCATTAACCATAAGCCCTATTGAATTAAATGAGTCTTACTCTTATATGCACCCTTAGGCCACAATCCAAATTCTCCCCCCTCCTCCTGCAGGGCTGTGAAGCAGTGGGGCCACAACCACACAAGCAGCCCTGATGCTCATAGCAGCCACCATGGAAGGTGGGGAGGCAGGCTGGTGTAGCAGTTGGCTCCCAATCAGTCTCAATGCATTGGATCTTGGGCTGGCCCAGCCCAACCTCCTTCTCACTCTTGGGACACCATCAGGGCTTCCCATTGGCCCAGGAGTCTGGCTTCCTGACTATTCACACATTCAGCTGCCAGCAGCTGACTCCTTGAGACAGTCAGCTGAGGGGAGGGACATATTTGCCTAATCCAAACTCCCCCCAGCTCCAAATAAGGGGAGGGCATTGGATTGCTATGCCCATATGATGTAAGCTTTTGTGAGATCCACCTCATCAGATGAATCTCTCTCTTCTCTCTCTCTCTCTCTCTCACACACAAACACACATACATGTTGTGTGTTGGGGGTGGTGGAATGGAGGCAAAGGAGTTTTAAACGCATAAAGAACAATGACAAAAGCAAAATAATTCAGTGACAATATATGGGACCATTAAGATACATGTATATATGTTTGTAAGCTGAACATAACATCCAGTTATTTATTTGGACATATAGAGATTGCTGGAAAAACTAATGGTATGCAAACAAAAAGGACACAGGTGGCGCTGTGGTCTAAACCACAGAGCCTAGGGCTTGCCGATCAGAAGGTCAGTGGTTTGAATCCCCACGACGGGGTGAGCTCCTGTTTTTCAGTCCCAGCTCCTGCCAACCTAGCAGTTCGAAAGCACGTCAAGTGCAAGTAGATAAATAGGTACCGCTCCCACGGAAAGGTAAACGGTGTTTCCGTGCACTGCTCTTGTTCACCAGAAGCGAATGACCAGGCCGCATGACCAGGAAAAACTGTCTGTGGACAAACGTCGGCTCCCTCGGCCAGTAAAGCGAGATGAGTGCACAATCCCAGAGTTGTCCACTACTGTACCTAATAGTCAGGGGTACCTTTACCTTTATGCAAACAAAATTCATCACATTATCCTTGCTGTCATCTCTGGAGGTGTATTTGCAACTGTTAGCAGAAATTATCTGTGGTTCTGTGCGTTCTCATTCTCTCTTCTTTCAACTGAGTTTTGCAAAAATATTTCCTTATATGGCCTGCCTTCCCACTCACTTTCTTCCTTCGCTACAGCTGCATCTATGGGCTGCTTCTTGCATGACGTTGCTACTTGGGTGTCAGTTGCCTAGTACAAGCAGGGGGAGGGGACCTCAGCCCTCTAAGGCAAATGTGGCCCTTGAGGCCTCTGCAGATGGCCCTCAAGACTCTGCCTGGGCCGCATCCCCGCACTGGCCCTGCTTTGCATCCTCCTCTAGTGAGTTTACCTGGCTGGAATGTGTCCTTGGATGGTGACCACACGTCTTGCTTGCCTAGATGGAGGATGACATTTTTCTGGCCACACCCACTTTTGCTACACCCACCAATGATATGAAGCCCCTGGAAGGTTGCAATAGATCCCTCTTGGGCCTGAAAAAGGTTTCCCACCTCTGCCTGAGTAGGGTAAATATGCATGCTGGTTTCATCAGATATGAAGGGCACATGTGTAAACAGTACAGGAAACATAAAAATTGTTTTAAAGAGAATTTTTTTAAAAAATGTTTAAATCAGTTGTTTTTTAACTGGAGTGCAAATGTTTTACATTTTTCAATTATAGTTTTAAAGAGGGGGGGGGAACCTGGCTTAAAGGAAATCTGAATTTAATACAAACTTGTTTAATCCCACACACAATTACAAAGACTGAGTTGAAGGTTGCTTCATGAGAAAGTATCTCATGCCCCTGTGGAAAGTATCTGATATTTGAGCTTAAGCATTTAAAATTTCACAGTAAATTCTGCAATATGCTAATAGTTGTAGGCTTCATACAGGACCAAGAGATCATTACAGATGTAGGAATCCCAGAAATGCTTTTTTTTTCTCACCGTGGTCATCCACCGAGTCACTGTGGTTGTTCTTTGAGGTCCTTCAGTTACCCAAGTTCTATAATGTTTTCAGTTCTCAAATTATGAATGTTTATGACTCTACAAATCAAACACCATGCACATTCACTTTCCATCTCCTTGTTGGAAACTTGATAGCCTTCAAGGAAATGATCTTGCTTAGTATCCTTGCATGTGTACCAAGTGCCAAACAAAAATCTGCCTCTTATCTCTAAGCAGGTATCATTATCCAGAGGAAAGGGCACATAAAGATGGCATAGCTAAAAGTTTTGGATTATGCTTCTAAATTGCATATTTTAGGCTCTGTTTAGATGCAAACAAATATGATAATTCTTACAGCAACCATTTAAGTATGCTGATTCAAGAAATATGTGAATTTCAAAGTAGTAAACTTGATATGTTAGTGATTTAAATATTCATTCACCCCCCCATGGGTTTTTTAGATGGTTTGGTTCTTAAGACTGAACGTCGGTGGTTATCTTTCTTCCTTCTCTTCGCCCTTCTCCTCTTCTCAGTTTAATCTTGAATTATATCCAAGAAAAAGCCTTTATATCCCCGTCTTCCCAGTGATACCTCTTTGCCCCATCCCTACTGAAATCTAAGCTGGCACCTTGATTTTCAACCAGTACAATAATCAGTCATCAATACATGCCATTCTTGTTTTACACAACTGCTTTCTTGAGGACTGCTCAATTTAAACGCTGCTTCTGAGCATGCACAGAATCCCATTTCTTCAGTAACCTTAGAAGATTTCACTCATCTGGGATTAGAGTGTTGCATGTCTCCTGAGCTCAGCCTCTCCCTTCTAACCATTATTCTAGGAATAGTAAAACATAGTCATAGAATCGTAGAGTTGTCCAACTCGTCTAGTCCAACCCCCTACAATGCAGGAACATGTAGCTGTTGGGCTATTTCATGTATCGCACAGAAGCCAAGCAAGTTTCACCACCAAGTGCATACTCAAAAGGAAGCCCAGGTTCATACATTCATGGACCCCCTTTGCTGTGTTGGCTTCTGATATGTTATCGGGCCCAAATTGAGGTGTTGACTTCTAACATATGAAGCCCTGAATGACATTGGACCCAGATACATTTTAAAAAAGGGCTTTCTATAAAAACCTTCAGGAGATGCCCTTCTGGGTTTATACCCATATGTGACCTGGGAAAGAGCCTTTTCTGTAGTGGTGCCCTGGCTATGGAGCTCCCTCCTGTAAATCTGATAGATGCCATCACCGGCTATGTTTTGACTTTATTTATTTATTGAATTTATATACCGCCCTATGTCCAGAAGTCCCAGGGCGGTTCACAGAATAATTTAACCTATTTCTGTCCTCCAGGCTTTTATCGGGAGTCAGTTTTGTAAGAGGTGAAGACAGTTGCTCTACCACTGCCAGGGGTGGATGCCATGCTGAGTCATACGTTGTCTGCTATGAAACTGCTGTTTCACTAATTGCGATACTTCAAATATGACAGGCCTATAAAAGCTGCTGCTGCGGCTACCACCCAGGAGGACTCCCCTGCTCAGTGCCTAAGGGCCCCAGTCCTGCCACTCAACACCTGGCCCAGGGCGGGGCCTGATGGGCTCTATAAAGGACTGCTGCTGCTGCCGCTGCTGCTGGGCAGAGAGGGCTCAGTTTTGATTTGTTTTCCATTTGGTTGTGTATCTTTTTGATGTGGTTTATTTATGACTTTTGTAATTATGTAAATCGTGTCATGCTGTAAGCCGCCTTGATCATCGTTTTTTAACTGTGGAAAGGCGGCATACAAATAAAAAATGATGATGATGATCAGTGGCGTAGCGTGGGGGGTGCAGGGGGGGCCGGCCGCACCGGGCGCAACATCTGGGGTTAGGGCAAATCCACGGGTTAGGGGGCGCAAATCCACGGGTTAGGGGGCGCAAATTACTTGCCTTGCCCCGGGTGCTGACAACCCACGCTACGCCACTGATGATGATGATATATTTATGTATATAGAAGTGCCGTGTATGGGATTAGGGGAGGGATTGTACCTCTGGTGATGGACAAGTCATGCTCCTTCTGGGGTGGTTTGTCCACCTTTGGTCCCCACTCTGCACTCAGCTTTCATCTGCGGCTCCTAGAAGCTGTCAGCATGAGACAGCAGACACACCCTGAGAATGGCTTCGACTGGTCGGCTAAACCAGGTGAGGGTAGCCGATGGGTCTCAAGTCCTCTTCGAGTTAGGGACTTCCCCTGCATGCAAAGACAGGCTCTGGCAGATTGAGCGGATGAGACCAATAGTAGGTCCAACAGTTAAGAAAGCAGTTGTAGAGGGAAGTGAGGGGCAGATGGGGCTCATCAACCTGGTAAGGTAGCCCATCTAGAAGAAGGAAACCTCTGATCCTAAACCTCGGCTGTCTTGTGGGACATCTTTGCGAGAAGAGAAGGCTAAGGAGGAAACCCTACACAAATCTGGAGTGGAGTCCCTAAGATGGTTGGACGGCGCCTTGCATGTCTCCTTTTGTCAACTCTTGCAGCCAAGCTGGTGCCAAACATATTGCTCTGATTTCCTTTGGACAACATCATTGAGGCTGAGAAGGGAGTCTTGTTGTCTGGGCAGCCCAGGACCACCATACGCACTGCCCAGGCTTGCATCCCAATCCTAAGGACATTACCAGGATTTCAAAGGTGGAATTGACGTCCGGGGGGAATTTCCAAAAGGTGACCTGATCTTCGGCAAGTCAATCAATAAATTGCCTTTTTTGGCGTTTTTGTAAAAGAAGCTCAACAGTATTGGGGTCTTTCTAAAATCAGCTCAACAACTTTCAGGGTGTCCTTTTTGAAATATGGTAACCCTACAATCCTGATAGTTTCCCCCTACCCCTGAGCATGGAACTTACTCTTTAAGAGGATTATACAAATTCAGGAAGGATAAGGCCAGCAGTGGCTAGCAGCCTCATTGGTTATGTTCTCCTTCTACTACAGGAGGCAATATTTTTTCTGAATAAGAATTGTTGGGGAATCACAAATAGGGAAAGCGCTGCTACTGCCCTTGGCTCCTGCTTGCAACCATCTGGTCTGTCACTGTGAGAACAGTGCTGGAGCACAAGCTTGGTAGGTTACAGTTTCAGCCTCATATTATGATAGAATTGTAGAGTCAGAAGAGACCACGAGAATCATCTAGTCCAAACCCCTGCAATGCCTTTTGCCCAATGTGGGTCTCACACCCACAACCCCGATACTAAGAGTCTCAGGCTCTTCTGACTAAGCTGTTAGGAGGGGCCTCAATGCACAAAAAGCAAAACTCTCACATTATACAGCAAATATATTAAAAATACAGAAATACAGGCATCATTGCTCTGATACAGCAAAAAGATGCTTAAGGCTACTCCATTATTCTTGGCCCCATTTCTAAATCTGTGCAGAAACAGCTATATTTATTGTTGTTGTTGTTGTTCGTATTATTACATGGGTGTAGTCAAGGGGGGAAGGGGCAGCTGCGCCCCAATCAATAAAGATCAATACAAATCTGAAGTTCTGCCCCAACAAAAGCCTGCCACCTTTTAACAAAAATCCTGGTTACGCCCATGTATTAACGCCCCGCCCATCCGGCAATCCAAATTCCCTTAGGCCAGGTGTGCAGCAGCACCTGAGCCTGGTGAGCTCCCTTCTGGCCTCTCCAACTGGACATCCTCGTGTAATCCTGGACCCCGACCTAGCAGGGCCCTTCCCCGCATCCTCCCGGATGGCGCGTTCCGCGTCTCCCGGACGCGTGTGGGCGCCTGTGCGCGCGCGCCGGAGCGGCCACGTGTTCCGTCCGAGGCGTCCCATAGGAGGCGCCCGCCCGCCCACGCCGCGAACGTGTGAAGGGGGCCTTCCTTCGCTCGCTCGCTCGCTCGCGCGTCCCCCCACCCCGGGCGACCTACATTCTCGCGCAGCTGCCTTCAACCCCCGACGCCACCCCACCCTGCCGTCGCCGAGGAGGAGGAGGATGATGATGCTGCGTCGGGGCTTGGCGGCGAAGAGGTTAAGGCGGCCGCCTCCCTGTGCCCGCGCCCCTCCTTCCTCCTCCTCTTCCCGCTCCACCACCATGTAGGCAAGCGGGCCCCCTTCCCCTTTTCGCATGGAGCAGCTTCCTTGACGTCAGACCTATGAATATTGCACGAAGAAGCCGGCTGGCGAGAGCGACGGCTGGCGGCAGCGCTCGATGTAGGCAAGGCGGGCCCTTCGCCGGAGGGGAGTGCGCCGGGCACGAGGAGGCGCTGATCGCCGCCGCCGCTTTGGAGAAGGAGGCCGCCCGGCGCCTGCTGGCCGACAGGGGAGCCAGAGGAGTAGCGGCAGGCCGGCCGGCCAGCGCCGGTGGTGGCTTTGCCGGTGGCGGTGGCGCCGACGGCCAAGCGGGCTTCTTGCTGCTGCTGCCGCCCCGAGAGGAGGAGGTTGTGGGCTGCGCGCTGCTCCCGCACCGGGAGGTGGCCCCGGGGGGATGTGACATCAGCGCCGCCGCCGCCAGGCAGTGGGGCAGGAGAGGGGGACGGTTGCCCGGCAGCGCCGCCGCCGCGGTCGCGCACTCGCTGCCGCCCGCTCCGGCTGCGCGTCTCCTGCCCGCGCCGTCCAGCATGTCTTCGAAAGAGAGGCAGAAAAGCAAAGTGGTCAAGGAGAGCGTCACGCTGTTGCCTTGTTTTTATTTCGTCGAGGTGAGTGGGGCAGACGATGGGGGGGCGCCATCCTCTCTTTTTTTGGTGGGGGTGATGGTGATGGGGAGAGATGATGTAAGGGGGCAGGATCTGTCGCGTGCCCCACCTGGCACGCGCCAGGGTCAGCTTCCCAAAAGCAAAGAGCAGTTGTGCATTAGTGGCATGTGTGTGTGTGTGTGTGTGTGTGTGCAAGGTTGAGGTGGGTTGCCTGTCAACATTTAACATGTATGCTTTACATGGGTGGGGAGAGCCCGCTTGGCATTCCTGCCCAGAAACTGGGTCTCCTCCTGATCTCATCTTTAATCAAGAACTGGTGGGAGGGAAGAGAGGCAATGTATTTCCTTTCCCTTTGGATCACCTTAAAGAACTGTTTCCTGAAAAGCAAAAAAAAGATCAGGATGATGCATCAGGAAACATCGGTCTGTAGGAGTGTAAACCTGGCTTGAAATTGGGGGAGGGGGCGAAACACATACACACAGAGACTTCTTCCGCTGTTTGGGAGAAATCATTCCTTTAAGGATTGAAGGAGGGTTGCAAATGAAGGGGAGATCACTTCACGTGCTCAGGATCATTCCAATAGGAGAGCAAGGTTGGGGGGAGGAAGAGGGTTGTTCTACGTGTACATGTAGCGGGCATGCATTATTTGAGAAAATTAAAATTAAGGTTGGGAACAAACGTTTTTAGATTGCTAAACAATTGGTGTTGCATTATTGTTGGCATGCACTTACATGGTGAATGTTCAGGTACATGGGAGGTGCTTGGATGCTTCCTGTTTCCATACGTGGTCCGAGGTGTGGTGTGTGTGTTCACAGAAGCAAAGCGGTTGTGTGAATGCATTTGCCTGCCCCCCTCCCCCACTGATGGCTTCAGAACTGTTATGGCTGTTCTGTGTTGTACCTTGTTAGTGTTCCACAAGCAGTGGCGTAGCGTGGGTTGTCAGCACCTGGGGCAAGGCAAGTAATTTGCGCCCCCTAATCCGTGGATTTGCGCCCCCTAACCCGTGGATTTGCACCCCCTAACCCCCAGATGTTGCGCCCGGTGCGGCCGGCCCCCCCTGCACCCCCCACGCTACGCCACTGTCCACAAGCACTCATTTTGGTTCTTTTCTGACAGCGTGTTGTATAGGCACTTGTGAACTGCTTCATTTGCAACTGGGGCACAAAAAGGGATTTCATATTTGTACGTTTCGTTGATAGCTCAGGAAATGAGCAAGCATATCCTTGGAAGACCTGAAGATATGCTGAGGAAAGAAGTGTTGGACTGAGTCAGTCTGTGTTTGCTTTAGAAATGATACACAAGACGACTCAGAAAAAGTTGTAGAAGTCAGCCACTTCCCACCAACACCTGGAGAAAAGAAGCTCATCCCATCCCATCTACACTCCCAATGATGGGCTCTGTGTTGACATAATAGGAAGTCTCTGGTCCAGGATAGCCAATAGCTGCTTCACAAAGCCTAGCTGTTGTCTCATTTGCGATAATCAGATGGCATGTAGCAAGGATAGGAAACCTTTGGGCTCGCCAAATATATTATTGGACTCCAAATCCCATTGGCCCCAGCCAATATGGCCAATGGTCAGGAATGTTGAGACTTGTAGTGCTGAGCTAGCTGGACCAATCTAGATGGACCAATAGTCCGACTTGGTATGAGTCTACTTCCTATAGTTCTTTGAAAATACTCCATTGTTGATAGGCGCTCAAAGGATGAGATGCTTAATTTTTGAATTACTACATCACTGCTTCCACTTGGGCCTTCTTTCATCATCCATGGTCTTGGTTCAATCCAAAATGACAAAGTCAAGGGAGTCCAAGACTGGTTGGCTGCTTTGCCAAAGGAAAGTATTCAGAGGTTTCATATTAGTTTTGCTTAGGTAAGTGTAGCTGTTTGCGGATTTCAGAACACAACACCCTCCGAAACAGGCTGCAGAGAGCTGAGCAACATTGATTAGAAGAATCTAATGAACATGTGGGGAAGGTAATGTTATTTATTTCATTGGAGCCACTTCGAGCCTGGCCTTTTCAAAATCAATCGCAAAGCAGGTTACAACAGGGAAAATTCATATTACATGCTCAACAATTAAAAAAGTCTTAAAACACATCAAAAGCCATTACAACAAATCAGAATCAACTCTACTGACCAATTTAGCCAAATGCTTGTGTGAATAAATGTCTCTTTAAAGCAGATTTGGTGGACCTTTGACCCTCCAGGTGTTGCTTGAACTAAAACTTCCATCATCATTGGCTGTTGGTCCTGCTTGTTGGGGCTGATGGGAATTGTAGTTCAGCAACATCTGGAAGGTCAAAGGTCCCCCACCGCTGCTTTCGAAGGTGCCCACAGGCTGTCAGCAACCACAGGTTGTCCAGTCTGTGAATAGAGGGCATTCCATAATCAAGGTGGCACAACTGAGACCATCCTCTCACAGATTTCTACATACCATTCATTGGCACATGTCACATTGTTAAGGGGGTGTCTCCACAATGTCTTAAAGTCTGGGCTGGTGTATAGGGGAGTAACCGGTCCAATGAGTATGTGGGCCCTAAGCCATGGAGGGCTTTAAATGTCAACCCAAGCACCTTTGAACTTGGCTCAGCAGCCGACTGGTAGCAAATGATGTCATTGCACTTCAAGCCCCCCACACATGGCAGCAGGGGAATGGGAAGCACGATGATGTCACGTTAATGCATTTTGTTTCTCTGTCCAGAAGAGGGAGGAGGATATGTGGGCTGGCTCTCTCCCTCTTAAATCAGTGAGTATGTGGAAGCCATCGCTCCAGAAGAACCCACACAGAAACAGTCTAAAAATGGCTTTTAAAAGTCATCACTTCATTTTGTCGCCCAGGGAATAGCTCTCAGAATTGTATACAGTACAGGGAAACCAACCATTAAGACTTCACTGCACTGAACAATGAAAGAAATAAAACACACTGCTGGCTGTTATTTCGCCAAAGCCAGCAGGAGAGGGCAAGGCAGCCCGCGGGTGTGGAGAGTGGGAGGTAAAGAATAAAATGTAAACTTGCGTGGTTTTAGGTAGCCACAGAGCATGAGGGCAACAGTGAAGAGCATGTAATAGAAATATACTTGCATGCAGAGGAGAGAACACTTTCTCAGGTGGGGCATTTGAGAAGGGGAATGTTACTCATTTTGGAATGTGGTGTGTTCAATGAGGATTCTCATGTTTGGATTTCCATGGTCTGGATGGCTCCAGACACGTATCGCCCTCAGAACTGCACTGAGGTGATTTACAGTTCATGAAGTGTACAGTCTATCAGGGTTCTCGCTCATGTGGGTGATCTTTGAGTGCATAGGCCTCCCTCACAATAGCACCAAATGTGAGGTAAGCAGAGGGTGACTATATAGCCTACTTTACAAAGGACTGTTTGATAGTGTCCTCTATTTGAGGGTCATCCAGTCCAGGGTTGCATTCACATTCAGGGTTGCATACATTTAAAGCACTATGATATCACTTCAAACAATCATGGCTTCCACCCAAAGAATTCTTGGGCCTCCATAAATATGGCCTAAGACTGGTTTTAAAATGACCATAGAAAAAGAGAGCAAAAGCTTAGAAGATGCCCATCAACAAGTTTTCATCACTTGATCTGCAAACTAAGCAGGCAGACAAATCACCTCTGGTGTCTTCTCCACTACGGTTAGATGTGTCGCATTTCTGTTTCAGTTATAGTAAGTAGTACCGCATGAGAATCTTATGAAAATTGGTGTCCTCTTTTTGGATCAGGCACACTCTTGAGCCTAAGTCTGTTGCTACCACCCATCTTCACATTCTGTTTCTGAACATACTGATGGATGGGGTTTCCTGAGGACCTGCAGACAGAAAGGATTTAGCAAACCTGAGTTATATGTGGAGCACTTTTTTTTCTAAAGGCAACTTTCAAAACTCATACATGAATATTACATCAAACATAACACATTTAAACATCAGGCAAGGCTTTGTGGATTTGTCAGGGCAAACAAAGAACTGTTAGATGGAGGTAAGATTAATTTAGCAAAGCATAGCATCGTTTCAAGTATGGGAGAAGGAGAGTGACATTTTCTGCTTATCTGCTGGGAATCTTTTTGTACAAAGAAGACATACATACAGTGATATGAGCCCCTCAGGTGGCTACCAGCTCGAGGAGAGCAAGGCCGAAGTTCTGTATGGTAAGCAGGGAAATTAGACTTCTTTTCTTAAAGGTCATTGATTATTCCTAGAAAGCAAAAGCAAGCCAATCGTTCAGCCTGCCAGAGGTTGTTAACAGCCAGCGTCACAGCCAAGCAAGCACTAGAGGTGTTCACATGTGACATTCAACGATCATATTATCTGTGACCCTGTGTACACTATACCTGAGCTGTGCAAAGCAACAGGTGTACACTCTTTCACGCAAACACAGTGTAGAACTGGTGCTGTTCTGGGTGCCAAATAATACCACGTTTGTAAGAAATCCATCTTTTAGTGTGGCAGCACCTATACATTGGAACTTTCTTCCTGTTGACAACCTCAGTGTTTAAACCTTAAATGGAGTTAGGCTTGTGTCCCCAAATCAGATTCAGAGAATCCTTAACCTCCAACAGAAGAGCCGGGCCTTCTGGCCCCAGGGTCAGAAAATTAGGTGCTCTGGCAGAGATGTGAGTTGCTTGGTGAAAGATCCAAATAGGATCTGAGGTTCTTATTCAGAGCAGAGCTGGGGAAACCCAAAGATCTACCTGGACTGATACTTTAAGATACTTACCCTCTGCTAATGTTACAGTAGTACCTCAGGTTAAGAAGTTAATTCATTCTGGAGGTCCATTCTTAACCTGAAACTGTTCTTAACCTGGGGTACCACTTTAGCTAATGGGGCCTCCCACTGCTGCCACGTGATTTCTGTTCTCATCCTGAAGCAAAGTTCTTAACCTGAGGTACTATTTCTGGGTTAGCCAAGTCTGTAACCTGAAGCGTCTGTAACCTGAAGTATCTGTAACCCGAGGTACCACTGTATTTGTAAATCCTACAAGGTATACAACACTTAAGTTGAATCCTGACTCCGTTTAAGGCTTAAACACTGAGGTTGTCCTGGGAAAAGGGAAATAGAACATTAGGAGACTTGCCAGTGCAATTATCCAGTGTCACCACCCACATGGTCTTGACAACAAGGCTCAGAGTAAATTCAAAGGGAAGGCAAAGATAAGGGGGGAGAAGTGTTCGGTTTATAATCATGGACAAAGGATAGCATAAATTGTCTGGAAGACGCAACCCTTTACCTCTGTGTGGCTCTTACAGTTGAGATGGTTTCAGAATTAATACAAAGGCAGACATGTTCGTGACATGAATTTAACTATGGATGGATTCAGCCCACCAGCTTTCACTCATGTTATAATATTCTGAAGCTGCTACATTTGGAAGCTGTTGGGAGCTCACTTTTATAAGTCTGTCAAAAATGCAACCAACCCAAGGACTACCTCATTTTATTTTATTTTAAAGCCCAAGAACATGTGACTGGCTGAAAATGTGGTGCTGGAATCAGTTTGCCAGTACTGGGGAAACTGGTGCCTAGATATACGAATATACCTTCTATTGCTTTAGTATACCCATGAGTCAGTGACTTTTTTCATGGTGTTCCCACGAACCTTGGGGGGGGGAATATATACACCCACAACCACTTGCCAGGTTGCTTGGGAGAAAAGCCCCTGGCCTTCTGCAGAGAGTTTCATAGCTCTAGTGCATCCTTGTTCCCAGAAGCAGCTAGCATATTGGCAGCCACTAGAGACAGGGACTCAAATATGTGGAACATATACATTTGGCCCCAATTCACTTTGAAACAAGATTTGAAAACCCATTTCTTTCAAGCAGCCTTGAGCCAAGGTGTTGCGCTGACTATTTCAAACCATTTACATTGTTGCTGGTTTTAAAGAAATGGTTTTTCATTATTGCTTACGTTGATTTTATATGAGAGTTCTCCTGGTGCATTGTGATGTCCACCACCGAGAAGAGATGATGGCCCATATATCTAAGGATGGATGGATGGCCCTGCACTCTGAAATGGGCTAGAAACAAAAGCAATTTCAGGACCATGTACAAGGACTATAGCATTGGTGCAGGATCATAGCTGGAAGCCGAGCAGCTGAAGTAGATAGAGAAAATTGTCCTGGATCTACTCGCAGAACTTTGTAATCTGGGCTAGGTGGTCAAGATCAAAGATATGAAATGCTGCATCTGGTCAGTCAAAGGCTCAGTGCAATTTTCTGCAGCCATTGACTTCTAGGGAACAGGATTTCAAGTTGCTAAGAGTTCTTTTCAGATCCCCCTGGTAGACTGGGGGTGGATCTCTCTTTTCAGGGCAATGAGAAGATTTCATTTGCAGATCCTTCATTCATGGCCCTGACAAGTATAAATGGCTCATGTGAGACATAATTTGCTGCTGGATTCACTCTGATGTTAGTCATTTTATTATATTGATTTTTGTTCTATTTATATTGTTTGTGTTACGAGGTTTGTAATGATGTATTTTTATGAATTGCCATATACCAACCACCCTGGGAGCCTTCAGGTTTAAGAGTGGGATATTAAGTAATAAATAGACAAATGTTCTAAGTATGAAATAAGAGCATAAGAATAGCCTGCTGGATCAGACCACTGGCTCTTATTTCATACTAAGCACAACATTTGATAGCCCTCTCCTCCATGAATTGGTCTAATCCTTTTTTAAAAAAATGCTGCTGTTTTAATTGTTTAGTTTTACTGAAATGAGATGCTTTAGCTTTTATGTTTTGTTTGCAGAGTTGCCTTGGGAGGGCTTTGCCCTGCATACAAACATACTGGTGACCTATATTACAGAAAGCCGGCCTTTATTTGACATGTCCAAGTCTAATCTAAGGACAGATAATCCTAAAAAGGGCTAGCAGGGACCTTAAATTTGTCCATCAGCGTTTATGAACTGAGGTCACCTGGTCTCAATCTTCCCCCATTATGGTAGTTTGTACTGTGTTTTGTTTTGTTTTGTTTTTCAAATCATAGTAATTATTTCTAAATTTTGGATTTATACTATCAAGCTCTCTCCCACTTGATCCATCCCTATGTTGAGATCATTTGCTCTTTCTGCCTCCGCAGCTGCACTTCTGCCTATGGTGCTGAACCAGCACTATGGTTCTTGTCCATGGTGCTGAACTTGCTTTTGATTGCAGCCTAGGTTCATCTAGACTTCTTCTTGTCCTGCCTCTTTCCACTGGGATAACCCAATATTTACAGCTGAATTGGAGCAAACGTCTATCAGGTTTTCTGTGGATTGATGTTTGCTCCAATTCAACACTAAAGAGCGGATTTTCCCGGGGAAAGCAATGGGGAAAGCGGAAAACCACTCAGACCCGTGCTTTCTAGGCAAGTGAAAGCTGCCTGTTTCAGAGCACTGGGCCTGTTATAATTAGTCATTAAATTTGTATGTCCAGAGATTAACAGAAGTTAGACTATTCCTTTCCCAAATTAGGGGCACAGCTGGGCCACCAGCCAAAAGTGATGGAAGGCAACTCTGCACCACCTGAGCCTCAAGCAACCACAAAGGATCCAGGAGTACCCCCAAGCTACATAACCACCACTTCAGAGGGAGGGTAACCGCCTCAAGAGCAGGCAGCCTCCCATCTGTCCAGTCTAGGGAACCACCCACTAACAATGCCTCAATCTTATCTGGATTTAGCTTCAGTTTATTGGCTCCCATCGAGTCTGTTACCGAGGCAAAACAATGGTCTAACACATCCACTGCCACACCCACAGATGTAAAGTGAACTGTGGGAGGGAAATGATTTTCTGTATCCATTTCATTGGGGGTTTAGGCCCGGTTTTGGCACAGAAACTGCTTGGGTCACCCTATATAAGAGAGAGACATGGGAAACATAACCTTGTTAATTCTCCTCAACCTCTTAGTGGCTTTTGATGCCATTGACCATGGTATCCTTCTGGAGAGGTGTCTGAGTTGGGGGTAGGTTTGTGGTGGCTCCTGTCCTCCTTGGATGGTCTCTCCCAGAGGGTGATGCTTGGGGAGTGCTTTTCGGCCCCATGGAGCCTTCAATGTGGAGTTCTTCAGAGTTCAATTTTATCCCCTATGCTATTTCACATCTACATGAAACCGCTGAGCAGCGTTTGAAACTCCCATTGTTCTAGGTGCGTTTTGCGATGGGGAGTTTCATTAATGCGAGCAGTTTCTGAGCTGTGGGCACAGTACTGAGCCCAAGATTTCAGTTTAAAACTGCCACTGCTGGAAGAAAAGGAAGACCTTTTTCTGCCTCCTCACTTCCATCCACTCTCTGAAGACTGGAGAAGGGACCCTCATAAGAATATTAGGGGGGCAGGCAGGAGAAGTATGGCTTTGTTTTTTGCAGTCTTCAGATGAGGACTAAGTGAAAAACGAACATAAGATTTTTGCTGCAGCTCATTCATTTTCAGCTTTGCATTCTTGTTATAAAAAAGTGCACCTAAACACTCCATAGTGGCGCCCATAACCTCAGTTTAATGTGCCACTCAGCTCCTAGATTTCATATCACAGTTTCTAACACTGCCGCTGAGTGGGGTCATCCGGAGTTTTGAGTATGTTGTCAGCAGTATGCTGATGACACGCAGTTCTGCTTCTCCTGCACACCAGTGTGGACCAATGAAATGTGCTCCCTGAAGGACATGAAGTAACTTTGTTGTGTACATTTTGCAGAAGGAAGGATAGCTTTGTGTGTGTAGCAATGGATTACAGTGGGCCTGCCACTTAAATGAGGGTTCAGGTCCATGTATCCACATGCAAAGGTAAAATTGCATTAAATCAGGAACCCCCAGAGCTGCACACCCGCTTCATAACCGTCCCTACCTGTCTGGAGCTGGGCTTGCTCTCTGCGTTGCTTAGAGTTGGGAAGGAGGAATGATGTAACTGAGCAGAGTGGACATCATCAGGATTCATAGTGAGAAACAGTTGGGCTAAGTGGGTTTAAGGTAATCTCCCATGTTGTGATCATAAAGTGGAAAAACATGTCGCTCATCATAGAACAAGCTAAGCCAAATTGTGGTTGTCAGTACAATAGTATTTTAAACAAACTGGCCTGTCCAACCGTGTATTGTTTAAGAAGCTGCACTAGCACGTTCTGCAATATATTCCTGGAGAATAAAAGCTGCAACGTCTGGAAAAAGTAGTAGCAGGATTTGGGAAACCCTCAACCTCGTGAAACTAGATTAACGTCTCACTTCATGAATTCCAAGGCTGAGTCATGGCAGCGAAAATAAATGTGTCTGGACTTATGCCCAACTCAGGCCATGCCCTGCCGCATCACTCTCTGTCTTGCAAATTGAGCATCCAAGCCAGCTTCATTAAATTTACTGAGAAGATTCCAATGAAATCATTGGGGAGTGAAGTACACCTAGCCTTGTGCAGGATTGTGGCCATTGATTTTATATCCTTGGCCCGGAAACTCTCACTAGAGGGTCATGCAGTGCCTCTTGCCACTCTGATACAGTCTTAGGACATCCCCACACTATAGATCTATATTGGCCAGTTTAATGGACAAGAATTTTGGGGATCCTGGGTTACTCACGAGGCAAAGGATTCTGTACCAGACCCCTGGGACCTTTCAGAGAATGATGGTTCGAAGGGTTCCTTGAGAAAAGGGAAATGCTATTCAACCATAAAGACATAAGAAGATGCCTACTGGATCAGACCAAAGGCTAATCTAGCACAACGTCTTGATGCCCACAATGGGATGTCTCTTGGGAAGACCACAAGCAGGGCATGATGGCAACTGTCCTCTCCTGCTGTGGTTCCACGGGAATTGGGATTCAGAGTCATTCTATCCCTGATAGGATAGCTTAGTTGGCTAGAGCATTGTGCTGATAATGCCAAGGTTGCAGGTTCGATCCCCATATGGGACAGCTGCATATTCCTGCATTGCAGTGGTTTGGACTAGATGATCCTCAGGGTCCCTTCCAACGCTACCATTCTATGATTCTTTGAACCTGGACTAGTACTAGCCCATGGTAGCCTTACACACCTTGCATTTGTCAACCCCCCATTGAAAGCCATCTGACTGAGAGGCTCTCTTCATTAGTCTCTGACATAGTTATGCCCCTGAGAGTACCACCATAACACTTTATACTGACAGGTCTAGAGAAAAATGGCAAATATTGAAACCTATCCAATCATATAAACAAGGCAAACACTTGTATATATGTCGTTGATAAGTACAAGTTTCTTTTTTTCTTGCTTTCACCTCCTGTGCACAGGATCAGAAGTGAAAACCCACTGAATGTCAGGAAACCCATTGAAGTTATAGGAAAGTGCCCCAAGCCTATTAATTATCAGAGTCCCATGGACACCATTTGTAAACTCTTCTATATGCAGTGCCATTTGTCTGCTCCATTGCTTCCTGCAAATAGCAAGTTGTTCCTTTGTTATTGCATTATGTCATATTAGAAAAAGGGGGGGGGAATTATGCAGAAGTCTGGTTTTTTTATCCTCCAGATGGAGTGGGATTTAGTGCTCACATGTTGCAGGGAAAGTTACAAGGACACAGATTATTTGATGAGATACAAAGGGGGAGGTGGAAAGCAAGGAGATAAATTATATAATTAACTCTTGCAGTGCCACTATCACATGTGAGCAGTGTTGCGTTCCTCTACGCTTAACACCATGGGACACAGGGGAATTTCAGAAGCAAATCTGAAGGTTGTGGTTGCTACCATATCTGCATCAACTCTACTTGTGATTTTTAAATTGCTGTGTTTCAAAGCTTCTAAAGCAGTGGACATTTAAAAGCCTATCTAAGCAACATCTTCCTCTTTTAAAAGCTGTATGCTGCAGTCCCCCAAATGCTTGACCAGTGAGTAAGACTGACTGACAGACATGCTGTTTCAGGTGTCTCTGAGCATGCAAAGAGTGCCTTATTCCTGAAACTGGCTTTTCCATAGCATTATATTCATAATAATTTCACTGTGTGCAATTGGTGTGATGGTGGAATTGTGCCTTATTTTTTATTCATTCCTACCTCCACTTTCCTCTCCCTATCTTCCTCTCTTTCTCCTGTGTCAGATGGTAAACTTTAGGGGCTGGCGTCTGCTCTCTTGTACTGTGTAAAGCACTGTGTCACTATATAAGTAATAAATAAGGATGTAGCATAGAAGCCCAAAGATGAGTTCTTACCCATCTATGGAACGCACTTGCTCAGAGACACTTTGCATCTGGAGTTGCTGGTGGAAGAGGCAGGGAACAGACAGGGAACAGGCGACAAGGGAAGGAGGCATCTCTGTAACTGCAGCTTACGGACCTGCCACTGACTGAATTGGATGGGAGCTTCCTGTCAACTGTTAGGTTACATGCTGATTTGACTCATTTCATTTCGTTTAGAGAAGATATGTGTTCAGGAGTGTCACTTAGTGAAGGAAAGGCACTAGCCCTGCCCTTTGCTATTTTCAGAAAAATTCCCTTTATCAGAACAGCACCTGATGGCTGCTGTACAAGATCTGGGCCTAAATTAGCTACATGTTTGGCAGTTATACTCTATTCTTCTAAGTATGTCCAATGTGAGAGAAGCAGCCACCAGGAATTTTAGTTCGTTGAGGCTTCAGTTAGATCCAGAACACACGCAGCACCTACACTCTTTGCTGTTAGACCTTCAATTTTCTCCCCTCCCTCCCTGGGCAGGTTCCCATCCCCCTCTGTTGTTTAGGACAACCCAGCAGCCTTGGATCAGATTAGCAGACCCTCCCTATTTTCCAGGGACAGTTCCGGATTTACACAAGCCGCCCCAGTTTCTGATTTGATCTTGGAATGTCCTGCTTTCCCTTAAAGGTAAAGGTAAAGGGACCCCTGACCATTAGGTTCAGTCGTGACTGACTCTGGGGTTGCGGTGCTCATCTCGCTTTATTGGCCAAGGGAGCTGGCGTACAGCTTCCGGGTCATGTGGCCAGCATGACTAAGCCGCTTCTGGCGAACCAGAGCAGCGCACGTCATTGGAGAAGTGCTGGAGGGTATGGAGTTCTGTGACCTCTGAGTCAAGGAGATAAGTAACTATGCAAACTTTAGAAGACATTTGAAGGCAACCCTATACAGTGGTGCCCCGCAAGAGGAATGCCTCGCAAGACGGAAAACTCGCTAGACGAAAGGGTTTTCCGTTTTTTGAGCTGCTTCGCAAGACAAATTTCCCTATGGGCTTGCTTCGCAAGACGAAAACGTCTTGCAAGTTTGTTTCCTTTTTCTTAACACTGTTAATACAGTTGCGACTTGACTTCGAGGAGCAACTCATAGAACACAGTGTACATAGTAGCCTTTTTTGAGGTTTTTAAAGACTTTGGTGATTTTTGAAGCTTTTCCAAAACTTCTTTTGCAGCCATTTGGTAAGTTAAGCTTTTAAAACTTTTTTGGGGGGTTTTGGATTTTGGGTTGGGGTGTTTGGAATTCAAGGACTTGGTGTTGGGGAAGGGTTTGCAAGAATCTGGAAGCTTGTGTGTTTTTTTCTGCATTTTTATGATTTTCTGTGACCATTGGGCCACTCTGCTGTTTTTTAAAAAAAATTCTGGGTTTGAATTTTGAAATGCTCTTTACAGTATGTGTGACTTCAAAGAGCACTTAATAAACTCTTGTTGTACCAAATTTGGCTTTGTTTGGACTTTTTTTGACCATAGGAACGCATTAATTGATTTTCAATGCATTCCTATGGGATTTCGTGCTTCGCAAGACGAAAAATTCGCTAGACGAAAAAATTCGCGGAATGAATTAATTTCGTCTTGCGAGGCACCACTGTACAGGGAAGTTGTTTAATGCATTTCTGCACGATGTGGTAACCTATCAGAATGATAGATCTGTTTTGAGCATGCTTAGGGCTCCTTCTTTGAAGGCCAGATTTCCTTGTAGCTTTCAGCATGTTCTGATAACCAGAGAAGCAACAGGTAGTGTTTCCTACATCAGAGAGCTTTTGTTTGTTTCTTTTGTATTTCCTTTATGGCCTTCTGAGAGAGAAAAAGAGAGAAACTGGGAGAGAGCACAAGCAAGCAACGCAATACAAACGCATGCAGAGTCAGAAAAAATAAAACAACGATGCAATAGGGAGGAAAACCTGAAAGCAACTGAGAATACAATATAGCACTCAACTAGCTCATATTTAAAAGGGTTGTATTGGTTACACTTGTTACTTTTACTGTATTTTGTATGTATTTATATCGGGGGGGGGAATTATTTTTTAAAAAAGCAATACAGCACAAGTGTGTTTCTGAAATAAATATCTGTTACTTAATCGTTTTGCATGTATTTTTGTCAATCATATTGGGAGGAGAAATGGTGGGTGGCTTGTGTATGTGTAGCAAGAAACTCTGTAGTAACTAGTTTGCTCCACTCACTATTAAGAACTGCAACAGCAGCTGGGTAAGACAGGGCAGGTTGAACAGAACCATGAACAATTCCAGAGTATTTTTCAGGGCACTTCCACAAAAGGTGTGTGTATTCGCTTCCAACAAGTCCTTCCCCTCCTGTAACTTCAGGGTATTAATTATTGCTTACTTTTTTTTGTCAGAGAATTTCTAAAAGTTTGGGCTCTGTGCCTGTTTGGATATCCTAATGCTCACCTCTGCTTCTCCTGCAGCATGGCTGCTAGGAGATCAAGTAAGCACATTTTAGTGTTGCCCCCAAACACTAACCTAAATTATGATTTGTTGAAATAAGGCAGCATCATAAATCATAGTTGGAAGCTGGCTAGTTTAAAATAAACCATAGTTATGCTTAACCACTCCTTCATGGATCACCACCTTATCGTGCTGAAGGGGCTTGAATAACTCAGAGAGCTGGACCATAAAGAAGACTGATCACTGAAGAATTGATGCTTTTGAATTATGGTGCTGGAGGAGACTCTTGAGAGTCCCATGGACTGCAAGAAGATCAAACCTCTCCATTCTGAAGGAAATCAGCCCTGAGTGCTCACTGGAAGGACAAATCCTGAAGCTGAGGCTCCAATACTCTGGCCACCTCATGAGAAGAGAAGACTCCCTGGAAAAGCCCCTGATGTTGGGAAAGATGGAGGGCACAAGGAGAAGGGGACGACAGAGGATGAGATGGTTGGACAGTGCTCTCGAAGCTACCAGCATGAGTTTGACCAAACTGCAGGAGGCAGTGGAAGACAGGAGTGCCTGGAGTGCTCTGGTCCATGGGGTCACGAAGAGTTGGACATGACTAAACAACAACAACCACGCTTAACCACAGTTTGTTGGATTTGAACAATGCAACAAGCTGCATTCAATTAAAAAGCAGAAGCAAATGTTTCTGAAATCCCCGGGCCGGAAGAGGATGGGGGTGGATTTAGGACCTTCATGTGAGGCTACCCTTGTTCCTGTCGTGATAAACCATGGATATGCAAACTAAGGCTTGGGGGCCAGATACAGCCCAATCGCCTTCTAAATCTGGCCCATGGACGGTCCAGGAATCAGAGTGTTTTTACATGAGTAGATGTGTCCTTTTATTTAAGATGCATCTCTGGGTTATTTGTGAGGCATAGGAATTCGTTCATTTCCCCCAAAAAAAATATAGTCTGGCCCCCCACAAGGTCTGAGGGACAGTGGTCTTGGCCTCCTGCTGAAAAAGTTTGTGGACCCCTGTAGATAAACCATAGAAGCAAGTAGAAAGTGTGTGCTCTTGATCACATTTTCTTCTGGCCGAACCACATAAATTGCCAGGTTCACTGCACATCCATGGAGCCTTGAACTGTTGTTTCCACCAGCAGACAGACAGATTGGCCAATGAAAGTCAGAAGCACGCGGTCACAACCCCCCTGGTGACCCCAGGTATGGAATAATCAGATGTGTACTGCTTTAAAACATGGAGCCGTCAATCCTACTTTCAGAACTCACTGCTGTTCAATGACCTGTCCTTGGATTTCTTTAAACCATTTAGAAAGCTACATCTATGTGAGTGGTCATCTTAAATTCCACAGACAAAAGTATGCATTTTGTGAAGTATATCCTCTTTTCAGTCCTCAATCCATTGCCAATCAATTTCATTGTGTTGGGAGAGTGATTAATACCTGGCAGCAGCATCTGAAGAGGTAGTAGAATAATTCCTCATGTTGAATACTTTTGATTTGGTGGTTGTCTTTTCACTAGGCTTTCCTAAGGATTAACATGGCGATGTTTGTCCTTTTTATTATTATGGCACTTGTGTGATACTAAAAAGAACTCAAGCAATTTTGAGGTTAAACAAGCGTATTAATTATACCAATCATCTTCACCTCCTGTTCTCCTGAAATCAAGGGCTACTGTTTCCTGCACAATGCATTTCCAGAAACTTAGGATCCCAAACTTACAGTTTTGTCACTGAATACTTAGAAGCACCTCCCATAAACCCACTGTACTGAAGCTTCACTTATTTTTTCCCCACTGTAAATTTCAAACGGGGGCAAGGGTTAATTGCGGAAGTTGCCAGCTAAAGTTGCCGATATTAGGCCCCTTCTCTCTTTTGTATCTGTTTGCCTTTAAAATTCCAATTTGAGCCCAGAAGTTAAGGCAATGTGCATTATGCCACCTAATTACATCGGACATGCTCAAGGTGTTTGAAGTTAATACCTGTAATTGCAATGCTCCTGCTGTTCAAAGCAGCACACTCAATAAATATTCATAAGTTCAAATAGCCACCTGCAACTTCTCCTTTGAAAACATACATGGTTTTCCCTTGGCTTTTTTCTTCTTAAAAAGTCTATTACATGCAAGTGGTGGCAAAATTCTTTTTGCCTGAGGGCTGAATTCACACTCGGTCAAGCCTCTGAGGCCACGTGGCAGCAGTGAGTGTGGCACATAGGCATTACGCACCTTTAAGCGCCAGGCAAAAACATTTCTTTCTGACCAGGCCTTTGGCTGATTGTCATCCGATGCCCTTTTAAAATGTGATGGGGAGGAGGGGGATAATTGGGTTGTCCTTGTTTTTGTTTTGATTATGTATCTTGTGTTTCTATATTGGGATTTTATGTTGCGAACCTCCCCGAGGCATGCGGGTATAGGATGGTATACAAATGTAATAAATAATCAAAATAAGAATAGGCATGCAGCCGCCACCTTCTACAACTGATCTGTCTTGAAGACCTGGAGGAGGGGGGTTATCACCTGGGCTGTGGAAGGTACCCCCAATTCTGTTTGGGGTCCGGTTTGATGACCCAGATCAGGCCACAGTCCAACCTGGACCAATCAGGACCCAACTCAGGACCCAGACCAAATGGGGAGGGACATATATAGCCCCTATTTAAAAATCAAGGTTTTAAACCCTGATTAAATGTGTCCTGTGGCATCGTTGGGAGACTATACAGGCAGAGACTCTCACCTGCATCATCTCCTCTCTGTCGGAATCTTCAAAGCCTTCAGTCAGAGGAATTTGGCACTCTCCAGGTGCCCGGCTTTGATTCCTTGTTGATCTCCCCCGTCTAGGCTCCCGGCAAGACAAGGCCAGATCTCTATCGGCCGATTCTCCTCAAACGTGAGAAGAACACAACCACTCCTCCCCTCTTCCCTGCCATCCCCAGGGAGGGGAAAGAGACAGACAGAAATGTATTTACATGCCTTTATTTCTGTCTTTCCAGCAGTGCAGAGAAATCATGTCTGCCCTCTCTCACATCAGCAGCAGAGAGAGAATAACTCCACCCATGTACTTCTGGTACAGGGTCATGTGCCACTCTGAGCTAACATCCGGTGCTCAGTGCACAGAATAGACTGTTCCTTGTTCCCACGGTACAGTCCCAAAACATCAACATCCTGTTTGGCTTTCCAGCCACCTGGAGCACTCAGCAGCATTGCTCCTTTTTCGTAACAACCTCCCCCAAAAGAATCAATGCGTGTTGCGGCAAGCAAAGCGTGATCCAGAGAAGAAAACAAACAGTTGTTATACACATAACACTCCCCTGTTGTTTCAGTTCCACCCTTGGAACTACCCGCCACTGGTTTCCCCAGTGTACCTCTCTGGTTGTCTGGCTTCCAAGGAATGAGTGCTTCTGCATTACCTTGGCTAGCAACTCTCTGTTGTGTCTTTGTCTCTGACTTAGACACAGCTCCAACCTGTCCTCGGTTGTGTACAACAGCAACACATGCAACAGCTAAGTTAGCAAACTCTTCTGAGTACCTTTTGGGTGGTTGACCCTTTGTGACTCTCTCAGACCTGCGTATGAGGTGCTGAACCTCTCTGCTCACTGGTTCAGTCTCAGGACTCTTTGGAGAACCAGTTCCAATAGCAAACAGTGGTTCATCCTTCACCTGTGAAGGTCTATCCATTGTGTGAGATTTCCTCTCAATGACTGTGACAACAGAGCTCTCTGAGCTATCACTGTCACTCTCAGAACCACTGTAATCTGTAAAATCATCATCATCATCTGACTCGTCCTCTGTGGGAAATGTGTGAACTATCACTCTCTCCTGTTTGGGAGCACTCTCTAGAAATTTTGTGAGAATCACCTGACCAGATTCAGACAAAATTACTCTGTAGAGACCCTTTTCATATCCCACAAAAATGCCTCTGGCATTCTTTACTCCACCTGGAGCTTCTGTCCTCACATGAGACCCAAAAACCTTGAAATGGGCAACAGAAGGTTTTCTCTGGAACAGTTTCTCAAAAGGAGAACTTCCCAACTCTCTTGAAACCTTTCTCACCCACGCATGACAATACGACATGAGTGACTCCGCCCAGAACTCATGTGGCAGATGTGAACTAAGCAATTGCGCATTCATCCCCTTTTGCAATTCTTTGTTCACCCGTACACAGACACCCCTGTTCCACGCTTCCGCTGAAACAGCAACCTTGTGTCTTATCTCTTTCTTCTGCAGGAACCTCTGGAAATCCTGTAAAAGAAAAATCTGCTTCTCATCTGTCAAAAGACAATCAATGTTAGCATCATGCATCTTTTCAACCTTGTCACAAAACTCCTGAAACCTTTCCAAGGCTTCCTGTGGCTTCTTTAACACATAAATCCAGACAAAGTTAGAGAAATGATCCACACACACAAGATAAAATCTTGCATTGCCTCTAGATGGTTCTAGAGGACCAATCACATCAGCATACACCCGCTGAAACGCTCTGTCGACCCTGGCCACCTTCTTGGCGCTTGTTTTGGTCACACCTGCAAGAGAAATCAAGTTAGACTCAGAATTACATTCCATGTAATCACTTTGGTCAAAAGTCAACAAATACAGTCCATCTTTCTCTCTGGCAGAAAGATACAACTCTCCATCTTTGAAGATCTTGCAGCTCTCAGCATCATAGGACAGTTTCAGTCCTTTCTTTGCAATCTGCGAAACACTCAGCAGATTGAACTTCAATTCAGGAACCAAGTAAACATTGTGTATAGTCAGGTTCAGACTCCTGAGATACACAGTTCCAATCCCGGTCGCTTCCAGCTTCTGACCGTTGGCTTGTTCCACAGCGAAGCTTTGCTTCTTAAACGTTGAAAAGAGCGCCTTGTGTGGGGACATATGAAAATTACAGCCCGTATCGATCACAAACAAGTGTCCAACATCTGGCGTGGTTCCTTTCGCCATCAGGGCCTTTGCAGGTTTCACCGAAGACTTGGTAGGACCTTTGCCTGCTGCCTCAGGCTTTGCTGAGCGGCCCTTCGCTCCTGTTGGCTGGCGTGGCTTCTTGCAGCTCCGCTGAAGATGCCCAGCCTGTCCACAATTGTAAACTCAGACAACGTTCAAAGCTACAGCATTCTCTCCAGTAGCAACATCAGTGGGGGAATTAGAACCCCGTTCTTCCCTCCCCCTGTCCTTGGCATCCATTTTGAATCCAAGTCTCAGCTCTTCACCCTCGAGCTAGTAAAATCCAAAAGCTCTTTTGAGCTGTTTTTCTGCCTCTCTCAGGCAGGCAATCTCCAAGCTGTCTCACAGTCCTTGCAAAGAAGCGAAGTCAAAACAACATTCGCTTTCCCATTGCTCTGACTGAGCCAGCCCCACGTGTCAGTAACTTTCCAAGCCGACTGACCGTCGTTGCTTAGCAACTGTGCATACTTCTCATCCTTATCTCGCCACAAGAATTTCTGGTATGCAAGCCTAGCTCTCAGAGCTGTTTTTCCAAACGCAGCTCTCCTGTGAACCAGAGAATCAATCTGCATTCACACTTTTAGCCCGATATTCAGCATACCTTTTCGGGGCTCCGATGCTTGGAAAACACCCCCTCTTGGTGTCCAGCCGTCTGTTCAGCTTCTGGCTGCAATGCAGACGTTATCTTCTTTCCTTGGTGCAGAGGATGGCACACGATCCATCAACCTCTCACCTCTCATGCTGATTCCCATGGATCAGATAACCAGCGGCGTCTGCTACCATATGTCGGAATCTTCAAAGCCTTCAGTCAGAGGAATTTGGCACTCTCCAGGTGCCCGGCTTTGATTCCTTGTTGATCTCCCCCGTCTAGGCTCCCGGCAAGACAAGGCCAGATCTCTATCGGCCGATTCTCCTCAAACGTGAGAAGAACACAACCACTCCTCCCCTCTTCCCTGCCATCCCCAGGGAGGGGAAAGAGACAGACAGAAATGTATTTACATGCCTTTATTTCTGTCTTTCCAGCAGTGCAGAGAAATCATGTCTGCCCTCTCTCACATCAGCAGCAGAGAGAGAATAACTCCACCCATGTACTTCTGGTACAGGGTCATGTGCCACTCTGAGCTAACATCCGGTGCTCAGTGCACAGAATAGACTGTTCCTTGTTCCCACGGTACAGTCCCAAAACATCAACATCCTGTTTGGCTTTCCAGCCACCTGGAGCACTCAGCAGCATTGCTCCTTTTTCGTAACACTCTCTCCCCCTTCTGACCACATTGAATCAGTGCTTTAAACTCTAATTTAAGATGTGGTTGGTGGCGAGGAGAGAAAGGAAGAAAGAGATGGTGCAGGCAACATCTCTGCCTGTATTGTCTCCTCTTCACTACCTGACTGACCACCACCACCCTCCACCTTTTGACAGCCCCAGATCACTGCAGGTGGACCTGAACTGCCTCAGAGTGATCTAGTGCTGCTTCAACCCACTCTGGGCCAATCTCAGAGTGACCCATATCGGTCTGATTTGGTTTGGGATCTGAGATTTGTATGGACTGGATGCAGAGACTTAAGTTATCAGCCTCTTCCCAGGCATCAAATGGACGGCCTGATGAGCAGAGAGGGAGCAAATTGCATCTCTACCAGGGCACTGAGCTGAGAGGTGAAGGTGAAACCTCTCTGACCACCTCAGTGCTGTGTTTACTGGAGAGCTTGGAGGGTTGATCTGACCCGAGGTCTAGGGGATAGCTGCTCCAGATAGTACTAAGAAGAAGGTGTGAAAAAAGCAATCAGGGTGCTACATCGCAGATTAGTGCAAGAGAGAGTCTGCGTGAACTTCCCCACTTCCTTCTCCTCCCCATACTGCAGCCTCTCCTCAGGAAAAGGCACGTGATGTGGCCCTGGGGCTCCAGTAGCAGCAGCTAGGCCTCTGCTTGGCTGCTGTGAGTGTAGATACAATCAGACACGTTTAAGAGATGTTAACTGATATATGATCAGGTTTCTGTGCTTTTAAAAAAATTGTTATTGCTGTTTAGTTGTTTAGTCGTGTCCGACTCTTCGTGACCCCATGGACCAGAGCACGCCAGGCACTTCTGTCTTCCACTGCCTCCCGCAGTTTGGTCAAACTCATGCTGGTAGCTTCAAGAACACTGTCCAACCATCTCATCCTCTGTTGTCCCCTTCTCCTTGTGCCCTCCATCTTTCCCAACATCAGCGTCTTCTCTTCTCATGAGATGGTCAAAGTATTGGAGCCTCAGCTTCAGGATCTGTCCTTCCAGTGAGCACTCAGGGCTAATTTCCTTCAGAATACATAGGTTTGATCTTCTTGCAGTCCATGGGACTCTCAAGAGTCTCCTCCAGCACCATAATTCAAAAGCATCAATTCTTCAGTGATCAGCCTTCTTTATGGTCCAGCTCTCACTTCCATTTAAAAATAATAATAAAGGTGCTTAAATTATCGTTTATACTAATCGCAAACTCAGTCTCTGAGTGGCAGTGCTTTTACGTTTCAGAAGTACACAAATATCGTGGAAGCAAACTCTGAGGGAGTTGTTTGCCCCTTGGATGCTTTTGCTGCTAAATATTATGTTTCTGCTGACCTTGGGGTTTCACCAAGTGTGCTGCTAAGTCCACTCACCTTCACCGGTGGGCGGTGTTGTGACCAGGCATCCGGGATCCTTAGTGATCCGGCCAGAGGGTAGAGGGATGCCGCCTGTGTCATGCTGGTGCCCGGCTGTGTCACACCCCCAGGTGGCCAATCATTGGAGCTGGGGGCGTGGCCGCTGGCCGTTGAAGAAGAAGAAGAAGAAGAAGAAGAAGAGTTTGGATTTGATATCCTACTTTATCACTACCTGAAGGAGTCTCAAAGCGGCTAACATTCTCCATTCCCTTCCTCCCCCACAACACTCTGTGAGGTGAGTGGGGCTGAGAGACTTCAGAGAACTGTGACTGGCCCAAGGTCACCCAGCAGCTGCATGTGGAGGAGCGGGGAAGCGAACCCAGTTCACCAGATTACGAGTCCACCGCTCTTAACCACTATACCACACTGGCTCAATTGTGATGCAGCCGGGGGGCAATAAGGGTATCCTGTTAAAGGGATCAGGGGGTGTGGATCCTGTCCAAAGCCTGGATGTGGGCTTGCTTTTAACTTGCTTTTAACAAGTATTCCTCCTCCTTCCTTCCCAGTTGCCCATACTGGCCTCCTCTGTGGTTAGCCTCTACTTCCTTGAGCTGACGGATGTCTTCAAGCCGGTTCACTCTGGATTCAGTTGCTATGACAGGAGTCTCAGTATGCCATACATCGAACCTTCACAAGAGGCTGTTCCTTTCCTGATGTTGCTCAGTTTGGCTTTTGCGGCACCTGCCATTACGGTGAGTTGCAGAACATCCCACTTACCCCTCTTAACACCCTTTCAAACTACTGTTGGCACATCAGCAGAAGAGCAGAGTTCACGTTTTCATCAGGGAATGCTTGAATAAATCAGCAAATGTTTGAGTCGCACAGTTATATCTGCACACAAGAGTGATGTAGTGGTGGTTATTTTGTTTTTGTATTTATTATGTGTTTTGTGTTGTATTTTTATGCTGTGAATTGCCCTGAGATCTATGGGTGAAGAGTGGTATAATAATGTGAAGGAGAAGGAGAAGGAGAAGGAGAAGAGGAAGAAAGATGATAGATGATAGATAGATAGATAGATAGATAGATAGATAGATAGATAGATGATAGATAGATAGATAGATAGATAGATAGATAGATAGATGATAGATAGATAGATAGATAGATAGATGATAGATAGATAGATAGATAGATAGATAGATAGATAGATAGATGAAACTGTTCCCCTCTTTCTTCAGGAAGAGTGCAACCCCATCCAGATTAGGTGATCCACCTAATTTGAGGAGCAGCATGGTGCAGTAGTTATAGTGTCAGACTAGGACCTGTGAGACCAGGGTTCAAATCCCCACTGGGTGATCTTGATCCAGTCACTCACTCTCAGCTTCACCTACCTCACAGACTTGTTGTGGGAATTAAATGAGGAGGACCATGCAAGCCACCTTGAGCCCCATGAAGAAAAAGGGAGGATATAAATGCAATCAATAACGGCTAAATAATTCAGAAACTACTCCCCCAGGGCTTATCCACACTTGCTTTTTGCCTCACTCTTTCCAGTCAGAGGACTGCACTTTAATGTTCTGTGTCTGAGTGTGGTGGTTTGTCTGTTTGTTGCCCCCAGCTTTCCCTGTAAAAACCCACTCTTTAAACCAGAATCGGAGCAAACATCAGAGTGGGTGTCCTGCAGATTGCCATTTGCTCTGATGGAGCTTTAGAGAGCAATGTTAAACAAAACGGAAATTTAAGAATCCCCATCAGTTGCTCTTGGTCGAAGTGACACCTTCATAATGGCTGTGTGGAGACAGATCATGTTTTCGGAAGCTGTTTTTGACAGTAGCTCTCAGTTTATAGAATCCCCTAGGTCCCTTTCGCCATCTACATTCTTGAGGAATTATACAACCTCCGCTGCCCTTATTTTGCTGTAGGGGAAATAAGAAAAGCCCATTAAGATACACAGTGCAGCAGGGAGAAGGTTATTGGGCTAGCAACAACATTAGACCACTGAACTCTCCGCTCACCACGCAGCAGGAAGTCTGCTGCATCAGCAGTCATGGGTTTCCACAGCTTTTAATTAAAGCTTCAACATGAAATAAATAAATAACACCTCGCCCGCGTTGCTTCATGGGGGTCACCCTGATTATTGGTAATTAGAATCCATTTCCTTATAGTTATACCTCCTCCCACAACCGAAGAGTGAGCATTAAATGTATATTCATGCATGTACGTTCCTTGACAACAGGCAAGTAAACGTGTGGAAAGGTTTTGCATTTTGAATGCCATCATGTGTCTGCGCTGCTAAATCTCTGATAGCTCAATTTACACCTTAGATGAATTTGCTTTCATCAAGGGTTGAACAGGCAAATGTGTACCAACCCTAAGGTTGTGGGTTTGTGAGTGGTTGTTGTTTTTAACAGTCCATGAAGAACTGAAGAGAACTATTACGTTCCAATAGGTGCAAGAGAGATTAAGAACGAACATAGGTTTCTGTGCATTGATCTTGTGGTCATTTCGGGCTTTGGGTAGGATATAATCTAAATAAAAGAGCACTACTGAGTTCTTTCCTCAGTGCATGAACAACTTGTTGCAATTTTTGTTTAACAGGGACAACTGTAGAGTGTTGTTGATTTTTATACTCACAAGCCATTCAGTCAGCTTAAAGCAGGCATGGCCAAACTCGGCCCTCCAGATGTTTCAGGACTACAACTCCCATCATCCCTAGCTAACAGGACCAGTGGTCAAGGATGATGGGAACTGTAGTCCCAAAACAGCTGGAGGGCCAAGTTTGGCCATGCCTGGTTTAAAGGATGTTAAATCTAGGATGGCCCCGAAACCATGCCTTCTATTGCCAGTGTTTATGTGAGTGGTGTTGCTTATATAGATAAAATGGTGCCCCACACACAGCCCCAGTGCTGGGGATAGGGCCAATGCAGGGCTATTTAGGCCTGCCCTAGCCTGCCTTCAACCTTTTCATTCTACCCACCCTCCCATCCCGCCCATTGTTGGTCACCATTTAGGGCCAAATTGGGAGGGGAGTCAACAGTTGATTGGCCTTGGTGGTTTTATTTTTCACTATTCTGTAACTGATTTGCTGGCAGATGTAATGAACAAAGAGTAACCAATAAATAGGTTAAACTGGCGGTTAAATAGGTTAAACATTGGCAGGTAGGTCTGCAGAGGTTATCAGGCAGTTAAGGTTGTAGTTCTGAGACTCACCTTCAGGGCTGTGGGACTCACTGGCATGGTAAGGGGCACCTTGGGGGACAACGTGTAACATCAACCTATAATTCTGGGGGCTTCTTTATTCACCTGAAAGGTGGGGCTTAAGGGACGGCTCAGATGAAGTGGTACCCCTCACCTTTGGAAGGGTGGCTCGCCCGCAGTTTGTTATGAGTAGGGAGTATGTCTCACCATTGTTCCCCTCTGCAGGTTGGTTGCGTTAAAATAACTGTGGCCCAATTCACCCAGCCTTGTGTTTTTGTCTCCTTCCTTCCATGTTTGGTCACTGAGCAGGGCAAGTTATTACAGCTCAGCCCTGATGGCAGTGTCAAAACAAGGCATTTCAAAATGTGAATTCTCCACCCAGCAATGAGTTTAATTTAGTGTCCTTGGGCATCGCATTGTATCTTAGTATCTTAAGCTAACTACCTGGGAGGGTTGTTGTGAAACAAAAATACTGATCTAAGGGCTCTTTTGAGGAGGACGGTGTGGGTGCAGATGTTCTAATTGTGTTTATTAATATAGTCATATAATCAATCCAAGAAGCCCCAAAGCATGCCATTGTTAGAGAGGTGGAACAGATCCAAGGTCAACCACTGTCCCTATCCCAACAGATCAAAACATCTCCCTTGCAAAACAGTGAGTTTTCAAGACAGTGAAAATGCATTACATCTAACCTTGCCATGTTCTTGGAACAATGTTAACAGGCACAAATGAAGTTTGGTCTCTTATGACTCTATATGAGTCCTTCTAAACAAATCATGCTCTGGTTACATAACTGCTAGCGTTGCCTTGAACCCTTCCTTTGTCATAACAGATCATGGTGGGTGAAGGAATTCTCTACTGCTGCCTTTCAAAACGTCGGAATGGCATAGGAGCCGAGGCCAATATCAATGCGGGAGGCTGCAACTTCAACTCTTTCCTTAGGAGAGCTGTCCGATTTGTTGGTGGGTTTTGGCTCATGCCTTTGTTGAAGAATTTCTGGTTTTTGATTTGTAAGAATCTTGCTGCTTTTAGTCTCTTTAAAAAAATAAATTGAAGGACATGTCAGATTTCAGATCTACAAGAATGTAACATGTGGGCTGGGTCAAACATCTTCATAAGTGATATACAGAGATGAAAAGAGAGCACCAACACGCTCACAATCTAATAGGCATGACACAAAAGGGAGAAAGGGAAGAGAAGGGAAGAGGAAAGTAAGATGTTATTTCTGAAGTTGTATAGTCTTATCAGTACAGTGGTACCTCAGGTTAAGTACTTAATTCGTTCTGGAGGTCTGTACTTAACCTGAAACTGATCTTAACGTGAAGCACCACTTTAGCTAATGGGGCCTCCTGCTGCCGCCGCGCCGCCAGAGCACGATTTCTGTTCTCATCCTGAAGCAAAGTTCTTAACCTGAAGCACTATTTCTGGGTTAGCGGAGTCGGTAACCTGAAGCGTATGTAACCCGAGGTACCACTGTATCATCCAATGTAGACAGGTGGGAATCCCTGCCTTTGCTTATGTTCAAAAATGTAAATATTTTTGCAGTATAAAATAGTACAGTCTAGGAAGGATATCTGAATTGACCCTGACATCTGGAAATGTTAGCCTAAAAATAAATAAACCAGGAGGTTGCTTGATGGCCAGTAAATACATCATAAGGAAAAGTCAACATTTTCCTTGATTGTAAAGAAAAAAAGGAGGGACATGGGTGGCGCTGTGGGTTAAACCACAGAGCCTAGGACTTGCCGATCAGTAGGTTGGCGGTTTGAATCCCCGTGACGGGGTGAGCTCCCGTTGCTCGGTCCCTGTTCCTGCCAACCTAGCAGTTCAAAAGCACGTCAAAGTGCAAGTAGATAAATAGGTGCTGCTCCGGCGGGAAGGTAAACGGCGTTTCCATGTGCTGCCAGAAGCAGCTTAGTCATGCTGGCCACATGACCTGGAAGCTGTACGCTCCCTCGGTAAATAAAGCGAGATGAGTGCCGCGACCCCAGAGTCGGTCACGACTGGACCTAATGGTCAGGGGTCCCTTTACCTTTACCTTTAAAGAAAAGAAGACTTATTATAGATCCCCCTTTACAAGAGAAAATGAGAAATAAATACACAGCTGCCAGTGATATTCATTTGGCATGGCTCTGTTTGAAATAAAGAATGAAAGTCTATAGCTAAAATCATTTGGAGGGGGGGACCCATACACATTGTGCAATTTCTTAGCTTCACACGACAAAGTTCTCAGTATCCATTTTCCACAGTCTCTAATGTGTTCCTTTTCATTATAATATTGAACTATTGCACAGTCCATTTACAAAGCACCCACCCACTTTTCTCAGCACAGCTCATCCCACTGCTGCTTAAATCAGTGTGGTGTAACAGCAAGAGCATAGACCTAGACATGTAGAGCTCCAGGTTCAAATCCCCACTCAGCCAAGAAGCTCGTTTGATGACAAACATCATCTCTCAACCTTACCCTCCTCACAGGGTTCTTGTGGAGAAAGGTGGGGGGGGGAGCACCATGTATGCTGCTGTAAGATGGTTGAAGAGATGTAAATGTACTTTATTTATTTTTTAAAAAACCCAGCTAATTATGATACAACATCAGTCATGCTATCCTGGGTATATGACTTTTATTACCAATAAAAATATAATACATTCAAAAACAACAAATAGAAAGTAAAAGTAATACTTGGTGGAAGCAAGTCTTGTTAAAATCATTGCAGTTTGCAACTAAATTACATGTTTAGAATTAGTTGAGCTACAAGGCCAGAACTTTGGGGAGAAGTCCAGACTAAGCAGAAGATCCCCCAAACGCAGCAGATCTTGCTAATCACATTTCGAAGTAAGTGAAATACTACACATGCCAGCCTGGTTTGCATACTGCACTAAACCATGGTTTACTGAACTGTGGCTTAGCTTGTATATGTGAACCCCACTCAGCAGCTGCACTGTGGTTTGCTTACTACCAACAAACCACAGTCTGAAGCCATGCTTTTTGTTGACTTAAGAACCTTGCTTTGTTTTCATTATAATAAAACAATGAACAAGGTGGTGATACAGTGACTACAAGATAATACCACGAAGGCAACTATCTGTAAAGAAACAATAAACATCCATAAAAATGACAAAAATAGTTTCTTTCCCAAATAGGTTTTATATTAAACAGTTGTAAGTGCTGTAAAGAAAGAGTCCGCTTGTGATATACCAGCGGTTCAGCTCAAACGTCATTCCAGTAATCAGACGTTTTGTCGCTAAAGAGTTCAGTCACCAGCCTTCTTTAGGTTTAACAAACTGAAAGACACCGTCCCCTTTCTATGCTCCTCCCAATGGAAACATGCAGATGGGGACAGATATATCTCTGCTTTAAGTCGTTTACATACTGTCTTCTCTTGTATATTATTTACTACAAAACTTGATGACTAAGCTCTTCAGCAACAAAACGTCTGATTACTGGAATGATGTCCAAGCACTGAACCACTGTTATATCAGAAGTGGACTCTTTCTTTACTGTGTCTGCTGTTGTTTAAGATAAAACCTATTTGGGAAGGAAACTACTTTTGCCATTTTTATGGATGTTTATTGTTTGTTTACAGATAGTTGTCTTGGTGATATTATATTGTTTTCATTATGGCTTGGTGTGAATCCAGCACCTTTCATTGCTCATGGTTTGTATGACACTCACCTGACTACAAAGGTGTTAATCAAGAGTCATGGGAAAGCAAACCAGACTTTGGAGAAACAAGCCACGGCTTGTTGGATCATCTGTGGCACAACTTGTGGCTAGCCCATGGTTTGTTAAACAAACCATGCCTTAAACAAACCATGGTGTGAACCAGGCCACTCTCTAAAGAAGGAAGGCTCCCTTAAAACCATTAAATCCCTTAAAACCATTACAGAATTACCTAACTGCACCAATGACCTTATCCATTTTTCACTGTTAATTGGGCATAGTTCTATTGATTCCAAGGGAGGCAAAGCACTCTATTATCCAGATTATGATCCCAAGGCTAGAAGCATGTTTTATTACACAAGCAAACTCCAACTGGGAAGCAAGTCTTAATGATGAAGCATCATTTAACTATGAGAACTTTACAATTGTGGAGTGTGCATGTGAGGATATAGCTGAGCTGTTATATACTAAATCTAAAGAGAGGTTTAGCTTTAAGCCATGACACGTTGCTGTCTGTGAAAACACATATTGATTAAAATACGATAACCAAATGAAATTGTTCGATGGAGCCAGATTTGGGCCACAGGCCACCAGTTTGCCATCCCTTGACCTAGGATGAAGTGCTGTATCTATTTGGCCAAAGATGTTAAGGCTTCTCCCGCTTCACTTCTAGGTGTCCACATCTTTGGCCTTTGTGCCACAGCTCTCATCACTGACATCATACAGCTGTCAACCGGGTATCAAACGCCATATTTCCTGACTGTATGCAAACCTAACTATACATCACTCAATGTATCCTGCTCAGAAAATTCTTACATCGTGGAGGATATTTGCTCAGGAACCGATCCCATCATCATCAACGATGGAAGGTTAGACACAAAAAGATGGGGGAGGGGGAAAATATGGTCTTTCATTGTTTATTATGTCTTGGGGAGGGGTTTGGGGGGTAGCTCAGTGGTAGAACATATGTCTTGCGTACAGAAGGTCCCAAATTCAACCCCGGCATCTCCAGGGAGGGCTGAAAGAGATCCATGCCTGAAACTCTGGAGAGCCAGTGTAGGTAAACAATCCTGAGCTAGATGGATTAATGGTCTGGCTCAGTTTAAGGCCACTTACTAAATCCCAGTCAAAAATGTGCTGCCATCTATTTTCATCCATAACTGTGGACCAAAATCTGCTGATAATATCTGCAAGCTTTTCTAAGACCTGGGCATGCATACATGCATTTCACTCTCATGATTTAGATATATCATACCCAACTCCATTATGCATTAATATAGCCAAGAAGCAGCATTCAAGGGGGGAGGAGCAAGATGAAGGGGCGGAGCTTTGCAGATAAGAGCAGACTCTGTTTTCGTTGGCTCTCATGAAGCCATATGGCACAGATGGCAAGATGGCTGGGGGGAGGAGCAAGATCTGCTCCTCCAATCAAAGCTAGCATCACATTGACCAAGAAACGAGATATGGCTACTTTGTTATTTCCTTCACGATCCCTGATTCACATCCAGAGCTGCCAGTGGTTGCACACATTGTAGTTATTTGAGAGAAAAAACAAAAAAATTTTTTTTTTTCTTTCCAGTAGCACCTTAAAGACCAACTAAGTTAGTTCTTGGTATGAGCTTTCGTGTGCATGCACACTTCGTCAGATAGTTGTGCATCTGGGATTTGCAAAGGAGATGTGGGCACCTCTCTGCATTGTTTATTAGAAACTTCAAGGGGGACGATGGCCACATAAAAACATAATGACTAATAATAATAATAATTTATTTATATCCTGCCCTCCCCAGCCAAAGCCGGGCTCAGAGCAGCTAATAACAGTAAAAATAGCACAGTTTACATAAAATCACAGACAATTAATTGAAATACATTCTAAAATCAGTTCAGAATCAAATTAATGGCAACCATTGGGCTAGAGTTCTATGAAGATTACAGAAGGAGAGAGAGGGTCAGACTGTGCCTTGGCCAAAGGCCTGGTGGAACAGCTCTGACTTGCAGGCCCTGCGGAAAGATGTCAAGTCCCACAGGGCCCTAGCCTCTTGTGACAGAGCGTTCCACCAGATCAGGGCCACAGCCAAAAAAGCCCTGGCTCTGGTTGAGGCCAGCCTAACCTCCCTGTGGCCCGGGATCTCCAAGATGTTTTTATTTGAAGACTGTAAAGTCCTCCCTGGGACATACCAGGAGAGGCGGTCCCATAGGTACAAGGGTCCTAGGCCATATAGGGCTTTAAAGGTTAAAACCAGCACCTTAAACCTGATTCTGTACTCCACCGGGAGCGAGTGCAGCTGGTATAGCACCAGGTGAATGTGATCCTGTGGCAAGGACCCCGTAAGGAGTCTCACCGCGGCATTCTGCACCCTCTGGAGTTTCTGGGTCAGTCTCAAGGGCAGCCCCACATAGAGTGAGTTACAACACACATACGTAGGAGAGAACTGAAATTTGGGCCAGGGATTGCATGAATTATTCAGAGAAGACGAACACAGAAAGGTTTAGCATCAAATATGTGGCTTGACTTTGGATTCTGAAAATCTTCAAAACCTCTTCACTCCCCAGAGCCTCCCCAATAATGCAGGAAACCAGTGCAGGGAAGAGTGTTCTTGCATCCAGGTGCTACTTGTGGGTTTTCTGATTGGCCACTGTGAGAACAGGGTGCTGGACTAGATAGGCCATTGCCTTGCCTTACTTCCTCATGTGCTTAACAGTGACTTCCCATCACTTTGGCATACAAAGCTGCAGTGGCGTAGCGTGGGGGGTGCAGGGGGGGCTGGCCGCACCGGGCGCAAGATCTGGGGGTTAGGGTTAGGGGGCGCAAATCCACGGCTTAGGGGGCGCAAATCCACGGCTTAGGGGGCGCAAATTACTTGCCTTGCCCCGGGTGCTGACAACCCACGCTACGCCACTGCAAAGCTGGCCCAGGCATTAGGCAGGGTGAGGCTGCTGCCTCAGGCAGCAGAAGCCCACACATTGGCACCCCTAAACACATCCCTCCTGCCCTGCCACTTCCAGCGCAGTGGCGGCAGCAGGTATGCTGGTGGCAGCAAAAGCAGCAGGGCAAGGCAGCACTTCCTGTTTTGCCTATTGTTATGTACTGAGTTGAATAGGATCCAAAATGCAGCAGTCTGATTGGTCCACAGGAGCCACCCAATCCAGCTCCAGGTGGAAGTGAATCCGCAACCTGATTGGCCTACAGGAGAATCCCGAAATTAGCCAATCATGTGGGGCCCATTGTGTAAATAATGTATATAAAGCAGACATTCTGAGGGAACATCCATTCCTCCTCACTACTATGAGCTGAATAAAGAGCATGAAATCCACTCTCGATTCTGAGTATATTTCCCCTATAGTGCCTCCCCTGGACACATCACATACCATGTGTTGCCATCTATTTATATTCCCCAAGTGCAAATAGTCAGTACAAATTCTGCCGCTTTTCCACATGCCAATCATAGTAGTACCATTTTTCTTTACAGAGTTGTTGTACATTTTTTTGGCAGAAGTTCTTAAAACCTGCCCATGGCGGGGGATCTTTATAACAATTGCCTTTTTCCCCCCTTCTTTTTTTTTTTGCATGCTTTTAAGAGGAAGCAGGTGTTAAAACGTGGCTTCAAGAGACAAAAGTTCAAAAAAAAAGTGATGTTAAGCATCATTCCCAGCCACTTGCTCCCTAAAATTTTCCTGCCTCACTTTGCAGTTGTTTTATCACCCAAAGCAGTTCTGTGCTTCAGAACATTTAGTGCAAAATGCACATAAAAATGTATGCATTTGTGAAAATATACAAAAATGTGCTCTTTGATGAAAAAATGTTTTGCAAAATGGGACTATTGGGGAAAATTGCATATATATACACACACACACACACACACACATATATATATATATATATATATATATATATATATATATGCAAATAGATGTGCAAATGTGGAGAATTGAACTTAAGACTGGAAAACTGAAATAGCGAAAGAAGCTGAAATCGGCAGATCCGCCTATATCTATGTTCAAATGATAAGCATCAATATCATTTAATTATGCGGTTCCGATCACATGATAAAGATCAAGTGATGCCTTGCATGTGTGAAAGGGCCATTACAGCTCCGACAGACAAGACATTCATTTTTATTCACATCATGCTTCTCAATGGCAACAATTTAGCTGCAAATCATCCCATACGGAGCAATGAAGGATAGAGAAATCAAGTGATACCATGTATGTATCAGCCTGGCCTTAAGTGGGGAGAGAGATCTCTCCACTGTTGAAATGGATTTCACCCAACATTAATTATACTCAGAGTAGGTCCATTTGAAATAATGGGGATGCCTAACTTAAATCCATTATATATATATATATATATATATATATATATATATATATATATATATATAAATTGTCCAGTAGCACCTTAGGGACCTAATAAATTTGTTCTTTTGTGCGCATGCACACTTCTTCAGATACTTAAGATTCATGCACACGAAAGCTTATACCCAGAACAAACTTAGTTGGTCTCTAAGGTGCTGCTGGACATTATATATATATATATATAAATTCGAGTGCGTCAGACCAACACGGCTACCTACCTGAATTAAGTCCATTAATTCAAGAAGTCTATTCTGAGCAGAATTTGGATGCAACCCAATGACTATAATTATTCAACCTTTTTTCCCTAGATTGTTGTGCATTACAGATTCTTCTGTGTAATTGTAGAATCTGTCCATTGCAATACATAAACCAAAACCACATTATTTGAGACCAGAAGTTTACTCTGTTAATGGTGCCTAAATTCCACATTCTCTCCAGTACACTGAATGGGTTTTTTTTTTTTTAAAGCCCTATAGTGTGATGATATTACAGCTTGTAAGTTAAATATGATTACAATACTGGACCACCCAGTGCTTTGGTTATTTTAAAATCAGCCCTTGCGGAATGTATTTTTAAGTGAGAAATTTAATTTGGGTGTCCTTCCTTTGCAGAAAGTCATTCCCTTCGCAACACGCCACCCTGGCAGCATTTGCAGCTGTGTACGTTTCGGTGAGTAATTAAGCCTCTTTGCAATAACATGGACAAAAGGGTAAAGTCAGAATGTCATTTCATGTCTTGTTTAAAGCAGGAAGGTTGAGACTGCAGATGCCACGCGTCCCCCCACCCCCCAAAAAAGAGGAAAAACTTTTCCCTGCTCCCCCCCCCCATTTATTTATTTATTTATTTAGGGAGGCCTGAAATAGAAAAATCGGAAATCAGGGCTGAAATTAGAGGGTAAAATTTTATGAAATTGGTTTTTTATTTCAGAATAAGTCAAGTACTTCTTAAAATGCCACCAATTCACATTATTGCAGATCAGATGCCTCCAACCTCCGCATCAAATGAATGAAATTGAAAAGAGTTGAGAAGTTTGTGTTAATTTCTACAAACTTTCCATGTTCTGAGTTCAAAGCGAAAGCTCAGGATGAGAAGCTATGGACCTTTCAGGCTTAAGGAGAGGCACATTACTAGCTCATTAAGGAAACAAGAAAGCAAACCATCCCACCTGGGAGATTTAACTAAATTGCTTTTTTTAATGTTTTGTTTTAAAGATGTACTTCAATTCCACGTTAACCGACTCCTCTAAACTTCTGAAACCGCTTCTAGTATTCGCATTTATCATCTGTGGGATTATATGTGGACTGACTCGCATCACCCAGTACAAAAACCACCCAGTTGATGTTTACTGTGGCTTTTTAATTGGAGGTGGAATTGCCCTGTATTTGGTAAGTAGACTGGAATTGTGCAGAGATGCCTGCGTTTTGGTAGCTAAATGCCCTACAAATAAGAAATATTTTGTTTCACTTTTATTTGTAATAGATTCTGTTCTGCGCGATACTGTAGAACGGAGGTTTTCAACCTTTTTGAGTCCATGGCTCCCTTGACCAACTGCATTCTTTTTTGCAGCTGTGGGGCATTGTGCTCTAAGCCTTAGAAGCCCAGTTATGTCAGCCTTGTCAGTGTGGTGTAGTGGTTAAGGGCGGTGGACTCATAATCTGGTGAACCGGGTTCGCTTCCCCGCTCCTCCACATGCAGCTGCTGGGTGACCTTGGACTAGTCACATTTCTCTGAAGTCTCTCAGCCTCACCTCACAGAGTGTTTGTTGTCGAGGAGGAAGGGAAAAGGAGATTGTTAGCCGCATTGAGACTCCTTAGGGTAGTGATAAATTGGGAAATCAAATCCAAACTCCTCCTCCTCCTCCTCCTCCTCTTCTTCTTCTTCTTCTTCACCGCAAAGCCGGCAGCCCATTACCCTTTTCAAACAGCCTCCCTTGTGGAATGTTCTCTCAACCTCCTCTCCCCTCTCCATGGGAGTCCTCCAGGCAGCCACCCCGGTCTCTGAGCCACACACACCCGCCTCCAAGAGAGGTGCCTCCTCACATCGCCCCACAGGGGCCTGGGAAGAGGATGCCCCCAGCATTAGCGGCCCGACAGAGACTGGCCAAAGGTGAATGTGAGGCCAGCACCTTACCTTGGGAGGCAGCAGCCGGTGCCGCTGGGCCTGCATGGCGGAAAGGCTCACCTTCGGCACTGGACACTCTGCACCCAGGCAGGCATTGCACACAGCAAGTACAATAAAAGCCAGCATGGTGCCTGCCTATCTGCCCAGCCTCCCACTTGTCCATTCCCAACAGCAAGGGCTGGCAGACTGACCAGCTAAGCTCCCTCACCCTCTTGCTTGCTGACTCCGAAGCTCCTGGCAGATATGTTGGGTGGAACTTGGTGCCTCTAGTCTCTGGCATGTAGATGCATTCAGACATTTTCTCAACTCTTATGAGTCCTAGACCGCACGCTTGCATTGACTGAGGCGGATGGAAGTTGTAGTCCAAACCCTCTTGAATAAATAAATAAATTTTATTTATTCCCTGGCCAGAGCGGGCTCAGGGCGGCTAATACCATTAAATCACAGTAAAAACATAATAGGGGGGAAAGAGAGGGAGGGAACCAATTTAAAATACAGGTTAAAATGCAATTTAAAATGCAGCCTCATTTTAAAGTAGCTGATAAATCAAGTCCATCAGGGGAGGGAAACATAAGGGTCAGACCAAGTCCAAACCAAAGGCCAGGCGGAACAGCTCTGTCTTGCAGGCCCTGTAGAAAGATGTCAAGTCCCACAGGGCCCTAGTCTCTTGTGACAGAGCGATCCACCAAGTCGGGGCCAGTACTGAAAAGGCCCTGGCCCTAGTTGAGACCAATCTAACCTCCTTGAGGCTCGGGAGCTCCAAAGTGTTGTTATTTGTGGACCTTAAGGTCCTCCGCGGGGCATACCAGGAGAGGCGGTATGAAGGCACCAAGTTGGGGAAAGTCAGCCTAAAACCACCACCCAGCACGCATTGAGACAAGTGCCTGAACACTGATACCATTAAAATGGATAAGGCCAGCTGTAGCAGCCTTATATCATTTATAAAGCCCATTTGGAGTACACATATGATGAACTTGGCATTCTTCAAACTTGAGACTTGTTTTTGTCCTTAGAGAGTGCAATGCATTTTCTTTTTAATGGACCACTGAATGTGTAAATAGAGTGAAGCTCAAGCGCCTGCTGAGGTTCTGCACAAATTGATTTGAAACTGATGAATTTGTCTCTCGCCAAGATATTGCATTACATGGCTATTAAGCAACAGAAAGGGCATAACCTTTGAGCAGAAAACTAATCAGGTTGAGGCCACGATCGGTAAATCAGGCTGGTGTGACTGTAAAATTGAGTGTGAGGGACAAGAGTTATCCCAAAGCTGAAAATGAATATGAAATAGCAGTATTTACATTAAGAAAAATAATCTTTTGAGAATTCTTTGAAATTTATGTTCAGCAACGCTGATAACTTGCCTCGGATTGATTTTTGTCCTAACTCATTTACTGGTGAATTATGATGAGAAATCATCACCTTTTCTCAAACTTAAATGGTAAATGATAGCATTTCTAGTAGGTTATTGCTTTTATTTCCATTCTTCTTCATTTTAAGCCACATTGTTTAGTAAATGATGCACGCAAAATGGTTTTTGATTTGGAGGTAAGCTCTGTTGAAATATCAATGGCTGCTTCCCACAGTGGTCAGGATCCAGAGAACTGTTTGGCTGATGTTTCTTGCCCAGAAGCAGCCCATCTGGCAAGCAACTTTTGAAATTTAAATTATGGGATGTTTCAAAACAATTGGTGAAGCCTGTTGTTTAGAGCAGGGCGGGGAACAGAATCCCACTGGGCATGCCCAAGATATTAAAATATGTCAAGGCGACATTTCCAGAAATGTCCTGCAATTTGCTGGCCTGTCTGTGTTGGTCTCTCGAGACATATTAGAACCAAGACTTCATAAAGTGGATTCTCATTCTAGCTTCTGCACACACTGAATGTCAATAACGTCCAAATATTTATTTTTCATAATGGGATCCTGTGTTTTGTTTTCTTCTCCCAACGCCAGGGCCTGTATGCTGTGGGGAACTTCCTGCCGAGCGAAGACAATATGTTCAACCAGAACCCGCACAGAGAACCGTTAAGGTCTTTGACTGACCTGAGCCAAGATCCCAGTCGAATTTTACCAGGGAAAAACGGAAGCGGCAACGACGTAATCCCCCCTCACCATGCCGAGAGTATGTTAAACAGGAACCACAGGGACACTGGCTCCCTGACCAACCTCAAAAGGGCAAATGCCGACGTAGAAATTATAACGCCGCGAAGTCCAATGGGGAAGGAGAACATGGTGACTTTCAGCAACACACTGCCGAGAGCCAACACGCCTGCGATGGAAGAGTCAGCTCGTCGGAACGCAACCATCCATGCATCTATGGATTCTGCCCGCTCCAAACAGCTTCTGTCCCAGTGGAAGAACAAGAATGAAAGCCGGAAGTTGTCCCTGCAGGTGATAGAGACGGATTCTGGGCAGTCGCCACCTCGAGCAATTGAAATGAGGTCTAGCTCTGAGCCATCCAGGGTTGGCGTTAATGGCGATCACCATGGGCCTCCCAGTCAGTACCTGAAAATCCAGCCCGGCAGCATGCCAGGCTGCAATAGCGTTGGCCTTTCTGGTGGGCCAAGAGTTTCTATTCAGTCCCGGCCGGGTTCTTCACAGCTTGTCCACATCCCCGAAGAGACACAGGAGAATGTGAACACGTCTCCCAAAACGAGCTCTGCCCGAGCTAAGTGGTTGAAAGCCGCCGAGAAGACTGTCGGGTGCAGAAGCAACAGCCAGCCGAGGATCATGCAGGTCATCGCCATGTCAAAGCAGCAAGGCGTCCTTCAGGGCAGCCCAAAGAGCTCTGACGGCAGCACGGTCACCTGCACGGGCTCCATCCGATACAAAACCTTGACGGACCACGAGCCGAGCAGCATCGTGCGAGTCGAAGCCCACCCCGAAAACAACAGGCCCATCATTCAGATGCCGTCGGAAGGTGAAGGAAGTGGCTCGTGGAAATGGAAAGCTCCCGAGAAAGGAAGCCTTCGCCAGACGTACGAGCTCAATGATCTCAACAGAGACTCGGAGAGCTGCGAATCTTTGAAAGACAGTTATGGATCTGGGGACAGAAAAAGAAGTAACATCGACAACAGCGAGCACCACCATCACGGGATGACGACGATCAGGGTCACGCCAGTGGAAGGCAGCGAGATTGGCTCAGAGACCCTGTCCGTTTCCTCCAGCCGTGATTCTACGCTTCGAAGGAAAGGTAATATCATTTTGATTCCTGAAAGAGGAAGCAGCCCGGAGAATACCAGGAACATCTTCTACAAGGGAACATCCCCCACAAGAGCTTACAAAGAATGAGGCTCGGTGCTTCCGCCCAGCCATGCCACTGACAATCGACACCGTTTGGTACTAGCTTTGTGCTCTCTCTACTTTTGAGCTGATGCCGAAATATTCTTGATGTGCCAAAATATCGACCATCAGCCTGACCATTTTTGGATGTTGCTGATGTGTAGTGATTGTGCATGAATTTGTGGGTTTCATGTTGCAGTGGAGGGGGAGGGGGAAGCGCAAATGCAAGAACCTATCGAACGAGATGTTTCCTAACAGGTTTTTCTTTTCCCCCAGACTCAAAATGTTTTTCCAATGGGAACAATGTCAACAAAAACAGCAATCTTAAATACAGACACCTTATTTCCTGAATGTGCCAACTTTTTGATTTATATATGTCTAAGGACAATGGGCAAAAGGTGTACTGTCAGTGTTGTACTTCACCTTTGCGGGTTTTGCACCAAAATTTAATACAAGTCGGTGCTGATTCTAACTTTACTTTTACTTTTACTTTTTTAGTAAACTTACATACCTGTTCATTGCTACAGACACATGACGTTTTGATGTGTAATTCCTTTCCAAGTGATATTGCTGAAAATATGATGCTGGCTGCATTCATTTAGAGTAGAAAAATATTGACAGCTTTGTTATAGTGGGTATTTCACATTAAAAGATTGCAAAGGTTTTGTGTAGTTCTTTGAAATGTTTACTGGAACAAAAAAAAACGATGTGAATGATACTCCATGAAAATGGAAACATTTTCTCTTCTGGTTAATTTTTCTGTTTCTTTTCAAAATTTGTTTAGTTTCAGGTGCTACAAAGAGGTCACTTCTCAGTGAGCTAATCTGGGACTAGTTGAAATAGCATGGGATTTTTTAAAAACAAACAGGGATCTCTTAGAGCACTGATTAACACTTCATTTTTAACAGTTTCTCGATTTGTCTCATTGCTTATCTTTCCTAATTTTTATTCATTATTGACTATCTAGTGCTTCACTCTGATAATTGCTACTATGTTGTAAAGATGGGGGGACTTATAATTCAGGCTTCCGAATCAATTAGCTGGATTGGCCATAGGTATCGGGGCTTCCTAAACAAGATTTGGGCCTGTTTGTACCCTCCTCCAGAACCTGAGCCACATTCTCTGCCTTCGGAGATGACCTGAACTTAATTAAGAATGCCAAGCAATCCTAATGCACTTACCTTAACCTCCTTTTAGCTAGTAAAACCGTCAAGGGGTTGACCTGAAACAGCATCAGTGAAATTACTGGGTGTTTAAGTTGCGAGGTCCTATCCCAGATGGGTTTTTGCCATCATAAAGACTCAAAGTAAGGCAACATTAAGCAGGTACAGTATTTTATCCTGTATCCCTGCACCACTGTGGCAGTTTAGCCTTCCTCTGAGTTATTTAAGATCCCATAAGGCAAACCTGATGAGGGTAGTGTCAGGGAACGAGACATCTGGTAATCTCTCTGGGCGTAATACCATAGACAGAAGTCCTAATCCAATGGATGGGCTAACCCTGTCATTTGTGGGAAACTGCTGATGAAACACGTATTTGAGCTCACGCCAAGACATTGTTCCATCACTTGTTTGGCTTGGCACATAATGCCCATTAAGCTACTCCTAGAATGTTCATTTGGGTTGTCGTTATTTTGAGATTTGGAATGGCCCGCAACAGCCAAATTAATACACAAGTGCTGTATTGTACCATAGATTAGATTCAGTGGATATTCTCATTAAACATACTTTTCAGTTAGGGATTTGAAAAGCCTTTCCTTGCTGTGAACTCATCCTGAGGAGATCAGATGCTGCCGAGATTATTTTCTAAGGAGAAAATTGACTGGTTTGGAATTGGGATGACAATCGCAGCCTGCTTGGCTGATGATCAGGGATGATGGCAGTTGTAAACTGAAGTGTTGCCCTAAGTCATACAGAATGTAGCTAATGGAGATATCGAGGGATAGACAAACCACACTATTTTTTATCTGAGACATTTTATTTTTCACTCCGTCCCTTCCATGTTTCTACATTAGTTTGCTATTTCTTTTATAAAAATCTGACACGAAAATTCACATTTAAATGTGACTTTTAAAACCTATTTCTCTCAAAATATGATTTTTTTAAAAGAAAAGATATAAAAGCATATTTTAAAACACATTTTTAAACATACAGTATTTTGATACTTTCTGTTTTGCCAAGAACTGCATCAGAATATTCAAGAAGTGCAAAATCTGTAATGAAACAAAATTCCAATCTCCATATTAATCTGGAGACATGGATAAAATCAATTCATATCAGAAACTCGCAAAGATCAAATTCTGTGAATGCCTGTTGCAGTAGTCAGCTAGAAATGTTGAAAGTCACAGGAGCATCTACCATTTGGAAAACCTGCAGACCTATCCAGAATCCAATGACCTCAAAATACGTGGAGTTGTACCCAACTATGTCCTGCTCAGAGTGGATTGATTGAAAATAATGGCCCTAAATGAGTTGTGTCCATTATTTTCAGTGAGTCTATTCCAAGCAAAACTAGCACTGGATACAACCTTTGGATGCTAATGATTTTCCTCCTCCTTACTTTTTTATTTTGTTTAAAATATTTGTAGGCCACCTTTCTGAGTAAAACCCACTCAGTGCTATAAAATAGCAGACAAAAATACAGTGGGTATAAAGATACAAAGTTAATCTGATTATGCAATCACATACATGTGTTCTTGGAAGTACAAACCTCACTGGGCTCAGTGGGACTTATTCCCAGGTATCTGTGTATAGGATTGCAGCTGTTTCCCTTGCCAAGGAGCCCAGTGGTATTTCCCCCTCACCACAGCTGTGAAGTAAATTAGACGGGAGATATCAATTTGCCCAAGATCACCCAGTTTCACAGCTGAGCTATGCATTCACACCTTGCCCCCATCGAAAGCTAGTCTCTGGGGTCCTAAAACAGAGGTCATTCCCAGTTTTCCTACCTGAGAGCCTTTCACACTTGCCCGGACAGTGACAGAACTGAGGTTTCATACCTGCAAAACGCGCTCTCCTGCGCTATCTTCAGATAACGGCTCAAAAACCCCATGTCGGTCCCATGCAACAGTATTTAGCAGGCAATGACTTGTGCGGAAACAAAAGCCCCATGTGCAGTGACTTCAGAGAGCAGGTTAGGTTTAGCATTTCTCATCTGGATTAGATTCAAAGGCACCATTAATCTTCATACCATTTTGCACCAGTGAGTGCGCCACGCTGAGAACTGGGGTGGATATCCAGTTGTATCTCCACATCCCATTTCAACAGACCCTGTGTCGGTTGCCATCCATGCAAATTCCCAATCCAGCTCAGGAACCAAGCATGCCGCCCTGATCGCTGGATGCAGGCATCCGGCCAGCAGATTTTCATATCCAGCACTTTCTTGCACCCAAAGATCCCAACGTTTTGTGTAGGAAATCTGCTTACAGATCTACCTAGCTGGGTTGGGGGTGACTGTTTTCCATATACAGTATTTATAAGCATTTTTAAAAAACTGTAAAACTACCCAAGCAGATCTGCTTGGTATTGACCTTTCCCTCCCACTTTTTTTTTACAAAAAATATTGCAAACACTTGGCTTGATGAGGGATTGTAGCTTAGTTTAGATACACCAAGTAGGGAGACCTTGAAAAGTGATAGGATGCAATCACGGCTGACCTAGAAATATAGTGAGAGAACACAGAGTTGTTAATAACTTGATAATCTAAGAAGGGGAAATGACAATTTAAGCAACTGCAATAATACAAGGACTAGAAAATAGCCCTTCTGGGAAAGCAGCTTATTCTGTCAACAATAGGTGAGTGGAGTGAGCTTTAGTGGGAGCAATGGTTTATAGTTTGCTTTGTTTTAGTTAGTTTACCATAGATAAAGGCATCACAAGTTGCTTTTAAGTCTCTGAAATTCACTGCATCCTTTCAAGTGCAGTGTGCTATTTTTCCTACCTAAACTTTTCCTACTTAATAGCAGACAATTTTAAAAGCACTTGCAGAATCATTGTAATTGCATTCTTTACTTAAAATATTGAAAATACTCTTTTTTTACTCAGAAGTGCCAAAGGCTACTCTTTTTAATACTGGCTTCTCAGAAACATAATTACATTAAAGAACAAAATAATAATAATAAGATATACATTGGAACTCTTGACTCCGGCATGTATATCATTTATGGAGCCTTTTATAAAATTAACCTTTGTTTACATTCCACTGATACCTTAATTTCAATCAAATCAGATAAATTGACAGGTGGCATCTTCTAGTTTTTTCTTACTCGCCAAAACGGGCACCAATTTCTTTGTTAGGCTGTGCTTTACTAAGAAAAACAAATAAATTGGGTAAAATACAAGATATGTTTTTAAACGAGAATTCTATATAAAGTATTGTGTTCTAATAAAATGTTATGCACTGTTTTAAAATGAAAACAAAAAAAACTATTTGTAAATTGCTATAAATGTATTTTGTTAAATAATTACAGAATCAATGCTACTGTGTGAGTTTATTGTGCTAATATCATTAAAATAAATATGAAATTCCTCATTGAAGCAGAGGTATCTCGTCTATGTCCTGCAAGAGTTACAGTTGTCAATTTGTCGTCTGGTTGGTTCTGTGTAATAGAATAAGCATGTACATTTCTGAAGATTAAGGGTGTGACTCTATTGTCTCTGAGAGGGCATCTCAAGGACTATAGAATGCTATGGACCATGCTGTCTTTGGATGGAGGAGGTGATCCACAGTGGAGGTCTTCCCTTGGCCAGCACTGGATAACTCTGCCTGCAGATCTGGGAGGGAGGCCTCTGAGCTTCATTCCTTAGTCATCCCCCCAGAACAGGAAAATTAATTGCATAAAGATGTATTTGCAGGCATTTATCAACAAAGTGTATGCTACTCCCATTTGTTCAGGATTCAAGGCCAGCTGTAGACCAAGGTCCCAATGGTGAGAAGCCAGATTGTGCTATAATGATTAAACAACAAAACTATACAGAGCTATTCATGCACAATTCATGAGCTGAGAACATTTCAAAGCATTAACAAAGATTCACATGCCGAACAAGGTCAGGGGGGACAGCCCTGTTCATGTGTTGCAGCAAAAGCAACCAAGATCCCGTAGGTCTTTCAAGACTCACAAATTTATTATGGCACAAGCTTTGAAGGGACACAGTCTGCTTCATCAGTTTCCTGAGTTAAATCAGGTACATGGGCATGTGGGAATTAATTTTTTTAAAAGCAATATAGAGAAATGAAGCCATGGCATCAAAAATATAAAGAAATAATGTGATACAGAGGGGGGAAGGGGGAAGTGAGGGGGGGAAAGAACAAAAATGTGTGTAAGAATATATATATACACACAAAAATGCAATGCAGAATTGAAATTCTTTCAATCAAATATTAATATTAAAGAGCAGTTTCCTAAGCCCAAATATTTTTTGGGGTACTAAAACAAATATAAACAGGAGAATTGCAGACTCTCTATAACGAGTGGTGCTTAAAGGTCTTCAACATAACACCTCTGTGTATATTTGTGAATAATTGCCATCAATTTAAAGCATTCCTGGGTTTGAATGCCATGTGTCGGATCATGTATCTAGAGAGGGACCCTTTCCTAATGCTCCTTTGCTACGTGTTGTGCTTGGCAACACAAAATCTAAAATCGGCACAGAAAATACCAGGGGTTGTATCCAAAGTAGCACTGAGTAACACATCCCATCAGTGCAAGGATTTGCACTTGAGAAACAGGACTCTTCCCCCCTCCCTGTTTGACCCCTGAATTTGTTTCTAGGGGCTCCCACAACCCTACAGAGATTTGGCAAAAGTGTGGGGCACAGACGGGAGGGGGTAAAGCCCCATTGTGGCAGTGGAAATTCTTGTGTTGACAGGATGTGTTAGTTGGGTATCACCCGCACATAGTTCAGAAATAAGTTTTGGGAGTCCATATTTGTGTCAGAAACTAGCATGAGGGAACCTAATAATAATAATAATAATAATAATAATAATAATAATAATAATAATTTTTATTTATACCCCGCCCTCCCCAGCCAAGACCGGGCTCAGGGCGGCTAACACCAGGTATAAAACAATTGATTAAAATACAACTTAAAAACAAGATTAAAATACAACATTAAAATGCAGCCTCATTTCAGTAGAATCTCAAATCAAAAACTTTTTAGGGATGAAAACGTCAAACCTAGGCTTTGGGGATGAAAGCGTCAAACCTAGAATGATCACGTTCTATGAAAGTGATATTATGAAGCTCTTACTAGTGTCGCACTGCTGTCATTGAGATTTATACAGTGGTACCTCGGATTAAGAACTTAATTCGTTCTGGAGGTCCGTTCTTAACCTGAAACTGTTCTTAACCTGAGGTACCACTTTAGCTAATGGGGCCTCCTGCTGCCACCATGCCGCTGCCACATGATTTCTGTTCTCATCCTGAAGCAAAGTTCTTAACCTGAGGTACTATTTCTGGGTTAGCAGAGTCTGTAACCTGAAGCGTCTGTAACCCGAGGTCCCACTGTACTCACCGAAATGTTTAAATGTACTCATTTATAATATTTCTCCTAAATCACACTGGATAAATAAGTAGCTATGCTATGGCTCAGCTTTCCATGGGAGAATCTTCCTTACACCATCCCTGATGTACCCAGGAAGTGTTGTGCAGTTTTGTTGTGCTTTAAAAAGGAGGTTCCTATTGCTAGCTGTCACCTCTCTCATGACCTGGGAAAATGGATTTCAATTCACTGCATCTGCTGGGTTGCCGTGAGGTATTCATTTCATTCAACAAGGGGGAAAGAAGCTCCATTTGTAAAAATAAAACTCAGTATTTAATTAGTAAAAACTTAAACACATTGAGAACAAAATTAAAACCAGTACCTCTTCAACAGTTCTGTAAGAATTGCTTGCAAATCTTTTTATAGCTTGGAATACAAAGGGTGCAACTGATTCAGTTAGATGAGATTGTATATCCATGATCAGGCAAGCTGTGGACCGCACCATGTGTAAAATTAAAAAATGACTGACCTCTCACAGGACTTCCCAAAACATAGAATGAACATTTCGTATTAAATAAAAAACAAAGAGCCCTTAACAATGTTGACTGCAGAAGAACCCAGAAGATTAAAGGATATAATGACAGAATTTGATATTCTCAAAGTTTTAGCATTAGTTTGTTCGTTTATCTGGGAGAAAGCCTCACCAAATTCAGCAGTACTGAGTTCATAGCAGGCATGGATAGAATTGCTGTTATAGGTTGCATCCGTGCTACACAGTTAAAGAGCTGTTATATCACGTCTTGGCTTCCCTCAAAGAGTCCTGGGAACTATAGTCTGTTAAGCATGTTGAGAGTGTTAAAAGGTAAAGGTAAAGGGACCCCTAACCATTAGGTCCAGTCGTGACCGACTCTGGGGTTGCGACGCTCATCTCGCTTTATTGGCCGAGGGAGCCAGTGTACAGCTTCTGGGTCATGTGGCCAGCATGACTAAGCTGCTTCTGGCGAACCAGAGCAGCACACAGAAATGCCGTTTACCTTCCCACCGGAGTGGTACCTATTTATCTACTTGCACTTTGACGTGCTTTCAAACTGCTAGGTGGGCAGGAGCTGGGACCGAACAATAGGAGCTCACCCCGTCGTGGGGATTCGAACCACCGACCTTCTGATCAGCAAGTCCTAGGCTCTGTGGTTTAACCCACAGCGCCACCTGCGTCCTGCGTTGTTAGGAGGCCTCTATTCCCCTCACAGAGCTATAATCTCCAGACTGGTTTAAAAATCAATTCCTCTTCCCAGAGAACTCTGGGAACTGTAGCTCTGTGAGCGAATTGAGGTCTCCCTAACAGCTCTCAGCACCCTTAGCAAACTACAGGTTCCCAGGATTTGCTGTAGTCATGACAGTTAAAGTGGTATAATAGTGCTTTAAATGTACAGTGTGTCATCAGATATGGCCCAGGTATACCTCATCCTGAAGCAAAGTTCTTAACCCGAGGTATTATTTCTGGGTTAGCGGAGTCTGTAACCTGAAGCGTATGTAACCTGAAGCGTATGTAACCCGAGGTACCACCTTACTAAATTCCCCATGTTATAAGGCCAAGGCACATGCTCAGGATTTCTGAACAGGTCAGGCAAAACTAATGTCTGTTAAATTATTTTAAGTAATCACTCTTGCTTAAAAGCTCAAGTGCCCTGGTGGATTTGTTTTAAAACCTACCTAGTCTAGCATTCTTTGTCAGTATTCCAGCAATCAGCAAGCTCTGGGTGGTCCACATGAAATTACTTTTGAACCACCTTTAAGCAATTCATTGATAAAAATTTGCAATGAGGGTCCAGATAAGAAAATGTTTATTGAGTTCCTCTTATACCGAATGGTGGCCAAGCCGGATTGCAAGGGCTCTTTCTGTTGGCCCTGATTAGCAGCGCTGGAGAGCAGAAAATTGTGAGCCAGCAAAAAGGATACAATTCCAATACTGTTGCAGATTTTCAGACTGGCTGCCAAAGGGATCAGGCACCTGTTGCTACAGTGATGAGGCAAGAGGCCCGTTGCCATAGAAACATACCAGCATCACAGGAGCCTGATGTGCACACGGCAAGCATTGCCATCTTTGTATATCAACATGGCTCAGCTTCTTTTGATAGCTTTATTGACGGCACATCGGCATTCAGAATCGCAAAGTGGTGATTATGGTATGGTTCACTTGAAATGAATTAGTCCCCACAGTTTCATGGACCGGAACAAAAAACCAAATTCTGAAGCTCAATTCTAAAAAAGAGAGAGAGAGCAAAATTTGCAGACCTCCTCCTAGTTCCACAGTATGGTTTTCTCGTTCTACCCCCCACCCACCCCACTTCGACCACCAATGCAGAAGGGGATGTGGGGGCCGTGATGGGATTTCTACAGCCATGGCTGGGAGCAGAGGAGAAGATGAATAGAGGAGTAACAGGGTGCTGTGCCTGAACAGAAGTGATCCTTTCTAGATTATGCTGATTCGATTTCGGCACGATATTTTCTGTTTCCATAGCAACTAATCCAGTTATCTGCTTATAAATAGCCGTTTATAGTGCAGCATTATGGAAATTCAATTTTTAATCATCTTTCTGCATCAACAAGGAAAAGGAAGACCGGAATCAAAAGAGACATATTCTCTATGGGGATTTGGCAGCATTGGCAATTAAGCTGCTGCCTTGCTGAGGTCCTTGTTGACGTGGACACAGGGGTAAAGAACTTACATGCAAAAATGGGTATGAGAAACACTAACAGTTTTGATCACGGATGAAATATACATGGGTCTTTAATGAAGAATTTATAAGCCCTGTTTGTGCTATGTTCAAGAACAAATTAAGCAGGGCAGAAGTCGCCATATCTTCCTACTCTCATGCATAGGGCCACTTCACAGGTTATAACTGGAGTGGGGGGTTGATCCCTCTGCCCTCATCCAGTCCCCACTTGCTTGCTTTCTTGCTTATGCCAAGTCCAGGGGTTGGCACCACTTGCCAGCTTTCTCCTTTTCAAACTGAGTGTTGCCCTTGCAGAATTCCCAGGGAGGGGGACAAACTTAGAGTGAGTTGGCTCCTTCTGTCATTGGCTCTGGCGCCACCTGCTGTCGGCCTCCTTGCCTTCCACCCCACTAGCCCCGATGGGCACCAGCCACCACTGGGTGTAGCAAATACAGCGAGGCAACTCAAAAGTGCCTACACTTTGCAACCATGCAACCAACAGTTTCATGTGTACTGGCTCGCCACACAGATTGTGCTCACCCATGAGATTGTCTCCATGCTACAGCCAAAAAATATCTGTAGGCAGCAGTCCTTGCAGAGGCAGACCACTGAAAACTCAGTGGCATCTCCATGTAGGGCTAGGAATATGCCCTGCTTAAATCCTGAAGAGACAGTGCCAGTGAGTGTAGACAATTTTGGCTGAGTGCCAGGAGCAGAAGCCAGGAGCAGGTCAGCAATAAATCACACGGCGTCAGTGAAGTTGACTCTTTATTCATGGAAACAAGGTCGACTCGGGAGCCCAGCCCTAGTACGCACAGCAACTCATCCCAGCATGACTTGCCGCTGTGCGGCAGCTGTGGGGACTGAAGGTCCCCACAGTTTCCTACATCTCTTCCTCCCCTGGGTCCTTTCCAAGCAATCTGAGACTTGATCACCATGCCTGCCTTTGCTCCTCCCTCTTCATACTTCTGGTTCTGGGAGAGGGGAGCTGGTTGCAGCAGGAGAGGGATGCCTCCCTGGCTTCTTCAGCAGCCTGCCTCATCTCCACCTCTTGGTCCTCCTTCTCTCCAGCCTCTGCTTTTGTCTCTGATTCTGGACTGCTCTCTGCCACAGACTCCTCCTACTCACTAAACCCTGTTACTTCTTCGGCTTCCGACACTTACACCTCCCAGTCTGCTCCCTCTTCTTCCTCTGACCACTCATCGTCATCTCACTACCACTCCTCGAACTCTTAGCCTTCTTCCCATGGGGATTCCCTTGGGGGTTCCCCAGCTAGGTGCCTCCCACCACTCCTATGCAACCAGTTCATGACAGCTAGAAATCTCCATGCTCTGACTTGCTGTAAGTCAGCTGTCTATCTTCCACACAGTGAGAGCCCATCCCCCATGAAATGTATCAACTGAAGCAGTAATTAACCCTGATTTAAAGGTGACACATGCTGGCCGAAGCACATATCCACCTAAGCATTTCACTCAGCTCTTTTCTTTTGCCTAGTGTACCATGCCATCAATATTGCTGACCCCATCTGGAAAACCAAAATTGAATTGCTCAAGCCATATTGAGGAAGCTTGAAAACAAATTTGGCGACCTATCTGCCATTAGGCAGGACCACGTGTGGAGGAGCAGAGTGTTTACATTTTAAATATTTATATTTCATATTTAAATATTGAAACTGGCATGCTCTTTTTCATTCTGTATGGTAATGAGTACTAATGTGAAAGTTTTGGTGCTCCGGCTAAAATGACGATTTTCTTCAAGCATTCACATTACAGGCTTAATTCCTTTAAGAGTCATTCCCTCACAACCCTGGGAACTGTGGCTCATTTTAAACACACACACACACACACACCATTTCAAAGTTAACAAGTTAAAAATACAGGCAACAAAAAGAGCACATATAACAATACGTACAACATACTTGCTAATTAAGGGGAAGATGAAACATTGATTACAGCCCTTGATGTAACGTAAGTAGTAGGTTTCTGGGACAACTAGAAGAAGATTGCTTCCAGATGACCTGTTTATTGAGCACGTATCCTGATTTGTTTGAACAAAGTTTAAGGGGAGGTTAGGCAATATTAGTAGTTTATTGAGCATTCCATTGTTCGTGGGAAAGTTAGGCAATGTTGCTATCTGCATTATATATTTGAAGCAGCATCATGCACTTTAAACAGTCATGGCTTGCCCCAAAGAATCATGGGAACTCCATTTTGTTAAGAGGGTTGTAAGCTGTTGTTGTTTTAAAAAAATAATTTTTATTTTTTAAAAAATTAAAAAGAGTGTTGTGAGTTGTGACGAGACTCCTATGAGCTATGATTATCAGAGCAGCTTAACAACCAGTCCCTCTTCCCAAGAAACTCTGGGAATTGCAGCTCTATGAAAGGAATAGGGGTCTCCCCACATCTCTCTGCACCCATAACAAACTACAGTTCATAGGCTTCTTTGATGGAATCCATGACTGTTTAAAGTGGCATGATACTGCTTTAAATGTGCAGTGCAAGTGGGACACAAGTATTATCCCACACTTTCCAGTGTATTTACTTGTCACTGTCCTTATTGCAAAAAAAGGTCAGTTTGAGGCAGGGTGGGGAAGCAGTTTTCTTTCCTGCAAGAGGCCAAACTGGCTTTAAATGCCAGCATGTGAATGAATCCTACCAAAATAGTGATGATCTAGAGAAGGACCCTAAAACAGCCTAAGGAGATGCTACTAACTACTGAGAGACTTTGGACATGTAAGTAATAAAGCCAACATACTGTCAGGAGAAGAGAAGATTATGAATCTGTGTTTGATCATAATGTAGTTGCAAGCTTGAAGGGCTCCCACACATGAGAGAAATGGAAATTTTGATGCCACAATGTGTGTGTGTGTGTGTGTGTGTGTGTGTGTGTGTGTGTGTTCGTGTTCCTTCCTTGTCACATCTGCCGAGGAAGCACATTTTGCATATAATCATTGTCTCCCAAGTTTTCCCAATTCACTGCTATTTCTGCAACGGACTCTAGGAACCTCTAACAGAGAATTCTCACCACAACTACCATTCCCAAGATTCTTTGAAGGAAGGCATGCCAGTTAAACTGATATAAAACTAACACTGCATTTGCACATTTCAATCAAACAGAACTATCTTTGGCAGATGTTTTCTTGTTGCATGCTTAAAAAATCATCAGAGACAAATTTTAAAAAACCCAACTTTACAAAGGAGCCTTTTTTCCCCCAACTACCCCTCTGCTGGGGACTTTTATATAATGCCTGCCCTAAATTAGTAAGCCAAAAAGTACCCAGGGAATTTAGAAAAGCAGTTTTATGGCTTCAAGGTAAACTCCTTCATATATCTTGGCAATCTCTTTGCAATCGCAGCATAATGTTGGTTGTAACCGCAAGGTATTAAGAGTTTTAAATAGAAACGTTAGTAAGATAGTGTTATGAAGTCAATCAAGTAGGTCAACAGGAGTCCAGTTTCATAAATGAAGGCAGCAAATTAGGCCTGCGGGGATCCTGTTTTAATAAGCGAAGGCACCAGGTAGCTGTACATTACAAAGGAAGGGTTTAGCTTAGCATTTGTAAGAAATAAGCATGCAGCTGATGGAACTGTGATGCTCATCAGCTACATCTTTCCCCTGAAATCTCCTTAAACACACACACACATTCAAGCATCATGGGAATTTTTTACAACTACACTGAGAAAGGTGTATCCCCCCCCCACATATGTTTCCAATTTAGAAGACAAATGTAAAGTACAAGTTGGAGAGATCTATAAAGAACAATGAGAGGAAGGTTGTTGTTTGTAAATATATTTATTGTTCGCTTTTTATTGTAAGTGACTTACAATATTGTTGCTGTTTAGTCGTTTAGTCGTGTCCGACTCTTCGTGACCCCATGGACCAGAGCACGCCAGGCACTCCTGTCTTCCACTGCCTCCTGCAGTTTGGTCAAACTCATGCTGGTAGCTTTGAGAACACTGTCCAACCATCTCATCCTCTGTCGTCCCCTTCTCCTTGTGCCCTCCATCTTTCCCAACATCAGGGTCTTTTCCAGGGAGTCTTCTCTTCTCATGAGGTGGCCAAAGTATTGGAGCCTCAGCTTCAGGATCTGTCCTTCCAGTGAGCACTCAGGGCTGATTTCCTTAAGAAGGGATAGGTTTGATCTTCTTGCAGTCCATGGGACTCTCAAGAGTCTCCTCCAGCACCATAATTCAAAAGCATCAATTCTTTGGCGATCAGCCTTCTTACAATATAGAAACAAACAAACACATACATTAAAACGGGCATAAAAGAAAAACATAAAAAATTGTCTTTTTGATTAAAATGTCCCACCCACTCAAACAAGTCACAGATAATGGCTACTTACCCAGTCCAGGGGTGGGCAGCTGTTACAACCTGTTGCAGCAGACTCCATCCTTGAGGAGTGACATGGGGCAAGGTGGCCAGCAGTTGGGAAATTCCCGGGCCAGCCACTTGGATTGGAAGGCTTTCCCGCCTCCCGATATTTTGAATTCTGGCCAATCCAGCCAGGCTGGGTGGAGCTTGGGAGCAGACCAGAGTGGAGCAGGTTTCACTCTGGTCTGCCCCCAGCCTATATATGCCAACAGCATATTCCATTGAGCAATTCTCTTGCACAAACTCAGCCGAGGTGAGTGGATGCTGGGCAATACCACAGCAGTGCTCTGGCATTCCTCCCATTCTTTTAAATGGTCATAGGTGGATTGTGTAGTAGCAGATAGATGCCTTCCATAATACCCAGCACATCCTTAAGACTGCAGTGCTTTTACACAGCTCCCGTACATTTCAGTGAGCATTGCACCAGGGAACATCCCATTGCTGTTGCGACATTACACCTTCCTGAAATGTGTTTCTACAATGGGTTCCAAAATACTGCTTGGACAGAGTTGCTAAAATGTCCTCGAGAAAAGCTTGTCTGAATAGCCAAGCAGTCTTTCTTTGCAAAGAACAGGAGGGAGCCTGAGTTGCTTAAACACACTTTGTCCTCAGGAAGTGTGGGAGCCTCTTCATCATCACCTCCCTTTGTGCAGAAATTTCAGGAGTTGCTTTTGAGGTTTGGGGACTGAGCGGATAACACAGAAACACTTCCGCTCATCTCAAAGCAAGAATTGACCTTATCACTTTCTCACAAACTGCAGATTGCTTCCCCTACATTAATGAAAAGGCCTTCTGTCTTTCCAGAATATGAGGATTCAATTACATTAAGAAGCTATTAATTCAGAAGTTCAGCTGTTTGCTGGGTTTGCGAAGTCTCTCTCTGCTGCCAAGGATACAACACTATTTCTGCAAACAGCTGTCTCTTTCTATGAATTGCAGATCAATCACGCTCTAAAGAAATAAAGACTTCAGCGAGATGCCTCATTTTGTCTTGTAATCTAAGGAAAACAAAACCAGGACTCTAATCCTTTATTCTTCCAATACGGAAAATAATTCAAAAGAATGCCATATCCATCTCTGAGTCTTTCTCTCTTCGAATATCTAATTGGGAGCTCTGATCTTTTCATTGTGAATATTAGTTTCCAAGAAACTTTATTAACTCATCTGTTGGTGTACAAATTAGGTTCATATGTTTAAGGACGGAGAATTAAGTAAAGGTCTTTGTTTCCACTTTCAACAGACCTTTTCCATATAAGGTATCCCAGGAGGACTATTTCAAGCTGATCCATAGGTGGTATCTGACTCCCCACATCCTTATCAGAGTCACAGAAACTACCAGTCCTACACTGGAGAGAGTGTGAGGAGATAGGTACCTTCTGTCATATGTGGTGGCCCTGCCCAGTAGTCCAGGATTTATGTGCATGGATATTTCACGAAGTCAGCCTAATAACACCTAACCTTTTGAGAGCATTCCAGTCAATATTTGACAGAGAAGATTCTGGTGCACATGAATGGGACCTATTGGCTTAATTTTTCATAGCAGCCAGAATCGTAAATGCAAAATGCTGGAAAACTGCAAGCTTGGACATGAGTAATGAGTGGTATAGCCAGGTTTGGTCCACAGCCCTAATGGAAAAAATTACAAAACAGGTTAGAGAGATTGGGGGGGGGGACAGAATTGGCTTAGCTTTATTCCATACTTACCCCAGCAAGAACAAGATTGCAGTTCCCCCTCGATGCACAGAGCATGATGGAGGAATCTCCTTGGGTAAATAGTAAACCATATTTATTATATCATGAGCCTATACCTACTTTATTTATTTTATATCATTATTGGCAGTGCTTTTTTTCTGGGGGGATGAAGGGGTACGCATACCCCTGAACATTTTGTGAATCTTTGTACTTTTGTCCATTTACTTTACTTATTTTTCTCAACTTGAACTATAAAATGGTGATTTTCTTGAGTCAAAATGAGAGTACCCCTAAACATTTTTAAAGAAAAAATAGCACTGCAATACCTGACCTGACTGAACCAATAAAATGTGTAATTGACATTGATATGAATGGCATGGCTACTCTGTATCTCATTGTCATATTTTGTATTGTTATTTAATGTTATTAAACCAATTAAAAACATATGTTTAAAAAGAAACATCTGCACTTCTCAAGAACTCTGAGTGCATTGCGGAGGATTCTGGGTCCAGTTCTAGGGCATACGGGATTCAAATGGGGTAGTAGAGAGACCTACTGCTGTGCATTTACCCCATCTGGTCCAAGTGTGACCAAGAGCACACCAAATACTCCCCTGTAGCTATGTGCTACAAGTCGACCCAGGAGCAGCCTAGAAGCCATGTGTCAAAAAGTGTATCAGAACTGGCATGAATGGGTTCTGGTACATACATTATTCCATGAACTTGGGAGTCAACTGGTGTTGGCCACAGTCGCATCCTTTGGATTCTCTTTTCCTCATCAGCTGTATTTAATAGCAGTGAATACAGACAGGCAGTCAATGATAAACCACCCTTTCTGGCCTACTGCCCTTACTAAGTCTCCAAACAAGCTGATCTGTGATTGGATAACTGCAACCCTGGAAAAGTCAGCAGAGTCAGCTCAGGAGATCTGAGATTGTTCCTATCAGAAGCTAGTTCAGATCTCCAGTTCTACCCCTCTTGAGGAGCAAATTCTGTGAGGCTTGGAGAAAGGAGCTGTTGTTGTCACCATGTAGTTTGCTAACTACAGACAACTGACAAGGGACAAAGAAGAAAGCAATGACATTGCCTCTCAGTTCTGATTGTGCTCTGGTGTGGTACAAATAAGCACACTGGCCTAGAATTGCAAAGTTTTCCCCTCCCTCGTTCATCCCTAGCCCATCATACTGGTAAACTTTTAGTTGATGCTAGATAAAAAGGTGAGAAGAGAAGACTCCCTGGAAAAGACCCTGAAGTTGGGAAAGATGGAGGGCACAAGGAGAAGGGGACGACAGAGGACGAGATGGTTGGACAGTGTTCTCAAAGCTACCAACATGAGTTTCACCAAACTGTGGGAGGCAGTGGAAGACAGGAGTGCCTGGCGTGCTCTGGTCCATGGGGTCACGAAGAGTTGGACACAACTAAACGACTAAACAACAACAACAGATAAAAATGAAATAGCAGGATGTAAAATAGAGAAGCTTGTTGGCACCCCTATCAGCATGCGTCATAATATCCAACTGACCACTTAGAAGAAGCAAATCCTACCAAACTCTTTTAAATCAGAGAATGTTCACCAGCCTGTGAAATCTGGAAAACATATTTCCTCTGCAACTTGGATAAAAGATGTTAGCAAGCCTGTAATCTGTTAATGGACAGATGCTGACCTGAATTCAGACTGCTTCGAAAAAAATACTGAGGTCATCAACAACAACAGAGATTTGTATCCAGAGCTCACTCAGTTTGAAGCAATAATAATAATAATAAAGCACTCTACCTTACAAACACACAAAGGCAATATCCGTTTTCTTTTCCTGTCACACAAGTTATCTGCAAGTCATCTCCCCAATCCTTGGTACCAATGGAAACTATGTATTAATATATGAAATGCTTATTTAATAACAGATGAACTCCAGAATTAGATACAGTGACCTGCAGTTAATGACTGACAGGGACTCAGTCCATATTTAGCAGCAGCAGTAGCAGCAGCAATAGTTAAGATCAGCAGAGGAGGCCCTCTTCCATCACTCTCCAGGGTGCCACAGAATCTATTTTTTGTTTTCTTAGCAAGAGGCAACAAGATTATTTCGTTTTTTAAAGTGAACACATTTAGCCTTCACTGGTATTACTGAGGACAGACTGTGTGGGACACAATTCATGTACCAGCTTTAGTTAGTTTCATCACTGATGAAAAATTACCCTCCTTGCCACTTGCTACATCTGTTTACCCTTTCATAAATTCAATTGTAGTCTCTGATCTGATGAAAACCGGGAAGATAAAATGTTAGAAAGACTGTTTGCTTGTAATAATCCATTAACACAGCGATTGCTGGAGTGTCAAGCTTTCCATTATCACAGAACTTGGACTCCCTGAAAGCACGGCAGACGTTACAAGGGTTATCATTTATATGTCATTTTCTGAAGTCTTGAAATCGGGGGGGGGGGAGTATCATTTTCACAGCAGTGATACACTTTTGTCTGTAAGATTCAGAAAATGGTGAGATGATTGGTAGAAGATGAATAGAGGAACATCTTTACTTCTTCCATCCGGCTAATTATCTCTAGGGTCTCTTCCAGTTTTGTCTGCTAGGTGCCTATTGATGGAACCCAAAGAGACTCACCCATTTCTGGTTCCAAACCTGATCCCAGTTACCTAACAAGCTCATTATCTGTGCTGCATAACTGATGGTGAGATTATACCCTATGATACAGGTGGCAGAAGGCCTAGATCTGCCCCCCCCCACACACACACACGATATGATACGATATATTTATTGTCATTGACCCATACAGAACGATGAAATTGAAAAATATACATAAGACATTCAAAAAACCCCTAAAAACTCTGAAACCCCATTTCAAAATACAATACTCCTATAGAGACTCCTTAGACTGCGTTTAAAACCAGAATTGCATTTGGGTAGAAACTGTTTCTCAGACGGCTAGTCCTAGTCTTTACAACCCTGTACCTTCTTCCAGAAGGCAGAAGCTGAAAGAGATCATTTCCGGGGTGCGCACTATCCTGCGCTATCTCTGCAGCTTTCTTATGGCACCTGGCAGGATAGATTTGATCTAAGGTGGGAAGAGTGCACCCAATTATTCTCTCTGCAGTCTTTACAACCCTGGACAGCATTGTTTTCCCCCTGTAATATTCCCTGTAACACACCATACTTGTATCTATTAAGTGATTGGAGAGGTGGTCCCTGAGTCCAAGAACCTAGAAAATTCTCAAAATCCTCGACCTTATGTAGTGCAATTGCCAAGAGAATGCCATATTTTTCCGTGTATTTGATGAGGTTTTTTGACTCAAAAATCATGTAAAAAACCTGGGGTTGTCCAATACACAGATAGTGGCATGGGGGGGGAGAAGTGGGGTGCCACCAGCCAGCTCATTGGCGGGGGCGCAGCTTCCCCCTATGTCGCTGCACGCAGCGGGTGCTCCCTGGGTCGTTTCCAGTGTGCAGCGGCATCGGGAGAGGTTGTGCTCCCAGAGCGCAACTTCCCCTGATGCTGTTGCGTGTGGTGGGCACTCCCTGGATTGTTTCCTGCGTGGCGGCGGCAGCATCGGCGTGCAATGGCTGGCAGGAGCGCAAATTCCCTGTGGCGTTTGCCTCCTAGGTGGGTCATAAGGAAAGGGTTAAATGAGTGTGATGTGATGGGCCAGTGGGAACCTGAGGGGAGGAGTTAGAGATAGAATTGGAGTTGTTGGAAAGTCAGTTGAGAGTTGGGAGTTGGAGAAGGAAGGGGGAGGATACGTCCGAGTTGTGTTGTGAGAGAGTGAGAGGAACTGTTAGGTGGAGTCAGATAGATAGTTGGGATAATCAATTTGAAGTTGTTAAGAACATATAGATCAGTAAACTGTCTGGACCCTGTGTGATCACAAAAGTCCCAGCAGCGGTGGGATAACATCAATACCTGCCACCACTTTTGTGGCGATCACACAGGGTCCCCGGACGTTTGACAGTCTATTGATCCCTGTGCCACCACTGTGATTGCTTTCCCTCTCTCAGGTACACACAGAGTCCAGACAGTTGTTAACATTAATAAATAGTCAAGTTTATTTTATAGGCATGAACAAGTTTATGGTTCCAGTTAATTTTTCTTGGCAGTTTCTTAATCTTAGTTCCTTTACTGACCTATATGTTCCACCTAGGAGGCAAACACCACATTCCCCCGATGCCGCTGCGTGTGGGAAACAATCTAGGGAGTGTTTCCTGCCCCCAGCTGCATGGGGGGGAGGCTCAACAACTCTGGGCCATCTCCCCTCATTTTCCTAAAATTGAGTCCTCTAAAATGGGGGGGGGGGTTCCTTATACACAGGGACGTCCTGTAGACGGAAAAATACGGTAAGTTTGTGGCATCAGAAATGGTAGATGGAGAGAGGGCTTCAAATGTTTAGAAAATGGAACAGAGAGTCACAAGACTGTTTCGCTGTGTTACATAGTAAGAGCTGATTCACGAATTTATCAAAATGTGGGGTGGAGGCAATCTGCACCTGATTTTGCACAGAACTTATGACACAGTATATGTGGTGGACATTTCAACTCAAGTAGACCTCAGTCAATCAAGCAGACCTTGGCTGGATCTTCACACAGAAAAAAAACCCGCTATAAAGAAGTCATAAATTTAATTGGTATAACAAAAAAAACCCTCTATGTAAAATTGCATTGACAAAGTTTTGTGCTCTACAGCGACATCTTGTGTCGCATGTTTATAACACAGTTATAGCATTCTAACATGGCTAATGTAGCTGAGTCCACTTATTATTAACAGTCAGAAGGAATCATGGAAAAGAATCTTGTTTACTCAGGCACTTGATGGCTGAAAGATACTGTTCCTGACAACCTTTTGAAATTATCAGCTGTGAGGGTACATGGTTATTTCAAAAAAAGGTTTTAGATTTTCTGAATTGTTTTAAAATATGCATTGTTGTATCACTTTGTTGTTTGCTGCCCTAGGCTGCTTAGGGAGGAAGGGCAGGATAGGAGCCTAATAAATAGATAAAACTTGCTTGCCACAAAAGGGGTATGTGTACATGGAACTCTGCTTCCCTTGCAGAGTTCAGAAGCATAATGCCCATTTCACAGCTCTCTCCTACTAAACTTGTTCCCACGTACCTGGCCATTTCATCTGGATGTCAGGTGGTTATTAGTCCTACCTGACAGAGAATGGCCCTCTGTTTCAGTGGCTGCCTGGTTCCAGATCCCTTTAAAGAGCAAGGAATCCTAAGAACAGACAGAAGGGGCCTTGAAGCTCCCCACCCAGTGCCGGATTTACGTATAAGCTAAACAAGCTATAGCTTAGGGGCCCCACTCTCTTGGAGGGCCCCCAAAAATTAAAGGGGGGGAAAACCTGGATGTACATTTCCAAAATATAAGATAAAAAACAAATAAAATAAAACCTACACACAGCAACAGTGTTTTGTGTTGTGTAGGCTCCTATGATGTAAGGCAGGCTTCCTCAACCTCTGCCCTCCAGGTGTTTTTGGCCTACAACTCCCATGATCCCTAGCTAGCAGGACCAGTGGTCAGGGATGATGGGAATTGTAGTCTCAAAACATCTGTAGGGCTGAGGTTGAGGAAGCCTGATGTAAGTAATGGGCCCCGCCTGCTAGCCTGCTCCCCAAAATATCACTGGTTTGCTCATTTCTATATATAGGGTGCCTATATTCTGCACGTGCAAATGACTTTAGATACCTATTAGGTCCATAAATTGCCAGATAGCATATATTCAACACAAAAAAACAGTAACAATTTGTTGTTGACAAAGGACAGCTGGACATAGAAAGGGCCCCATTACCTTCAGTAGCTGAGGGCCTGGCCTCATCAAACCTAAATCCGGCCCTGTTCCCACCCACAGTTACAACCTTGACAACAGGCTCAGCAAACACAGTTCACCGGGTCACAGTCTTCCCCACTATAATGAAATTATTACATTTATATTTAAATTATAGTAATTATTTCCAAAATTATTGGACATACAAGTCTTGACACATAGTCATATAAATTAACCTACACCAATGTTATGCAAACCAGCACCCTCTTTTTCAGTGATGCATAAGTGACCAGCCTGTCTGGTTGCATAGATTTGGACCCCTATGCAACCTATTGCATGTGACATGGAAAATGTCCTGTTCACAGATTGCCCCCCATTGGACTGGGGTCTTTGGTTTTAATCTCCGCTTCTTTGCATCTGGTATTATGCTTAGTTTTCAGTCTGCTTTGTGGATTATACTGTTTTGTCAGGGGCAGAGGAAGATTAAAATATACAAGGTCAGATTTATGCTGTGAAAAGTTCTACAAAATATGAATGGATGGTACAGGTGTCTAAGAGTATAATATTGGACCCTACCGAAAAAGACCTTCATGTTTCTTGCCTCTGTTCTGTATTAAGCAGCAGACAAACGTGTACAAATTATTTGCAAACTGCTGAACCTTTTTACATAGTTCCACCCACTAGGTATTGTGATGGTTTTAAATGGATTGCGTTATTCCTTATAAGAGGGTCTCAGCAAGAATATTTTGACATTGCTGTTTTATCTCTATGTGTTGCCATTTACACTAAGGACACATCTTGCGCTAATAAGCATAACTTCTATAGAAAATATCCCAGCAAAGCTATATTTGAATCCCGTGTTCTACTTAGGAGAAGCAGAAGAATAAATGAATCAACCATCTCATTTTCAGGCTATGGCTTTGGAGCTTCAAAATGAAAAATGCAGTTTTCTGAAACGACTTCTGTATATGTCTATGCTGCAAATTCAAATAAGTTTCGAAGGAGCACTGAGAATTGTAGTTTTGTGGAGGTGCTAGAATAGTTTAGTGCAGGGGTAGGGGTCAGCTGATTGAAGCAGGGAGCACTTCTGCAAAAAGAATCTCAGGAAGGGATTTCTGTAGCCAAAAAGGAGAAGAAACAATTGTTCTCCGATTATCAAAAGTCATTGTTGTGGTCTATGAGTTCTAAACTCAACATACACACACCCGAAAAGGTGATTTCCTTGGGCCAAGCTGCAAAACATTATTTACCAACTCCAATTTGCTTAATTGACAGCTGCTATTAACTAATGAATTAGCTGGCTGAAGACTGCTCTTTGCTTCTGGGTTCCATAAGCCATAACATTTGGAAAGACAGAATGTGGGTGGAGAACAGAGAAAGCCATAAGAAGTGAATTTTCAAGGCAAGAGAACCTGAAAAGGCCAAGAAAGTATCAAGGGGACAGCATGAAAATTTCAGAACAGAATTTCAGTGCTGAGATTTCCGCTCCAAAAATCGATGCACTAGAAATCTATCTTGTACATTTGGAACAAATTCCACTCTGGGCTGCAGTCTTGGATCCTGCTTTCCACTTCAGAGAAAAAGGCACCCAGCACCCAATTGCAAACAGGGTTTCATGGGAAACAAGAGATGCATATGGCATCAGAAGGATCAGGATGCATCTATCCATGATCACTCATTGCCATGAACTCAGGAATGTGCACTTCATCAACTACAAAGTGCCTGCACACTTAAAAAAAAATTATTTACCTTTTTTCTGATACAAACAAAAACTGCAAAAGACACATACAACAAAAATCATAATAACAATAATAACACCATTTGACAATTTAGATTTGAATACACTGATATACCTATGACTACACCTTTTTTAACAATATTTTCCCACCTCTCTCTCCTCCCTCTACTTCCCACCACTATCCGCCTTATCGCTTAAATATTCATTCCAGATTTATTCATATTTATCCATTCTTATTTTGTGTCGACATGCAATTCATTTGTATGTAGCTAATCTGTCCATATTATCAATCCATGTGCTCAATGGAATCTGCCTGCAAATTTGATCCCTAGATCTTGGCAGCAGGACTCAAGTGCCTTACTCTCTGGGCCACCAGCATAACTTATAGGAGGAGGGTTGGGTCAGTGGTGCAGGGTGCACTTTGGGAATAGTAGGACAGAAAGAACTAAGTTTTATTCAGGGCAGACCCATTAAAATGAATGAACACGACTAAGTTCATAGAATCACAGAATTGTAGACTTGCAAGGGACAACGAGGGTCAACTAATCCAACTGCCTGCAATGCAAGAATCTTTTGTCCAACGTGGGGCTCAAACCCATGACCCTGAGATTAAGAGTCTTCTGCTCTACTGACTGACTTCAGTTGGTCTACTTTCAGTAAAACATAGGTGAATACCTCCCACAGTATGTAGAGCTGGAGCCACTGACCAATAGAGCTAACTAATTCTAGTTTTGTCCCCATCGCCCTCCATTCTTAGTTGCTCAAGAGGATGTACCGAGGCTACAGAGGAGGAAGCTGATAGGCAATGCCCCAAACCCTGAACAAGTAATAAGATAGCAGGCAGACAGGGCTGGCTAAGGGCAGACTGAGGTTGATGGGGCAGTAGAAGAAGAAGAGGAGTTCGGATTTGATATCCCGCTTTATCACTACCCAAAGGAGTCTTAAAGCAGCTAACATTCTCCTTTCCCTTCCTCCCCCACAACAAACACTCTGTGAGGTTAGTGGGGCTGAGAGACTTCAGAGAAGTGTGACTAGCCCAAGGTCACCCAGCAGCTGCATGTGGAGGAGCAGGGAAGCGAACCCGGTTCACCAGATTACGAGTCTACCGCTCTTAACCACACTGGTTCTCATTCACCCAAATGGCCCAGCTTCTAGTGGTCTTTCTATGTCACAGCACTCACCTGACCATTCTTAGAAGGGAAACAACACCCAGTCAGTCCAAAAGAAATGGGACTTGGAGAACAAAAAGGACTCCTGCTGACCTTTTATAAGGATTCCCTTGAGATTTGTTGCAATTTCAAAGACTTGCCATGCCTCCTCCTGAACCTGACCACCTACCCAGTTTAGATCACACCCATCAACCTCTGGCCTTTTGTATTTTTATCTGCCTGCTCCAGAACCACTGGCCTGTTTGGACCACGGCATCTGCCTGGGATACAACTGGGCACTGACAGTAGCAAGCACAGTAATGTGTGTGAGGATTCTGTAGAACTCTGTAGTTCTGACACTAAGTAGCTAGCATCAGTCGCAGTCAGCTCCAGCATCCTTGGGGGACAGAATGATCTGCCTAGCATATAACAAGCACCCAGCTATCAAATTATAAATTAAAGTATGCAGCACTATAAAAACCCAGGTGCATGAAACACACACAAAAAAAACATGCACATCGGGAGATCAATCTAAATTTGAAAGAAGGATATGCATCATGGTGGATGCAACTGTAACAATAATATATAAGAAAACTTGCCAGTCCATAATAATCCCATTAATTATACCTGTAAATGTGGGATGTTTGGAATTATAGGCCCTCTCGTACTGTATCATCATACTTATTATTCACTTCACCCATGAACTTTAATCCATTATGAATTATTTCTGTATCTATGGATTGACTGTTGTCCACAATTTTTTCATAACCTTGCTTCTTTTGAATTAAATAAGTCAAACACTAATCAGCTTCTCAAGACAAATATTAAGTGGCTAATTTTGAAAATCTGAGTCATGTTCACATAACACTGTACCAATTTAAACTAGGTTTTCTTTCTGTTACTAGTGAACCGAGCCTATGACTCAGCTGTCTACGGCTTCCAGAAGAACTCAAACTATCAAAACAGAATCTGTCTGCTTATAATCAATTTTTACTTTGCAAAGGCTCTGTTTCATTAGTTAAAATACCTTGGAAACATGAGAGGATGCTATAGCTTCAGGGTTTATTTATGTAAACACCCATGCTTAGGAAATGTTGCCAGTCTTCCGGATTGCATGTATGCCTGTGATATTATTTGGCTCTAGGGTGGTCGTGTTGTCCTGATACATTAACATTAGAATTTGGGGACATCCACTGTAGGTGAATGTTGGAAGTTTCAGAACAGACAAAAGAACTTTTTTTCATAGCACATAGTTAAACTATGGAATTCACTCCTACAAGAGTAATGGCTACCAAAAAGGATTTGATGGCTTTAGAAACAGACTAGACAGATTCATGGACGAGACAGCTGTCATTGGCTACTAACCATGACAGCTATATTATACCTCCACTGTCAGAAACAGCATGCTTCTGAATACCAGTTGCTGGATCCTACAGGATGGGAGAGTGCTGTTGAGCTCAGATCATGCTTGCTGGTTCCCTGTAGGTTGACCACTGTGAAAACAGGGGGCTGGTCTAGGTAGGCCAATGGCCTGATTCAGCAGGCTCTTCGTTTGCTCTTGTGTCCTCCATTGAAAGTTCTGTATCTGAAGGTGTGTCCAACTCTAGTCCAGCTTAAGGGCAAAGATGCATAACTATGAAGATCAAGAGCCTTGAAGTTGCCCATCAGCAGTGAGAACCAGCATGGGAGACTGAGTCAGCACACAGGTCACCTGGTCTTCCCCACTATGGTGAGATAATAATATAATAATAATTTATTATTTGTACCCCACCCATCTGGCTGGGTTTCCCCATCCACTCTGGGCAGCTTCCAACAAAGATTAAAAACACATAAAAATGTCACACATTAAAAACTCCCCTGAACAGGACTGCCTTCAGATGTCTTCTAAATGTCAGGTAGTTGTTGTTCTCTTTGACATCTGGTGGGAGGGCATTCCACAGGGCGGGTGCCACTACCGAGAAGGCCCTCTGCCTGGTTCCCTGTAGCTCAGCTTCTCGCAGTGAGGGAACCGCCAGAAGGCCCTCAGCGCTGGACCTCAGTGTCCGGGTAGAATGATGGGGGTGGAGACGCTCCTTCAGATATACTGGACCGAGGCCATTTAGGGCTTTAAAGGTCAGCACCAACACTTTGAATTGTGCTCGGAAACGTACTCAGAAGAGTACACTTCCACCCATCCTATTGATCACTTCTGTAACTCCCAGTTTCCCACAGATAGGAACGTTTCAATTCAGCAACCAGTTCTTCCAAAGCACAAATATATTCAGTCTCAATTTTAGCGTTAGCATGCTTTGAATGTACATTTGGAGAAGACTGGAAAATGTTTATTGAATATATTGGGGCGAATTGCATATACTTCAAAATGTTGGCAGCATTAAGATAAATTCAACAGTGTAAATAAGTTCTGATGGTGGTAATAATGGAATACTGAATGGTTTAGTTTCTGTAAAATACGCAGGGATTTATGATATGCAAAATGAACCATGGAAAGAGGAGATGGGGGTCATTGATGTTTTAAGGATGTTTAAATGAGTATTCTAAATTGTAAAACACACACACACATATATTTATGAGGATGCATTCATTAAATGGAAAAGAAAAACACGTCAGCCCTAAAAAAATAAAGCTCTGTAGCTGCAGTTGCCATGGCCCCACCACCTCCAGAACCACAACTTGTGACAATTGGCTCACACCTTTCACTTAATAAAGGCTGTCACTGGTTGCAATATATACTAGTGTTGTGACATAATCCAAGGAACTCTGAATCAAATCGTTGGCTTCAAATGCAGCTTCATAACTACCCTTGCGAATTAATTCAGGTCGGGCAACATCCACCTTGAGGCAGGTCATGGCCCAAATTGGACACTGAACGACAGGCAGCTCTGTGGATGTTGTGTCCTCCTTTCCCTTTCCCCTAGGAAGCATCACTTTTGTGCTCCAGGATTACTGCCTAACGTCTGGCCTACTTCTGTGACCCAAGCATCGAGAGGCGAATCAAGGTTGGAAATAGGCCATTTATGAGCCATGTTTGTCTGTGTCGTGGAGTGTACTGAACTGAAGAAGAAGGATAATTGGCATGTTTCTGGGGCATTTATGCTTGGCTGGGAGCACATTGATAGCCTTAAGTGCAGCTGACGTACCTGAACGGCTCCAGTGAACGATTAATGAATTCCTTTGGATTACTCTTCATCCAAGCTTGGGGGTGCAAACAAGTCATTTACAATAAACCTCAACTGGAAGGGTCACTTGGATGAATGATTTATTCTTGGCTGACATTGGCGGGGGGTGCAGTGAAGCAGCAGTTGCTACAGAGCAATCATCTTAATGATGCTGGAAACGGTTGTCAGGTGTTAAGCCACAGGGTCTGGGTCAAAGCCAGCCCTCATGCAGTCATCTGGGCAAAAGGGTCAAATACGCCCAGAGTCAAAGACGCATCGATGCCAAAAAATCAGGAAAGGAACATGATCAGGAAAAGACCGAGGTCAAGAGGCCGGGAGAATACTGACTGGTGGAAGGAAGTGTACTCAAAGCCAAGGACAATCGGGAATTAAATAGACAGGGTGAAAGCAGAACTGGAAGCCAAAGAAAAACAATAAGATGGCTTAAAATGAATACACAATTGATTCAATTTCATTCCGTTAAAGAAGGTTTCTCCAGTCCAGAGCTCCCCAGAAGCTGTAGGATGCCAACTCACATCAGCACCAGCCATCGTAGCTAAGGGCCATAGATGATGGGAGTTATTGTTTTTATTTACTTATTTATTTATATCCTGCAATTTCCTAAGAACCAGGACTCAAGGCAGCTCACAGAAATCAAAACAAAAATGGGAAAAGGAAAGCTAAAAACATATAAAAGATAATAGTTACAAGGTAATTAGACTATAATGGAATTAAAATGATACCCAAAAATAAATCTTTAAAAATTCAGACAGCATTTAAGACTACATTTATGAGCCCTTTCCTTAAAACCGCTTAGTTCCCCAAAGCCTGCCAAAATAACAACAACAACAACGGTCTTCACCTGCTGGCAGAAAGACAAAGAGAGAACCAGTCTAACCTCTCTAGGAAAGGAGTTTCAAAGTCTGGAACTTCCGGGTTGGTGCCTCCAGCAATGGCTGAATCCCTCTGATCGGGAGGAATTTGCTTCGTGGAAATCAGGGTCTGGCCGCCATGGCGAAGACAGGGACCCACTAAAAATCACAGGCGGGAGAAGCCTGTGAACGTGGGATTCGGCTGGCACCTTTTGCACCTCCCCTACTCGCGGGGAAACCCGGTTTCGGGGATCCGGAGCGACGTGGGGTGAGTGGCACAGTGCTGCGAATTGACTGCCTCTTTCACGGAGTGAAGCCGCATTGCTGTTGCCGGAGAGCGCTGACTTTTTCCTTTGGACAATTTGATCTTAAAACAGCTACCCGTGAGTAGAACGGAAAATTGGATTTTTAAACGTCTTAATTTGGCACCGAAACGGGGAGGTTTCAAACAGGAAGTCCGCCTTCCCCTTTTGTAAACAGACTGAAGCAAAGAGGCTGCAAGCTAAAGTCTTGGAAAGTCCTCTGTAAAGGGTTAAACTTCCATCGGCTAAAATCATTAAACCCCCCTTGGAGGCAGGAGAAGAGGGGGGAAATTTTGGACCGCGTAAGCCTGCAGGAGAGAGAGTGAAGAAAGTTAAATTACCACCGCTCTGAACCTGGAAACGGGCTGCTAGTAAGTCTGACGTTTTGGGAAAGTTCATTGACTGTGAATAAAACGTTTGTTGACAGATAGTTAAATAAGAGAAATACATTGTTTCCATTGTTTCCTTCTGTGTTTAAAAAGGAGTAAAAGTAACTGAAAATTGAAACTAATTTTATCGCTTGAACCGTGCTTAAAAGGATTGATACAAATAGAAAATGTTTCCCTCTAGAGGGAGCCTTTGAAACTGTTACAAGAGTTGAGCTGGGGGAATCTCCAGCTGCAAGATAAAAAACCGTGAGAAGCAGGGATTGACCTTGGATTGGTAAGAATGTCGACAGAAGAAGCCTTAGTGATTGCATTATGTAAGATAAGTGATTCATTGGAACAGCTCCATAAGAAGACGGATGTGATGACCATCAAAATTGATAACTTGGGACAAAAAGTGACTAATTTGGGACAAAAAGTGAACATCTATACAGAAACTATTCAGGAATCGATACAGGAATCTACTTTGACATGGCAAATTGTGGAGAAGGCGAGGGAGAAAGTTGTTGTTGTTGAACCTAAAGTAATACAAGTGGAGAGGGAGAGAGCCCCAGCCTTACAGAGGCAATTTGATGAATATAAGTTGTTGCCTTCTACGACTGAATTTAGAGAAAGTCAGATTTTGAGGATTGGGGCCCTGCTTGGACTGGAGAAGGAAAGTTGGATAGATCCCCCCATGCAGGGATGTACTGACCTTTGGGACCTGGACTTGGGTCAGGAGGAGATTGGAGTTGTGGGGACCTTCAGATTTGGAGGGATTTTGAAACACGTCCTGAAATATCTTTTGGACTTTAGTTTTAACTATGGAGATTTGGCTGACCTGTCGAGAAGGAATAAAAACATTGCTAAGTCGGAGCTTCCCCGAGATCTACTCTTCAGCATCAAAGGAAGGAAATTAAGAACAAGATCAGCAGAAGACAAAGTAAAGTGCATGTATAAATATGAAGAAGATCTGCAGAAGGGACTTGGAAAAGAGTTAAGAGCCTCGGACAGAAGATCACCAGGTTGATGGACCATATGGAATTGATGGAAAGGACTGGCAGAATCCGAGACCAGGGAGAAGAGACGGTGGAAGAAGATTGGAAAAAGTTTAAAGTTTATTTATAGAAATACGGTAAAATTAATGAGTGTTAGAAAAATGTTGGAATGAAATTATATGGCTTTAGTAGAAATGTTATAAGGAGTTAAGCACAAATAAGTATTATAGTATTAATGGAAAATAAGGTTAAAATAAGTTAAGAAAATTATATGACAGAAAATAGAGAAAGATGGAAAGGAATTGCTGAAACAATTAATAGAAGTGGAATACAAAAAGGGAGGTGAGAGGAGGTCGATGAAACGAGGGAATGAAAGATAGGGCATTGAAATGGTATGATGTATGTTTTTAAATTGTTTTTGCTTTGTTTTGTCTAGTCTAATGTGTTAATGTTGCGTCGTGTATTGTTTATATATTGTATTGTATTGTATTTTCTTTCTTTTGCTTCTTCTTTTTTTTTGGTAAGGTTTAAAAGTAATAAATATTATTATTATTATTATTTTTAAAAAGGAGTTTCAAAGTCTGGGAGCAGCAAAAATGAATGCCCTCTCCTGGGCCCCCACCAAAAGTGCCCGTGAGGGTGGCAGGATAAAGAGAAGGGTCTGCTCCAAACATCTCAGAGCCCAGGCAGATTCATATGGGAATATATGGTTCTTCTGACAGCCTGGGCCTAAGCCAGGGGTCAGCAAACTTTTTCAGCAGGGGGCCGTCCACTGTCCCTCAGACCTTGTGGGGGGCCAGACTACATTTTGAAAAGGGGGGAAAATGAATGAGTTCCTATGCCCCACAAATAACCCAGAGATGCATTTTAAATAAAAGCACACATTCTGCTCATGTAAAAACACCAGGCAGGCCCCACAAATAACCCAGAGATGCATTTTTAATAAAAGGACACATTCTACTCATGTAAAAACACGCTAATCCCTGGACCATCCGCGGGCCGGATTTAGAAGGTGATTGGGCTGGATCCAGCCCCCGGGCTTTAGTTTGCCTACCCATGGCCTAAGTCATATAGGACTTTACAAGTCATAACCAGCACTGTAAACAGTAGTTATACACACTTTGATCAGCATAGCCTTGCCGCAGTTGCCCTCCTGCTGATTGGAGCCCACGAAAAGACTTCTGCTCACACGTTTCTTTAACACTGTATTTTACCTATCACTGAAATAATTCTCAGCCTTGCAAAAGGTACTTTCACTTTCAGGATATGCTATAGGCACAGAGGGGGGTGGGGGAGATAGCTCCACAAAGAGCACATAGCAGACATCCAAAATGAAGTAACTAGAGCGTGTGTCATCGTGGCCAAATCTGATGTCTCAATGAAAGGACACACCTGGTGCTTCTGCTGAAATTATGCAAATGGGCTCCTGGCAACAGCCATCACCTGTGTATCTGGCCAAGTCCAGAAATACTCCCAGGCGTCCTATGCCAGACACTGTAGTGGAAAGCAGTATAGTTTAAAAGTTGTAACTCAGTAAAGTTCACTATGGCTATTAGTGACTCAAACAAAGACGTAGGTCATGGGTAGGCAAACTAAGGCCCGGGGGCCGGATCCGGCCCAATCGCCTTCTAAATCCGGCCCGCGGATGGTCCAGGAATCAGCGTGTTTTTATATGAGTAGAATATGTCCTTTTATTTAAAATGCATCTCTGGGTTATTTGTGGGGCACAGGAATTCGTTCATTATTATTTTTTTCAAAATATAATCCGCTGTCCGCCCCCAAGGTCTGAGGGACAGTGGACCGGCCCCCTGCTGAAAAAGTTTGCTGACCCCTGAGTAGGTGGTATATATTCAGAGGCTGTACACGTGAAAAGTGAAAGAAAGTGTATGGACATTCTTTCATTACATCACAATATGCTCAATTTCTATTTTTTATTTTTTGGATATTGCATCTAAGACCCTGGTATAGTTTTAACTCAGGCACTGGTGATACTTCATCTGGGAAACTGTGCTCTGTTTCGGTTTCAGATTCAGCAAATCAACAAAGGGTTTTTTAACTGACAATTTGAAATTTTGGAAGACTCACAGCCACTTCCTTACAAATGTGTTCCATTGCCTGTTGCAGAAAAAGTTCTCGTGCCCCAATGTACAGCTAGGGAGGAAATTAATGTTTCTTTAATATTTCCAGTTATGGAAGGCAGTATCTGTATTGAGTCATGGAAAAGAAGAGCGGGCTAAACGTCTCAGGTTTAAAGGTAATGACAACTGGCAGATCTTCCCAATTTCACGCCAGCAAGAGCAGTATGAAGACCATATGTTAGCTTTTCCAAATGGTTGGCCTTACGGAGCATCAACAGACTCCAGAATGACTGCGAGGTGAATTGCAGTTTGACCTAAATAATCTGAGGAGATCTTTAACACCTTCAGTTCATGAATGCCTTCCCTCTCCCCCCGCCAACAGCGTAATTTGATGCTTGTGTTTACTTGGAACGCGGGTGGCGCTGTGGTCTAAACCACTGAGCCTCTTGGGCTTGCCGAGCAGAAGGTTGGTGGTTTGAATCCCTGCGACGGGGCGAGCTCCTGTTGCTCTGTCCCAGCTCCTGCCAACCTAGCAGTTCAAAAGCACGCCAGTGCAAGTAGATAAATAGGTACCACTGCGGCGGGAAGGTAAACAGGGTTTCTGTGCGCTCTGGCACTCGTCATGGTCCTCCGTGCGCCAGTAGCAGTTTAGTCATGCTGGCCACATGACCAGTGGCATCGCAGCAGGGGGGCGGTGCCCCCCAGGTGCCATGTCCTGGGGGGTGACAAGAAGGCACCCTGTGAGGGCTCGCGGCAGTGTGAGCAGCCATCGTGCCGCTGCACCCGCATGTGGAGGATCCTCCGTCTGCAGCTGCAGCTGCAAGCAGAGGAGCCCGGCACCATCCGTATGGCGCTGAAGCGCTGGCGGTGGCAAACTGCTATGTACGATGCATGTGCTGTACGTAGCAATGCCGCACATGCGCCGTACATAGCAGTTTGCCGCCCCAGGTGTCACGACACCTTCGTTCACCCCTGCTCATGGCCCAGAAAACTGTCTGTGGACAAATGCCGGCTCCCTTGGCCTGAAAGCAAGATGAGCGTCGCATCGCCATAGTCGCCTTTGACTGGACTTAACCGTCCAGGGGTCCTTTACCTTTACTGTTACCTACTTGGAAGGAAGTCCAATTGTATTCAAGGGGATGTACCCCTAAGTAAGCATGCATAGAATCACACACTTAAAGGCTCCTGCACATGACCTGTTTATCCAGAATTCCTCCCAGTGCACTTGCACATAGCTTACACAGTGGTTAGCTTATATCAGCATTCATTCAGATTTGTTTACAGGGCAGTGATATGGCAATGAAACATGCAGTTTACTGAACCACTGATCCTGTGCTCATCCTGCTTCGCTTGTGGGCTGTTTACATAACTTTCCATTAATTGCTCCTTCATGCTGCACTTTTTCTTTTTTTAAAAATAATTTTTATTAACTGGCCAATCACATCAAATTAAATCACATCACATAAATTCCAAATTACAAAGCCAAATTTTTAAATTTTGTTGGGGGAACCCATACTTCAAGATCCAAAGGGGGATTCAGATCATCTTCTTATTACTGCGTTAATGTCCAAATCAGTCCCAATCAGTCCAAACAAAATTCATAATTCTATCCAGTCTTATCTTGGTGTTTCCACATCATATCTTGTTCATATAATTTCTATTTTTCCTTTACGATCTCTTCTGTTAGTCTCCTTAAGCTGATAAGCAAAATAATAATCCTGTGTGGATTTCCCGTTCCTCTACTAAGTCCAGATGGTTTCCATATATCTCCTTCATAGATAACATCGCTCTTTCCATCATAAATTTGGCATTTGTCGCTCTTAAGTCCCACCGAGAAGTTGATCCACGATATGTAAACAACTCTATTTCTCTCTTTCTCCTCCCAGACCCAAGAGCTCCAACAATGCCTCCCAAGATGGCGACGGCATTTTTAACTGCGTCATTCCAAAACTCTTAGCTTTCCAGCTTCATCTTGAAACATTGCTTTGGTTCGAAAGTTTATCTCCACACAGCCTTAAATCCACAGCTTAAGTCCTTAGTTTCTGACTCATTAGGGGAGGGGATTCTTGTTAAATCACATAAGAAAAAGGAAGGCAGGTTTTTCCCCTCCTCCCCCCTCAGTCATACCGTATCTTGACATATCTTCTCATATTTTATTCTTGTCTTGTTATCAGAGATCTCTTCTGTCAGCAGTCTTTACTCCCCTTTTTCCTTGAAGCATGTGCAATTTATCTCGTCCAAATTGTTTCTTTTGAAGATGCTTGCAACTAGCGGGGCGAATCAGGGACGGCGTCCAGGAGTGCCGGAATCCCACAGGAGGGCTTTGTGCCTAGTGCCCCCACCCCCACAAATTCGTGGGTGGTATAGGGCACAGCAGGCAAGGGCCGTCCCCCCCCCATGCTGCACTTTTTCATGGAATCATAGAATTGTGGAGGTGGAAGGGACCCCATCTAGTCGAACCCCCTGCAATGCAGGAATCTCAGCTAAAGCATCCATGACAGGTGGCCATCCAACCTCCAAGGAAGGAGAGACCCAAGAGAGACCGTTCCACTCTCAAACAGCTCTCACTGTCAGAAAATGTTTCCTAGTGTTTAGTCGGAATCTCCTTTCTTCTAACTTGAAGCCATTGGTTCGAGTCCTACCCTCCAAGGCAGGAGAAAACCAGCTTGTTCCCTCTTCCATGTGGCAGCCCTCGAGATATCTGAAGACGGCAATGATATCTGCTCTCAGGCTCCTCTTTTCCAAGCTAAACATACCCAGTTCCTTCAACTGTTCTTCATAGGGCTTGGTTTCCAGAGCCTTGATGCATTTCCTCGCGACTTTCCAAACCACCACGCTTTTTCTTAAAATGGATTTGTTGTGCTACAGCGACAGAACACTCAAACCTACTTTAAACACATAAATTTAAAAGTTCCAATATATGCACTGCCATCTCTCCTGCAAAATGGTGACAGTCTGAGGGCACTCTAGGTCAGTGGGTCAGAACAAAGGTAACACTGCATAGTCACAATTTATATAATTTGATGTGCCAATTTTTTATTTTTTTTAAAGGATGAGCCACTGGAGAGGCTGTTTGGAGAGGCAGAACAAGGAACTGTAAGAATCTTACCAGGCCACTCAGGAATCTCGCTAGATCTTGCCAAGCACGTTAAATCTTACTTCTTCCAGTGGGTTTCATTTCTTCACAGTTTTAACATTTAGTTTTGAACTCTGCTTCACGTTCTAAAGGACACTCAAAGCAGCCAACAATAACGTTCAAAGCAATAGTAAAATAGCAGAGGGAGGGGGAGAATGATATGTTTTAGTTTGCAATCATCTATCACCCACATTTCAATGTCATACTTAAAGAGGAAAAACTAACGGTTCATTTAATAAGCAGAATATATAAGATGCAATTATTAAATCAATACATCCCTGAAGCACAAACATTTTAATAAATAACAAGGGATTTAAAATAAGCAAATGGCACACATATTAATCAAAATAAATACGCTTATAAATATGAATTTTTTGAAATGCTGCAGATATAAATCATTGTAATTGTTATTTTTAAATGAATGAATTGTTTCCATATATACATACATGCTCATGAAGAATTTAAAATATACCACGGCATGGGGAGACAAATGGGAAAGAACCCCTTCATTACTAAACTCACTCCAAACCTGACCAATACATAGGTGTGGAAAATGCTTTTTTTTTAACGGTTTGAAAAATACATTGCATTTTGCATAGCTCACTGTCGCCATCTAGCGTCACATTTGTATATTGCACTTTGCAACACGTTTAAAACGTTTTATTTGCAGCTGTGTTGCTGGGTCCAGTGCTGAGCTATGGCATTTACTCCCACAAGATGTAATCCATGTGATGGCCACCAACTTGGATTTTTAAAGGAAGAATTAAGACTAGTTCATGGAGGGCAAGGCTATCAATGACTACTAGCAATTGTGGCTGTGTGCTACCTCAATGTTTGGGAGGTGGCATACTTCAGACTACCAGTTGCTGGGGATACCAAGTGGGGAGACTTCTGTTGTGCTCAGAGCTGGCTTGCAAGCTTCCCATAGGCTGACCACTGTGATAACAGGATGCTAGACTTGACAGGCTTGTGGCCTGAATGATCCAGCCCAAGGCTGGGTAATGTTGGGAATGTATAAAGGTGAAAAGGTTCTGGAAAATGATATACAATGAAATGAAAAAAATGTTGAAATATACATTTATTAAGAAACCAGAAACATTTTTATTGGGCATTGTAGGAGATGATATAAATAGAAAGGATTGTAAGTTGTTTTTATATGCAGTGACGGCAGCAAGAATATTATTGGCACAAAAATGGAAGCAAGAAGTATTACCGACAAAAGAAGATTGGAGGATGAAATTGATGGACTATGCAGAATTAGACAAACTAACAGGAAGAATTCAAAACCGACGGGACCAGAGATTCACAGAAGACTGGTGTAAATATACGGACTATTTGAAAAGTAATTGTGATGATCAGATTACGTTTGTAGGTTTGCAAGAAGTTTTGTGAGGTGAATAATTTGAATTAATTGGATAAAGAGGAGGATTGTTAGTTAAGATAATTAAAGCCAATATGAATTTAAGAAATGATAAAAATGGGGGATCATCAGAGGTCTAATGGAAGTCCAAAAAGATTGTATAAGATGTGAAGTTTTGTGGTATGTATGATAATTAATATGTTTAAAAATTAATAAAAAGTATTTTTAAAAAAATTGGGCAATGTGCTCAGTGTGCATGGCAAGCAATTATTATTTCCCAGTCCTCTTGGAGGCAAAAGAGAGAGGGTGTGAAATTCGCCTCATTCTAGTCATCATTATATATTATTTACACCAGGTGCCACAAAATGATTTAAAAGACATCACCTTGTCCACAAGATGAAGACCATACATCTCTTGGCAATATGAATGTTTTGTCATGCGGGTCCCAGGCTCAGGAGCTGTAGCCCTCACTGCTATGTCTTGAATTAATCACTTTGAAATTTTCCATTTTGTCCGCAGAAGCTTCTCCTGTCCCCACATTTTTGTATTAGGCACCCGCACACACTTGTCTACGAACAAGCCTACTCAAGCACCTGTAAGACTGATTTTAAATATTTCTTGAGTATGTACATAGCAATAAGAAAGTTTTTGTTAGCTTCTCGTCTTTGAAAGAAATGGGTAATTGCACATGATGAAACATCGCTGCTGGTGATTTATTGGAAGCTTGTGTTTTGAAAAAGAACCTTAGAGCATATTTTATTATGAGTGATCTTCTGAAGATCTGCCATATAATTTATCTTATATAGCACTATATCACTTAAGAGATGTTTAATGGGAAGTTTGAAGGGCACAGTAGGAGGGCTTGTCAACCAGGTTATTCCTCAAAACAACACATAGAAAAACACTTTTTACTTGTTTGATGCAATAGTCTGAGCGTGAGCCCAAAGCAACTGATTTTGTGGCTTCAAAACCCGTGCAAGAAAGGAAAAAGCTGGTGAGGTTACCTTCTTTTCTGGAAAACAATTGGGGCCTGTGATACTGTAAGGCAGGCATAGGCAAACTCGGCCCTCCAGATGTTTTGGGACTACAAGTCCCATCATCCCTGACCACTGGTCCTGATAGCTAGAGATGATGGGAGTTGTAGTCCCAAAACATTTGGAGGGCCAAGTTTGCCTATGCCTGCTATAAGGGATTGGACTTGGAGTTGGCTCCAGTGGTAGCTAGTCTACAGATTTCACAGTTGTACGCCTCCTTCCAGCAACTCCGGCAGCCATTGGTCCATGTAGCTGCCTACACTGATTTGCAGTGACTTTCCAGGGTTCTGGCAGGGTTCTCTCCCAGCCCTACCTTTGCACACCTGGACCTTCTGCATGTGCTCTCCCAGTGAGCTACAAACTCTTCTCCTGAACCACAGCAAACATGCTGTTGTGGTTTGAACAAAGTTGATCCTTTTGTAATGATTATTCAACACTGGGTCTCTTGTGTGACGTTTCTAACAGCCATGTCTTCTTTCTCTTCAAAGACATATTTACCAGTATAGTGGTCCTTCTGGCAGCAATCACAAACAGACCACAAACTGGGGGCTCGTCCACTCTTAATGTTTGTCTAGCTGCTTCCCTGCCTCCATTTTACTGATGAATTGGAGTAAAGTCAGCTGGATTTTCTGTAGATTGAAATAGAGCGGGTCTTCCCATAGAAAGCATGGGGGCAAATGGAAAACAGCTCAGACCTATGCCTGTTTAGGGAAGCTTTTAATGTTTGATGCATTACTGTATTTTAATATTTTGTTGAAAGCTGCCCAGAGTGGCTGGGGAAGCCCAACCAGATGGGCGGGGTATAAATAATAAATTTATTTATTTTTATTTTTATTTTTATTATTATTATTATTATTATTATTATTATTATTATTATTTCTTGTCGTGGGACAAGAAAAACATGGACGACTTAGTTAGTGACGGTGATGGTTGAAGTGCCCTCAAGAGCAGGCTGGTGGGAAATGTGACAGTCAGCCAGAAAGTCCCCCATCCTTTGCAGACTGGCATGCACAAAGATTGTTATTACAGTATTTGAAAAGGCATTTTTAATATGAAGTCAAAAGTGTTTTGAAATGAGAAGCACTGTCATCATCAGCATGTTGCATTTTGCATGTCATTTGGAAAAGGCAAAAAGCCAGTCAGAATGGATATTTCTGCCTGCTTCTCCTATACTGGCAAAATCTTGCGCACGCACACACACACATACACACACATCCGGCTGCCCACTCCTGCCTTCCTTTGTAAGCAGGGCAGTTAATAGAGCTCAAGTAATGTTGCATCAGACTGATTTGTATTAGATGGCTCGACTCTTCCTTCCAAACAGACAACAAGAATCAATGTGTTGGGGTTGTTGGGGTTTTTTTCCCCCTCCTAACAAGCTGTCAGCCTTTTATTTACACTGAAGTACAAAATGTTTTGTTCTTTGGCTGTTTTCCTATATACGTGTTAATTAGAAAGCTTCTAAGTGCCATGGAAAGTACTTAGTATAAGCATGAGACAGCGCCAGAAGAATTCTCAGTTGACAGGAAATGTCAAGGCGCAGGGCATATTGTTGTCCTTGGTAGATGGCTCAACGATATATCTGGCTAGTGCAAAGGTTTCCCAGCATCCACACAAGATTAGCTTCTCCTGGAAGATTCTCTGGGCAAGAAGGATTTGCTGAGGGCATAATTTACCACTCAACAGATACCCAAAGCCAAGCCTATAAATTTTCAGCCCCAAAATGATCAGTTTTGATAAGGGAAGAGGACCATTGATTAGCTGTGACTAGCCCAAGGTCACCCAGCAGCTGCATGTGGAGGAGCGGAGACGCGAACCCGGTTCCCCAGATTACGAGTCTACCGCTCTTAACCACTACACCACACTGGCTCTCATTCACCCAAATGGCCCAGCTTCTAGTGGTCTTTCTATGTCACAGCACTCACCTGACCATTCTTAGAAGGGAAACAACACCCAGTCAGTCCAAAAGAAATGGGACTTGGAGAACAAAAAGGACTCCTGCTGACCTTTTATAAGGATTCCCTTGAGATTTGTTGCAGTTTCAAAGACTTGCCATGCCTCCTCCTGAATGTGACCACCTACCCAGTTTAGATCACACCCATCTGCCTCTGGCCTTTTGCATCTTTATCTGCCTGCTCCAGAACCACTGGCCTGTTTGGACCACAGTGTCTGCCTGGGATACAACTGGGCACTGACAGTAGCAAGCACAGTAATGTGTGTGAGAACTCTGTAGTTCTGACACTAAGTAGCTAGCATCAGTCACAGTCAGCTCCAGCATCATTGGGAGACAGAATGAACCACCTAGACTGGCTCTCCGCAGGAAGCAAAGTTAGGGTGCTGTGGGCCTGCTGGGTTCAATAGGGACCCAGAGAAACTATGCAGAAACATGGCGCTTGAAGGAAGCAGCTGGCCTTGCCTCCCAAAGCAATTCCTGCTGAAATGCCGCTGTCTACCCCATCCCCCCAAATGGTAGTCACAGAAACATGTCATGGTCTTGAATCTGGAAACACTAATCACATCTCTTTGAGTCAATCTTATAAATTAGGCTAGCTGCATTATGAAGCACAAGGAGAAAAATTGCACTGGCAGGCTGCTCCACACAATGAACAGACCTTTCACAGAGATGTTGACAATGCCATGGTGATTGCACGAGCATTGAGAGAACTTCATAGCCAGATAACACGAGGCCCGTTTTCTTTTTGTCATCGTGGGCTGCCGAAATTGCCCTTCTGTGCATGCTGAGGCCCATTTTGCCCTGGATCTAAGCAAACCGCAGGAGAAGGGAAGCGGAGGTTTTGCTCTAATCAACATTCACCTTCAATATCACCTTTAGCGTCACTCGGATGCAAAGGAACATCAAGCGCTTTATAATTTGAAGTCAACAGAATGACAAATTCCAAGCCATGGAAACTCTTCTGGTTTTTAATCCTGTTCAGATTTTGTGTTTTTTCCACCCCATACCTGCAAATTGCAAGCTACGGCCCTGGTGTAAATCAGCAAGGACTCATAAATAATACAGTTTAAAAGAAAACCCTTCCTTGGTCTGTCTGGAGATGTTTCACATTTTGATATTTCAAAGCAGGGAGTCTCTTGAGACGACGCTTGCTTCATTGCAAAGGAGGTGTCTCTTTTGCATGGAAATCAAAGGATTCTTTCATGAAATCACTCTGCTGCTACCTGGTGAACCAGAAATTATTCCTGATAGGAGGGAGAGAACATGAAAATACTTTTTACTCTCAGCTACTTGCACACTCTTACTTTGGTCCATGTGTCACGCAAGGCCCGAGTCTTCTGGTGCCTATATTTACATCTGCTCAGTAATCCACCAACTTTCAATCTAGGTTTAGGTTCCCTCTAGTGTGCCTTGGGTTAAACCACAGAGCCTAGGAATTGCCGATCAGAAGGTCAGTGGTTCGAATCCCCACGACGGGGTGAGCTCCCGTTGCTCGGTCCCTGCTCCTGCCAACCTAGCAGTTCGAAAGCACGTCAAAGTGCAAGTAGATAAATAGGTAGCGCTCTGGTGGGAAGGTAAACGGCGTTTCCGTGCGCTGCTCTGGTTCGCCAGAAGCGGCTTAGTCATGCTGGCCACATGACCCCGAAGCTGTATGCCGGCTCCCTCGGCCAATAAAGCGAGATGAATGCCGCAACCCCAGATTCAGTCACGACTGGACCTAATGGTCAGGGGTCCCTTTACTTTACCTTTAGTGTGCCTTATTCTCATCATCATCAAACTTTATTACAGTCACAGACCAACATAAGATATAAACATGCGAACAAAATAAACCATATAAGACTTAAAGAAGAAAGGGATAAAAGCCGTTTTCTCTGCTTTCTCTTCGTATATACCATAAATCTTTTGCCTTAATCCCGAGATAAGGAACCTGGCCTCCTTATGAGGTTAATAGAGCAGCTAGGAGCCACTTTTATTTTAAAAAATGCCCATTCATGATTTGACTGGGATACCAAACCATGATTTGGCATTTTGCTAATTTTTGTTTTAACCTGCTACGGAACCACTAAATTTGAACACAAAATCTATTGCACTTGGTGGAACAAACGCAATAGCTCCACATGGTGCGGGAGGGAATTACCATGAATAATAATATGTTTTTTAAAAAGTTTCATGTTGCCAGCAGGTGACATGGGTCCTAGCTGAATCACTTTTAGCTGTTTGAATTAGTTCCTCTATATGAGGTGTGGCGCTGTGGGTTAAACCACAGAGCCTAGGACTTGCCGTCAGAAGGTCAGCGGTTCAAATCCCCGTGACGGGGTGAGCTCCCATTGCTCGGTCCCTGCTCCTGCCAACCTAGCAGTTCAAAAGCACATCAAAGTGCAAGTAGATAAATAGGTACCACTCCAGCGGGAAGGTAAACGACGTTTCCGTGCACTGCTCTGGTTTCGCCAGAAGTGGCTTAGTCATGACCCGGAAGCTGTACACCAGTAAAGCGAGATGATCACTGCAACCCCAGAGTCGGTCACAACTGGACCTAATGGTCAGGAGTCCCTTTACCTTTACCTTTATGAGGTGCAGAGCATGCTAGTTTCGGCTGGTATCTTCCCCCAATCTTGCATCCGTGATACACAATCCAGATTGAGGAAGTGGCCTTTCTCCCACCAATTACACTATTTTGCAAGGTACTTTTGAAGCAGAAAGAAGAAATCTAACTGGTTTCTCTTTTGTGGGTGTGTAAAATGCAGAATCACCGGAGAAAGGCCGGCAGGGATAATGATGGGCAATCTAAATATATAGCGATTGGCAAGGAAATTTCCCTTCCAAATACAGTGTGTTTGGCAGAAGGCTATTTCAAAGGCACACACATCTGAGCTATTGTTTAGAGTGGAAATCTAGGAGACAGTCTGCTGGTAAGTGGCATCCTTTAATCTCAAACGAGGCTGATGGCATCCTTGTTCCTTTCAACTGCCCCATCAACCATTTTAAAATCCTCTTTATTATAGCCCAGTGTTCTCCTTCCCCCCTTCACGCTCTGCAGATAATATCCCCCACAGCTATTCAGAGACCTATATAGACACAGCACTAGATTAAATTTAGGCGAAGAGGCCGTGCAGGCTGTACAAAGAGATGGAGAGTAGGCAGGCGAATACTGCAAGCAAAAGGTGAAGGAGGAGAGATGTGAATAAGCCCAGAGCTGGACCATAAAGAAGGCTGATCGCCAAAGAATGGATGCTTTTGAATTATGGTGTTGGAGGAGACTCTTGAGAATCCCATGGACTGCAAGAAGATCAAACCTATCCATTCTTAAGGAAATCAGCCCTGAGTGCTCACTGGAAGGACAGAAAATTGCCTCTTCAGTTGGTGAGAAGAGGTACCATTTAACAATCCAGAGGAGAACTACAGGCATGGGGACCAAGATCAGAGTTTATAAATGGAGCAGAATGTTAGGGCCAAAAGAAGTTGAGCAGTTAACGTATACAACCAGTCACCATGTGCATTCAGCAGACCTCATGGAGAATGCATCCATGGAGAGGGAACTGTGCGCATTTCCCAGTCAATATGCACAATAACCAACAGGTATTGAAGATTTTGCATATATTGCCTGCATTATGCATATCCTGGCTGCATATTTGCAATATACATATATTGTATAAATAGATACAGATATATGTATATACATATACATATATTGTATATTGTATATTGTATAATGTATATTGGATATTGGATATTGGATATTGGATAGTGTATATTGTATATTGTATATTGTATATTGTATATTGTATATTGTATAATGTATAACCTATCCATTCTTAAGGAAATCAGCCCTGAGCACTCACTGGAAGGAAAGATCCTGAAGCTGAGGCTCCAATACTTTGGCCACGTCATGAGAAGAGAAGACTCCCTGGAAAAGACCCTGATGTTGGAAAAGATGAAGGGTGCAAGGAGAAGGGGACGACAGAGGACGAGATGGTTGGACAGTGTTCTCGAAGCTACCAGCATGAGTTTGACCAAACTGCGGGAGACAGTGGAAGACAGGAGTGCCTGGCGTACTCTGGTTCATGGGGTCATGAAGAGTCAGACACGACTAAACAACAACAACAAGATGGCCTGGTAATATTTTGTACCATGTGATCTGGCTGGTCACTGTGAGAAGCGGATACTGGTCTAGAATGGGTTTTTAGTATGATCCAACAGAGCTCTCGTATTCTTAGGAGGGGAGGGGAACAAGGCAGACAAAAGGAATAGGCTCAATAAGCAAAAGCGTCACAGTCTCCCAATCCCTTGATATTTTCACAGCTACAACAGGAAGCTCCACAACCTGGCAAATCCATGCTTAAATGCTTCTTCCCTGGCCACTTTCTGACACCTCTTGTCCTCCTCCGCTGTGAAAAACAGAATGTCTCATCATGCACATGGTGTGCTTGGCAAAGACAAAAGGCAATCATTGCAAATTTGAGAATGCACCGTTCCCCAACACCACCACCCCACACACATAATTTCTCTGTATGGTCCACTTCACCAGAGACACACACAAAAATACCACATGGATTCTCTCTTGCATGTGTCCTCCTGTTCATCTGTCAATCAGGTCTACCTGTTTCATACACAAACACGAACATCTGTGATGGATCTGCTCCCAATTTCCTACATCAATATGATGTGTGTGTGTGTGTGTGTGTGTGTGTGTGTGTGTGTGTGTGTGTCCAATCTAGTTCAGTGTCAATAGATGATGTTCTTGACCTTAGCTCAGCTCCGCCAACTTTCTAGTCCTTGTTTCCATTCTAATTGTCCGGTGTCTAGGAGTCAAGCATCTAAATGCTCAGGTGACTAGGAAAGGAAGGTGTTCCAACACCCTCCAGCAGCAAGAGGGGTCATGTGTTCTACTTTAGAGATGGAAGTCCTCACTCTGAAGGACAAATTGGTCTGCATCCAATTTAATGGGCCATACAAAATGGAGAGCAGGGGCCTTGAAGCTGCCCATCAGCAGATTACACTTGAACATCAGTCTCCTGACCACAGTCCTCCTCCCTACAGTGAGATGTGCAACGCTGCAATTTAAACTTCAGCAATCATCTCTGAAATGGCACCTATACATGTAAGTGAATATATATCTCCACATTTTGTTTAGATCTGTGTTCTCTTTTACCATGCATATGTCACCAGCCTACAGCAGGATGAGCATTCATTCTTCAGGGGGTGGTTCTATCCTGATCACTTCCCATGAAGCCCTGTCTGCACTCTCTCTCACACATGCACATTCACTCCCTCCCCTCCCCCCCATCTCTAGGAAAAAAAATATATTTCACTACAGTAAACAGAGTACATACAAATTGCTAAGCCATCCTTGAACGTTTTAGTCAGAATGCTGCTTTTGGGGGCTTTTAACAAGTTTGCAGTGTGCATGCTAAATCCATATGGAGCAGAGCATGTGTTTTATATTTCCAGAGCTTCATTTCTGCTTCACTGCCTAGAAAGAAAGGTGGGGAGCGATGCACCGCTCTGTACCGTACTATTCGTAGCTGACTGGGTTTTTTATTTCTTGAAAAAGGCGGCGACATGTAATAAAATTTAATTGAGCCAGAAGCAATTAGAACTGAGACCTAGAACATGCTTCTAATGCCAAAACTCCTTTTTGCAAGCATGTGAAGAAAGATAATGGGGATTTTATCTCACTGCTTGCAGATAAAAGAACCACACAATGCGGTCCTTATCTTCACAACAACCCCACAAATGCTGGGATCTTCTAAAAGATTGTAGCAGGCCCAGGAGCATGCACTGAGCTTTTTGGTGGATTGTAACCCGTGACCTTCCAAATGTTGCTGGACTTTAACTCCCATCATCCCTGCCTGTTGACTATACTGGATGGGGTTGCTGGAGCTGAAGTCCAATGCTATCTAGAAGACCATAGGTTCCCTGTCGCTACCATATAATGCTATGTATGGCTACACTGCAGCGTAGAAAAGATTCAGCTAGAGATATGGGGAAGGAACCCTCCTCTCTAAGAAATTTGGCTAATCTTATCAAAATTATTTCTTATTTTCCCTCAAATTTTCTGCAACTCGTTAGCATCCAGATCAAGCATCAATTTTCAGGTAAATTCAGAGGCAGCTCCAGAAGATAATACTGCCTCTACTCTGGAATATAGCTATAGTGGAGGAGACTGTGCTTAATTTGAGTTTTTGACAGGGACTAGACACTTTTTATATCATTTGGCATTTCTTTATTACATATACGAGGGAGCCATCGTTTTCAAGACCATCCTCATCACAAGCCTGGCAAACCTAGAACTATACTTGACAATCAAATAACACTAATAGTCTTGAGGACACGGGTGGTGCTGTGGTCTAAACCACTGAGCCTCTTGGGATTGCCAATAGGAAGGTTGGTGGTTCAAATCCCCAGGACGGAGTGAGCTCCTGCTGCCCTGTCCCAGCTTCTGCCAACCCAGCAGTTTGAAAGCACACCAGCGCAAGTAGATAAACAGGTACCGCTGAAGCGGGAAGGTAAACAGTGTTTCCATGCACTCTGGTTTCCATCACGGTGTCCCGTTGCTCCAGAAGTGGTTTAGTCATGCTGGCCACATGACCTGGAAAGCTGTCTGTGAACAAATGCTGGCTCCCTCAGCCTGAAAGTGAGATAAGCACTGCACTCCATAGTCACCTTTGACTGGATTTAACCGTCCAGGGGTCCCTTACTTTTAAAAAGGTAAAGGGACCGCTGACCATTCGGTCCAGTCGTGGCCGACTCTGGGGTTGCGGCGCTCATCTCGCTTTATTGGCTGAGGGAGCCAGCGTACAGCTTCCGGGTCATGTGGCCAGCATGACTAAGCCCCTTCTGGCAAACCAGAGCAGCGCACGGAAACGCCATTTACCTTCCCGCTGGAGCAGTACCTATTTATCTACTTGCACTTTGACATGCTTTTGAACTGCTAGGTTGGCAGGAGCAGGGACCGAGCAACGGGAGCTCACCCCGTCATGGGGATTCGAACCGCGACCTTCTGATCGGCAAGTCCTAGGCTCTGTGGTTTAACCCACAGCGCCACCCGTGTCCCTCCCTTACCTTTACCTTTACCTTTAATTGTCATCCCTTATACTTTCTTACTGTCTTCGCAAGTTTTTTCTGTCGCGACTTAGACTTTGCTATTTAACCCAGCCTCATTCCAGCCTTGCAAAGCAGCTTGAGGCTGGTGCTGCTCCAGCAGCGAGGGTTGGGCTGGCGTGCAGTGGGCTCCTTTCGCCCTCTGTGCCCCATGCCCCGTGCCCCGCCCTGTGCATGCGTGCACACTCTGGGAGCTATTAAAGGATGCTCCATCACTGGACATAAGCAAGCTGCACTGGCAGCCAGTAAGCTACCAGGCCCAATTCAATGTGTTAGAACTACCATATAAAGCCCAAAGCTATTCCTACTCAGAGTAGACCTCAGGGTTGTAGACCATATGGGTAGGAAACTCCTCCATGTGACAATGATTCCCCTCACCACCATAAAGTTCAGCACCGCTCAAGTTGTCTTACCTAGAGTGGATCTACACACAGGGGGGAAACGCTATAAATAAGTCAGTAATTAAATCGTTATAACAAAAGAAAAAGAACTCTATTTTTAAAATCGCTTAGATTTTTTTGCTCTCTGGCACCATCTGGTGTTGCATGTTTATAACAAATTCAAAACATTGTTTTTTGACTAATGTAGTTCCTTATCACATAACGCTAGTTCTCGCCAGGAACAAATTACTGCATAGAAGTGCTTACAGGTGGTAAGTGTAATGTCTAGACCACTTAATGATTTGTTCCCGATTAGTCACAGAAGTGCCTTGATGCTCTCGCAAAATTAACAATAGGCATTCCAGGTTATACAGCTATAACCAAGGCCTTTTCAGTTGCAGTCTTGTTTGATCAATCCCTCCCATTAGTCTCATAGGCAACCAAAGCTAATTTGCTTTAAGTACACAATGGGTGAACATTTTCACTCCCTTTCAGTGCAATACCTGAAAAATTACTGAGAGGGAGGGTTCTCTTAAGCACTGCTGAAAATGTTCCCCAAAGCACACATGCCCCACTTTTTTGCCCTGACCCAAGGCTCGCATTTTGATTTAACTTTAGATTCACAGTGACTGACTGATGTTAGAACCCCAAAAATTCAAGTCTTTCAATCATGCCTGAATTTTGCTATAATCATACACAAGACGCAACAGACAGCCGGCAGCTCACATTGTATACGACACTGGATTCCTAGCTGTGCCTGCAGAATTGACTACGACTTGATGTCAGGAACTGGACTGAGGAGGAATTGTGGGGACCCACACTCTTCCTGAACCTTCCCAAGAAGAGGAGGACAGTATAGATTTAGAACAGTGGTTTGCAGAAGGTCATAGTTCAGAGGCTGCAGAGGGGAGAAGCTGGGAAATATTGGAAGAGCAACAGGAAGAAGAAGTAATAGGGGAGAGACAGCTGACAGACTTAATGTCTTTAGAAAGCATTCCAGAACCCCCTCCCCTCCCAAAATCTGGCGGGCATTGAAAGTAGGAGAACAAAAAGCTCAGAGGCAGAAAGCACAGATCAGCTGGTGTAGGGATGGCGTAGAATAGGAGAGACTGAGGGGGTGAGACTACTTGGAGCAACGCCATTATCTAAGAAAGATTGCATTCCTTCCTCTCTCTCTGTGAATATTGAATAAACTACTTGGTAAGAACTCTTCTTGTTTATCTTCTTCTTGGCTGCCACCGTAGGAGGGATGGGATTCCCTGAAGCCTGACACTCAACTGGAAACCTGTCTCCTCTCTTGTGGGGACACTAGCTCATCCAGACCTACCATATTTTTCACCCTATAGGAGGCACTTTTTCCCCTCCAAAAATGAAGGGGAAATCTGTGTGCGTCCTATGGGGGCGAATGCAGGCTTTCGCTGAAGCTTGGAGAGCGAGAGGGGTCGGTGCGCACCGACCCCTCTCGCTCTCCAGGCTTCAGGAAGCTATCAGCAAGCCTGGGGAGCCCGCGGGAGTTCCCGCAGGGCTCCCTAGGCTGGGGATAGCAGCCTGCTGGCCGGAGCGCAGGGCGTGCTGAAGCAGAGCGCCCCATGCTTCGGGCAGATATCCGCAGCCTAGGGAGCTGGGGGGGGGGATAAAAAATTTTCCTTTATTTCCCCCACAAAAAACTAGGTGCGTCCTATGGGCCGGTGCGTCCTATAGGGCGAAAAAGACGGTACTTCCTTTATGGAAATGTTTCAGAGCCTAGTGCTGTTAAAGAAACATGGCCATTTCACCATGGTTCCTTCTGATGCCAGCTTCCCTGGCTGAAATATACTCGGAGTTGAGAGTGGATTTCATGCTCTTTATTCAGCTCATAGTGGTGAGGAGGAATGAAAGTTCCCCCAAAATATCTGCTTTATATACATTATTTATACAATGGGCTGCACGTGATTAGCTAATTCCAGGATTCTCCTGTAGGCCAAATAGGTTGTAGATTCACTTCCACCTGGAGCTGGATTGGGTGGCTCCTGCGGACCAATCAGACTGCTGCATTCTGAATCCTATTGTTCTAGGACCAATCAGACTGCTGCATTTTGGATCCTATTACACTCAGTACATAACACCGGCATTTTGGATAAATCCCCAAATTCCTCCATCCGTAGATACAGCTGGAAGAGGGTGGCCCGTGGTCACCCTCCAGAATTTCACCAATGAGAATAAGGACAAACTAGTGGCACGTCTGTTGAGCATTTCATGCTGAGGATTGCTCTCCAGGCCTCACCTCCACAGCACATTGGTAAAGGCTATTTCTGTGCTCCATCTGCAGAACACTCTCTTCATTCCCTTGCTTTTTTGTCCTGCCCCATTTTATAAGTTGAGAGTGCATCTATGGTTTGGCGAAAGAGATAATGTTGCAAATGCATATCCCAGACTGCATACACACTCACATCCAGACACACATACGTCATAAGCCACAATCCACATCAATATTGCCGTCGCTTGGGGAAAACTTCACTGTGATGTATTTCGCCCTGAACTAGCTTTGAAAACGTCAGCCAATATAAAGACCTCCAAGCCCTCTTTCCACCCACTGGTGTGCACAGACATCAGGGAACTTAGAAACACTGTTTTTTTGCAACTAGATGTTGGGCGCCATTGCTCAGATTTTGCAGCCTTTCAGGTGAGCACCATTGCCATTATAAGAGAACAAGGGAGATGTTCGTGGCGAGTTCTGGCACCTCTTTTCCTAGATAGGTTGCTCACCAGAGCAAGACGGTTTGAGAATATTACACTGATCCTGGTGCGACTGTACTGGCTACCAAGGAGTTTCTGGGCCCAATTCAAAGTGCTGGTTTTGACCTATAAAGCCTTAAACAGCTCAGGAGCACAGTACCTCAAGGGCCACCTCTTTCCATATGAACCACCCCAGACCCTGAAATCATCATCTGAGGCCCTTCTTTGTGTGCCTCCTACATGAGAGGTCCAGAGGGTGGCAACATGAGAATGGGCCTCCTCTGCAGTGGCCCCCCATCTGTGGAATGCTCTCCCCAGGGAAGTTCGCCTGGCACCTTCATTATACACCTTTAGGCAAGGCAAAAACATTCCTTTTTAACCAGGCCTTTCACTGACTTGATGGACATTCTATGCCCTTTAAAAAATGTGGCTCTTTTGGGGGGTGTTATTGGGTTATTGTGTTTTATATATATATGTGTGTGTGTGTGTGTGTGTGTGTGTGTGTGTGTGTGTGTGATCTTTTCTGTGAACCATCCTGAGACCTCTGGGTATAGGTCAGTGTATAAATTCATTCAGTCAGTCAATCAATCAATCAATCAATAATAAAATAGCACAGCATCCAGCTATACTGAGGTGTACAACAACATGCAGATGAGATTTGAATCAGGGCATGGGGGTAGTGACTCAACTGTGTTTTAAGCCAATAAAATCCCAGTGCTCTTGTCAGAGTTCCTCCCCTCCTCCCCACCTCCACATACCAATATTCCATTACACTGGCTACCTCTGTGATGGGATGGCAGCCTAATATTTTTACCCTTAAAGATCTTTCTAGCAGACAGTGTGTGTTGAACTATATATGGGTCAATTTCCAGTTTCCTGGGTAGCCTGGAAGTACCTTTGCTGTTCTGATAAACACTTTCCCCTCCATTTTGAAGTAGAAATTTAGAAGTATTACCCTTATGACTTTTCGGCTGTAGCCTTCCTTTAAGAAGAAAAAAGGTGCGTGAAACTCTCCCACTGCAACCAACAGGTGTTTGAATTATTTTATTTATTCAGAACACTTCTTTTTAGGTTGAATCCATAAAAATCAGCAAAACGCAGCAATAAAAACCTGTTCCATTTAACAAGCAGACTGACTAAAAACAGGACAATAGCTTCCATATTTGAGCTTCCCAATTTAAACTCCAAAAGCTATTCTATTTTCAAAGCTTGCTTAAAGAAGGTCAGAGTGGGCACTGGCCTAATTCCCCTAGGATCAAATTTCATGAGGAGTGGGTCAATGCAAAGAAGGCCCTGCTTATTTTACCTGCTAGCCAAATCTATTTTACTGACAGACATCACAACAGGGCCTGTATCATACATCTGAACCTATAGCCAATCCCCAAGGTAATCTGATCCCATCCCCCCAAGGTAATCTGGTTTCCAGCTGTTTTGGGACTACAATTCCCATCATCCCTTACCACTGGTCCTGCTAGCTAGGGATGACGGGAGTTGTAATCCAAAAACAACGGGAGACCCAAGTTTTGGAAACCCAGATTTAAAGCTTTCCGGGTTGTCGCCAGTTGAATTGAGTCCAGAAACATAATGGCAGCCTTTGCAACTGGTGCAGAATTCGTATAACATGAACTGGAAGTCATTGATGAATGTATGAATTACCCTGGATAAGTGCTAGACCATGCCCAATGATGCTGAATTCGAGGAGATGCTGAACCCAGCAAGCTAAGCCTTGGGTCCAACCTCACCAAAGGTAAGCACTTTCAGTGGGAGAGTTAAACACCCATTAAAACCAAGGGGATTTTCACTATACTGTGCCCATTGCTAGCAAGGGTGTACATGCAGTATTAGAAGCTCCTGCATTTAGTTATAGGAGCATGACTGATGATTAAACTTTTATGGACAGCTCCTTTTATTTACCCTGCGTCTACATTTTTCATGACAACGAGCGAATGCAGCAAAGAGTATCGTCTCCGAAAAGCACTAAGCCCACTAGTAGGCCGACAGAATCAGAAATATTAATGTTCTTCGTGTAAATATTTAAAATCACAAGATTAACCCTTCCTTTTAATCATCTGTTGCCTGCCGTTAAGTTTTCCCCTCTGCAAGTCACGCGAAAACAAAGCCCAATCAAGCTATTTTCTTTTTATGAAATCCTGCAAAACTTGGAAATGAAATAGGAGGGGAGGCTCCAACAATACATTTGCGCCTTGGGAAATAACCACAGCTGAGAGAACGTGCTAAAAGAGACGGAATGCATAAAATATGTCATTGGAAGAGCCATGAAACATCGCAGCCTGCCAAAATCATAGCGCACATGAGATTCTTTGGAGTATACATACTTCACATTGCAATATATTGAGAAGAAATCAAAAGTGTAGCAAGACAATTAGCAAGAACCTATAGTCATACACACACACACACACGTTCATTCTATGGAGCAAAAGTAATGTCATCATCAGGGGACGCTGATGTCATCACTGAGAGGGCATCCATTTAGATTTCCCAATCTTGAGAAGCATCACACTTCATGGTGAACTGTGAAACAAGGTGAATTTCTGACCAGTTCTGCATGCAAAAGATTCAGACAAATCCCAAAACAAGAACAGAAGCACAGCCACTCTGGAATCTCTCTGAAGCAGCCCAAACCACAGCAGGAAGGAACTTGTTATGTACTGAGTTGAACAGGATCCAAACTGCAGCAGTCTGATTGGTCCTAGAACAATAGGATCCAAAAGGCAGCAGTCTGATTGGTCCTAGAACAATAGGATTCAGAATGCAGCAGTCTGATTGGTCCTAGAACAATGCAGCAGTATGATTGGTTGGCAGGAACCACCCAATCATGCTCCAGATAGAAGTGAATCCACAACCTGATTGGCTTACAGTAGAATTCCGGAATTAGCCAATCATGTGCAGCCCATTGTGTAAATAATGTATATAAAGCAGATACTTTGAGGGGACAGTCATTCACTCCTCCTCACCACTATGAGCTGAATAAAGAGCATGAAATCACTTTGCGACTCTGAGTATATTTCAGAACTCCTAAGAGAATCTGGGTGTTTCAAAGATTTGGATGTTTCGTTTTTAAATGTATGTTCATTGATTTTCACATTGTTAACAAATGGATGACAGCATTAACAGCAACCTTTGGATGTTTAAAAAAACCGCCAACACTGCAGACGTTGTGTCTGCAAAAATTCAAACGTTCTCCTTAAACTAGCCATATAAGGAAAACGTCAGAGTGAAATGGGCTAGGAGGCAGAAAGAAGAAATTCTCCCAACAGTTTTGAGGCATGAAGTTCACCATTGGCAGTGGAAATAGTACAACAGCTTTCCTTTCTCTTAAGGTAGTAGTAGTAATTAATAATTTTGCTTCTTTTGTGAGCAGCAATAGCAGCTGTGTTGACAGCCTGGTGGGCACCATTTTGAAGTCTTCATGATGCCTGGAAACTAGGAACATTCTAAGGCATTATGCACGGGTGAAGGTGGCTTCTGCAGGGGAGAGTATCTGGACACAATTCTGCAAAAGTGGCCTTCCTCTTTGCTGGAATGGTGAAAAAAAGAAACGAAAAATCAGAAATGTGCTCCGTAAAAATGTCTTCCAAGAAATTTTGGCTCAGCTCTATGCCCTAATATCTGGTACTCTGTAGGACACTGTCTCTGAACCTGTAGGTTCTACATGTCTGACAGGTATCTTGACAGACACATCCTCCGTGAATCTGTGAGTAAATAAATTCACTACCACCAGATAGGTTAAATAGGTTTTAAACAGATAAACCAGAAGAAATCAACACTGTCATTTTCTTTCAAAACTAACCTCATTAAGCAATTCCATGTCTTTAAATGACTCCCTCCCCCCACTTTTGAGATCCTTGCGCTAATAATGCAGGTCCGCTCCATTCACAGACTTCCCCATGTGTTGCTGTCAGCTTTGACTCAAATAGGCTGAGAGCATATTGTAGTTCCATGTATCCATAACGTGCACTCCCTCCAGGCATTATAAATAATTTCCATGGAAACGGGGCTGAGGAGAATTGCTGCAAACCCAGGAGAGATCTCTATGCCACTCTCCGTCTGACTTCTGCCCTTCCTATTTATTCATTTTCCTTCGGTAAACTGATAGTAAATGTGTTTATTTTTTCTAAATCACGGCACAAACGGGGGTTAAAGCTGCTGAGGGAAAGGAATGAAAAATGAAGAGCTCACGCAGATTAAGTCGCCACTCGGATGCTGCACCTTGAGTCTCGGAGAACGGATGGACTTCTTATATACCGTGTTACACATTCGTACATAACTTTACACCAGGGCTCTGGGACTAGGGATTCGGAGGCGAGTAGAGTCTATCCCCTTCATCTCTCATTCCCAGCGAAGCTAGGAAAGCAGTTGCTATGCCACTCCATATTTCTCTGTGCTGAGTAAAAAGCATGCAGAGAGCACTGCTTTCAAAAGAACACACTAGACAACTATTTGTGCCCAGGAAATACGCAGTGTGGACCTGAATTTCATTCATCATTATGTGCTAAAATGTCCCCATTCATGCCACTTGCAGTCCAAAGAGGATATAAGGGATGGCTGCCTTTTGTCAATTTCCCATCCTTGTGACATTTGTTCACTAGATTCCAAGCACCTGGGGCTTTCGCATCTCTGAGCATGTACAGAGTTCTTTCTTTTCCCCAGTTAAAGTGAAGCCGGGCATTCCAAATGGAATATCTCATTGCCTTTCTGGAGGCAGCCCTTGTGTGATGTGGGATCTGAGGGTCTGCAACTCACCCTCAGCCTTCCTGATGAGGGTGATGGAGGCCTTACAGGTGTATCTAGTCTGGTGGCAGGTAGAAATTCAACTGAGGGCAGGAGAGAATGAATGACCAAGCATGGTTTTAACGTAAATTTGAATCACAACAAATCAGCACTTCACAAAGCTGGTGTTTTGTATGCACAAGATTTTGAAAATAATGGATCTGTTGTGGGGGGGGGGGTATGTGCTTAGCTCCAGAATCAAAGGATCGCAGACCTGCCCAAAAATGGTTTGGTGAGAGGAAAGGAAAGGAAATCTCAGTAGCTTGGCAAGTAGGTGAGTGATGCCTCTGGTGGAGTAAGCTCAGGTGAGGGTCATATGCCTCGTAAAGCCCAGAGTATATCACAGGAAGACCGTCCTGGCCAGACCCCTTAGGGTCAAGCTGAATGGTATGAATAATCTCACACATTTAAGCTAGAAAGGGAGGAATGTGGTGATACCCCAAAGGGCCACCCCAAATGTGAGAATGTGTACCTCGGAAATCCTTGAGTTTGCTTGAGTTCTAATAGAGAAGTTATGGTAACCTGTTGCTTTATGAAACTGATGATTTTGCAAGTCCGCCCCCCCCCAGCAATTGGGGCAGGAATACAGCTAATATGTGAATCACGAAGATGCAGCTCAAAACTAGAACATAAGTTGCTACATGCTACTAATGGTTAAATGTAACACAGGTTCCCAACATTGCATACAATGGAACCTCGTGTTATGGACAGGATCCATTCTGGAGGCCTGTCTGTAACACGGAAATGATGCAAGCCGAAGTATTGTGTCTGCACATGCGCGCAGCGCGCTTTAGCACTTCTGCACATGCGCGAGCGGCGAAACCCGGAAGTAACCCTTTCTGGCACTTTCGGGTTGCTGCGGGACGCAACACGAAAACATGTAACCTGACGCAGGCGCAACATGAGGTATGACTGTACTAACACAATGTAACAAATCATGAGGGGAATCAGCAAAATTGCCAGTGCTTATTGCACATGTGTATTAAATATTAAATGAGGTAATGATGTATATGATTGGTGAAAATTGAAATGCTTTGTTTGAAACTTTATAAATATCACTGCCTGAACCATCGGGCGGGGTTGTAGTTTTGTGTAACTATCTGACTGTAACCTATTGCTTTGCAATAAACCACGATGGACTCTTAACACCTCAGGATTCTGAATTTATACTGGCATAAACTCAGGAGATAAGCCATTTTTGGCTTACAACCAACTGGTCAGCTAAACTGGTAGTCAATGGGTCGTAAACCTTTGGTGAGCTATGGACTTCCCCTGCATGCGAAGACAGGCTCTGGTAGATTGAGTGGATGGGACCAATAATTGGTCCAGCAGTCAAGAAGTCGTAGAGGGAAGTGATATGTGGATAGAGCCACATAATAGGAAGCATGTGAGTAGAAGGTAAAGGTAAAGGGACCCCTGACCATTAGGTCCCGTCGTGGCCGACTCGGGGGTTGCAGCACTCATCTCGCTTTATTGGCCGAGGGAGCCGGCATACAGCTTCCGGGTCATGTGGCCAGCATGACTAAGCCGCTTCTGGCGAACCAGAGCAGCGCACGGAAACGCCGTCTACCTACTTGCTCTTTGAGGTGCTTTCGAACTGCTAGGTTGGCAGGAGCAGGGACCGAGCAACGGGGGCTCACCCTGTCACAGGGATTCGAACCGCCGACCTTCTGATCGGCGCCACCTGCGTCCCTCTAAGCATATGAGTACAAATCCCCAAACAGGACTTATCTCTGCATCTTTCTTTGGCTTCAATCGTCTATCTGCTTACTTGCGAGATCTCCACCGAACTCAGTGTGACTGATTTCTGAGCAGACATGCAGAGGTCTCGTTTTTTCTCAAACGCAAAAACCACCGTCTGTTGCTTCTCCTTACACAGAGACACATGGATTACATCATCATCAGCTGGGAGCTGGAGAGAGAGCTTTGCTTTTGCCCTATCCAAAACTCTTAAGGAAGACGTCTAACAATTAGTTCCCATGGAAACACATTCGCCTGCAGTTTTCTAAGAAAAGGATGTGTCTGGTACCTTTGATGTGAGGCTACCAAGGAATATTTAAAAACCGTTCTTGTCTGATTAACCCTTTTGCTGTCAAACCCCCCAAAAAACTTAACAATCAATAAACACACGGTGCATGCAGTCTTACAAAATGTTCATTGCAAAGAGATCCTGGCGACTTTCACAATGTGTTTGTGGAGCAACATAAACCATGCCCTGATCTGGCATGCACGCATGGTGTTAAATCAGGTGTTTGTTATTGATTTATTGTAACATTTACTAACTGCTCTTCAGCCTTGGCTCTTGGAACTGTGCACGGCCTGTGATATAATATACAACAAGTGCTATAAATAAAACAACAGTGACAAATTGCGGGAACGGTAGATTAAAAAGTCCAGCACAAAATCAAAATACAAACTGTGGGAGAATACAAAGGTTTTCACTGGCATCAGGAAAAGAAGCGCCATAGAACTGCAGAGTTGGAAGAGACCCTGAGGGCCATCTAGTCCAACCCCCTTGCAACGCAGGAATCTAAACTAAAGCATCCATAATAGAGACAGTGCCTGAAGAACCTCTTGTAAAAACATAGGCCCATCTAATCCAGCACCCTGTTCTCACATTGGCCAACCAGTTAGCAGACAAAATATGAGGCCAGCAGCATCCTCCTCACTAGTAGAGAGCCAGTGTGGTGTAGTGGTTAAGAGCAGTGGACTCGTAATCTGGTGAACCGGGTTCGCTTCCCCGCTCCTCCACATGCAGCTGCTGGGTGACCTTGGGCTAGTCACACTTCTCTGAAGTCTCTCAGCTTCACTCACCTTACAGAGTGTTTGTTGTGGGGGAGGAAGAGAAAGGAGAACGTTAGCCGCTTTGAGACTCCTTAGGGTAGTGATAAAGTGGGATATCAAATCCAAACTCTTCTTCTTCTTCTTCTTCTTCTTCTTCTTCTTCTTCTTCTTCTTCTTCTTCTTCTTCTTTAATGCTCCCCAGCAACTGGTTTTGGGAGTATTACTGCCTTTGTTGGAAAGCAGTGTGGGGTGCCACAACTGAGAAGGCCCTGTCTCCCATCACCACCTACCTTTACATACCTACCAAGTGCCCTGGGGAAAATGGGACATCCTGTTGTTTTGCTCGAGATTGCGGTGGCCATTTTGGGTGCAACAATCAGGCGTGCTTTCGCGCCTCAGTCTTGTCCCCAAAAAAAGCACTTTTGGGGGAGTGAGGTGTGGGTGAGAGTGAGGTGTCTTGACATCTTTCCGCAGGGCCTGCAAGACAGAGCTGTTCCACCTAGCCTTTGGTTTGGACTCAGTCTGACCCTTATGCTGCCCTCCCCTTATGGTCTTGATCTATCAGCTACTTTTAAAATGAGGCTGCATTTTAAATTGCATTTTAGCCTGTATTTTAAATTGGTTTCCCCCCCCCCCATTATGTTTTTACTGTGATTTTATTGGTGTTAGCCACCTTGAGCCCTGCTCTGGCCGGGGAGGGCGGGGTATAAATATTATTATTATTATTATTATTATTATTATTATTATTATTTGACTCACCTGGGAGTGCATCCTGGAAGACGCTCACACTGGTTTTGTCTGAAAAAGTTGGACAGTGTGCCTTTACAAAGGCACATAGCAGGACCTCTAAAAAAATGTTTAGGGGTACTCTCATTTTCCTACTCATATTGAAATACTGCCCCTCAATGAGGCCAAACTTAGGTTCACAAAATGCTTAGGGGTATGTGTACCCCTGCATCCCTCCAGGGAAAAAACACTGGGTGGGTCCATAGGGATAGGTGGTGCTTTAGGTTTGTTGCTCCCGAGCTATTTAGGACTTTAGAAGCCATACACCAGCACTTAAAATCATGTGCTCCACATGGCAGGGCCCACCCAAAAAAATGTGCTGCTGCGTCTTCCACTATCTGCGATTTCTGTACCATCTTCAAAGGCAGAGCCACAAACAGCCTTGTGTTGCAAAAGTCTAAATGAGGGTAGATCACTGCGGCCAGGCTGTTTCACCCTATTACAAAAACCTACCCCTTATCAAAGGAAAACATCCTTTTGAAGTGTCCGGTATTACGAGTAGTAATCACCTGTAATATCTTTGAAGTTTTCCAAGTTTGCAGTGAGCTAGTTTAAAGTGCAGGCATGTAAATAGACATTAACCTGATCACCTCTGGTGAGCAAAAACCACCTCCAGGCAATCAAGCAAAGAAACATTTTTTAATCTATTTTTAAGAAAACCTATATACACACAATCTCCTTTCAGGCTGCCAGCATGCTATGTATCTTAGGAACATAAGAAAAGCCTGCTAAATCAGGGCAATAGCAACTGTGGCTCTCTATATGGGATGCAGAAAACATTGCTTCAAGTCGTCCATGCCATCATAGCCACACACACCTTTTGGATTACTCTAATGTGTTTCACATTGGACTGCCACAAAATATGGCCTGTAAACTTCAGCTACTCTTCAGTAGGACATATCCCGGACAATTTGACAACGACGGAACACTTTTCACCAGTACTTTTGACATCTGCACTGACTTCCAGTCTGTTTCTGGGCTCAGTTCAAAGGGATGGTTTTAAGATTCAAAGCCATGAGTCCTTAGGGCTAGGCACCCTGAACAATTGTCTCCTCTTGTTGTACACCTTTGGGTCTTTGGTCTGATTCGGCACAATGCTTCTTATGTGTTTATCTACCTCGAACCTGAGATTAAGGCCCTTTTCAATCAAGTGAGATGCAACAGATGGTCTTCTCAGTGGTGGCCCCTCATCTGTGGAATGATCTCCCCAGAGAGGCTTGCCTGGCACCTTTTTTGGGTGGTCCTATCAGTGCAAGGATGAAGACATGCTCATTTTCTAGGGCTTTTTTTATTATCTGTTGTATATTTCCAGTAGCAATGTGGTTTCCTTCTCTGACACTGAAATTTTTATGTTGAATTTTCATGTTGAAATTTCTATCAGAATTGACGAATGGCAGATGAAGATGATGGACTATATGGAACCTGCCGAACTGACCGGGAGACTCCGAGACCAGAAAGAAGAGACAGTGGAAGAAGACTGGAAGAAGTTTAAGGTATATTTGAAAAAATATGTTAATATTTATATCTTAGAATAGCTTTGGAAGTGGATGTAGGCGGAGGGTTAGAAGTAGAAGATAGTGTATTTTATAAGTGATAAAATGTGAAGTTTTTAAAGGTTAAAGTAAGTGTGATTTAAAAAAAAAAATGATAGTTAGAAATTATGATATATGTAAACTGCTAAAGATGAAGTAAAATGAAAATCAGATAGGTGGGACTTGGGGAAGCCCACTTAACAATGTTTAGGAAAATAAGGATATGACAAGAATTTGTTTGTATTGTTTGTCTTTTCTGTTTGTGTTTTTTATTTGTGTTATATAATGAATAAAGGGGGGGGGGGATTCTATCAGGATGCTAAACAGAGACCAGTGAGGGCCGTGGCCTGTGGAGAGTGCCTAGACCTGAGGCACCACAGTCCTGAAACAAGTCGCTGCAAGCGCAAAACCCAACTTAATATTGAGAAAAACTGTTTAATCCCCATCGTTCTGCCCGGATACTGAGGTCCAGCTCCAAGGGCCTTCTGGTGGCCCCCTCCCTGCGAGCTGTGAGGTTACAGAGAACCAGGCAGAGGGCCTTCACGGTGGTGGTGCCCACCCTGTGGAACACACTCCCATCAGATGTCAAGGAAATAAACAACTATCTGACTTTTAAAAGACATCTGAAGGCAGCCCTGTTTAGTTAAGTTTTTAATGTAAGATGTTTTATTCTGTTTTTAATCTGCTGGGAGCCACCCAGAGTGTTGTTGTTGTTGTTGTTGTTTGTTATGTGATGCTGGTTTGGCAAGCCAACAGATGGCAGCATTTATAGCCAAGATGGATACACAAAAGTAATATGTGCTTTAAGTGTCTTAACAAAACTGTGTTGGTATCTTAAGAAGGGATGGGTAAAAATTACATCAGCCACAGAGAACTGTTCATTTTTAATCAGCAGATGAAACGAGCCGGGTCATTGACCCCACTGAGTCCAGCCACCTGCACAGATTCTGGACAATGCATTATACTTTCCCAAGTTTTTGCCAAGCACCACTCTCACTAAATATTTGGCTGATTCTGCCCCCTGGCGGGGATATGTGGCTTTGGCTTATAATTCATCGGTTTCGGAAAGAAATGCGTGGGGGGAATGCAGTCACGAACCAACTAAAAATATCCAATACATTACATCCGCAGCTTAAAAATCAGTTCAGGAGGAGGAGTAAGTGAAATAAATAATCTTCTTCTATTTGGTGAATTCTCAGGTGGGGGGGGGGAGGTTGATCGATTTCCCAGATTTTTACTTCTTGAAATACAGCAACTTTATCTTCTGACTCCTTTTATAATGAGACATTTCCTCCTTTTTGGCAATGCAGATGTGGCCAGTGTCCCTGAAGCTGACAGCTGCTGAACCAGGGTTCAGTGAGGTTGGCACCGTGCATGGAGAATTAACATGATATCTGGCTCCATTTTTAACTGAGAAAGAAAAAGCACTTAAGATAATATGTCCAAAATACAATCCAGGCAGCACCCCTGATTAATTAGCATGTTGCAGAAAGAGATGCATGTTGGACATTGCCTTTTGTACACACGCATCGTCTCTTCTGGCAGTTCTGAGAGAACAGTTGTTCTCCTCGTATCTAAAATTATCCTTCCCAGCAAAGACAAGACAAATACAGATAAGCCGTGTGTGTGGTGACATAAAGGGTAATTTAATCATCAAGCTAAGGGGGCCCAGGATTCTGTAAATGCTTTGAAAATCTGCGCAGGTTTTCCCTCTAACAAATCAATTCATGTTGTCATTGGTGGGAGCGGGGGCTTTAAAAAAATAATAAATCAGCAAATTAGAGGTTTTTAAAAAATATATATTTGTATTGTAGAAATAATGAGACACGTTTTTAATCTGTTAGGATTTATCCAGCCCTTTAATCTGTTAGGATTTATTAGAACTCCCTACAAGAAAACCCATTGGGATAACTAGATGTGAATGAGGTCAGGTCTTCTGCAGTGTAGAAGGCAGGTGCTCTACAGGTGTAGCTAGCCACTCAGAGCCCGGCTGTGCCTGGTGAAATCCTTTTTCCGACAGAACTATTAAAGAAGCAAGAGGTTTGTCATCCTTGGCATCCTCTGGATGCCATCCAACAGAGGTGGAAGACGGCCAAGGTCTGCGTTCCCTTCTGAGCAGCCTTCTTCGGATCCCCGTGGCAGGAGAGACCAAATCAAAAGTGGGAAGAGAAACAAATTTAAACTCTGCTTTTCAGTAGACTTGTTTCTTTGCACAGGCAAGCAAGCAGCACGGCCATCGTTTAATGACACATTCCAGCAAGGGAAAACGATGGTCATGGGTGTGGATGCCAAGCCTTATGAGGAACTGTTGAAGGAGCTGGGTATGTTTAGCCTGGGAAAGAGGAGACTGAGAGGAGATATGATAGCTATCTTCAGATATCTCAAGGTCTGTCACTTGGAAAATGGAGAAAGCTTGTTTGCTCCTCAAGAGGGTAGGACTTCGAATGGCTCCAAGTTACAAGAAAGGAGATTTCAGCTGAACGTCAGGAAGATATTTCTTATGGTAGGAGCTGTTTGACAGTGGAACGGTCTCCCTCAGGAGGTTGTGGACTCTCCTTCCTTGGAAGTTTTTAAGCAAAGGTTGGATGGCCATCTGTCATGGGTGCTTGCAGGGGGTTGAATTAGATGACCCTTGGGAGGCCAGGACACAGGCCTGGCCAGGACGGTCTTCCTGTTACAGTGGTACCTCGAGTTACAGACGCTTCAGGTTACAGATGCTTCAGGTTACAGACTCCGCTAACCCAGAAATAGTACCTCGGGTTAAGAACTTTGCTTCAGGATGAAAACAGAAATTGTGTGGTGGCGGCGCGGCGATGGCAGGAGGCCCCATTAACTAAAGTGGTGCTTCAGGTTAAGAACAGTTTCAGGTTAAGAACGGACCTCCAGAAAGAATTAAGTTCTTAACCCGAGGTACCACTGTATATACTCTGGGCTTTATGAAGCATATGACCCTCACCTGAGCCTACTCCACCTGAGGAATCACACACCTACTTCCCAAGCTACCGAGCCCCACCTGGGCTATTTCACAATTCAGGTCAACTTTACAATGTTTCATTTCCTTTCCTCTCACAAAACCTTTTTTGGCGGGTCTTCTATAATCCGGATTCCGGAGCTAAGCACACAAGGCATACAAAACACCAGCTTTGTGAAGTGCTGATTTGTTGTGATTCAAATTTACATTAAAACCATGCTTGGTCATTCATTCTCTCCTGCCCTCAGTTGAGTTTCTATCTGCCACCAGACTAGATACACCTGTAAGGCCTCCATCACCCTCATCAGGAAGGCTGAGGGTGAGTTGCAGAGCCTCAGATCCCACATCACACAAGGGCTGCCTCCAGAAAGGCAATGAGATATTCCATTCAGAATGCCTGGGTTCCATTCTACAATGACTCAAGGAGGGTCTGACACAGGGCTAGTGAGCCCTGCAACCTGGGAGAAGGGATGACTGGGGAAAGCCGGGTGGTTTGGGGAGAGTCCCAAGCTCCAGACAGAGAGGTCCAGAAGGCCACATTCATCCCCTAGGCCTGTGTCTACCAAAGTGTGGTACACATATGCCACTAAGACTCTCAACAAACATGTACACCACAAAACTTTCAAAAAGGGTACGTGTTTAATGTAAGTTTGGAAACCCTGACTTGCGTCTCAGGTTCCACCCTATGGCCTATGGCCCTGCCCTATGGCCAGCACTGTGACTGGTGGGGCCCAAACAGTAGGCGGAGCCAGAGCCAATGACAGATAAAACCAAGAAATTCCAGTTTTGTCCCCAACTTCCTCCCTGCTAGAAGGGCAATTGAGGAGGAGGAGGAGGAAGCTGACAGACTGTGGTGCCTGGACTGGCTGTATGAAGGTAGGTGGGGGGGTCTGGGCGAGGGAAGATTGCAATTGGTCAGTGCCCCGTTTGCCCTCATGAAGCAGTCCTGTGATAGAAAAGAACCCTGCCTGTCTAAGATCCTGAAGGGCTGTCGCCAGTCGGAGTAGACCAGGGTGGGAGTCTGTGGTCTTTTGGATGTTGCTGGACTCCCCAATCAGCCTGGCCAGTCAGGGAACACAGGATGATGGGAGCTGTAGTCCATTTGAGGGGGTCACACAGGTTCTCCAGTCCTGGAGTTGATTGGGCAAGAAAGACAAATACACTGGACGCTCAGGTTGCGAAAGTGATCCATGCGGGATGCATGTCCGCAACCTGCAGCCGCGCGTCTGCGCAGGTTGTGATTCTGCGCTTCTGCACGTGCTCAAAGCGCGATTTAGCACTTCTGCGCATGCGCAGCCGCTGAAACCCAGGTGTAACCCGTTCCGGTACTTCCGGGTTTCAGCGGTCCGTAACCCAAAAAAAACCCCCGCAACCTGAAGTGTCTGTAACTTGAGGTATGACTGTAATCCTGTAGAAGTTAGGTCCCTATCTTCCTAAAAAGCCTTCGTACTCATGAATATGTGTGTGTGTGTGTTCAGTCCAATCCCTTTAGTTCATCATTTTTAAAACATCTGTTGGGAATGCCTGTGTCCCCTGCACAGCTGTATTTCAAGGGATGCATTTACATGAGTCTGCAGCCTGCTGTGTAAAACAAATTTAAAATATTAGGATCTGCCCTTGATAGATATGCAGCACAGTTAATTAAATATCACACTGGCTTTAGAAAAAAGGAAACACCAAGAGTTATGCCCAGGAGAATTGCTCGGGCTCAGTTCAGTGACCAGAAATTGACAGCTATAAGACCTGCCAGAAATCGACAGCTAAAAGACCTGTTGCACACATTGTTTATTTCTCTTTGTTTATCATAAACCTCATGCCTTGGGATCTTCTTCCCCTCGGCACATCTGAGTGCCACAAGCTAATATAATTTGGCAGAGATTTTATTCAAAAGTATTTTTGCTGCTGTCATCTCATTTCCTTTTGTGCTATAAAGTCACTGTTTCGGTTGATGTTTCGAATGGAAAGAAGAAACAAAGAAATGCAGTCTGTAGGGGAAATGATGGGATTGAATTGTGAAGTTTTTTTATTGTAATAAAAGACTTGCTGAGAAAATTGCCTCTTGAATTGGTGAAAAGAGGTACCATTTAGCAATCCAGAGAAGAACTGCAGGCATGGGGACCAAGATCAGAGTTTATAAATGGAGCAGAATGTTAGGGCCAAAAGAAGTTGAGCAGTTAACGTATACAACCAGTCACCATGTGCATTCAGCAGACCTCATGGAGAATGCATCCATGGAGAGGGAGCTGTGCACATTTCCCGGTCAATATGCACAATAACCAACAGGTATTGAAGATTTTGCATATATTGCCTGCATTATGCATATCTTGGCTGCATATATGCAATATACATATACAGTGGTACCTCGGATTACATACGTTTCAGGTTACATACGCTTCATGTTGCACACTCCACTAAGCCAGAAACAGTGCTTCAGGTTAAGAACTTTGCTTCAGGATAAGAACAGAAATCGGGCTTCTGCGGCACGGCGGCAGCAGGAGGCCCCATTAGCTAAAGTGGTGCTTCAGGTTAAGAACAGTTTCAGGTTAAGAACGGACCTCCGGAACGAATTAAGTACTTAATCTGAGGTACCACTGTAGTTGTTTGTTTCCTTGACATCTGATGGGAGGGCGTTCCACAGGGTGGGTGCCACTACCGAGAAGGCCCTCTGCCTTCTTTAGAAATAATTGTTCAGCCACTGACAAAACTTTAGAGTATTAGAACTTGATTTCACCAAAGACCCACTACCCAAGATCCATAGTGACTCTGTGGGCGCTATATAGTTTTGTCACTAGCAATCCTTCCCAGTTTCTCTATTTTCCAGGGGCAGTCCCGGATTTACAGAAGCCATCCCAGTTTCTGATTTGATCCTGGAATGTTCCACTTTTCATTAGGATGTCCCTATTTTCATTGGAGAAATTTGGGGGCCAAGGTGATAAATAACTATACAACCATCAGAAGACATCTTAAGGCAGCCCTGTATAGGGAAGCTTTTTAAAAATGTTTTATTATGTTTTTATGTACGTTGGAAGCCACCCAGAGTGGCTGGGGCAACCCAGTCAGATGGGTAGGGAATGAATGAATGAATGTGTTGTTGTTGTTGTTGTTGTTGTTGTTGTTGTTGTTGTTGTTGTTGTTCTCATTATTATAAGTTGGGTATGGTCACTAGGTGACACAGGACTTGGTTGCATTATGATGGACTCAGGAGTTTCCTCCTGCTTTTCTGTTCTTGAAAGAGACAATCAAATACTTGCCCTGCTGCTTCCTGACTAGTGTGTCCTCTGAGCTTTCCATCACACTGAGCAACAGCTCTAAAACATGCTCATAAGCATTAAGTCTGCCCTTTGAAGACATTTTATTCTGAGTCACCGGCCATCAGACTATTAGCCAATCCAACTGGTGAGATTAGAGTCTTTCAGTGCTGAGTGTAGCTGCATCTTACAGCTTTGTGTCTCGCTCCTTGGTGCAAGGAGTGACCATTAAAAAAAACCTCCCCTGTGGAGGATGAGTGAGCAGCCAGCACACTGCTGCTGTCATAGACTTGAATCAAATCCCAGAGTGCATGTAAGCAGCATCTTTCTAACAAAGAGCTCACCTTTCTGGCCAAGTCCGTTTTTAGCTCTGCTAAAGCAGCCGCTGATGAGAGCTCCTTTTAACGCACCTTCATCCATACAGGATTTCTCCCTGCCTTTTTTGAAGGACTGGATTCCATGCCGATGCTTGAGTATTAAACACAGACATGAATTAAGCTTCAGCGTAACGGTCAGGGGTCCCTTTACCTTTTATGATGCAGCAAACTAGCATCCGCAACAAAACCTTATGCTCACAAGCAAAAGGGCAAGGGGAGAGAGAGAAGTGGTACTTTAAGTCCAGTACATAAGCAGAAAATGGCATCAGTGCTGCAAAAACAGAGACATGGCTATAAAACCTACATTGTCATGCTAAGCAAATCAGCCCTGTGCCTCTTTCCACTACTATACTGTAGTGGAAGCCTCTAATCCAGGTGAAGGATGCTATATCTGTTGACATGCAGAGGGCCGGGAGGCCAGCTGGCAAGCCCCAGCTGTGCCATCTCCTTCCATTGGCCCATGCTCTGACATAAATCAGCGACCCGGACTTGAGAAGCCAGGGCACGCTATTAGCAGAGTGTACTGCGCACACAGAATAGGTGTGAGGCTTGTGAAGTCATACTATAGCTACATATTTATTAATCATAAATCAGGACAAAGAAACATGTCGTCTCTCTCTCATGTCATCTCAGAGAGAACAGCAAAAGCAAAAGCTATACACAAATGGAAGAGTTCCCAGCATACTGTGCTGGAATGTAAACAGACATGTGACACACATTTCTACATGCCTGTCCCTTAAGGTGGAATAGAAATGTCAACAGTATTTGTTTTCCCCACACCTACCTATCACCAAATTAAAAACCATAAGGTATGTTCTTGTTAAAAATGCAATAGGCAGAAGGACTTCCAACGCAGTGTTGCAGTGTGGAAGTGTTGCAGTGTGGAAGTGTCCTGCTCAGCATTCCATAGCCCTTGACCACACTCGGTCCTCACTTGCCTATTTGAGGGAGCTCTTTTCTTTTCTAAGTATTTTTCTGTATTTTTGTAAATCGTCATGGTCCCCCTAGCCTGCTCTCACCTCCCTCTTGTCCATGGGTGGGCCTGCACTGTTCTAGCAACCTAAGCATTGGCACTTACTGCCTAAGCATCAGCAATGGGCTGGTGCTCCCATGATGGCCATGTTTGCTTGCTGATGGCCTGGTCTTGCCATCACAACCTTCACAGATGAGAACTGGATCAGGCCAAATGCCCATCTAGTCCACTTCTCGGAGTGGTGAAGCAGATGCCCATAGGAAGTCCCCAAGTCCGCAACAGCACTTTCCCTGCCTGGGATTCCCATCAACTGCAACTCAGAGATGTACTGTCTCCAAGATGGAGGTAGAATGGAGCCATTATGGTGAGTAGTCATCGCGACAAAGGCAAAGGCCCCTGACCCAGTGAGCAGGCAGAGGCCACCCAGCCCCAAAATGCCTTTACCATGGGACATCCCCTTCATCTCCTAAGCTGGCCTCCTGCCCTCATGTGTGGTAGAGGACACTGTTGTGCCTCAGATGTTGAAGTAGCCCAGCTGGCTTCTATATGTGGAATGGTTGTTGAGGGGGCACCATATTGTCCTTCACCACAGGCAAAAAACCCCAAAAAGTCTGGAACTGGCCCTCACGTTTACTAAGAATGAAATTCCACTGTGTTCAATGACGGTTACCTCCAGTTAAGATCTGAAGAACCCACCCATTTTGGTTTCCCTCCATTCCTCATTGTTCCAGGCTTAACTCTAGCTCACCACATTTCCACCAGTTTGATTTCTCCGTTTTTGAAACTCCTCATGAAAATCCATCAACATTTTTAGTGTGCATTTCTCCTTACAGGTACAATTTTGTGTGTGCAGATTTTGCTCAAGATACACATTTCAGCGAGGAAGTTTCCCTAATGAAAGGCATGTTTGTACTGCACGTTATTTCAGACATATGCACACTTCTTTATTTTTTTGGCTGGAGAACTGCATCTCAAACTTTTTGAAAAGGGTGCGAGTGTTTCACTTCATGCATTGCGTCATGAAGATTAGGGTAGGATAACATTCAGGGATTTCACACCCATCCCGAAGTGAGCACAGAATTGCAGCCTTGGCACTACATAACACCAAGACTGGATATGTCAAAGATACCCATCCTTGCTTGCTTGCTTTTCAGGGAGGGGAAAAGTCAGTACTTTCAGCCAAGCAGATGATGAAATGGATGAGTCTTAATGGCATTTTTTCCTGTCTATTTGAGATCTATTTTTACCTCTGTCAAATGAACGCTTGCCAAGCTGTCTAGTACATTCTATACTGCCACCATCTGGCCTTTGCCAAATATGTGCATTTCCGAAATCCTGGGTTACCTAAAAGAAAACAACGAAATCCTGTGGGATTGTAAAGGCTTCTCGTATGTCCATGGCTCCACTGTAGCACACCTGAAACCAATCCCAAGCTCATGAAAGAAGTGAATATCTCTTTTATAGATGTGCTAGTTCCCCACCCCAGCATTTATTTCCCCTTGTCCTCTTGTCAATCGCTATTTGCTCTGTGCATTTCACAGAAATACCGGGTGCTATTTCTGCATCTGAGGCCTTGAAGCAGTTTCATCAAAATTAAATGTTGCTTTGAGAATTAAATGTAAAAAAAATAACAATTAAGGCAGATTAAGAATAGTTTGGTTTTTATAACAGGCATGCCAAATGTTCCATTTTGTTATTATACAAGCAGTTTAAGGGTGCTAGCGAAACAGATGCCACCCACAAAGCCACTACAGAAGGAATCACTTGTAATTCACGATTTGGTCAGCCTTCTACAAAGCTGACAACACTAGTGCAGAAAGAGAGCAGGCAGAAGGACAATTATATTGCAGAGGAAACTCTATTCCCTGTATATCAGCCCATCTGCAAAGGTGATCAAGAGAGTCAGACTGCTTGGAGAAATTGGCAATGTTCCCTTAGGTTACACCAGGGATGGGAAGCCTGTGGCCCCTCCAATGTTGTTGGGCTCCCAACAGCCCCAGCCGTTGTGGTAAATGGTCAGGGATGATGGGAGTTGTAGTCCAACAATAGCGTTGTATGCAAATCCCCCTAATGTACACATCTTTGCAAAGCAATTTTTCCTCATAAAATGCCCACTTGTAGGCAAATTTCACTTACACGTACATTTTTATATTATCTTTTGCCCTAGCTTATGCATTTTTGGACACATTATTTGGCTGGAGAACTGCACTGGAAAATTCAGAGAAGTGTGAATTTTGAAGGATGGCTTTGTTTCAGTTCACACATTATTTCAGAGAGTGTGAATTATTTGGTTTGCCTATAAATGTGATCAAATTTCTCCCACATCCTATAATTTGTGACCAAATTGTGATCAAAAAGCATACATTGATGGCATAGGAGGGGAAGTCATTATAGAGAAATATATTTTTCAGCCTCCCTTGTCTTACGTGGGTAGCCTCGCTGATGGCAAGGAAACTATTCTACAACATGCGGTCTAAAAATTGTGTGACAGATTTTATGGAGTATAAGTCTCCTGCAATATCCATGCAGTGCTCAACACTGACACCAACATGTCCGTCATTCCTTGTAAAATTCATTATAAAAGCATCACAAGTCCAGCCATGTAGGAGCAACACTGCATGCTGCTACATAGGAGGCCTAACGGTCCATTCCATCGCTCCACTGGCAGTGTATGAATACCAGTGAATTCTGGCAACACAGACAAGGAACTGCTTTTGCAAGATGAGAATGGGCTCCGATCATACGATTGTAGCATTTGTTCTCTAAGGAAGCAGTTCTCTTAGAGATAATACTTGTACTATACAGAAGCAAGGAAAGGAAGCCTAGCATTAACTTAACAGAAAGAAGAATGGTTTCTATTTGCACCTTACTGACCTTCACATGATGTCTAGGCAGCTAATTTCACCCCACTATTTAATTTATAATGGAAGAAATTGGCCTCTTAGCTAGCCACATTTTGGGCAGGTTAACTAAGGCAGCAGAACAGTTATAACTAATAAATCTCAACTGGAAATCCTTTGCTGGTCTGCAACAAGCAGCATGAGATTTATAATTTTGGGTCACTTACTGTATAACTGTATTTCTTAATGGAGCATAATTCTGAAATATCTATTTGCCTAATACAGTTCCTTTAATAATATTAATAAAGTTCACTTTAAACCGTTTAGCTTTCTCCCAAATTCTTCTAAGCTTATAAGAGATTTCCACTTTTGCAATCAATGAAACACTTCCTATTGCCACTATGTATGGCAGAATCAAGGGGCAGAAATCACGGAATTGTAGAGTTGGAAGGGATCTTGAGGGTCCTGCAATGCAGGAATCTCAACTAAAGCATCCATGACAGATGGTTATCCAACCTCTGCATGAAAACCTCCAGTGAAGGAGAATTCGTCACTTCCCAAGGGAGTCTGTTCTACTGTCCAACAGCTCTTACTGTCGGAAAGATATTCCTGATATTTAGTTGGAATCTCCTTTCTTGAAACTTGAATCCACGGGTTTGTGTCCTAGTCTCTGGATTAGGAAAGAAAAAGCTTGCTCCATCTTCTATGTGATAGTTCTTTAGATAGTGAAAGATGGCTATGACATCTCCTCTCAGTCTCTTCTTTTCCAAGCTAAACATATCCAACTCTCTCAAGCGATCCTCATAAGGCTTGGTTTCCAGACCTTGATCATCTTGGGCACCCTCCTCTGCACACATTCCAGCTTGTCAATACCCTTCAATTGTGCTCCAGGTGTGGTCTAACCAAGGCGGAATAGAGCTGGACCTTTGATCAGGACACTCTACTTCTGTTGATGCAGCCTAAAATAGCATTAGCTTTTTTTGCGGCTGCATCACACTGTTGTCTCTAGCTTGTGGTCTGCGAAGACCTCTAAATCCTTTCCACATATACTACTGGCAAGCCAGGTGTCCCCCATCTTAAATTTCTGTAGCTGATTCTTCCTGCCTAAGTATAGAACCTTACGTTTGTCCCTACTGAAATTATTTTGTTTGTTTGGGCCCAATCCTGCAATCTGTTCAAGTCAGTCTTCTTGAATCCTGATTCTGTTGTCTTTAGCTCCCAGTTGGTGTCATCTGCAAATTTCTTCATCCAAGTCATTTATAAAGACATTGGACAACAACGGGTCCAGGACAGAACCCTATGGCACCCCACTTTTCACTTTTTTCCAAGATGACGAGGAACCATTATCATTTATCAGTTTCAGGCAGGTCTAATGACCTTAAACTGGTCATCACATAGTAGTTCAGGAATTGCCAATACAGTGCTTGCGAACACCACAAAAAGGTGTCAGTAACTATCTCATCAAATTTCTATAGTGAATGGGTGACGGTTTCATCTTCCTGCTCAGTTCCAGTTTTCTCAACCTCTCCTACACATCCTTCAATTATGTTCACTTCCATGAGACTGGAAAAGCAGAATTTAAATGATGAGATAATATGACCGTTCTGAAGAAACTGATTTTGGCCATTTGAGCTAGCCAGGGGATGTGCACTTGTACTAGGTTTGAACAAGACCCATTCAAACTGTTTTAGAATTACAAGCAAACCGCATGAGTTGGCATATCGACCCATTTCTTAATGTCAGCGAGTTGGCGGTACGTAGTAGCAAAACCAACACAGGCATTGAAGAATCAGGTCTTACCCCCAAGTAAATGGCTAAAGGATTGCAGCCTAAATCAGGCCCAACTGATCATTCAGTATCACTAAAATGCACATTTAAATTTAATCAACAAGATCCACTTATTAAAGGGGAGTTGATTGGTTAAAGGTGAAGCAACTAATCAGCTATCATTTACTAATAAAAAGCTGGGAGAGATATCAACAACTGACAGTGCAAGCCAAAACACATCTACTCAGAAGTAAGCTCCACTCGGTCCAATAGCACTTACTCCCAGGTAAGTGTGTAGAGCACTGCAGCCCTAATTTACTGACATAACCAGCTTGACAAACTCTTGCTTTATTTAGTTCTTCACAGCTCTAGTTCCTAATGTAGCTGAAAAGCTTCCGTCAGCTGTTGTTGTAATACTGACCTCTACGTTTCCATGGTAGCTCTCATATTGCCATCTTTGTCAACAATCTGCTTCCAGTTCTAATTTGATCAGGCTCGTGCTATTAATAGAAAGATTCTGCAGGCAGCTATTCTATTCATCTTCTTTCAAATCCAAGGAATGGTTATTGCTGAAAATCAAATTTTGGTTAGCACTATTCTAGTCAGGTTTCAATAGCTCGTTGTTGTTCTACTCTCAGGAACAATTCGCACTATCCTTGAAAAGGTTCCTGCTCTCCAGCCTTGTGTGTGTGTGTGTGTGTGTGTGTGTGTGTGGTTTTCTCCACCCAGGTTCAAACTGCCTCTTTTTCCCTCTCTAGATACACACTCACACACAGAGCTCTGACAAGCTCATTTCGGTTTGTCATCTAGGAACATCAACTGGCCATCAGGATCCATCAGTGTGAGAAAGATTTGATCCAACAAAGTTGTCCTCTTAGTACAAGAACTTCTGCCTGTACAATGGGACTCTCCTTGTGCACCTCCACCCCATAATCTGTTCTGGGGAGTTCCCTCTGGAGCAGATTGAGGGGGATGCCAGGAAGAGGAGATGGGTAGAGGGTTGGGAGAAGGTTAGAAGGTTACAGAGAGGATAGGAGTAGCAGGTGATGCATGTAATTATCCAGAACAGCCTGGTTTGTCTTGGTAAGGAAAAGATGAAATGAACTGTATTATTTCCATGTTTTTTTAAGGTTCTTTTTATTTTACAGTGCATTTACGAGCAATTCTTTTTTTCCAAGGCTACACAGTACTGACACCTTCCCTCTCCCCCCCCCCCAAAAAAAAATGTCAAAAGTGTGACACTTACTGTAACAATTGCATTGTCAGTACTGGCCCTTTTTTCCTTTAGGAAAAATAAAGCACTGGTGTGTGTGTGTAATATTTGTAGCCTGCCTTGGAATCCCTTTGCCAATGAAGAGTGGGCTATACTTTCTGCAAATAAATAAATAAAACAGATGGCCTCTCGCATCTCTCTATCCTGTTTTTGTGCAGGAGAGATTGGGAGCAGCGTTTTGCTGAATTCCTCCAAAAGGAGGAGAATTTCAGCGACCATTTTTCAAGATTGTCGCTCACCGTTCATGGAGGTAGCAGTTGGTGGAACATGGGATGGGCTCCCCTGCTGCATCTGCACTGCCCTGAGCTCCTCTCTGCCTTGCTTGCTCCTTCCCCTCTCCCTCTAGGTAACCAGCAGTGATGCACAGCCTTTGGAAGTCAGGTGAGCAGTGTTGCAATGCCCACATTGCCTCAAATACTGCAGTGCCTGAACCACCATGTTGGCCACTCTTCTTTCCTAAGAGTGTTTGTGTGTTTGCTGCAGTGATGACAGCAATTGTGCTAGATCCTCAGTGATGTTCTAGATGTAGCATCGTTCCAGGGCACTGAGGAGGGGAAATGGCAACTGCTGCCCCCTCCCCCCAAAAAATATCCAAAACCAGTGGAGAATATTCAAGAAAATTCTGTAGGGTGGCCTCTCTCTCTCTCTCTCTCTCTCTCTCTCTCTCTCTCTCTCTCTCTCTCTCTCTCCTGAGTAAGAAAAAGAAATCTATGGTGGGAAATGGTGGCTCAGCTTTAGAATCATATAACTGTAAGGGGTCCCAGGGGTCATCTATACAATGCAGGAATCTCAACCCGCTGTCCCCCATCCAATTTCAAACCAGACCAGACCCTTCTCAGCTTGGCAAATGTGCTCGCATTTTCATTGCTGCACCAGTGGTGTTCACCATCAGAGAAAGCTCTGAGAAGATAGAACTTTCAAAAACTTAGAGATTCCTAAGTATCATTAGAAGAAAAGAACACAAGAACAGCCCTCCTTGAACAGCTCAAACCACCCAGTTTTCCCAGCAGCCAGCCAGATGCCTGTAGGAAGGCTGCAAGCAAGACTCGAGTGCAATAGCCCCGCTGTGATTCCCAGGCACTTTGCTTCTGACAGTGGAGGGAGAACATAGCCATTATAGTAGCCATTGATAACCCATCCTCAAATCTTCTTTTAAAGTCATCAGAGTTGGTGACCACCACTACAGTTTAGGGAAGTGAAATCTAAGGGGGTGGTTTCAGTCAGAACTCACCAGAACTCAGTTTGGGCACCTCTCAGTTTGGCGCCATTGTAATTATGAGAGAACAAGGGAGGTGTTCGTGGTGAGTTCCAGGACCTCTTTTCCTAGAAAAATAGCACTGGTGAAATCCATAGATCATCTGGAGACCATCTGCTAACCACAAGTTCCTATTGAAGAAACATCAGCTGATCAACCTGAGCTATTAACACTTGGGTAGGCAAACTAAGGCCCGGGGGCCAGATCCGGCCAATTCGCCTTCTAAATCTGGCCCGCAGATGGTCCGGGAATCAGCATGTTTTTACATGAGTGGAATGTGTCCTTTTATTTAAAATGCATCTCTGGGTTATTTGTGGGGCATAGGAATTTGTTCTTTTTTTTTTTCAAAATAGAGTCCGGCCCCCCACAAGGTCTGAGAGACAATGGACCGGCCCCCTGCTGAAAAAATTTGCTGGCCCCTGTATTAACAGCAACCCTTCTAACAAAGCAATGGATAGGCAGCAACAGCAAAAGTCGTAGCACTCAATCTTGTCTGCTGCATTTGAAGAAAATGAACACCATGGAAAGCTTTCACTTTCCACAAGGGGGAGACTTCACCTCACTGGATATGCGTTGTTCATTTGAAATGAAACTTCAGTGATTTTCTATGGAAGCACAACCAGAATTTTGAATGTATCAATTACAGGGCTTTTGATGTGACTTCATTAGTTTTCCAAAGAAACATCTGAAAACATGTGTCACAAATTTGTCGGGTACGATTTTAGCTGCATCTTAACTGGCAGTGCTGCAGCTGGATATCTCTGGGGTTAAAAGTGACTAGGCTACTCAAATTCAAAATCCATGAGTCATTGTTATTTCTGTTTTGGCAATGGGCCAGAACTTTCTGCACATCAAAAGCAAGATGTTAACCTTCCCTGGGTCTTTCCTGGGTCATCTCGCCTGCTGTTCACCAGCCTTGACTCAAGATTTGCCCAGGCATACATTCCCGTCAGTTCATGATTGCATTCAAACCCTAAATTTACCGAGGTTAAATATTTACTAATCTGGTTTAGTGTGCAGCTGTCATGTTGAAATCAATAACAGATTGGTGATATTATGCTTGCTATGCCAGCAGGTGCCTCTCCCGTAAATTAGATACTTACGTCAACAAAACCCAATAGCAGTCAGATGCTAGCCTTCATTATTACAGATTCGAAGTTCCCTACGTACACTCTGACCCGATGTCATTTGCAGTGTGGCACCAATAACTGCTGCAGCAGTGCAAGGCAATTCCTTGGATTAATCACTGCTCTGCGAAGGCACAAAGGTAAGAGATGGGGTGTTTCATGCTATTTGCAAAAAGAGAAACAGATGTATGAACAAGGTTTTTGCCTAGAGAATTATACTGTATGACTCTGTATGAGGTTTTCTCATTTCTGTTGTGGTTGGGTAGCATAGCTGTCAACTTTCCCCTTTTTTCAAGGGAAATCCCCTTATTCTGAATAGGATTCCTCGCAGGAAAAGGGGAAAGTTGACAGCTATGTTGGGTAGTGCAAGACCAGCAGGATGTACCCAACTCATCGAGACTTTACTCCAGCTTTCATAGGCTGCCTCTTCGATCATCACCATACACACCTGTGACAGCCCATTCAAAGAGGACCCCCTACTCTGGATACTTCCTGGGAAGAAAAAAACATCCAACGTAGGGGTCTACCCAAGCTTTCCTGCTGCCCCTGTTACATAAGAGTGTGAGGGTTCTCAATCTTTTAATGCAAATGATATAGGGTAGAAATCAGGAACCTGTGATTTTCCAGACATTGTTGGATTCCATTTCTCATCAGCTCCAGCCGGCACAGCTGATGGTCAGAAATGATGGGAGATGGAGTCCAACAACAGCTGGAGGACCACAGGTTCCCCATCCCTGATACAGGGACACCAAGCTATATTTGTGATGATGCAGCCAGGATACACAAAGAAGGTGTCATACATATCAGGTGTCATCTGTAAGCAGGGGTGCCAACTTGAATAAAATATGGGGGGGACAGGTAAACCCCACCCCACATAATCGATCACATGACGCGGCACGCACACACCATTTGAATGGCAATACCCATCAACTGGGGGAGGGGGCTGGCCCCCTCAAATATTTTATGGGGGAAGCGAAGGGATCTCAGCCCCTAGGAGTTGGCTCCTATGTCTGTGGCATAAATACACATAGGTAAATAAAAAGTAAATACAGTGGTACCTCAGGTTACAGATGCTTCAGGTTACAGACGCTTCAGGTTACAGACTCCACTAACCCAGAAATAGTACCTCGGGTTAAGAACTTTGCTTCAGAATGAAAACAGAAACTGTGTGGCGGCAGCAAGTGGCCCCATTAGCTAAAGTGATACCTCAGGTTAAGAACAGTTTCAAGTTAAGAATGGACCTCCAGAACGAATTAAGTACTTAACCTGAGGTACCACTGTACACTGATTCATGGGCCACTATGGTTTCGACAAATACATTCCAAATATCATTACATTTGTCCATATATAATTTCCATCTGAAAGTGATCTGTTCATGGGTTACAAGCTTTGGTGTGTCATCTATCCATTGATTGAAGGAGGCTGTCCATCAAAAGGAAGAACGTGCATACTTCCCCTAACTGCCTTGCAACAAGAATATGGCATCTGCTGCTGAATTTTGCTGTGTTTTCTTTTGACAAACCAAGGGGAAATGGCCAGCGACTCAATGCCACCTGGAAGCTGGAATGTAGAAATCTAGTGCCTAAAGCTTTACAATGGAGGGATCACTGCTGCTATCAAGAGCACTGTGTGTTAACAGGAAGGGAAGGAGGAACCTGAAAGACATATCACACAAGCTTTCCTCAACCTGATGCCCTCCAGATATTTTTGGACCACAGCTCCCATCATCCCTGCCCACTGGCCATCCTGGCTGAGTTTGATGGGAATTGGAATCCAGCAGCACCTGAGAGACACCAGGTTGTGGAAGACTGCACAGCATAATCTCAACAAAGACGAAGGCCCGTATCTGAAAGGACAGGTTAAATTGAAAACCAATCTTAGAAGAACCTGAAATTGAGTCTGCATAATTTATGGTGAACTTTAATGGGCTCTTTTTCTCTAGGTGGCGTGAAGTCACTGAAATGAAATACATTTGCGGCAAAGATTATTTAATTGCTTTGCAATTTAAATTAAACCATGATATATGTCTCAGAAATATCCATTTTACTTGTGTCTGTTTAGCAGGCCTCTGTTTTATTACTTATTTATTAGCTTAAAAGGTTTTAATTTTAACTTTCAATTGAAAAATTCAGAGTGGTTTATAATAAATCTGTTGTATCAGATGGGCATGGGATTATACTTAGAATTCTTGTGTTTCCCTTCTTTTTTCCTTCCTTGCTCTGGTTCTTTATTATTATTTTGAAGTACATTAGTTTTGCCCTCAATCTATAATGATTACTGGGGAAGGAATAAAGGAACATCCTCTAATATGATTTACATTATTCAGGTATGTTAACAGAGCATGAACACAGTAAGTTTAGACACTCCTTTCATTAAATGGATGCCATTTAATACGCTTTCCCTCCTGGAATCATAAAATCATAGAACTGTAGAGTTGGAAGGGACCACAAAGGTCATTCCCTGCAGTGCAGGAATCTTTTTGCCTGATGTGGGACTTGAACCCATGACCTTGAGATTAAAAGTCTCAAACCCTACCAACAGAGCTCTCCCTATCCAACAGCATTGCCTTATATAGGCTTCCGACTATTAACGGAATGGCCTGAACTTCAATTACGAGCACCACATGGGAGATGGCTTAGATGGGAGTTGATACTATATGTGAGATACCCTCCACCATAAGTGGTATCTCTCAGGGACCATGCTGAGGAGGGCTGCACTGAGGAGGAATGGTGGGAGCCTCCCCCTCCCCCTGCTCCTGATCAGGATCCTGAATCTTCCCAGAAGCAGGACAGTATAGATTTGGAAGAGTGGTTTGCAGAAGGACATAGTTCAGAAGGCAGAAGCTGGGAAGTACAGCGGTACCTTGGGTTACAGACGCTTCAGGTTACAGATGCTTTAGGTTACAGACTCCGCTAACCCAGAAATAGTACCTCGGGTTAAGAACTTTGCTTCAGGATGAGAACAGAAATCGTGCTCCAGCAGCACGGCAGCAGCAGGAGGCCCCATTAGCTAAAGTGGTGCTTCAGGTTAAGAACAGTTTCAGGTTCAGAACGGACCTCCAGAACGAAAAGTACTTAACCTGAGGTACCACTGTACTGGAAGGGGAACAGCTAAGAGGAGAAGCACTGGGAGAGAGAGAGAGTTAACAGACACACTGTCTCTGGAAAGTGTCCATCTGCTCAGCCCCAGGTCAAGAAGAGCAGATAAGGTGGCAGCACAGGAAAGCACAGTGGTTGAGAGATCAGGTTACAAGACGCGGTAGTGATGTGGGTGACTAGGGAGGAAGTGGGTGCACCTTCATTCCTAGGAAATGGATTCTTTGTTCCCTCGCTGTGATCATTAAAGCTTCTAACTGGTAAGAATACTCCTTTCGGTTTGTTCTGCTTATCTTCTGCCAAAGGGGGAAGGAACCCTATTCCCTGAAGCCTGACATATCCATTGCCAATGAGGGGAACATTACTGACTGCATTTAGTCTCACTGCATTTGGACGTTCCAAACTTAAACTGCTGATAATTTCAAAGAGGATTAACTCTTGATATACTATTTGATGGGCAAAACAATTCAACCCCATGATCTACTACCCTAGAGGTGGCTTTGATGAAGGAGAGGTGTCCCTCTGCCCAGCTCCACCAGTGTGAAGGGTCCTGCTCCACCTGTATAAAGATGAGTAGAAGCTGCTGTCAACAGTATGCCTATTAGCAGTAGCCTTTTGTATGCTGCCTCCATAGCTCACAGATCTAGTGGGATTTGAGACCAAATGGTTCATCCCTACTGCACAAATTTATTGGGGGGGGGGCGTGTAGCACATTTTTTTTCTCAGTTTCAACACAAAGTGCCCCAATAGATCCAGGCATTTCAAGTCACCAGAAACAGATGAATATCTGAAAAAGCATATTGGGGGGGGGGGATTCTGCATGTGTTCTCCAAATGCTACAGGCTCCCTGAAGGATCTTTGGCACAGCCAACATTTGATGTCTAGGGCTGGTGTCCTTATAAAAACAATTGGGTGAAACAAAAGGGGATTCCTGAGCTACTCTGCATTTTTGCTGCATGGAACCATCCATGTGCTTTCAGGTATTTCCATTCATGGCTATTTTGAACATTCACACACTAACAAAAGCATTTGTGAAATGCTACTGCTATGGAATGCAAGCAGGAAAACTATACAAGATGCAGGGCCTGTCAGGAAACAGTCAGATCAATAAAACTACTTCCGTTTCTTTCCCTCCTTCCATATATTATTATCAGGGCTTTTTTTTTCAGCCGGCACTCACAAGAACTCAGGTGGGCGCCATTGCCATTATAAGAGAACAAGGGAGGCGTTCGTGGTGAGTTCCAACACCTCTTTTTTCTAGAAAAATAACACTGATTATTATTATTTATTTTATTATTTATTAAATTAGTATACAACCCTTCACCCACAGATCTCAGAGCGGTTCACAACATAAAAATATATATGATAACTTCAGCAAACTATCAAATGTAAAAATCGAAAACAGCAATATGCCAGTAGATGACACAGATAGAAAGAACAAGAGTGTTCCAACCCAGTTTGTTCAGATTTGAAAGTAGGGATGGGAAATGAGTTTCAGCCAGTGGGCCAAATCCTAATACCCCTCCCCCAATATCTATATGGGCCACTTTGACAGGTGAGCAGAGCCTGTCTATCACCTGACATCGCCATGATGTCAGCCAAAGTCTTTCCCTTTGCAGACCAGCTTCAATTCAAGCCAGTCCACAAAGGGAAGATGTTCACTTGCCTGTCGGTTTTGAAATCAAGCTTCTTGGGCAAAGGAAGCATGGTTTGCTGCATGCCCACTCGGGGAGCTCTTGAGAGGAGCCAATCCCAGTAGGGCTTGCACTGGGTGAGAAATACTTTAAAAGATCCTGACTACAGACCTTGCTTGCCCAGGGACAACTGGGATTTGTTGAGATATAAGAATTGGGATATAGCATAATGTAAAGCAGAGACATCACCTTGCCAACAAAGGTCCGTATAGTTAAAGCTATGGTTTTCCCAGTAGTGATGTATGGAAGTGAGAGCTGGACCATAAAGAAGGCTGATCGCCGAAGAATTGATGCTTTTGAATTATGGTGCTGGAGGAGACTCTTGAGAGTCCCATGGACTGCAATAAGATCAAACCTATCCATTCTGAAGGAAATCAGCCCTGAGTGCTCACTGGAAGGACAGATCGTGAAGCTGAGGCTCCAATACTTTGGCCACCTCATGAGAAGAGAAGACTCCCTGGAAAAGACCCTGATGTTGGGAAAGATTGAGGGCACAAGGAGAAGGGGACGACAGAGGACAAGATGGTTGGATAGTGTTCTCGAAGCTACCAACATGAGTTTGACCAAACTGCGGGAGGCAGTGGGAGACAGAAGTGCCTGGCGTGCTCTGGTCCATGGGGTCACAAAGAGTCGGACACGACTAAGCGACTAAACAACAACAACAACAACAACAACAAAAATGATGTCAGTTACGGAGCAGATGGGTGCAGCTTGGGGAAAACGACCTGATGGGCCAAATTAGGATCCCTATGGGGCCTAATTGGTCCCACAGGTCAGGGTATCATACCACAAGAAAGAAAGAAAGAAAGAAAGAAAGAAAGAAAGAAAGAAAGAAAGAAAGAAAGAAAGAAAGAAAGAAAGACAATGCAAAATAGAAAAGAAATGGGACAGACTTAGGCAGAAGTGATGTCATCTCCACCCATAGGTTCCCATATGCTAGGGTAATCAACGTGGCTCCCTCCAGATGTTTTTAGACTATGACTCCCATCATCCCTGACTATTTGCCATGCCTGTTGGTGCTGATGGGAGTTCATGTTGGCTATTCCTACACTGTGCAGTTCCCAACAAACCCACCAAGATCTAATCAGCTGTTATTTTGTGTCATGTATTGGCACCGTCAATCCCATCCAGCTCACAGATTCAGCACACTCTTTTTAAGTATTTATTATTTTAGGACTTAGAATTTAGGTGAAAACATGTACCTATGTTTAAATTCCTGTCCTTTAACAGATTAAAAATAGCACAGTTCCAATGACTTCTTGGAGACCACCGAAAGGGACTGTAATTAAGTCTTCACTAGTGATAAATGGTAGTAAGGCTCTCATGGACAGAATATTCACCTCCTGCTTTTGTAGCATATTTTAGCTAAAGCCAGCTGGTTGGTGCTAGCATCCAGCAGGGACATGGGAAAATCCCCCGAGGGCCTCATGCCTACTGGGTGGTGAGGAGCTCACAGAAGCAAAGCGAGAGATAATTCCCTCCCAGAAATATGTGTGCGTTGCTCATTCACATGCAAATGCCCTGGGTGTTCTGTGAGCTCCCAGCAATTGTAGGGAATCGACACTGTCCTAATTTTGAGAGCTGGCTGTATTCATGGCGAGCCTTTGTGTTCATTTTCTATGAAGAATGTAATTATGTGTGTTTTCCATAGAGCAGACTGGCAGCACAAGAGCCTCCATTCAGCAGAAAGCTTTCCATTAGGGCGTGAACAGATAAAGTCAGCCGTCAGGGCCAAGGAAACAGTGAGTCAGAAAATATAGCAGCAATTGTTACGTAAGGCAGAGAGACGTGGAAAGAGTCACGAGTGTGTTCCTGTCAATCTCGGAGGACGAGGGTTTGCACATCAACTGGATATCAGGTGCGAGCGCTGCTTGGTAGCTCGTTCTGTGTTTGCCGGTAAATATTTGCACACTACATCAATGGAATGCCATGCATTTGGCTTGCATGTGCAACTCGCCTGGCCTATAAGCTGCCTGAGCTCAAGTTGGACTAAAGAAGCATGCGCAGCTAATGAGATCATGCTGGAATTTCACTTAAGGACCCACAGATGTAAAAATGGCCAGCCACCCATTCTTCTTCAAAGCAGACATCAAGCAGCCGTGAGGAAAGACTGAAGGACATCTGGGACTTATACAGCTCCAGGGAAGTCCAATTTATACAGGAAACAGTTGAAAGGATCCATGCACAGCCCATTATATTCCGTGCAATGTACCTATTATGGCCCAAATGCATGTTCAGCCCCTCCTGGTGGCACAGCAATTAAACTGCTAGCACATTTGCAAAGCTAAGCAGGGCCTGGTATGGTTTCAAGCTGGATGGGGGACTGCATGTTGAGATACCTGCATTGCAGGGACTGGACTCAGGATCCCTTCCAACTCAACAATTCTATTATTCTATGGTTCTATGAACTTCCATGGTGTATATGAGACCATAACCTACTCATAAAGGTTGTATTTTGGAAGATGCACTGCTGGCACACTAATGTTACACACAGATGTGACAGCACATGTAGAAAGTGCATTTAAACATAGAAAGACACACATGGGAAGCTTGGCTGATTAAGGGTTTTCTACATAACCAGAATCCTGTATGCATCAGGACTGATCTATGTGCACATGAATTAGTTTTCTTTATCGAGTACATTCTGCTCAGCCAAAGGGGAAGATCCCATCAGATCACTGAGATTAAAGCAGTATGCAGGTTTATCACAACCTGTAGGAGGAAAGGAACTGAAGAGACTTATGTATCTGCTGACCAACCATGTTTCTACAAAGCAGGTCTCTATACAAATGAATTAAAGGTGTGTAATGATTTGATGTAGGACCAAAAGAGGCATTGGCCCACAATATACAGAAAAAGAATCAAGTGCTCTTGCTGTCTTCTCACCAGCAGGCACACATGTCTGGGCATGCTGAATGGCAAAAGGGGGGGAAGCTAGGACAGGCATGGGGAGGGAGTTCAAGTTGTTGTCTAGCAATCTTGTGACTTGCCAGTGAAATATACTGATCTGGCTGTAAAGAAAAGTGGACTTCTAGCAGAGGTTTAAGAGGCTTCTTGACTCAACTCAGAATGTGAAATGCCTTCTGAAGAAGGATCCACACAAGATTACAAAACTAATTTCTTCTTCTTCTTCTTCTTCTTCTTCTTCTTCTTCTTCTTCTTCTTCTTCTTCTTCTTCTTCTTCTCAGCCAGCTGGACTAAGAAGTCTAATCTGAAAAGACTTAATTTTCCTTTCACCGTTCAAAAGAGCCTATTGTGTTTGCAGTAGATTTATTCTAAAACATTTCCTTTTGGCTTATTGCCAGCTACATCTCTGAGTTATCCATTGCTATTCTCTTCATATTCTTATTGTTCCATCCAAATTAATTGCCAGAACACTTGGGATTCCCATTTAAAATTCATTGCATTTTAATTTTCTTATACTCGGCGAAATTTGTCGACATCTATTCTATGAATAACACCAAATTCTGAACCAAAATGGGAAGAGAGAGACAACGGCCTTCCTTGCTCAAATCTGAGAAAGCCCAGTTCCAACAGCGGGGCAAAAGGAGATGAGAAAAAGCATGTTGTGTTTAATAATGATACGTGCACATTTTTAGCCTGAGTATTTATAAAGATGAAGAAAGGGGAAAGAGCATTATCTGAAAAACAAACCTTCATGATATGTACAAGGCCAGTCAACTAAAAGAACAGACGTTCTCTTGGAGGAGGAGAGCTCCAACTTTCAGCCCTCCAAATGTTGATAAACTACAAGTCCCATCATCTTGGACCATCGCTTTTGATGGCTAATAGGAACCACGGAGAACAACATCTACAGGACCATAGATCAGGCCACCACCCACTTCTCGTGGACATTTTCAAAGACAATCTTTTGTCTTCAGCCAGCAAACATCTTAGTTGGGAGCAGGGGCAGCGTCATACAGTACCTGCATTACCTCACAGGCATAACGAGAGCCAGTGTGGTGTAGTGGTTAAGAGCGGTAGACTCGTAATCTGGGGAACCGGGTTCGCGTCTCCGCTCCTCCACATGCAGCTGCTGGGTGACCTTGGGCCAGGCACACTTCTTTGAAGTCTCTCAGCCCCACTCACCTCACAGAGTGTTTGTTGTGGGGGGGAAGGGAAAGGAGAATGTTAGCCGCTTTGAGGCTCCTTCAGGTAGTGATAAAGCGGTATATCAAATCCAAACTCTTCTTCTTCTCTTCTATATATGTTGTGTGCAATCACAACTTGGATGTACATTGCTTGATATTGTTTTATTATAGTGTTTATTGGAAGCAATAAAAATTAGTTTTAAAAACAGACAGACAAACAAACAAATAAACTACTTCCGAAGGAAAATTATAGAATACAGTTTTATAATAGGGCTTCCAGGCCTATGTGTCAGTACAAAGTCTTAAAAGCTGATCCTGAAAATCAGGTCCTATTTGCATGCATGTTAGGAAGATAACTGCTTCCTTTGCCCACTACACCTCTGTCGTAAAGTCTGACTGTGCTTTAGATGCAGCCAACGACCTTTGGATATTGAGCCAATCTTCCAGTGCACTGAAAACAAGTCTTCCTTAGTTCAATAGGCTGTATGGCAAAAGACTGAAACCAGTGATGTCAATGAAATCTTAGGGGAGTTTACGGCAATGGAGACTGTGCTTTACACCTGGAATTTATACGTTCAGTTCCTTCCCAAAAATAAAAGCAAGATGTATTACGATTGCAGTAACAAGTAAAGGTTGGCATGACATCTGACACTTCTGTGAATGCAATAATAAATTGCTGATAACATCACATATATCCAAAATGGCCTTTCTCTTTTTTTAAAAAATAAATAAATAGTATAGTCATTGTTTAAACAAACCACTGACTTGGCTGCCCCTGATTTATATTGTTCTACATTGCAGAGAAAGGGACAGAATGTCACATAAACACATTAATCAAACATACAGACCTTAGTATGACTCATGCTAAATAACAGACCAACGTATGTTTTTTTAAAGCCCTCAATATCAGAAATCACTGAAAGTCTCTTGTGATTCTCAGCATTTTTACTCATAAGATTTTATTTTATTTTTACTTTAGCCTGTTAGCCAATGCTCCAATAGAATCTCTAATATAGAATCTCCTTTCCCCTTGTTAGGACCAGCCCAAGACATTTTGCTGCCCGAGGCAAAGATGGCTCCTCTCACATTGCATGTACAAAAGCTGACCAGACCACTAATTCAATCTTAGGTCAACTGTCATGGGGCAGTGTCTTCCACTGCACCTGAGGGCAGCAGGTTGGCTTAAGGGGCACAGGGCAGATCACAAGGCATACACAGCTCTATTATCCAAAATCTTGCTCTCCCCTCTATCCCTCAGGAGCTGCCTCCCTTCTGCCTAACAGTAGGGCTGTTCCCATCCCATGTCAAACCCACTTTCTGAAACTAATTTCCAAGGTAAATCCACCCAAACTCCAACTCCCTGGTTTGTTTCTTCTCAGCTGATAAAAACATTTCTATGTTGGAATGCTTTTTCCACTGTCAAAATGATGTGGGCTGCTCTTTGACTGGCAACTTGCTGTTGAGTTTTGGTTTGGGGCAAACACCTAGATGCCATTATGTTGTAACGAATGCCTTTGGGAAGGGAAGGCAGCTGCCAAATGTTCTAAATAAATAAGACAAGCCTCTAAAAATCTAATTTGCAAGAGGATCTTACAAAATCATTTTTTAATTATCTGGCCAGGCTATGGTTCTAATGTTTACATACCCACCCACATGAAGTAATCTGTGCTCAGGCATTAGTCTCTTAATTCTACGAGTTAGTGACACAGAACTGAACAGGGCTACTTCACATGTTATGAAGTGAGATGCTTTTTCATGGGGGCTAGGATCAATATGTAGGTCGTTTGATGGGGAAGTGTGGGCACATGCATGTACTTTTTCTGCACGCCTGTATACACATACAGTGGTACCTCGGGTTAAGAACGTAATTCATTTTGGAGGTCCGTTCTTAACCTGAAACTGTTCTTAACCTGAGGTACCACTTTAGCTAATGGGGCCTCCCACTGCCACTGCGCTGCCGCCACACGATTTTTGTTCTCATCCTGAAGCAAAGTTCTTAACCTGAGGTATTATTTCTGGGTTAGAGGAGTCTGTAACATGAAGCGTCTGTAACCTGAAGCGTCTCTATCCCAAGGTACCACTGTACTGTGGTGATCATTGGAAACCCTTGTCCCAAATCTGGTTCTCTAAGATGAACTAGCTGGATCCACTGCTGTCAATTCAGAGGGTTGAGATATCAGTGGAAGATGCAGTGGCTATGGCAACAAGATTTGGAGGACAGCAGTGTTCGAAACGCCCATTGTTCTTGGTGCATTTTGCAATAGGGAATGTCATTTGTGTGAGCAGTTTCTAAGCTCTGGGCCAGGGGTCAGCAAACTTTTTCAGCAGGGGGCCAGTCCACCGTCCCTCAGACCTTGTAGGGGACCGGACTATATTGGGGGGGGGGATGAACTAATTCCTATGCCCCACAAATAACCCAGAGATGCATTTTAAATAAAAGCACACATTCTACTCATGTAAAAACACACTGATTCCCAGATTGTCCGTGGGCCAGATTTAGAAGACAATTGGGCCAGATCTGGCCCCTGGGCCTTAGTTTGCCTACCCATGCTCTGGGCACCATACTGAGCCTAAGATTTCAGATTAAAACTGCAGAGTGGAAGGAAAAGAGGACCTTTTTCTGCCTCCCCACTTCCGGCCACTCTCTGAAGACTGGAGAAGAGACCCTCTTAAGAATATTAGGGGTTTGGGCAGGGGAAGGACTAGACCATGTGAAAAATGAACATAATATTTTAGCTGTAGTTTTGTATATTCTTGTTATAAAAAGTGCACCTAGACATTCCATTGTTGTGCCCCTAACCTCGGTTTAAGGTGTCATTTAGCTCCTAGCTTTCATATCTGTTTCTATCGCTGGAGGAGAGGGGAACTGGTGTACCATCCTCTTTCCCCTCCTCTGTGCATGCCACCCCATCCATGACCAGAGAGTTATGCATGGATTGCATGCAAAGTGCTTACACTGAGCTGCTAAAGCAAAGACTGGAGAGCCATTTGTCAGGGATGTTGCAGTTGAATCCTGGACTGCAGATCCTGCACTACGCAGGAAGATGAATTGGGCCAGATGACCTCCACAGTTCCTTTCAATTCTACAAGTCTACAGAAATCTCGCAAGAATGAATTTTTTAAAATCTGCGAAATGGTTAATGAAGCCCTGTTTAAATGATGCACACCAGTGGTGAAACAAATAGTTTTGGGATTGCATGGTGTTCTTTCGCAATTTGCAAAGCATCAAATCATGCGACTGATGGCTGTGAAATGCTGACCGCTCCATATCTACATGGGCAATGTAGATCTGCTTTTGAGAACTGCGTTCTCTGTCTCTGTCAGAACCACGGTCAGTTAATCATCTGTCCTATAGTCTCATTGCTGCTTCAGGCAATGGTTTAACAACAATCTCAGCCTGTCAATCCCTTGCCTTTATTGCACCTGATTCCACTGTCACTCCAATTTATTGCCTGCCCAGCAACTCACTTTATTTGTCAGAGGACGAAGCTCATCTATGCAGTCTGCCAGGGGAGCCAACCCAGCGATTTGTGGGCAAAGAATGCAGAAATGCACAGCTATGTACCGTTTTCTTCCCCAGGAGGTTCCTCTTTTACAACTCTTGACCAGTCTCTTATTAACAGGGGCTCTCCCCCCCCCCCCACACACACACACCTCTCTTCAGCATTGTTTCTTACTTGGACTTACTTCCAAGGTCACATCTGTCGCTGCTAATGTTCCCTTTGACTCATTTTCAGCGGATAGTACCAGAGATCCAGACAGATCTAGACTGCCAAATGCATTTACCATTCTGTTGGCTTACTGTATTACTTTCCTAGCATTTGCTTGTCACCTTGGTATGGTCACTAAAAGCAAGGTGGACCTCTATTAACATAAATTCTGATTGGGACTATGTGTTGGTTTCTCTGGGCTATAGTTTCAGGATCACAACTTTCTTCGTTTTAAGTTCTGCAGCAGCTATATCTGGGCTGAGGTTATGAACTTGCTATGGCTGAACTTGACAGGGGTGCCATTCAAATAAGATAGCAGTCCCTAGCAGTCCCCCTCCTTTTTGTTTTGGATGAAGAAACGTCCATCTAGTTCAGAATCCTACAGAAATGGCAGCCACCCAGAAAATCCTGGGAAATTTACAAGCAAGATGTGAAGGCAACAAGCCTTCCCTTTCAGTTCCACTTGGAATCAGATACTCAGAGGAACACTGCATCCAAACACAATGGATCCATTTAGCTGTCATCATGGGTACTTGCTATTGACAAATTTATCCCCACCCCACAATTATTTAATCTTTTTACCTGAAACCATCCAGGGATGTGTACACAGAGGAGAGGAAGTCCCATTACATGAGAGGAACACCACTCGTGTTGGGTACAAATCCAAGCCTTGTTTGTCACGGTCACACTACAACGTGACAGAATACTTAGAACTGGTGTCTTTAAAAGATATGTATCTTACAAACTTGCCCTTCTAAGGGCATGTCTCCATCAAGCACTGGCACTGAATGATGTCCCATTATTTCATGTTAAGCGTGCATTAGAAGACAGAAGACGGTCTCAAAACATTTCACCCACTTAATAAGAAGACAACAGGGGCTTTGATGTTTAATTGCATCCAACTAGCTTGTCTTGGTCTTTTGCTGAATGCAAAAGAATGTTTTCCAAATACATCTGAAGATGATTGTGTTGTCTGCGAAAGGTTTCTCCTAATACAAAGCCTCAGGTCCATGTTCAGTTTGTTCCAGGCAATAAGGTCTGGAACACATATTGCACATCAAAGGCCTTCTTTCATCTTCATCTAAACTATCTCAGATTTAACGCAGAAGGCCTTGGTGGAATAAACAGCACAATGGGGTTGCTTTGCTGGGCAGGCTTCTATGGCATCATCAGAATGTGAAGTACGTATTGGCCAAAGCATCTCATCCTACCGAGACGTGACGCCTCATCTCTAGGAAACCTCTGTTCAAGAAGTACACATCTAAAATTGAACTAAGCTGGATTCCTGAATTTTACTTCCTTTGCACAGTACAGTAGTACCTCGGGTTAAGAACTTAATTCATTCCGGAGGTCCGTTCTTAACCTGAAACTGTTCTTAACCTGAGGTACCACTTTAGCTAATGGGGCCTCCCGCTGCCGCCGCGCCACCAGAGCACAATTTCTGTTCTCATCCTGAAGCAAAGTTCTTAACCCGAGGTACTACTTCTGGGTTAGCGGAGTCTGTAACCTGAAGTGTCTGTAACCTGAAGCATCTGTAACCCAAGGTACCACTGTACTCTGCAAGTGGATAAAAAAGTGTTTATAACTTTACATAACTCCATTTGAACCTTCAGCAAGCCCAGGAGTTCTGTCTCATATACTTCAGTGCCAATCCTTATATGGCCAAAACAGTGCCATCCATGCACAAGAAAGAGGCATCAACATGCTTCAGGGAACCCAAAGCTTTCACAAGAGGCATAAACTGGAGAAGAGAGGTGGAACTGAGGATCCTGGAACTCTGGATCAGGAGCAATCAGGAACAATCCACATGTTGTTGCAGGTCCCATTCTTATATAACCTAGTAATTCTAGATGACTTCTCAGCTACAGCATTCACTATAAATTGACATCTCAAAACTCAGAATAATGGGAACCATCCACTACAGAAAAAGCTACTACTGGTCTTGGGAAAAATCTGTAAAACATGGAGCAAGATGCTAACCAGAAATCCATAGGTACATGCAGTGCTTTTTCAGGGCGTACTCAAGAGTACACAGTACCGGCACCTCTTTTTTGTTGTTAAAAAGTGTAACAACTTCATGGTGTGTACCAGCACCTATTTTTCTAGGGGGGAAAGCACTGGGTACATGTATGGTCTCACAGAGGGAGGGGGGGAAAGATGTTAGATATTACTTTATGAAGCTGGAGGTTGCACACAGTTTTGGCTTCTATGGCTGGGACACAGTGATAGGTCCAAAGTAACGCAGGGAGCATCATGGCTTAGTGTGGTTTTTAACAGTGGCCTCTCTGGTCCTAGTCCAGCACTCTAAGCATAGTTTGACACTGGCTGGTCTTGGCACAGTACTTTGGTGTATTATTCAGCAGAGAGGAGGAGGAGGAGGAGGAGGAGGTGGTGATGGTGGTGGTGGTGGTGGAGGAGGAGGAGGAGGAGGAGGAGGAGGAGAAGAAGAAGAAGAAGAAGAAGTAGTAGTAGTAGTTTGGACTTGATATCCCGCCTTTCACTCCCCTTAAGGAGTCTCAAAGCGGCTAACAACCTCCTTTCCCTTCCTCCCCCACAACAAACACTCTGTGAGATGAGTGAGGCTGAGAGACTTTAGAGAAGTGTGACCAGCCCAAGGTCACCCAGCAGCTGCATGTGGAGGAGCGGGGAAGCGAACCCAGTTCACCAGATTACAAGTCCACCACTCTTAACCACTACACCACACTGGTGTGCATCATTTAAACAGAGCAGAGAGGAACAGTGAGGCAGAAGCCTGAGAGAGCCAGGGGTGTGTTTCTGTTTCAAATATGTAAGGGGATCTCTACGACAAGTAGAGAATGGTGGGTGTCATGCAACCGTAGGCTAAGTGCAGAACACCACAGCACTGTTTACATTTGGACACTGCAAGGGAAAGCTCAAACGCTTCAAAACAACACCAAGAATTTCATGACGAATATGGAGCAGCCAATGTCCAGCCAGGGTGCCAGAACTGGAACAAACATCCCCTCCACCCACACCAGAAGTAACAGCCAGGGCTTTGGCTAAGGCAGAACAGGAAACTGACATGGGAAACCCAAAACCTGATTGCTGGTTTAATTTTCCTGGCAGAAGCTGCTATTAAGTTATAAGCGGAAGAGGTTTCAGTGTTAAGCCTCCCCCATAAGGGCGTCTTCTGTGTGGATGGGAGGGTAAAATACAACAGAAGTGTTTTGGAGTTGTTTTTTTCATGATCACAGTCTCAACAGAAACATATCACAAAGGCCCCAGATAATCACCGTATTTGACTTTCCCTGGCAGCCATCTATAATGAGCTCTGTACATTTCCCCCTTAATTAATAATCTTCTAATACTATTTCCTGAGGTAGTTAGGAAAGGTAATGACATTCCAAGGGGAGTGTGCTATTCTGATGAGACTGCAGGAGAAAGGCTAGTCTTAATTAAATCTGGTTTCAGAAGCTGCCAGTTCTTTATCACAAAAACACTGTGTGTGGATGTCAGCCCCTAGACAGCTGTTTCCTCCATCTAAGGCTGCAAGGGAGGGGAGAGGAGGGATGTCTCATTAAACAGAGAAATTGACATTTAAGACTCCAGGGAAAGCCAAGAAAGCTGCAAGAATCCTTTCAAAGGAGCACATGAGCAAAAATGCAGAAATATGTTACAAGCAGTTGTGAAATGACAGGGTGGCATTCAAGGGTCAGAGTGCTGAGAAGTGTTGTTTACATGAGCAAATGACATACGCTCTGTCAGAATGGCCTACTTTTGGTGACCACGGCAATTAAGTGATGCCAATGGCGCTGGAAATCATTGCAATATGCTGAGATTTTTGTCCTTCCATGCAGAAATGTAGGGCATCGTCCAGAAGGCTAAGATTTAGGTCATATCAGCACTGAGAGACAGAGATTAAAATGAAAGTTGGAGACACAACCATTTTGTTTTTGTCATTTAATATTCATCGGCACCCGACATTTCCTATCGGCCTTAACAAAAGGAAGTCAGTAAAAGATACAAGGCCAAAGAGAATGTTTTTAGATAACATTATTATTTGCCTGCATGGTGACGTTTTTAATGCAGCTTTTGTTTCTTGTTTACTTTTCTTCTTTTATATTGATAATTCATATTTTTGATGGTTTTGTAACTTTTATTCCATTATTTCAATATTGCAAAGCCACCTTGTGAACTTTTTGCAGAACCGAAAGGCTGGAGAACTTCACTCAGTGGGGGCCAAGCTTGTATACTAGCTTCCCCCTACCTCAGTCTCTTCTGGGCATTTAGGCTTTTTCCTCCAACACCCTGACCCCTATGGCTCTTATTGAAACCCCTCGCCCCCCCCCAGTCCAACAGCAAAATGTTTGCCTTTATGAGAGAATCATTACAGCCACCATTCTGAAATTTGGCAGGCTTCATCCCCTCAGAAGAGCTCACAATGCCTGCAAATTGTATGCCATTCTGGCAAAAAAATAAAAAATCAAAGCGTTATAGGCTTGTCCTTGGTTGGTTTTTTTTAAAAAAAAAAATCAGAGTTGAAAGGTGCCCTAAATGAAAAGCCCTGGATTTATTTGCCCACAATTTGGCAGGCTTAATCCACTCTGGAGGGGCTTCTGTGCCTGTAAATTTCTTTCATTTTGGCCAAAAGTGGGGAACAATGCATTTTTAGAATTCCCATTGCAGGGAACGGGGCACCCATTTTGTACAGGGTGGGCTTGGAATCAAGAGCACAAATTGAAGCAGAAAGAACAGAGTGTGACTCAAAAACAGATCAGATTGTTTGCGGGGGGGGGGGGAATGTGGATATACAGATACAAAGTGATTCTTGGGACCTGTGCACTCCCCTTATCAAGTGCCCATTCATTACCCTGGTCCTTTCCCTGCAATGATATTTTCCAAGAAAGTGTCACCCCATCCATGAGGAGAATATTTCCAATACATATCTGGGGAAACTGCAAAAAGCTTTCAAATAGATTTCGGGTTGTCAGGTATGAGAACCATAATACAAAACATTTAAGTTATGCTTTGCTGGACATGCCAAATTGTAAACCAGCTGAACACAGATGCCGTCAAATATTTTGCTTGTAAAATTCTGAGGATAATTAGATTCAAGAAAATAGATTACTAATTCAATAAATGTACGTGTTTAACACGTATATTTATGTAAGTGGTGTCTTTTTGCTGACGAAATACTATTTGATTGCCGGAGCGATTGCCCCAGGAGCTTTTTCTTCCCTGAGCCAGCCCTGCGTGACTTTGCCAGGCTGGGGTTTGATTAGATCCCAGCCTCTCAAAGCGGCTTGGGGAGGGTGGCATGAGAAGGATGCCATGCAGCCTTCAAACACAGCCTCTCCCCTGAGGGGCTGGGATCGAATGGCACATGACTGCTGCATCCTTCTCACATTGTCCTCCCTAGAGATCACCCTCAGAAAGCCTGACCCAGACTGACCCAGAAACTCCAGCGGGTGCAGAATGCCGCGGCAAGACTCCTTACAGGGTCCTCGCCACGGGATCACATTCATCCGGTGCTATACCAGCTGCACTGGATCCCGGTGGAGTACAGGATGAGGTTCAGGTGCTGGTTTTGACCTTTAAAGCCCTATACGGCCTAGGACCCATGTACCTACGGGCCCCCCTCTTGGTATGTCCCACGGAGGACCTTACGGTCTTCAAATAAAAACATCTTGGAGATCCCAGGCCACAGGGAGGTTAGGCTGGCCTCAACCAGAGCCAAGGCTTTTTCGGCTGTGGCCCTGATCTGTCACAAGAGACTAGGGCCGTGTGGGACTTGACATCTTTCCACAGGGCCTGCAAGACAGAGCTGTTCCACCAGGCCTTCAGCCAAGGCACAGTCTGACCCCCTCCTTTGGTAATCCTCATAGAACTCTAGCCCAATGGTTGCCATTAATTTGATTCTGAATTGATTTTAGAATGAATTGGTTTTAGAATGAATTGATTTTAGAATGTATTTCAATTAATTGATCATGATTTTATGAAAACTGTGTTACTTTTACTGTCGTTAGCCACTCTGAGCTCGACTTCAGCTGGGGAGGGCGGGATATAAATAAAAAATTATTATTATTATTATTATTATTATTATTATTATTATTATAACATCTTATGTTCAAGATTGCTGTTTTATTTTTGTATGAGAATGAGGAAAGAAAGAAAGAAAGAAAGAAAGAAAGAAAGAAAGAAAGAAAGAAAGAAAGTTGACTACATATAAAAGATCCTATATTTAAAAGACAGGAGGGGAACAAGTCTGCCACAAAACACAAAGGTGACCATCATGGGACTGGTACATGCCAGTAACAGTTTTTTTAAAGTATGTCACCATTTACAGAGACCAGAACAGTTTACAGACCACAACGCTGCTAAGGAGGCCTTTTTCTTCAACTTAAAAGGTTTAACAGGGTGGTTATGAATAGAAATAGGAAGGGTGATCCACCCAGAGGAACAGAGTCACGGAAAGCTTTCTTCCAGAGGTTCAGGGCGTGGAACTTCTTGTACGAGGGAGAAAGACAAACAACATTTGCCACTTGCTACGGTGTAGGATTATCTCAGCAAATGTCCCAGGACAACGTCAAGAGAGATGTTCCCACTAGGCAGTGGGAGCTATAATCACTTAGTCCAAGGTTTTAAAATCATTTCTCAGGCAAAGACAAAACAACTATGGCTGGAAGAATCTGTCAATTTCAGTTCTCATTTTTTCAGTTTTAAGTTTGTTACATTTCCACATCAGCTTGCCATTAAAAAAAGAGAGAGAGTCCTCAAAAATGTGTCAGCATTTTAGTGTGCTCTTCTCCCAATACACCCATTTTGTAATCAGACACAACACAATGAAAGTTGAGGTGTTTTCTCATTAAATACACAAATTTAGTGTATTACTGTGGTTCACCCTTCTTGTGCTGTAGTGTTCCTGCTATGGAGGGCCCAACCAGCACCAGATTTAGGGCAGTGTTGATGCAAAATTGAGATGATCCATTTGGGGACACCAAATTTTGGCCTTGAACAGGGCATCATGTTACCAAAGATTACCCAAGTCCATCCCTGGCCCACCATCCTCCCCAAATCAAGTGTCTCTGCCTCTGTTTACATACCCCTCAGCTATCGCAGTGAAACTGGCATGTCCCATTTTTATTTTCGTGTAAGAGTATGGTGCCCATTTTGGGTGCCACAGTCTCGCCTTCTAAAAAGCGTGTCTTTCAGGACCCCGATCTCATGCAGGTCACATGACTTGTGTGGGAATGCCTTTCTGGAAGACGCATGTCGCAGTTTTTCTCTTTCTTTCTTTTATTAAAGATTTTCTTGTTTTACAGAAGTATGTGTATTGTCTCTCGTATTTTTTCCATGTAACATTTTTACAAATCAGTTTCATTTGTTGAGACATTAGGAAGAAAAGGGGTGGAAGGGGGGAAGATGGGTGGGGTCGGGTGCCGATGTTTCTATTTTGCTTAATGTATGTAGGGTTTGGTGTCAGCGTTACTTGTGCCGGTTCTCTGCTGTTCACTTGTGTTCCTTTGGTGGTGAGAGAGGTTGGGGTTGGCCTAGGGTGTGGTTGTTTGTTTGTAATTGGCTGTGGTGATCTTTGTTTTTGTGTGTGAGTGGGGTGGGTCAGGTTAGCAATATTAGCAATATTGATTTATATGCTGTTGGTGGATTATTGTCATTGTCGCAGTTTTTCACCTCGACATGCTGCAAAGACTCCTCTGCTCCGTCTGGTTCAGTACCATCATAAGAAGGTCTTGGAGCTCAGGCAACAGGCTTCCTGTTTCCTGAGGCCTGAGACCTCCTTGCAATGGTGATGAGGAATAGGCTCCAGCATGGTCAATGGTCAGCACGGATGGTCCTTAGATTGTCCATTGCTGCTTCAGACAATTGCTCGCCTTTGCCTTCTCCATCACTTTAAATGCAGTCCCATTTCCAGCTGTGTGGACCTCAGTTTTTCCTCCAAAGATCTCACAAGGCAGTGAATGTGGTTCACTACCTCACAGTTCCATCATCTCAAGAGTCTTGGACTGAGAGAAAGTGAGTGGGCCACTAGGGAGCTCCCTGGCTGACAATGTAGTCCCAACTATGTCTACTCAGAAGTAAGCCCTGCTGAATTCAATGGGGTTGGGCCACAAAACAAGTGATGACTGCATGCCACTAGAAATAAAATAAATAATAATCAAAGCATCCACCCACAGAAGAGACTGTGTATGACTCCATCTCTCCTTGACTCATTGCCCTGGCCTTGTATTCTGCTTGGAGAGGATGTGGAGATGCAGAAGGATCTGCCATCAGAGGAGGCTCACTCTGCTATTCCTACACTAGTCTACATGCTTTGGACTTCCTTTCTCCCACTCAAGCCAGGAGGCTTTCTCAGAACAGTGATTCATGGAAAAACACAGAGGCTGGGCCCTGGTGTATGTTCGCGTGTGTTTATGTATTTCAAATGCAGCTCAGTGTTTCTTGTATGCCGCCTTGGAAGGATTTATATCCCGAAAGGCAGGATATGAATTCTTGCAATAAATAAATAAAAGCATGCCTCCAATTTCCATTCAAAAATGAAAGTGATTTCGTCTCCTGATCAGCTCTTTAAAATTAAAATGTAAAAATAAAATACAACAATAATAATGTTTTATATCAGGCTTGCAGAATTGGGGGAAGCAGTCTTAGAAGATGTTAAAAGCTGTGGGTGGTGGGATATCAGGTGCAATTCTGATGTACTGGTACCAGTCTGTGCAGTTATTTAAAATTGCCTTTAGGATCAAAATATCCATATTCATGTTCAGCTGCTGGTGTTGCCATGAAAATCCCCTATGGGGTTTTTTTTTAATAATAATAATAAAGATTATCTAGTCTTCAAGAGCCCCACCCACTTCCTAATACAGTTGTTTCGTTATTTGCTCTGGTAATGCATCATGAAAGCAGACTCCTGCGGTAAAAATAATCCATTATGAAATAGAACTGAATACAAAAAGCATGCAGTGAGGGGTGGACCCCACAAAAGAATGCAATCAGCCTGCCAGATCAAATTGACTACAAATGTTGCATTCATAAGTCAACATCCGTTAGGTCAAAAGAAACGTTTGCTCAGTATCTGCTACAGAGAAACGAAGGTTGGAAACAGTTTTCAGTAGATCGTGCTTCCCAGTTTGGACAACAGGCTTGGTAAAAATAGCTGTAAAGGAAACTATTTTAATTGTCACAAATCTCACAAACTCTCTTCCAGGAATCTTACAGAGACCGTGCCTGTTGAAGTTTCTGAGCTATCTGTATGTGATATCTTGGTTATGACACCATCATAGACAAAGTGGGCTTAAGGCCAGACAAAACGACAGCTGGTCCATTTCTCCCTTTTGCCATGCAAATCCAATTCAGAATTGGATTAAAGTAAATGGTGGGGAAGGGATGCGAGTGGCGCTGTGGTCTACTGAGCCTAGGGCTTGCCGATCAGAACATCAGTGGTTTGAATCCCTGCGATGGGGTGAGCTCCCGTTGCTTGGTCCCTGCTCCTGCCAACCTAGCAGCTCAAAAGCACATCAAAGTGCAAGTAGATAAATAGGTACCGTTCTGGCGGGAAGGTAAACGGCGTTTCCGTGCGTTGCTCTGGTTTCGCCAGAAGCAGCTTAGTCATGCTGGCCACATGACCCGGAAAAACTGTCTGCGGACAAACATCAGCTCCCTCAGCCAGTAAAGCGAGATGAGCGCCGCAACCCCAGAGTCGTTCGTGACTGGACTTAACTGTCAGGGGTCCTTTACCTTTTTTTAAATGGTGGGGAAAGAACATACAGTAGTGATTGAAGGGGGGAAACTCCAACTATCAACAAGTGAGGAAACTATTGAAGAAATTTTTGCAACATTTTGAAAAACAGTGACATTATTCTTAGTCTGCAATGATATCTATGCAAACTAATCTGAACATAAAACCTACTGAAACTATTAAGCAAACTTTGCGCTCAGTCTATGTTTCCTCATGTATACCTGACAGTAAAACAGATTCTCCTCCCTCTTAAGTATGGGTGAGGACTGAAATATCCCTTCTTTAGCAACCGGCAGAGTGATATGATGTTTGCAGAGGTAGAACATGCCCTGATTGGCTGGGTAGTTCTAAGTGAGTTCTGTCCTCTGCATGTTTGGTTCAGTGCCTCACTGCTATGTGCAAGGCCTAACGTAAGAAAGGCTTTGCTCCTTTCTCCTCAAATTATACACCAGGGGTTTTTGTTTCTTTGTTTCTGCACTCAAGTGTTATCAAATTTATTCTCTTTCTAGGCCTTGTCTGGATTATTTAAAAGACTTTGCTAATACTTACAGCCATGCTTGGTTTAAAAGAAAGGCAAATAACATAAAAATGGGGAAAGAAAAGATGCTGACTTGTTCACTGAAGATTTATAATTATCCAAAAGTAGGGGCAAGCAGATAGTCTGTGATTTAGCACCACTATGCAATTCACTTGCTATATAATCAACTATGGAATCAAAACAGAAATTTTGCAAGCAACATGTAGCAATTGGAACACCTTATAAAAGCGAGCAATTCACATACTCCCGTTTACAGGGGCAATACCAAACCATATTAATTCCTCTGGTTATTGTGTCTTTTAACAGCTGGGTGTTGGTGGTGGTTTTGTTTTTGGGTTTTTTAAAGAAAATGACTGGCTAGGTCTGAAACTATTCTGCTACTTAGCTTTGGCAGAACCAGAGACCCTAGAGGGAGGATAAAGCAGGAGTCTTCAAATGCTTAAAAAGTTCTTTTGTAAGATAAAATACCAGCTGTTCAGTATGACCAAAGATGGATAGGCCAAAAGCCTGGGCATCAGGTTACAGGGAGGACAAGTGTGGCCAATTATTTGGAAATTCTTTGTGCGTGATTTTGCAACAGGATTTTGACCTAGGTAAAAAAAGTCAAACTGATTGCTGGAAAACAATCATTTCTACTTCATTTTATTCATTTTGGGTATCCAACTTATTCATACTCATGGTAGATTAAGTCATACTCATATCTGTATGATTTACTGTGTTCTATCTTACAGAGTTTAATTTTAAATTATTTATATTTATATGCTTTTTTATTGCATATGTCTGTATTTCTGGTCTGTGACCATAATAAATCAATTCATTCCTTCATGGTAAACCCATTGCTTATTGACATCAGTGGGTCTGCTCTGTGTTGGATGCCACCTTTTAAGTCTCTTTGGGCTTCCTTTCCAAGTAAGGTCCTTCTTCTTCTTCTTCTTCTTCTTCTTCTTATTATTATTATTATTATTATTATTATTATTATTATTATTATTATATTTATACCCCGCCCATCTGGCTGGGTTTCCCCAGCCACTCTGGGCGGCTCCCAACAGAGGACTAAAAACAGAATAAAACTTCAAACATTAAAAATTTCCCTAAACAGGGCTGCCTTCAGGTGTCTTCTAAAAGTCAGTTGTTTGTTTCCTTGACATCTGATGGGAGGGCATTCCACAGGGTGGGTGCCACTACCGAGAAGGCCCTCTGCCTTCTTTAGAAATAATTGTTCACCCACTGACAAAACTTATTAGAACTTGATTTCATCTTCTGATCAGCTTTTTAATATTAAACACATAAAAATAAAACACAGCAACAATAATGTAGTAAATTGTCGTATCTTTCCTTTGTGGTCATCAATCTGCATAATTCCAGCTTTGTGGAAAAGATATCAGGTCTACAGCACAGTGCTTTGAGATGAATAATGTAGAATGTCACTTTTTGTAAACAGAGGCCACATTTGCCTGATAAATTTAAAGCCCTGTTGTGCCAATTTCACAGTTTGACCTAGAGAATTCTGGGAACTGTGATCTGCTAAGGGTTGTGAGGCGCCCACAATTCCACCCCTCCCACTTCCCGAGCAACAATTCCCAGAGTTTTCTGTGAAGGAGTTATTGTTAAACCACTCTGGGAATTGTAGTTCTGTAGGAGGTGAACGATGGCCTCCTAACAGCCATCAGCACTCTTATCAAACTACAGTTCCCGGGGTCCTTTGTGGGGGGGGAGAAGACTGTTAAGTGGTATAAAAGTAAAGGTAAAGGTACCCCTGCCCGAAGGCCAGTCATGACTGGCTCTAGGGTTGCGTGCTCATCTCGCTCAAGAGGCCGGGAGCTGGCGCTGTCCGAAGACACTTCCAGGTCACATGGCCAGCGTGACGAAGCTGCGTCTGGCGAGCCAGCACCAGCGCCGCACACGGAACACCGTTACCTTCCCGCTATAAAGCGGTCCCTATTTATCTACTTGCACTTAGGGGTGCTTTCGAACTGCTAGGTTGGCAGGAGCCGGGACCGAACGATGGGAGCTCACCCCGCCGTGGGGATTCGAACTGCCAACCTTACGATCGGCAAGTCCTAGGCACTGAGGTTTTACCCACAGCGCCACCCGCGTCCCATCAAGTGGTATAACAGTGCTTCAAATCTATGGCACCAGGTTGAGGAAAGCTGAGATACAGTGATAGGGAATGTTTCGCCTGTTCATTCCTCCTTGTAATTCAGATAATAAAGGCACATAATCTATGTGCTATGGACAAGTGGCACTGCATTCCCTTCAACATTTCTCCGTTGAAAATAGGGACATCCCATTCCATTACAACAACAACAATTTTATTATTTATACCCCAGCCCCTCTGGGCTTCTTCCAACATATCATTCCCTCCAACATTTCTTGGATGAAAATTGTTGTTGTTTAGTCGTTTAGTCGTGTCCGACTCTTCGTGACCCCATGGACCAGAGCACGCCAGGCACTCCTGTCTTCCACTGCCTCCCGCAGTTTGGTCAAACTCATGTTCATAGCTTCGAGAACACTGTCCAACCATCTCGTCCTCTGTCGTCCCCTTCTCCTTGTGCCCTCAATCTTTCCCAACATTAGGGTCTTTTCCAGGGAGTCTTCTCTTCTCATGAGGTGGCCAAAGATGAAAATAGGGATGTCCTATTGCATTATTATTATTATTATTATTATTATTATTATTATTATACCCCACCCGTCTGTCTGGTTTCCCACTCTGGACTGCTTTCAACATAAAAACATAATAAAACATGAAAAAAAAATTAAAAAAAACTTCCCTCTACAGGATCCCCCTTCAGACCGCTCAGGGGTCAGATAACTCCATACCCTCCAGTATTTCTCCAATGAAAATAGGGACATCCTAAGGAAAAGTGGGACATTCCAGGATCAAATCAGAAACCGAGATGGCTTCTGTAAATCTGGAACTGTCCCTGGAAAATAAGGACACTTGGAGGGTCTGAACATATATAAAAACATAATGCAACATTAAACATTAAAAATCTTCCCTATGCAGGGCTGCCTTCAGATGTCTTCTAAAGGTTGTATAGTTACTTATCTCCTTGGCTTGGTGGTCACATAACTCCATGCCCTCCAACATTTATCCAATGAAAGTAGGGTTGTCCTAAGGAAAAGTGGGACATTCAGGGATCAAATCAGAAACCAGGGCAGCTTCTGTAAATCCAGGGCTGTCCCTAGAAAATAGGGGCACTTGGAGGTTCGGGCACAGCTTCACTGCACGTTTTTCAAAACAAAAAAAAAGCATATACTGATTCCCATGTTCATCTATATTTGAAGAGATTGTGAAGTTACAGTTACATGATACCAAAGGCACGGAACAATTTCAAACCAACTCAGATTACACGTTGAAGAGATTTGTCAGTCTTTTTGCAACGAGCAGATATTATTTTTCATCATTCTACCTGTTTTGCAAGTTTTGTGTGTATTTTTAGAATGCTTGCCCTTTTAACTTGGAAGATAAAGAACTTGCTCAGTGTTCTCAGCCGTATAAAATCACATTCAGCTTCACAGTTGTTGAAAAAAGCTCAGCTTTACTTTCAGAGTATGGAAACTCCCCTATAATGAAAGGGGGAACATTAATTTTCTATGTATAGAAAAGATCAGGTCCTTAATCATTCTGAATTAACACTTTCTTCTTTTCCTTTCTAAACACTTTTAATTTATATCCTGCCCTTCAGTGTATGCTAAAAACTCCCAGGTCGCCTTACAAAAGACAATCTGATCACTATGAGTAGGTTATGGTCCCATATACACAATGGAACTTCATAAAACCATAGAGCTGGAAGGAACTTCTGAGGGTCATCTATAGCCCAACCCCCTGCAATGCAGGATTCTCAACATATGGTTCCCCCATCCAATTTGAAACCATAGCAGACCCTGCTTAGCTTTGCAAATGTGCTGGCAGCTTTTCTTTTTATTTGTTGCCCCACTGGGGGACTTCAAAACTTTAGGGTCCATATATATTGCTAAGGTCAGGTGAGTACCAGTGATTCTTGCACCAGGTTTCAAATTGTCAGCTCAAAGCATTGCCATATTGGTGACCTAGAGAACCATTTTCTGTGACAGACTGAGCTCCCATTGCTCTGTCTGAGCTCCTGCCAACCTAGAAGTTCGAAAGCACACCAGTGCAAGTAGGTACCACTGCGGTGGGAAGGTAAACGGCATTTCCGTGCACTCTGGTTTCCGTCACAGTGTCCCGTTGCACCAGAAGTGGTTTAGTCATGCTGGCCACATGACCTGGAAAGCTGTCTGTGGACAAACACTGGCTCCCTCAGCCTGAAATGTAAGATGAGCACTGCACCCCATCGCTACCTTTGACTGGACTTAACCATCCAGGGGTCCTTTTTCCTTTAATGCTGCCTCTGCAGATGCCAAGGCATGACTGTGGCAGTACTTGCCTGCTTCTCTTCTCGCTTACCCCAACCCCAAATTCCTCACCACACAGAGACGGGGTGGCAACCAAGGTAGGGGGTGGTTCTGTTAGCACTGTACTGCCGAATGGTAGCCGCTGACATTAGTGCCCCACCTACACACAGCTGGTACATACATTGTACACAACTGTACAATGCCATAAGAACCTGCTATGCAGTGGTACCTCAGGTTAAGAACTTAATTCGTTCTGGAGGTCCGTTCTTAACCTGAAACTGTTCTTAACCTGAGGTACCACTTTAGCTAATGGGGCCTTCCGCTGCCGCTGCGCCGCCGGAGCACGATTTCTGTTCTCATCCTGAAGCAAAGTTCTTAACCTGAGGTACTATTTCTGGGTTAGCGGAGTCTGTAACCTGAAGCATCTGTAACCCGAGGTACCACTGTATAATTCTATCACTAGATTATAAAATGTTTTTAAAGCCTACATTTGAGTTTAAATTTAAATTTAAACTCAGTGGATAGGTCAGTTGGTTAGAGCATAGTGCTGATAATGCCACGGTTCAGTCCCCATACGGGACAGCTGCATATTCCAGCATTGTAGGGGGGTTGGACAATGATCCTCAGCATCCTTTCCAACTTAATTCCATGATTCTAAATTACCACACATAGAGACAACACTGTGGGACGGCAGCATTTGGAGCTTTGTTAACTATGGAGCCCAAAATTTGGGATCCGCTCCAAACCGCTGACAGATTTTTGCAGGGTTTCATAGCAAAGGAAACACATTTTGCAACACATGTCCCCCCCCCAACTGAGTATTCGAAATTTCAGGGTTTGTGGTTAATTAAGCTAACATCTGGTATAGTATAGCAGCTAAGGATGTTGAGGGAAAGTTTGAAGCCAGCAAGAGAGAGCTCTGTTACGATTTAGGTTGTGATCTAGGTGACCTCAGGCCAGCTAATTCTTCACAGCCTCGAGCCCTCATCTGTATTATGGGTACAAGTTATAAAGTCTGCCCTTACAGGGGCAGCTGCACAGGTTACAAAGGAAAAGCTTTAAATGCTACAAAACTGCTAATTATTCTGATGACGGCATCTCAATGAACATTAAATGAGGGGTATGGCTTAAAGATGTCAGGGATTTACATTTCACCTCTTTAAAAATAACTCCTACCATTGCGCATTAAAGAACTCCAGCAAATATGATTTGCTGGGGGGGGGGGTTGGGCAGTTAACGGTTAATCTATGGCATGCCAAGTGTGCATATGATTACGACAAAGAATTGGCAGCTGCAGAAGGAAAAGGGCTTGTGTTCTGCCGTTCAAACTTGTCAGTCAACTCATGCCAGTATTCTGGATGTCTGCCTCCCTAGCACACCCTCATTACATGTGTCTGTCTGAGCCGACTCGCTCATCTGTTCGGAGACACACCACATAAGTCGGGAATTCTCTCTCCTCTGTGGGAATTAGATCATAACCCTTCAGAAGCATTTGCCTCGTCGCCCTCCTCCTCCTCTTCCATACGGGAAACCTCTGTGCCTATGTAGTGTTCCTTTGTAGATTTCAAAACCTGTGTGTTTGTTTGATTTCTAGAATGGAAGAAGCTGAACTGCTGAAGGAAAGATTTCAGGCCATAACCGTAAGTACTTCTTCTCTATATCAATCTTTGTGTGTGCTTGTGTGTGTGTCTGTCTTGTAATATATATTTTAGAAAATCATGATCAAAGCTGCTTAGAGGTTACTAAGGTGGCTGGAATGTCTCCCTGTTCTGTATGAAATCCTTCGTTTCTGTCCTTATTTTGTTCTGTTTTGTAGACTACAAACTTTGGGCAGTCAGCAGAATTCTGCGTATGACTTGCATTTATGGCAGGCACATAAATTTGACCATTAGCTCCCAGGCGCTGAATGCCAGAGATGTAGGAGTCAGGCAATGTTTTATATCAGGCATATGTGATGCTGTCATTAAGACCAAGTGGCTCAGTGAGTGTGCATCTGTGCATTAATTTGAAGGACACCAGGTCAGAAAGCTAAGAATGAACTGGAACAAGGAAATTCCATAGTTTAAAAAGAAAAGAAGTACCCTGGGCAATTAATCTTCTGCTTAATTAAATGAGTATTTGTTGGTAGTTCATGGGAACACCAACATTCTCTGTGTGTGTGTGTTTTAAAGGAGTATGATATGGGAAATTCAATTCAGTTCACACTATGGTGGAGATATTTTATTCATAAAGAACCCAGCGCTTGCAGAAAGTTGTCTCAGAACTGTGCTTTTCTTAAGAGGAAGAACGACAACTAATAGCATTGATGTCTAGCTCCCTATTGATCTGATCTAGCCCTCATGCTCTCATCTCATGACAGGTTTGGGCCGGTAGATTAGTTCACTGGCTATTCTTTAAGGGCAGTGCTATGATTGGCTGTGGGTGGCATCATAGCACAATAATGATCATGTTCCTTCGGAGCTCTACTAAAACTAGACGCAACATGCTTTGGAAGAATGAGAAAGCTCTTTCTGACATTTTTGTTTCATGCATGTTCCCATTGCTCCCAGTGCTTCCTTGCTTACACAACTAAAGAGCTGATGGTTAAAGAACGGAATAAGTAAATTCAGCTGTTCTTTAACTTTCAGGAGCTATTTATTTCACAACCCTTGGTTCAAACTCTTATTTTGTTTCTCCACGAATAGCAAGACTTCTCACTGGTGAACTGGCATCACTATCAAATGACTCCATAGTCAGGCTTGCAAATGCAATGTACCCATTTCCAGCTTACAACACAACTTGGTTGTTCTTTTTCTCAATTCAGATCAAAGCTGGTTTGTGGCGAAAATGCATCAAAACACAGTATTTCATAGGAAATGTCAGGATAGATAAAGGATAGTGGCTAATATCATGTATCCATTGCTTCCCAACCCAGCTGCGAAAAGGCACTGGATGCGGGCTACTCACTTTGTAGCCCATGAATAAAGAGATCTGCTGCGGAAATATTTTCTTCCTCTTTTTTTTTAAGATGGAAGAGAGTCAAGCCTTCCCCATTCCACTTTTCAGACCACAAGTGACTTAATTCACGGTGCGCAAATATCTGCAGGCTAGTAACTTTTATGGGCTTGTTTGCAAGGTTATTCACAAGAAACATAGAGGATATCTTCCCGCATCCATAGGAATGTAAAGGAGAAATGTTGCTTTCTGCTTTGAGCCTATAGCAATAGTACAACACTAGACAACTCAAAATTCAAAATAAATCCTTCCAGCACCTTAGAGACCAACTAAGTTTGTTATTGGTATGAGCTTTTGTGTGCATGCACACTTCTTCTTGCATGCACACGAAAGCTCACACCAATAACAAACTTAGTTGGTCTCTAAGGTGCTACTGGAAGAATTTTTTAAAAATTTTATTTTGTTTTGACTACAGCAGGCCAACACGGCTACCTACCTGTAACTAGAACTAGACATCTCAGTTGGTCAAGCGCTGTTGATACGGTGCCATCAATACACATGGCTGCTTGGTACGATACAAGAGGACAGGTCCCTGCCTTAGACAGCTTGCAGTCCAAAATTCAATATGGAGGAGACAATAGGGGAAAGTATAGGAAAAGGAGGCAGGGGTATACCAAGGGAGAATGCATGTTTGTTCCCATTACATGTATTTAAACTTGGTTACAATAGGATGCGGGCACTTGAGGTTGTACTAAAGGCTTCATGGGAAAGCTGGGTGTGTTAAGAAGGGGTTTGAAGAAAGAGAGAGGGCCTCAAGAAGGTATGGGGGTTTTTTAGGGGAGGTAAGCTGGTGGGCAAAAGAGGGGGAGCTTTTTCGGGCACCCTAGAAGTAACTGAGGAACCTCACTACAAGAAGCTTGACCAGGCATCTTCATCCACAATCCACTGCAGATGAGAAGTTGGCTTGTTGATTCTGGCTGGTCCTTACATTATTACATTTTCTAAGCTATTAGTCTCAACATTGGCTATGTTCTGGTACCCTTATTTAGCTTGCTGCTTTTGAAAGATTTGTGCTTATATGGCCCTTTAGTGATAATAAATGCAAGTTAATATAGAAAGTGGTTCGATTAAACACATAGATTTCTTGCTGGAAATGAATGAAGTTTTTTTAATTAAAAAAAACCGGCTGAGAAATGCAACAGCTTTTAAGCTTTAAAAGTGTGTCAACTGACATATATTGAAAGGGGATGGAATAAAGGCTAATGCATTAGTGGAACTTAATAGCTGAATAATAATTCTTTCGTTGCTGGAAGAAGCTCAGTTCCTTTCCTCTCACTGCACTGTCAAAGGCCTATTACATATAATTTTTCTGTTTCATGAAAGGTTCCTAGTAAGAAAGGCTGGATTAAACAATAACAACAACCCCCACTATGCTTCTGGAATTATCTGTGACTACAAGCCATGTCTATATAAGATCCCACAAGTCATTTCAATGACTGTAGTGAGATGTGGATTTTTTATTTCAACAACAACAACAACAACAAATATATTAGAATGAAATTCCACTTGTTTCAGTAGGACATATTTTCTTCAAATAATTGTGCCTAGGTTGCTGGTAGCTAGTTTGATCCTTAGGGGGAATAGGATTGCTTTAGGAGATTGCAATGGTAAAACTGGAGGTTCGGAAAAGTAGTATCCCAAACTGCTCCAATGCACACATTCATGCCATTCCCAGCAGTGGTACCACAAATATATATATATTGTTAGAATTCCTGCTCCATGATTGCAGTCATGGGATTTTTGTCTATCACATGACGGTGTATGTTTTGTCTCCACAGAGTGGGAAGTGAAGGAGACAGGATGTTTGTGTTACTGTGTTCCGTGAAGTGGGACTATTGTCCTTTGTTCTTTTTCTGTTTGCTGTCTGATGCTAGAGAGAGAGGGAGCCATGTTGAAGTGCTCCGTGTGTGTTTTTATATAAATAAAGTAGATTAGCCAAAATGTTGAGTTGCTGAGGTCTGTTACGCAAGCTATGAAGACTCTGCGGATCCCTAAGTGTGCCAGTGTCTGTTGGCATAGGTCGCTGTGATGTTCAGGCAGAAGAAAGCTTTTGAAGCTCCTGAACAATCGACCAGGAAGGCGAGAACATGCCAGTCGGGCATGTGTCTCTGCCAGGGTCCTACTCGAGAGTAGAACGAGCTCCTAACATATATATGTGCAGGGCACTAGGGGGTTTTTTAGTTTAGTTTATTTCAATTATTTATCCCTTCACACAACTGAAAGGAGTCCCAAAGCTATTTGCAAGAAAATATAAAATTACATGATACAATATCCATAAGTATGAAAAAAAAATACTAAAAGTCTTTATCCAGAATAATCAAAAAAAAGAATATCACCTCCAACACACTGCCGTGAACTTCTATGGCAGGAGTCACTAATGGGCCTGTGGGCACACATGTCTTTCTCTAGCGCCCACTGAGTCCCTTTGACTGCCTCTCTCCTCACTGAAATTCGGCTTGAAATAAGAATTCTGTTGTAGCCGGTAGATTAGACTGAATTATGTGCTCATCTGTGGTACATGTCTGGTGCCCACAACAGCTTCTCCAGTTTGAAAATTAGCCCACGTGCCCAAAAAGTTTAACGGTCCCTGCAATACAAAGTAGTGGTAGCATTACCTTACGGAAATCCCACAAAACCTGATGGAACACCTTCTGCTCTCTCTATATTGTACTCCAGTGTAAAACTCCACTGCAAATTCATTATCACTTAGGGCATGTCCGGATATACTTAATAATGAGTGGTGATATGTTGCTATATATTCGAATACAGTGGTACCTCGGGTTAAGTACTTAATTCGTTCCGGAGGTCCGTTCTTAACCTGAAACTGTTCTTAACCTGAAGCACTATTTTAGCTAATGGGGCCTCCTGCTGCTGCCGCACCGCCAGAGCACGATTTCTATTCTCATCCTGCAGCAAAGTTCTTAACTTGAAGGACTATTTCTGGGTTAGCGGAGTGTGTAACCTGAAGCATATTTAACCTGAAGCGTATGTAACCCGAGGTACCACTATATTAAACTTCACAATTAATCCATTACTTTTCACTTTGGGAGGGACCAAATTTATGTTATGTGTGCAGTAAACTAATTCTGGAATTGAGCTCACCTTGTTTTGGCCTTAGTTTATGTGCTGAGCTCAAGAGAATCCCATTTGCCAAAAAAAGGGGGGGCTGTGCACTGTTCTGATTGGTTGGCCCTCATAGTGATCTTCCCCCACACCCCCTCACCAAATACCCCAAATTTCCTTAGAAGGGAAGTCCCGCCTTCCTGGAGTCAGGAGAGTGAGCAAAGAGAAAAATTAAATTGTCCCTGGATTTGGAGCCAAGAATGTGCCATTCATTTCTCAAGCAAAAGTGGGGGGAAATCTGAGATCCTTTTGCAGGATACTGTGAAGGTATATCTGGAGGCATGCTCTGAGTTAGGAAAAAGAGCTCTCTTTGGGAGTTTGCTTTTAATCTACAAAGTCATTTTGATGACCTACTGCACCATTCATGGCCAAATTATTTCAAGGCCCTTAATATAGTGGCATTCAGAAGAAAGGAAGGCGTGAAGTTCAGAGACTGGCAGCAGGATGTTCTTGAAATCTGGATTAACTGAACCGTTCAAAATTGCTACTGGGGGCGTACCTTAGTAAACAAAGTTTAAAAATGGAACGACAACACCAGCTATCATTCTTCTCTCAGATATGTTCAGCTGTTTCTCTCAGCAAGATGCGGAAGTAGAAGCAGGAGGCCCTGCTAAATGTATAAACGTTATAAAGGATACATGTAAATACAGGCTAGCAAACTATTTACATCCCAAATGCTGTTTATAGTTGCATTATGGGATGTGTGCCAGAAATAACTCCTATCTGCAATGAAGATTATTCCAAGTCTCTAGACAATGATGGGAACAGAGCCCAACCTGGTTGCTAAATTTTCTGTAACTGAAATTACCTCAGTTAACACCACCCTTGCTGTTTCTCGCTTGTAAATATGTAAAGAAAACAGAGGCATATTTGGGGACTTGAAAGAATTGCCTCCTGAAATTTGAATTTGTTTCCCTGGTGGTTGATAAATGAAGGGAAACAATCATTTAATAGTTTTGCACGCCTAAACCTTTAATACTAGACACAGCTGGTATGTACTAAAAAGAAAATGATATGTTGAAGAAGAACCCTGAGATTTGTTTTCAGAAGATAGAGATGGATTTTAAACTATTTTAGCAATCCTTTCCCCTTCCTAGGGAAACCAGGAAGTTGCAGTTCTGTGAGGTGGCATTCTCTAAATTCACACTAAACTGCCATCTCCAGGGTTCTTGAGGGAATCCACAACCATTGAAGAGGTATAAAAAAACCTGTATGTTTGTAGTGTAGATATGCCCAGTGACTTCCTTTCCTTTTCATTTTTTCGCTTTGTTAAATGAAGGCAGAAAAAGGCAGACAACTCCCACATGCCCATCTCAAGCACTTCAAATAGCTTCTAAAATCTAAGATCTCATTTCTTACTACACAAAGTTTTCATATTCCAAGATATACTGTACATTTTATTCTCTTTGGTTTTCTACCATTTTTGTAATTCTCAGGACAAGAGGAAACTTCAAGAAGAAATCACTCAGAAACGCCTTAAAGTCGAGGAAGAAAAACTAAAACATCAGCACTTGAAGGTAACCTGCCCATGAGACAACTCAAATAATTTTCTTTTCTTTTTTGGAAATCCACTGCATAAAAATTTAAGAAATCATTAATAAGAGTATCAACAATTGGCTTATACAGGTGTGTACATCCCTTGATTTCTCTACACTGGATGTCTGTTAGCTCAATATTTGACCTGAGTTGATTGAAAAGCAGCTTTTCCCCAAGCAGGTGTACAAACACACAAACACACACACACACACACACGACTACAATTCCCATCAGCCCCAGACAGTACAGCCAATGGTCAGGGATGATGAGATTTGTATTTCAAAATATCTGGAGGACATCAGGTTGGAGTATGTTGATTTGTGGTGTCACATCTATATTGGCCCATTCACACATGTAAGTAATCACTTGACAAATATGTATGTGTGAACCAGTCTGACACAAGTGTCCTGTCTAATCAATACAGGTCCAGTTACATACATTCTTTCCTTCACAAATCTAAACATTTCTTTAATTTTTGCAGTATGAATGTCATCTTTATTTAGGTGTGCAGGTGAATTTTGAGTTTTACTAGCTAGAAAACAGAGTGCATTAGTTAATAATTGTCAACCTGGGCTCCTTTGAGAGGAAAGGCAATATATAATTTTAATTAATAAATAGCAGCACTGGGCATTTCTTAAAAGACTTGAGTTGTTTAGTGATGGTTTAGTGATGGCCAGAAATAACTATTTAATAGAAGTATAACTGCACGTTTTTCAGACAAATCAGGTCCTCCCTTAAAGAGGGCACGTGTTGCGGTGAGACCTGGCAACCAAACCCTGTGTTGAGGGTGGGTACGATTGGATAGCCGCAATACCCAATTGGTAGGTCCCTTGATGCTGGGTTTAATCAGGCCAATGGGATGCAGGCTAAATGGATAAAGGGACCTATATATACCTATGCACGTGACCCAGAACTTCCTCTTTCAGTGCATGCATTGGAAAACCCGCCCACCTCTCCCTACCTTTAGGGCTTGTTGCTCTTGACCTTGCTATGCCGTCGTCTGTCATTGGGACAGGGGCACAGTAGGAATTTCCCCACTTGGCTGATTGGCTGTTGCCGTTTGGGTTTCGCCTGCCACATAGCAAATCATCACAACTTTTAAGGTTGTGGATAGGCACTGGTTCAGGTGATAGGGATGGGAGAAGGCTCTCGTCATCCCTATGTGAAGGGTATTCCATTAAAGGAATCCAGGGACTCAGTGGTTTGGTCAACCCTGTGAGGGGGTTGTGCCCATGCCTGAGTCCAGGGGGACATCTGGGTGGTGGGCATAGCCTGTTCCCGGCTTTCTGCCTAACGGGTGTTCACCATAGGCTGACCTATGCTGGTGCCCTGGGTCAGCGCTACCTGCAATGGTGCAGGGAGCTAGAAGAACCAGAGCCTATGCAACCACTCACTTGCTGTAATCAATAAAGTTGTGGCCTAAATTCTGCCAAAAACCAAACAAAAATTTGAGTCTTGTCTGAATTTATTTAAGGGGGAGGTTAAAAGGTCTGAACATGCAAAGCATTTTCAATTTAGTATTGACTATAGACTCCATAACAGTGGGATTCACCAAAGCATTAAATAAAAGATTCTTCTAAAATCCTCAGGCAGTAACTTGGTGTATCTGCCAAATGTTTAGTCAATTAACTTAATGGTCCTACATGAAAAGATGTTCTGACCCTGCTTCCCACGCGATACAGAAGTACCTACAGATGTCAAACTTGCCAAGTTCCTTGGTACAAAATCCCAATTACCGATGGATCAAATGGCCAGCCTCATATGAAAAGCTGAGTTTTTCAAGGACAGCTTGACATTGCTTGTCATATGAAGAACGAAACAATAAAAAATAAAAACTCACAGTGCTCATTTGTTGACAGTAGTCAAAACAGTGTCACAAAAATCTCAGCACAAATTGTGTCCTGACTAGAGGCTCAGTAGTAGGACGTGGTTGTCGAGGTCAGTGAGAAAGTGCAAGAACTGCAGAAGTCACAAAAGTGATCTCCAGGTTCTCCATCAGTTCAGCAGTGAAAAGGTTGATGCTGCTGTGGCTGTCATGGCTGGGCGCATTGAGTGTATGCAGCATCACGTATATACAGTGGTACCTTGGGTTAGGTACTTAATTCATTCTGGAGGTCCATTCTTAACCTGAAACTGTTCTTAACCTGAAGCACCACTTTAGCTAATGGGGCCTCCCGCTGCCGCCACACGATTTCTGTTCTCATCCTGAAGCAAAGTTCTTAACCCGAGTACTATTTCTGAGTTAGTGGAGTCTGCAACCTGAAGCGTATGTAACCTGAAGCGTATGTAACCCGAGGTACCACTGTACATTGAATGCCTGAGCAAGGGTCCCGCGTAGAACTGTATGCCCAGAAGCATCTCTGCAGACAATCTAGAACCCTTGACTGTGCAGGGATCTCAACTGTGAAGACAGAGCGCTCTGCTCATTCAGCTGGACATGCAAGGAACCTATCCAGGCATTCAGTAAACATGGGTGGATTGAAAAAGATGGAACCTGCTGCTCCCTATCCACACATGTTCACCGCACAGGGATTTTCAGTGTACGGATTAGAAGGGATAGGAGTGGGTAACATGTGTCCTACAGACACTGCTTAACTACACTTCCCATTACCCCGACCTTTGGCAATGCTTGGTGGACCTGTTGAGGGCCAGAAGTTGCCCATCCCTAGAGTAGAAGAATGACAGCATAACACCTGAAAAGGACTTCTTTGTGTTTTCAGTTATGACCACCATCCAGCACCCACTACCCTCCCCTTATTCATGGGTGCTTATAGCAGAGAAGTTGTGTCCTGCCAAGGACAAAATGATCAGCTGTTCTTCCTCTACTCAGAGGTCCAGGATATGGTTTAATATAGCTGTGGCACACCAGCTACAGAATGATTGTTTGGGAGCCCTTAAGTTGCACGTGCAAATGAGCAATGACGAATCTTTTTCTTAAGCCATTGAGAATCTGCATTGTCTTTAACCAGTGAGAAGGGGTGCATGGAGCCCTGGAGCTCTAAAAACCAGGAAGCATGTCCCATCAAACTGGTACACTACTTCTTTTGGACAGCTTCTTGTTTAATTAACATACCCATCATACAAGCTTGCTTCATCAATTTTTACTGCGTCACTTCCACTGTTAATGACCCAGACTGTGTTATGTAGTAGACAGAATTACATAATTTTAACATCTTCTCGCTCTTAAATGAGGTTCTCATTGCTGTCACTCCCATGCTTTCCTGTTTTACCCCCATCCAACAGAGAATTTTAATAGTGTTATTGCTAATAAGTATGATTGCGCAAATTATTATACAGGGATTTAGATTCCATTACAGTATTTTGATAAAATATAATTAAATAATATTGAGAGAGGCGTAATTAGAAAGTGATGAATCGCTGTAGGAGCAAGGGTTTTCGTGAGCACGCTGCTCTCCGTGCTAAAGAAAGGGCCAAGTACTTGCCTACAGATTGCAAAGCTGGAAACAAGGAATCTCCCACCAACATTAGTGCGCATCTCATGGCTAGGTTCCCAAGTGAAGTCTCCAAGCACACGAAAAGATGCTCGTTTTTGTGGAATAATTCACATAACACCCTTAATGACTGCAGCACTCATTTAATGGGTGTGAGACACAACTAAGCCTCCTTTAATGGCAAATTATGTTCCTTGGATGCTTTGCAGCCACAGGGGAATGTCGTCACTGGAACTAGAAAAACCCTGGAGTGGGTATAGAATATGGTCAGCTATTGGGAATGGTCAGTTGCTGAGCAAGAAGAGAGGAGTTCATAATCGATTGCTAGTGCTCACAGTCCCAACACGACCTCTGTGAAAGGGACAAAAAGATGGCAGGAGAAGGACAAGAGGGCATTGCTTGCCTTTTGCTCTTGGAGTCTTTTCGCCTATACAGTGATACCTCAGAAGTTGAACGGAATCCGTTCCAGAAGTCCATTTGACTTCTAAAACGTTCAGAAGCCAAGGTGCGGTTTTCAATTGGCTGCAGGAAGTCCCTGCATCGGACGTTCAGGTTCCAAAGAACAGTCGCAAACCAGAACACTCACTTCCGGGTTTGCAGTGTTCGGGAGCCAAAAACGTTTGGGTCGCAAGGCGTTTGTTCAACCAAGGTACAACTGTATATCGTTTTGTAAAGGAGGGTTACCCAGTGTGTAAATGTGTAAATGAGGGCAGTTGAAATGGAAGTGGCATCATCTTTGGCCATATTTCCATGACAATTAAAAAGGTTTTTTATTCTCTCAGACTTCTAGTGGGAACTAATGGGACTGTGCTGTTATGATGTTGAGGAAGGCTTTGACATACGCTGAAATATTTTGATGGGAATGGGCTTTTATAATTGCTGTCAGCTGCTGCTTCATATTGTGTTTTATTGTATGTTGTTTTAGTTGTATTATATTGCAGTTTCTTTTTAATGTTGTTACCCACTTTGGAATTGCAAAAAAATATATAATTGATATAATCAATCAAAGCTCTTTACCAATGAATTTCAGAGGTATGAGAAGGGAACGGTGAACATTTATTATCAGACCAGTTGTTGGTTGACTGCCATGGCTCTGTTAGGCAGCTAAATGCTACATTAAGACCTCAGCTTTCATGGCTACCTTTCCCCAGTTTGAGAGTGGAGAGAGCTGGAATTGCAGTTGCTATGCAACTATGGAATACATTCCTTAACTCCTTCAGGGCAGCTCAGAGATGCTTAGAGACCATGTCCATTGGTTGCCCAGCAAACCCTGTATGTGCTTGCTAAAAATAAATGAGAACTGTGCCAGGACTGAAACTCTGGCACGAACAGGTTGGCATCACTAGTAAAAGAGAACAACGCTGCAAGGGAAAACAAAAGCCAAAAAAAACCAGAAGTAATTATCTGTGATTATAATGGCAGGCCAAGTCCAGGTGGCATACCCCTGGAAGGAGATGGGGGGAAACAGGCCTTAGGGATGCTATCTCCATTTTAATGACATACAGGAGGGTCTTGAAGTATATTTTACAGGTCCTCTTCATTTATTGTCTCCTTTATCCTAACTAATGGGTAAAATGTTCTCATTGAGTTCCGGCTCATAAAAGGAATGTACTTGACTCTTTTAAGAAATTGGTGCTGGGGCAGAAGAATCTGTCTAGAGCCTTAAAAGGGAACCTTTTAGATCTTTAGCTCTTAAAGCACTGTAGGCACATGTGAAACTTCAAGCAACATTTACTTCACATTATGAAACGGTTGGCTACTGAGGAAGTATTGTGGAAAGTCTTCGCTTCCAGGCATGCCTGGAGCCTGATGGCAGAGGTCCGTGCTATCTAATGCCTCGGTGCCAATAATATAGTGGAATGTGAACCACGCTAGACAAATGTAGCATGCCATCACTGAGGCCATTCTGAGAATCTTATCCCACCATACTGTGTTAGTAGCCTCTGTTTGGCATAATATACTGCAAGCAGTTGCAGCACCTAAGAAGCCACTCCATAAGAGAGACATCCTCTCTTTTTGAACCTCCTTTTTACAACAAGTTCTCCAAGATTCCTGGTTTGAGGGCCACCCAAGGGACAGGAAGAAATTCCTACATAAGCACTATTTCTGTACAAGTAGCCTCGCATTGGAAAGGGGAGGAGGAAAGAGGAGGAAGGCAGAAATCAGATTGTTTGTCATGGAGCAAGAATTAAAGATTAAATATAATCATTCAGATGATCTGCTGATGAAGCCAAGATATGAGGCTTTGGGCCATGTACCTAGCCCTTTCAAACCTTCCTTCACTTGAGATGGCAATCAAATCAGGAAGTCTCTAACCATAGTTTCCCATTTCATCCAAACCAGGAAACTATGGCTTCAGAACAGGATACTGAGCCACCTTCAAACCATGGGTTAATATCCTGGCTTGTTCCATACTGTTGACCACAGTTTCCCAGTGGAAATGAATGAAACAGGAACCTATTCGTTAATGGAAGGCTTCCTGGCTTTTTCGCTTGCTCAGAGGGGTTGTATGCATAGCCAAAAGGCTTTTTTAAGCCGAGACATGAAACTTCTGAATGTCACCACTGAGCGACCACAGCTTCTTCAGCCTTGCAGATGCATATCTGGCCTGTGGTAAAACAATTTGGTTGTTCATCAAGGTGGAGCCAATGCATGCTTGATATGGGAATTTGTGCCAGATGTGTGGCAGTCGAAGGAAACTTGTAATGAGATTCTTTTAAAATATGTTAATATCTGTAGAAAAAAGCTCTGCGTGAGAAATGGCTCTGGGATGGATTAAATACTCTGACTCCAAAAGAACAAGAAGAAATGCAAAACCAGAATCGAGAGGATCAACAACGGATGAATGAGCTGGAACAAAATATCCTCAGGTACAGCACAAATTCTTCTTTTTATTGCTCGGTTATTAAAAGCTATGTGATCAGATCACTTTTCTATTCTTCATGGGGATTATTGTCTCTGGGGCCAGCTATTTGCCTTCTGCTGTTTCAATAACACAGCCAAAATTTTCCCCAAAAAACACCTTGTTTTAAAATATCATGTTCTGGATATGCTGCAAGTGGGTGAGATTTCACCATGTTTTTAAAAATCATTACTTAAAATTGGCAGCAAATGAGCATTTTAACATTTCAAATGGCACTTCAGTCCCTGGTATCTTCAGGTAGGACTGAGAACAACTGCTTAAAATCCCGTACAACCACGCCTAGTCATTATAGAGAATGCAGAGTTGCATAGGCCAATTTCTGACTCGATATAAGGCAGCTTGCCATGTTCCTGTGACATTTTGAATAGGACAGAGTTTTTAAAATTCTGATGTTCAACTAACAATGATGAAACAAGGAATCAAAGTTGCCAAAACTGTTTTGACATATTTGCATTCCCTCTGTTGCAACACCCCTACTTCAGTATGAACGCTGGTATCGCAAAGTGTTGACATTCATATTGGTAGAGTAGAGCTCAAATCTTGAAGTAAAGAATCTGAAATGGTTCTTTTTAAAAAAATCTTTCTTCTACAGAACGTGGTTGGTTTCGAATTCAGCAGAAGTACAGTCATACCTCGGGTTACAGATGCTTCCCGTTGTGCTTTTTTGGGTTACAGACCGCCGAAACCCAGAAGTACCGGAACGGGTTACTTCCAGGTTTTGGCAGTCGCGCATGCGCAGAAGCTCTACATTGCACTTTGCGCATGCACAGAAGCACTGAATCGCAACCCACATGTGTGCAGATGTGCCACTGTGGGTTGCGAATGTGCATCCCACACGGATCACGTTTGCAACCCAAGCATCCACTGTAGTTATTTTCCATATTCCATTCAGTCAACTTTAAAGTGCACTCAGGGGTGTAGCTAGCTGTTCTGGCACCGGGAGCGGTGGGAGCCGGGCGAACTGCCCGCGGGGGGGCTGCAGCAATCCGCACATGGGGGCGCCGAACAGGGGCGCAGCAGCAATCTGCCCACGGAGTCCACCTGGTTGATGCAAGCCCCATGCTGCCATTTCTGTCAGCACAGGGCCCTGAGCCACCACGTCACTCCCAGGAGAGATGCGTGGCTTGGGGGCGCTGCAGGCCAGGCCCTGCTGTAAGTGCCGCCCCCCACATTGTGCCATATTGTCACACACACCCCCTCAAGGATAACACCTGGAGTGGTCTGCACTGCACCCCCGCACCCCCCTTCCTATGCCCCTGAGTGCACTACCTGGTCTACATGCCTGAAATTTGCCTCTCTGCCTGAGGTGCCCTAATCACCTCGCAATCAACGCAGGTCTCTCAGCAACCATGGAAACTGGTTTCCCACATGCTGTGAGCAGGAAGGATTTGGAGCGTGGAATTAGCATCAAAAGAAACCCCTGTAATGTTGTTACCAAGGAGCACACAACAGCACCTGTTTGGATCCTCTGTGGTCTTATTAGAACTTTCTCGGCAAATTCTTTAGGAAAGAATTCTTTAGAAGCCAAACACCTTAGAAACCTCAAATCCTATCCAAGGCTCAGTACATAACAGTAGGCAGAGCTAAAAACAACATTGGCCGACGCTGGTGTGATTTGGAGTTGCCCCACACATTACACAATGCATTTTCAGTCCTGTGCATGTATGTATATACGTGGCAGGAATTTGCGGCCAGTAGATGATACGAACAAGAGAAGATGTGTACCTGTTGTGAGCATGTGTTGCCTCTCTTACATGTACATATTTAGGCCTGGATGAGGCCTCTGCGTGGCAATGGGGAGGGGCACCTCCCCCCTCCCTTCCTCCGTGTAGTGCTGTCTCCCCTCCTCACCCCAGGGGAAAGGAAGCTTTGCTTTGTTTGCCAGCACTTTCCTTTTTAATTATTTTTATTTTGACCTTTCACACGCAGGACTCCTCCAAATTGTTGCCACGCCCAGAAAGTCTGTTTTGATGCATATACCCGCCCCCCCCAAAAAAAAAGAAAGAAGAAGTACCCTGGCTTTTGTTGGAATAGATGCTAGCCGATTCCCAACCAAATGTCATCCGTACAAAACCAGAAAGGTTATCTGACAAAAGAGATTCCGTTAACTCCTGGATACAGATAATCATGTAGCAAATTAGATGCTACATGGTGGGGGGGGACAGGGACAAGCAAATACCGCTTTACTCAGTATTGATTGCATCAGGCCATGTTCTACTCTGTTGTGGCACATTTACAGTGACTCAGTAACTGCTAACTCTTCAGTACTATTTCTCACCGACGATTCTGTGCATCTTTTTTTTTTCTTAAGCAGTGTTATCAAATCATCCATTTTCAGATTGATTTGGCTGCTAAAAACAAGTATTCATGCCCAAGCTGAGTGAAAGTATTTCTGTCCATTTCCAAGGGAATGTGAACTGCAACTCCTGGAAATAATACATTGTTCTTGACATTCAACTTTTATGAAGTACCAACCCAACAAAAAGATGCTGTACAAAATACAAAATGGAAAAACCCTCTCCCTCACCACACTGCTCCATTCAGTGTTACACAGGGCAGACAAGAGCACAGCTTTCCAAACTGTGTTTTGTGACACATTAGTGTTTCGGCTGCAGTGTGTAGGTGTGTCGCACGAATGCTCCCTGCTCTCCTCCCGGGGCTAGAAAGGAGTTAGTTTAACCTCCGGTCTGCTAGTAAAACTGAATTACCGTGTTGCGAAATGATGCATGTCTGCAAAGTGAGTCACCAACTTGAAAAGCTTGGAAAACTGTGGAATAGAGTGTGAGGCAATTGCATTTGATGACACTCCCTTTGAATAGCTGGCAATGGAGGACAGCCCTGTCTCTTCATTATCCCAGCTCCCATTTTGAGTAGGGATGAAAGAAGGCAGCAAATTCCATTCTAAACTGTGTTAATAACAAACAGCACTGTTTCCATTCCACTGCAGTTTGGTTTCTGTCAAATACTATGTTATCTGTCTCACTGTCCCGCTATTTTACATATGTTATGTAACTATTTAGGTAACTAATGTAACTTTCATTCATTTCAATGTAAGAGAAGCAACAAAACAATGTTCAAAAAGCCACTTATTGTATATTGTTTACGGAATTAAACAACAACATGCTTGAATGCTGAGCATATTCGTTTGACTGGTTTCCGTTCCTGGTTTCCACAGACTAACCATGTGAATTGCAGAAATTTCTGCTTCCTTTTCTATTTTCCTCAGAATTTTCTGACATCCATCACTTAAGGTAAAGCGACCCCTGACCATTAGGTCCAGTCGTGGCCGACTCTGGGGTTGCGGCGCTCATCTCGCTTTATTGGCCGAGGGAGCCAGCGTACAGCTTCCGGGTCATGTGGTCAGCATGATGAAGCTGCTTCTGGTGAACCAGAGCAGCGCACGGAAATGCCATTTACCTTCCCGCTGAAGCAGTACCTATTTATCTACTTGCATTTTGACGTGCTTTCGAACTGCTAGGTTGGCAGGAGCAGGGACCAAGCAATGGGAGCTCACCCCATCGCGGGGATTCGAACCGCCAACCTTCTGATCGGCAAGTCCTAGGCTCTGTGGTTTAACCCACAGCGCCACCCGCGTCCATCACTTAGAGGGTCACTAATCTAACCAAGCTGATGCGACCCACAACAAAATGTGGCAGACTGTCATGTTCCTTATTCAGTGCCATTCTCCAGGATACTTCATTTCATTCCTCCTCCTACATAGTTTTCTGCAGTATTCCATGGTCACTGAGCATGCTCAGTCCTCGTGGGGATATTTTTGGAGATTTTTCGTAGCTTTACCAAACCTTGGATTCCTTCAGACCTGCAGAGACCTCCCTCTTGTGCCTGAACATCAGAAATAGGGGAAATAACGAGCTCGAAATAAAACCACTGTTGCACTGTTGGAGATTAGGTGGTACATAGTATGTTTTACCTTGGCACCAGTTGGCACCATTAACCATTGCTTCTCCAAATATTCTACATAATGCAGACTTGAAAAAGAAATTGAGGACCTTGAGAAAGAAGAACTGGCCATCTCAGCTAAAGAAAAGGCCATACTGAAGAAGCTTAAATCGGTAGAAAGAACCACAGAAGATATTATAAAGGTCAGTGTCTAATTTTAAAGTCCTGCTACTGATGTAATCTCTGTCGCTTTGCAAAAATAATCAATTGAGGGGGAGGCAGGGATGAAGGCAAGGAAATGTCACAGAGCTCCAATGTGAAGTTCAGTAGGGGGAAACAGGAGCGACTAAAACTCACAGTGGTCAAGACCCTCCAAAACATGCAGATTTATCGAGATATGTTATGTCGAGATTGCCACAGGAAATGTTGCATCACATTTATACCCTAATCCTAGTATTGGAATATTTGCACTTTGTGCTCTGAACTACAGCATTATTTTAGCATTAAAAATAGCTCAGGGTTAACTGTTGACTGTATATCTACGTTGGCAGAGTATCAAGAACATATGGAGGGAGGGGGGAGCCTAAACTCAGAGAGGAAAAAATGCTCTCTATGTTTATTCACCCTTCAGTCAAAGACTGAACAAACACGCAAGCTTGCCAACGTGTCCTGAAAGTCAAATAGGCCCAAAGGGGTATTATGCAATCACTTTTGTAGAGAGAAGCTACTGCCATCCATTGCCCCAGAGTGGTTTAATTGAAGATGCGGCAAGGCAGAGAAAGTCATAGACGAAAAGCTATATTGCAAGAACAGTTGTCATCTCACCCAGGAATGACAAATATATTGACCAATAGCATATGCCTCATAGGAAGGTAAAATACCTTATTTAATAACCCAGCAAAATTATTTTTCTTTTTGATGTTTATTAAATTTGTATACAGTCCTATACCCACAGGTTTCAGGGCCATTCACAAGATAAAATCACAAAAAATACATAATAAAAATAAAGACAAAAACAACCCAATTATCCCCCCTCCCCAACACATTATAAAAGGGCATCAGTTGTCAATTAGCCAAAGGCCTCGTTAAAGAGGAACGTTTTTGCCTGGGACCTAAAGATATGTAACAAAGGGGCCAGGCAAGTCTCCCAGGGGAGAGACTTCCACAGTCGGGGGGCCACTGCAGAAAAGGCCAAGTCTTGTGTTGCCACGCTCTGGACTTTTGGTGGAGGAGGCACACGAAGAAGGGCTTCAGAAGATGATCTCAGGGTCCAGAAAGGTTCATATGGAGAGAGGCGGTCCCTGAGGAAATGTTTTATATATATGGAGGATATGGGGTAGCAATTTATAGACATATACACACATATATAGTCCACTGCCGCTACATATTCTGTAGCTGTGTGGTTGACAAGCAGTGACACTTTCAACCCTACTGGTGGTTATTCACAATACTTGTTTCTTCTTTTTTCTCAGTCTGTGAAGGTGGAAAAAGTAGAAACTAAAGAAGGTATGGTCACTCAGAAGCCTAGAATTTTACATTATTTGTGCCTAACATTAGAGGTAAAAATGGTTATGTATTAACCATTCTCTCTTTTCACAGAGCCACCTGACTACATTTATGCCAACATACCTGACCTTCCAAAATCTTTCAGGCCTTCTGCACTTAAAAGGACAGGGCATCTAGAAGCAGAGGACGATGAAGAAAAGCGAAAAGGTAAAATTCAGCAATGCAGTTAAAGAAAGGGTGTAGATTTATAATGGGGTACATCTAAAATGGGGTACATCTAAAAGGAAATGAAATGTGTATTTGAAATAAATAAGTATGCATAGATAGATAGATAGATAGATAGATAGATAGATAGATAGATAGATGATAGATAGATGATAGATAGATAGATAGATGATAGAACACACAGAGAGACACAAATCTTTTTTTCTAGTCCATATAGCTCAGTATTGTCTACTTCGACCTGTAGTGCTCTCCAGGGTTTGATGCATTTGACTAAACTTCTAAGCAGACTTTTCTCATAAGATATATACAGTGGTACCTCGGGTTACATACACTTCAGGTTACTTACGCTTCAGGTTACAGACTCCACTAACCCAGAAATAGTACCTCCGGTTAAGAACTTTACTTCAGGATGAGAACAGAAATCGTGCAGCGGCAGCGCGGCAGCAGCAGAAGGCCCCATTAGCTAAAGTGGTGCTTCAGGTTAAGAACAGTTTCAGGTTAAAAACAGACCTCCGGAACGAATTAAGTACTTAACCCAACGTACCACAGCATATATTTGAGGATGTGTGGCACTGGCTACATACAATGTTGTTTTGTTTGTTCTGTTTTGTTTTGCATGAGTTCTGCCTGTGCTTCGTTTGCCAAGTAAAGAGTGTGATGGTGAGCACACTATTCTTCCTTGTCAAAGACACCTTGTTTCCAGAATATTGCTAGCTATATCTGTTCCATGTTCCCGAATATCTCAAATGCTGAAAGGAGAGGATGGGCAGGTTCTTAATTAGCAAACATTTTGAAACGCCCAGAGCTTGCCCTAGAGCATTGGCACAGACTGAATGCAAACCAGTGCCTTCCAGATACCGACACAGAAATTCAAGCTCAACCCCATGGCTGATCTTTAGCGAGAGCCAAAATGACTAGCTGAAAGATGTTCCCTTAATCGCTCCTTTTGTTTCCTCAAACCTTGCAAGTTGGCAGAAGAACATGAGGTCCAATGAGTGCCATTGTCTACCTAAACTTTATTGTGCTATATCAAACTTGCACGTTATCCCAGTAGCAGGAATGGAAATTGTTGTCTCAGCTCTGCTTATCCATTGCCACAGGTGGGACAGGCTCTTGCTCTTCAGCAGCATTGCTTAAAAAAATAAGAGTCTTGCTGAATCACGCCAGAGGGCAAAGTAGCCCAGCTGCCTTAAACCAAGTCAGATGATTGATCCAACCAATTCAGCATTATCTTCACTACTGCCAATAGCATTTTGGTCTTTTCCTGCCCTAACCTGGAGATGCCAGGGATCTAGTGGATACAAAGCACAGTCTCTACCCCTGACCTTTGGTCCTTCCTGAGGAATTGGTGCTTTCTGTTTTTCAGGCAATGTCTTAGAGGTGCACATGTGCTCTGATAGGCTAGTAGAACGACTTCCTGTCTTGAATTTATTTGTTACGCTGACTTACAAGCTCAGCCCTATTGCCACCAGAACACAGATAACCCACCAACCTGTTCTGGCTTTTCGCAGAGAGGGAAATGGTAGCACAGTATTACAGCAGCTGTTTGTGTGGACCTTCATCCCCCACCCCCACCCTGGCTTTAAACCATTGCAGGTAGCCGAACAGTAAGACCAAGGGCTGCCTCTCTAGTCTTTAAAGGACAGATGACATATAGCTCAAACCAGCGAGGAAAAGATAGGGAGGAGGCTGGAAAAAGGAGATGGAAAGCTCTCCGTATTCCTCATGAACTCCTCCTGAGCGCCTCCAATCCATTGGGCTCAAAATCTCCTCCCAAGTAGCAGTGTATTCTGCCAGTGGATCCTAAGATATCTGATGTCTTTCTGAACCATCTGTGACCCCAGTTATCACAGAGGCTAACTACATATGACAGTGGCAAAAGCCATTTCCTGGAGCGTGGGTTGTGCTGGACTTACATAAGGTAGGCTCAGGGTGATTGAAACCAGACAAGAAACAATATAAGGGATAGAAAAGATGTGCTCAATCTTCGTGCCTGCACTTTCCCTACTCGAAAACACACTTCCCAGGTGCTTTTAAGAGCAGCAGGGCTTGCCTCCAGTCTTCAAGCTCCATCAGGAGAAAAACAGTTGCAGGGAGAGCATTACAAGTAAGAAAAGTAGCAGCTGGAGAAGAATCTATCACACCCTGCATGCATTGCTTGAAATTATTCAACGCGTTCCACAGGAAACTGCTGGTGCTCCATGTTCTAACACAACCACCTGCTGCTGTCATGTGCAAGTTCTTGTGACCTAGCATAATATTATTATTACAGTGGTACCTCGGGTTACATACACTTCAGGTTACATACGCTTCAGGTTACAGACTCCGCTAACCCAGAAATAGTACCTCGGGTTAAGAATTTTGCTTCAGGATGAGACACAAATCGTGCTCCGGCGGCGCAGCGGCAGCAGGAGGCCCCATTAGCTAAAGTGGTGCTTCAGGTTAAGAACATTTTCAGGTTAAGAACGGACCTCCGGAACGAATTAAGTACTTAACCCGAGGTACCACTGTATTATTATTATTATTATTATTATTATTATTATTATTATTATTATTATTAACATTAACATTTGTCTGAGAGAGTGAAGTTGGTGTTGTTTCATCTCTTCAGGTCTTTGTTGATTTGTTGCCACAAGGGGTTGTAGTTGTGGAGGTATAATTTGTTGAGGTTTCTGCTTATTTGTACCCCTAGTATCTGAAGTTGGTGCGGCAAAGTTTTATCTTGGTGATGTTGGCAAATTCTTTTGGGGTATGGGGCACACAGCCTCAGACTTTGCAAAGTTTACCTGTAGGCCCGACACCATTGCAAATGTGTTGAGTTCTCTGATTAGGGAGGTTGCTATATTTATGGGGTCTGGTGTTCTACCATTAGGTCGTCTGCAAAGAGCCCTAATTTATTGTATTATTGACATTTGTATATATCTTTAGCACGTGTGTTACTTTGCTTTATAAAGGACTCTTATTTCTTCCAATGCAGCTTTGTTTGCTATGGAAATTAAAGTTGAAAAAGACCTGAAGACTGGAGAAAGCACAGTTTTGTCGACAATACCACTACCGTCAGAGGAATTTAAGGGCGCAGGAGTGAAAGTGTACGATGACGGCAGAAAGTCGGTCTATGCAGTATGTTCCAATGGAAGTGTCACAAACAAGGAAGTAGATGACCTTGCTCCTGTTGAAGTGGAGGACCTCTTGAGGCAGGCAACGGAGAAACAATCCAAGTCTCCCACTGAATATCATGAACCAGTATATGCAAACCAGTTTTGCAGGCCCACAACTCCCCAGAATGATAAGTTAGTCCAGGGAACAAATAGCCAAAAAGGAGCTCTTCAAAACAAGACAAACAGCCTGGACTGTTTTTATAAGGAACCTGTCTATAAAAAAGAGCAACCATTTAAAGAAAATGGCCTAGATTCTTCCAAGAGCTATCGGCACAATTCTCACTCTCCGGTCCTTCAGCGAACACGAAGCCCACCACAGATTAGCCCCCCAAACAAGATGGCAACTAACGTTCAAAGAGAAATTCTACAAGAGGCTGTTGAACCCTACCAGAAGATGGGAGAGAACCAACAAGGTATAAAATTCAGAAACTCTGTAAGTACCCATGAAAGGCCTCCTTCAGGAACTCTGGAAAGTGATGAAGGTTCTAGTTATAGTGTGGTCCAAGCTGTGCCGTGTTACGTGGATGATACCGAACCCGTTACAATGATTTTCATGGGTTACCAGCATGTGGATGATGAAGAACTGAATAAAACTGTCTGTGGGTATGATGGACTTATCCATGCAGAACTCGTCGTCATTGACGATGACGGTGAAGAAGAGGACAGCAAGGAGGAGAGTCGAGCTGGAAAGCCTTTGTATCATCCAGTTGGTCCTTCTAGCCAGGTCTACCAGACCTCCAACCAAACAAGTGCAATTCCACAGACAAACCCCAGCAAAACCACCAGTGACGGTGTAAATGTGTCGCCTTATAAAAATTCCATATCGCTCAAGGAGCAAGAAGAAAGTCTAAGCTGTGCTACCTACAATGGTCAGATCGATAGCCGGTTATCAGGTGATGGAACAGAGGATCCCTCCTTAACAGGTAAAAAAAGGGGCAAGTCACGACACTGTTGCACTCTCATGTGACAGTCTGACTACTTCTCTTTCTCCCTTCATTCCTTCCTTGCTTCTTCTTGGCATCTCTACACCTCAGAGCTGACTAATACAGACTATCTAACCCATTTCTCCTATGTTCTAACACTTTCATTCAAGTGTTAACAATGTTAACCATGCTACACTGAAGGACCGAAGTGCACAATGCAGCAAAAAAAAATTTTTTTAAGCTGCAGATAGGGCTGGTATAAATCAGATACAGACCTTTGTACGTCAAGTGCAACTTGGAAACACTGATTAAAATGTTATCTCCTTGTTCCTATGGCGTGTGAGAAAAATGGTTGCATTTCAGTAGTAAGTAATAGCCTTTCTTCCTATTCTGCGTCTCCATTTCTGGAGCTCAGTCATGCCTCTCTCTGTTCTCCCGACTTTGTACTGTATAATGTACCTTGCACCTTAACACAGAAAGGCTGGTTGAACAGGTTTGCTTTACTTTAACCTTGATTTAACATTGGCCACTTCACTTGAAATGTATTTATGCAAGTTTTGATATCTTTTCTTAGCCTGCTTGATTTGGATGTATGTGGGTTTGTTTGTTTGTTTTTTTAAAAAAATAGTAAGTATGACTAAAATCCAATTCTTTTATCTAACCTCTGTCTGTCTGTCTGTCTGTCTTTAAAATAAAAAGGTGTTACATTTTCTAACCTGTTTGCATGATTACTTTCATTCTGCTTTCACTCTCCTCCTTGCTAGAAACTTTTTGTATTCTGTATGCTTCTTAGAACACAACAGCCTCAAATCCAAGTACTTCAAACTTCTGGTAATAGTTCTGTTGGGGGAATAAAGGACTGGGTTCACCCAGTGTGGACTGCATCATATAGACCTGATCCCCCAAAGATGTAAAGCTGAATTATTTGGATTTATAACAGTTTACATCTGTTGACTTAATGTAGGACTAATCCTGTGAATATGCATGCAGTTGCACAAAGAAGATCCCACTAACAAAAATAAGAAAAGTATAAAGGTAAAGGTAAAGGGACCCCTGACCATCAGGTCCAGTCGTGACCGACTCTGGGGTTGCGCGCTCATCTCGCTCTATAGGCCGAGGGAGCTGGCGTTTGTCTGCAGACAGCTTCCGGGTCATGTGGCCAGCATGACTAAGCCGCTTCTGGCGAACCAGAGCAGCACATGGAAACGCCGTTTACCTTCCCGCCAGAGCGGTACCTATTTATCCACTTGCACTTTGACATGCTTTCAAACTGCTAGGTTGGCAGGAGCAGGGACCGAACAACGGGAGCTCACCCCGTTGCAGGGATTCGAACCGCCGACCTTCTGATCGGCAAGTCCTAGGCTCTGTGGTTTAACCCACAGCGCCACTTCAATATAAATGGATTTAGCACCCAACAGATTTATTTCAATGGGCTTTGAACTTAAGCAGGCCTGCACATGTATTGAAGCCTGCCGGTCTGTTTTACAAACTTCCCCCTCTTCGCTCCATCTTTGTTTTCAAGGCAGTTGACAAAAACAGAACATTAATCAAGCCACAGATGAGCCACCATACATGACATTGTGTTGTGTTATGGGGTCATGAGTCCTGCCTGTTTTATGTCTTCCAGCTTAAATGGCATTTACAGAGCCAGCTTTTCGTGATCTCTTTGTGTTAAAATTTTGGAACGCATTGCAGCACATTCAGCTCAGGCGCTCACCACCTGCCAATAGTACTCCTCCAAATATGAGTTCCATAGCAGAATAATGGAATTCATATTAATCTAAGCTAGCCTGGAGCACACTGTTCCCTGACTGCAGAACTTGTCCCCACTGCTGAAGCCAAGTAGTTCTTCTTGCTGCTTTGGTCCTCTTCCCATGCATTGTTACTGTGCCCCGCCACATGCGAAGTAAGCGGAGAATGCTAGGAAATGAGTAATTTTCCCAAACAGTCTCCTAATTATCCTGCTTGCCCCCCAAAGAAAACAAAGCCAGGAAGACCAGCTGTAGGGCAAGGTAGCAAACAAACAAAGAGCTGCTTGTGAGAGGGGAATAGAGGCGTTCTCAGATCTCTTTTATTTACTTGTTCCTTGTCAAAACCCATCTTACGAAAATCCCTGAAGTCAGTGCCACCGTGCCATGTCAGGGGAAGGTCCAGCAGTCCAGAGAAGCATTCCTGGATGCCTTTTGCATTGGAGGAAGAGAGCGCTTTAAAATCTAAACAAAAAGGGGCAGCCTTTGTAACCGTGGGGGGGTGATAAGAGTTACGTACCAAGGAAGGAAAAGAGGCACAAGTGTCAACAGGCCAGAATGGAAATGGTGACACCTTCTGCAGTTCAGTCCATAAAGTTTCTAGCCTTCAAACATTTTCAAACCCAACTCCTTGCACCTGATTCTGGTTCTAGACTGTGGAGTTTTGATTTTTTTATTACAGTAGATCCTACAAGGCCCAACGTGTAGTTAGTGAACAAAGGCTATACGAAACATTTCCTGGCTTAAAAAACACAGCAAGGTCACTCTTTTCCTTGACTTGGAATGAAGTTGGCTTGGTGGGCAAATGCCTTAAAATGCAGTATTTCATAAGAAATGGCAAGATACATATGAATCTAGCATTGTGCATACATCACTTCCCAAACCAGTGGCGGGAGTGCACTGCATTCAGAGTGAAGAGAATTCTCATCTGAGAAATTAAAAGGCATATTGTTTACTGTCAAGTGTCCAGCAGGTTAGAGGGCAGATCAATGACCAATTTGACAGCCGTGCAAGCTGTTTTAGTTCCCATTCTTCCTTCACCTGCCATCTATGCTGCTGTCTCTCTGCACCTTAATAACTTCTGATTTTTAACTCTACTAAAACAATGCTCTCTTGGACCTAACCATTTGAGGTAAGTGCAATTCTCTTTAAAAGTTAGATTTAGAAGTGGGATAACGCATGGAATTTGTGACTTTTTTATTTATTTATGTTGCAGCTCTGAGAATGAGAATGGCAAAACTGGGCAAAAAAGTCATTTAGGAGCTGCAGTGGTACAAATACTAAGTATCTGCTGGTGTGATGTGAAGCAGAAGAAGAGCTTTCTACATTTCGGACTTTGACGGCTTTCGCCTATTCGAAAGAAGCATACGTAAGAATAATGGCACCCTGCAGGAAAGTGAATGGACCGCGAGTTGTGCTTCCAGCTACTCAACCCAACCCATATGAATTTAACTTCAAGTGCCTTCAAAAATTTCTGATAACAAATGGGACATTTCTAATAAATGCTATGACTATGTAATTGGAAGCTAAGAGCCAATATCTTTAACAAGGCTGCACTCATAAGAGTCCCATTTATTGAGTGAGGGTTGGCTGTTTCCTATTCAGATCATTCTCTAAGCCCAACCACACAAGCAAGAATGTATCTTCCTATCCTTACCAATTGTGGATGTAGTGTCACAGCTCATGATTTGTAAATTCCCATAAATCACGGGATCTGAAGTGGGACTATGACACTTCAGGATGTTTACTACTACCCAAACCCACCATCTTCCCTAGAGATTATCTCCATGTGTTCTTTTGGTTCTTGTTAAGGAAACTCCTGGCAGGGTGAACTACTGTACTGTATTTTCCGCTCTATAAGACGCACGAGACCACAAAACGCTACTAGTTTTTGGAGGAGGAAAACAAGGGAAAAAGTATTCTGAATCTCAGAAGCCAGAACAGCAAGAGGGATCGCTGCACAGTGAAAGCAGCAATCCCTCTTGCTGCTCTGGCTTCTGGGATAGCTGCGCAGCCTGCATTCGCCCCATAAGACGCACACACATTTCCCCTTACTTTTTAGGAGGGAAAAAGTGAGTCTTATAGAGCAAAAAATACGGTACATACTCTAACCCACATCTTTTGTCATCTCCCACAGGACGACTAGGGGTGCCGGAAGATAGATTTCTACTTCTGACAGTAGCAGGGCCAGTTCTCTGAACTACAAATAGCCTTGACCTATGTACAACCCCTCCTGGCCCCACTATCACCAGCCTGCCAGCTGTGAACCACGGAAATGGCAAGAGCAGAGACTTTAGAAATATATTTATATGGTTATCAGTACTTGCCGAAGTGTGTTTGCAGCTTCAAAAGTGAAGGCATCATGCATATGTAAAACACCTACTAGAGATGGAAAGCGCTGCCACTCTCTGCTAATGCACTCATATTCAATGCATCCTGCATTGTGTCAACCCCATCGCATTTCCTCATTCAGAATTGGGGCGGGGGGAGGTCAAAAGTCTGTTATGGGGTGGGTGGGAGAGAGACCGACAAGCAGGGTTTAAGGTGGTTTTTTCCCACCATCTTATGCTTACATCCATCTGTCACTTTTCCACTCCATAGTTACAGACCCCCACTGACCTATGAATAAGCCCCATTGAATTCAATAGGATTTACTGCTGCGTAGTCATGGTTAGGATTGTGCCGTTAGCCACTTCAGATTAGACAGCGCTTCCCCACACCACTATGGTCATTTTTCCTCCAGCGCCTTTGCTAAACACATTTTCAGACATGGCCAAAGTTCTCAAAAAATTAAGAAAAATAAAAATCACAACAATTCATGCTCCAGCATAAGGATTTGCTAGAAGGAAAGTTCTCTGCTTCAGGTCATAGCTATCTGCTGCACAAGAACTCAGCCTGGGCCACAAACAGGACAGAGAACAGAATGGGCAAGACTTGCTGATTTGGAGAATTTCTGGAGACAACAGGCTGAAGTATGTGTACAAAAAAATATTTAAAATAGTTGAAATTTTGTTTGGGCATTGTGCTTTCAAAGCACAGATTTCTATTCTGATAAACATTTAGATTTGTTCTTGTGGGCTGTTTCATTTCTTTGAGTTGGCAACCGTTTAAACTTAACCATGATTAAACTCTGAGCAAGAGCGCCCCACAGTGTCTCAGCAGTAGAAGTTACAGTCCCAGTGGCTCGGCTGTGCATCCAAGAGTTTTATATGAAAATGCCAAGTGCAGCAGGACTGCATCTTCCCTACAAACAGGTCAAAGACAATGAGAGAGAGAGAGAGAGAGAGAGAGAGAGAGAGAGAGATTTGGCAAGCAGATTAGCCTGCTTCAATGCATAAGTAATACATATAGTTATGGTGAGAGGCCAGGGGTTCTCTTTAATTGCCCATTTCATTAACTTTCAGACAGTGATTCAGGGACACCTGAAAATACAAGTCCATGTGTGGATGGCACTTGCTTCTGGACAAACTGAGATGGCTTCTTCATATAAGTATCAAGAAAAAAGTACACAGAGTACACAAAGCAACTCTTTTAATTTATGCAATTCACACTCTCATAATAGGATAAAAAAATGAAGCACTGGAATGTAATGCACAACTATAAAATCAGTGCAGATGGTCTCACACTTGATTTGTGCAGGGTGTAGCAGGTAGGGAAAGCAAGGAAAGGGTCAAGGGGACAGGGAGTAAGAAATCCAGTTATTTCAATCCAGTGTGGAAGACAACATGAACCACAATGGGTGGAATCCAATTGCATCCTTTTGCCCGTGGGAAGAATTTTTCATCTAGCAGCAGCCTTTGCAAATGGATGAGGACAGATTATTTTTGCTCATGCTACACCTCCCCCTCCCACCGGCAGCATCTTCCATGCTATTCTTGAGGGACCCACACCATCTAGAGCATTGTCAAAAAATCACCCACCTGCCTCTGCTGTTTTCAGTGACATCCAATGGATAATTGGATTTCACCCAGAGACTGCAGGTTGACAGTTTTTTTCATACACACACATATTTAGATATACATGTGCCAATCATTCTTTAAACAAATGTTGGCACTAATTCTAGAGAGCTTTCTGGGACAGCTACTAGTTACCTGTTAAAGAAACTCAGAGTGAGGGGAGAGATGTAATCTACAAGAACATTGGTTGCTTCAAAGGAGAAAGGGCAGTTAGATCTCCACCAGAGCTGTTTCCCCCCACACACACACTTAACACCATATAGTCTTCCAACAGAGCTACAAATCCAAGACGTTTGTGTCAAACACAATCCTTGGGATCTCCGATGCCTGAAATAAGTTGTTCCAAATGATATCTGGCCCCTAACTGGCTTCCGTTCTCGTTCCCTCTCAACTCACAAAATTGTTTCCAAATATAACTGCTGAAATCCCTATGGATGAGGCATCCTTAAAAACTAATGCCTTGCAGTCTGAAATCCAGCCACAAAAGCCTTTAGTGGTAGACCATTATTCTTCGTCACACTGAGACAATGACTATCTGCATCCATGCTCAGGTTAGAAGCAGGCTGGGGAGAGGGATGTGTAGACCTTTAACCATCCTCTAGCTAGCCTATAGACCATGAGCATATGGAGCTCCTATGTCATAATGGTGGTGGTTGCAGGTGGAGACTAGCTAGGAATAACATGAACATGTTGACCTATTAGATGGATGGACAGACAGCTGATCAAGTGCAATGGCAGGCAGTCCATTTCAAATCAATGGCAACCCTGGAACAAGAAAGGCCAACTTCTCAAATGGAAGCTCTCCCTTGAGCCTTGAAGTGACCGATGAATCTACAGGATCCAGATAGACAAATGTTGAAGGGAGCACATCCATGCTGGAGACCAAGGCAGTTCTGACCAGGTTGGGACAACGTATTTGCCAAGAAAGGTCTAATTCTGCCCTGCAACGGCTGTATAACGAGGACCAGGTTTATATGAGGTTTCTTAAATCCTGAATTGGCAGCGTTTACGTTACAGATCGTCCTTCTGCTATGAACTTCAGCAAGACACGTCTCCAACAGTTCTATTGCAAGCTCTTCGGAGTATTAAAGGCTTCTTCTTTGTCATACTTTTACAATTGCTGTCAGGAAGGTGATGAGAAATGCCACATTGCCACTAATGTAGATGAACAGCACTGTCTTTTTAAATGTATGCCCCTGTAAAGAGAGAAAGGGAAACACTGGGAATGCAACCATTTGTAAAAATGTTGAGTCAGTTCAGCAAAAATAAGGAGTGGAGAGGATATACGGCAGGTATGTGAAAACCATAGCTGTCAACATTTTCCTTTTTTTAAGGGAAATTCCCTTATTCCAAATAGGATTCCTCACAAGAAAATGAAAAAGTTGACAGCTATGGTGAAAACTCTGGCCCATCAGAAGCCAACTTCCATCAGCCCTAGCCAGCAAAGCCAATGGTCAGGAGTAGGGGTAGACAACATTTCCAGTTGTCTCAGTTTCTCATTTTTCCACTCTAAAATTGTCCCCATTTGGCACAAATTTGATTATATATATATATATATATATATATATATATATATATATATATATATTAAAAACCCTCATGAAAATTTATCAAAATCTTTGTAGGACTTTCTCCTAATAAACGCATTTTTATATGAAGGTTTGACTAACTTACACATTTTCGCAATCAGTTTCCCTTAATATCATTTATTTTTCTTTGTTATTTCACCAACATATTCATTTTTACACACACCTTCCCCCAGTCTATTTATTTCTGTAAAACATTGTTTGGTTAGGCAACTACATCACAAACTTTGGATAAGTGTGAATTTTGAAGGATAACTGCGTTTTGGTTCACACACTGCTTCAGAAACTGTGAACTGGACAGATTCGGCTTTAAATGAGAACTGGATTTAATTTCCCCTTCATTCCTAACTCAGGAATAATGGGAATTATGGTCTGGCAACATCTGAAGGGCCACAGGTTAGGAAAGGCTGCTCTGGAATGTACCACTACAGGATACAAATGGGGGGAAGACACATTCCAAACGCTTCCCCATAGAAAGAGAAACCCTCTGTACATGATACATCAAGGAGATGGGAATGGAAGAAGGAAGGTTGTGCACAAGGCTAGTCACCTTTTGCATTAGCTTGCTTTTCCCTTAAAAGCACATGGGAGCATTCAAATGAGCTAGCCTTACGCCCTGAAAGTAGTATAGTTATTAGGAGGCAGCTCCATGCTCAGAATATATATATATGTGTCAGGGCTACCCTAGGTCCCAGCTCACAAAGGACCAACGCTGCTTCGTTGTTAAGTGTAAAAGCCTTTATTGAAGTTCAATTTCACTTCCAGAGCCGCAGCGCGCAGCCCCACGTCTAAAGTGTCAGACCACTGATGCTCCGTCTGAGTCTCCTCCCCCTTGACACCAATTTAAGAGTCTAGCCTTGCTCCACCTTCTCCGCTGCTCCTTCCTCCTCTGGGTCCGCCTGCCCGCCGGGGTTCCGCCCTTTCTAGCCTCTTCTCCCGCTGATTCCCCTGAGCCTTCTCCCTCCCTCCGGCGGGCTTTAGGAGCTGGTTCCCCATCCGGGTCTCCTGCTGTTCCGCGCGCCTGCACATTTGAACTTGGCGCGCGCGCCCAGCCAGCAACTTTCCTCCTGACCGTTCCACTGCTGCTGTCACTGCTTCCCCCATCGGGGGGGCTAGCTGCAACTGACCTCCCCTCCGTTGGAGGCGTGGTCAGCCCTGACTCCCTCTCTGGAGGAGACACTGCTCCTGACACATGTGACTCCTCCCCCCCACTACGCTCTGGTGGGGAAACTGGTCCTGATCCTCCACTGCTGCTTTGGGGTTCCCCTCTGGCTCCTTGTTTCTGGTGCGTCCCCCCTGGGACCCCCCTTGCCCTGACCATCGGCGCCCCCTTCTGGGAATCTTCTGATTCGCTGGAGAAGCTCATGGAATCTCTCGGGCCACTGTCATACTCCCCTACGCTGCCCTCGGATTCTTCCCCTTCGCTCTCCCAATCCTCTCTCCCCAGTGCTCCTGCTCCTGATTCCCTGACAATATGCATATATTTATCCTCTCGCATGCATTCTGTGCTTACCTGTGCCTCTGCCGTTGTAATGGACTGCAGAATCTGTATCCTGTCATCTTCCAACACTTGAACTGCAAAATAAAAGTTTCACGGTTAATTTTTATTTAGCCTGAAGCCATCAAAGCAGTGTAGAAGATAAAAATATATAATCCCCCAAAATGCAAATTCTGAAATTAAAACCGTGCCTACAGATCTAGATCAGAGCTACACTCTACCCTTTATGTTTCTGGTCATTTACCAGATTATCTTAAAAGACACCAGACACAATCCAGTGGACAGAATAGATCTTTAAGCAGCCCTGTTTTAGATTGTGCCTGTTGAGCTTCATCCACCAGTTCAAAACAAAGGGGATGCCGCTCGTTCATTTGAGATGAAGACACTGTTTGAAATGAGCATATTCTGATGGAGAAGTGGGGATGCTGTCCTTGACATGGTCCCATTCTGGAACACACTTTACTTATTCTAGTACAAGAGACTCTACAGGAGGTGTGTGGAAGCTGTGACACTTCATTGGCCATGCTGGCTGAGATGGATGGGAGTTGGGAATCCAACACTAGCCACAAGCTGGGAAAGGTTGTCCAATGGAAGATACAAGAGGGCAGGGGAGAGAAGTGTGGACAGAGATTTCCATTTGGTCCCAGGAGAACAGAGCTCAAATGCCTGCTTATCCATGGTTTCCCCTGGTGTCAGAAGCATTTACCGTCTCAGCTTCAGACCCTGTTCCATAAAGTAAACCAACCAGCAGTTCTTTGTGCTTCAAACCCATCTCTCTTCAATCTAATAAGCAAAGGTGATGTGTGATGGGCTAGTTCCGATATGCATCCCTCCAGCCACTTCTGCCACATTATTGCTCCTGAATAAAAATTATTTTATCAGGTATATCATGTTACATTTCTCCACTCAAATATGTACCTGGGGCTTTCACAGCAATTGTGAAAACTGCAGGGGGGGGACAGCAGATAAGGATAATGCAAACAGGTCTTTAGACAGTGAAAAGCAATCTCTTTCGTGAGCCAGGATATCTGCCTCTTGTTGCAACTGCATTGTGTTCAATGCAAGCCAAAGTAGAGATTGGTCATGCTACCTTTGTGAATGAGGCAGTAGCCATGTATCTCCAGGAGAACATCGGTGCCAACATGCCAAGCTACAAATCCCATCATCGTATATGTATCCCATGGATCTGGAAGGTTGAGAGCTGGCAAGTCCATTCCGAGGAATATTACCACCACTAAAGGACAGGGCCAGGTTTACAAAAACAGAGAGTAAGCAAAATTAGATCAAGTAATTTCAACCGGCAGTACTGCAACTTATTGCTGCAGTGTGGTTAGCAACAAAATACATGATAAAAATACAACCCAAAGTCCCACATAATTACAGGCTACCTGCTCACTTGTATAAAGCAAGAGATTCCATATCCTCTGTGGTTTCCAATGCACAGACACTAAGGTTTCCTCCAGAACATTTTGTAGGAGTCATTCAAGTGACCACTGAATTTTATATTTGTGGATTTAAAGCATTGTGGACCCATAACAACACATTTTTTATTTTATTTTTTAATTGACTCTTTGCAGTTTGGAAATGACAGGGAAATGCACTGACAAATGTCAGATGAACAAATGACTAATGGGAAGATGTAAGCAAATCAGAACAAGTGTCCAATAAAGACCAGACATAGGTAAACTTTGGACAAGCAAACCAGGATGAATACCCAACAAACAGGCTATTTAGAGGAGCTTTAAACCTTCAGACACAATGTTTAGCAGTTGTAGTCTATGCACTCCCAGTGATGGTCAGATTGTGGTCACGGAACAACGTGCATTTATTTGATATTGCATGTGAAACCAAAGCAATTTCAAGTACACTGGTACCTCGGGTTACATATGCTTCAGGTTACAGACTCCGCTAACCCAGAAATAATACCTCGGGTTAAGAACTTTGCTTCAGGATGAGAACAGAAATCGCACGGCGACGGCACGGCAGCAGCGGGAGGCCCCATTAGCTAAAGTGGTGCTTCAGGTTAAGAACAGTTTCAGGTTAAGAACGGACCTCCGGAACGAATTAAGTACTTAACCGAGGTACCACTATAGTCAGCAAGATGCCAGAGTGAAGTTACCAAAAAATGCAAGATCTGCAAGTATTGGACTGCCACTTGTAGAAAGCCACACAAATTAACTTAAGAAAAGCATAATTAATACCCATTCTTCCTAGCCATCTTACAAAGCCAACATTTTAGATAAGGCTAGAATGAATTATTCACTCACCTGCTAATATTCTAGCAGTTGTGCCCGTGCTCCAGTGTAACCAGTTGAAGATTTCTCTTCTGTTCCCAAAGAAAAAGGAAAAGAAAGTCAGTGCATGATTCCAAACACCATCAGTGCCCGGGGTGTGAAAAGAGAAAGAGGATGATTACATCACCACACACTCATTAGGGTTGCTGTAACTGGAGTTTGCAAACTTGGGGGTTACAAATTTCTGGAAGAGGGCGCAGGTCTGGGGTTTCCATACCCATTAACCACAGGATCATTGCCCTTTAAACCTCTTAACCCGGCTGGTAATTCCCTCGCACTCTCATCGGAATATATTTATGTAACTTGAGCATGCAAGAATACCTTGGTGCTTGAGGTGGAGGTCTGAAGCCTGCCATAATGGGCTGAAAGATTGCCAGTGCCATCACCGTACAGCCAAGATATGGATGGAAGCCTGCTTGCTGTATAAAAGATGGGTTTGGTTATGAACAACCCTCCAACAATGCTTTTTTGACAAAGACCACACTTCACAGCAGGATATAGTCATTGCATGGATATGCTATGCAAGTTCTTGAATACAGTGGTACATTGGTTCTCAAATGCCTTGGTACTCAAACAGCTTGGAACCCAAATACTGCAAACCCAGAAGTAAGTGTTCCGGTTTGAGAACTTTTTTCAGAAGCCGTAACATTTCAGAATGTTACGCTTCCGATTTGAGTGTCACACTTCCATTTTGAGTGTTATACTGAGGTCTATCTGTTTTTGCTATTTATTTTGCATTTTTGTTTTTGCGGCTCTTTCTTTTTGTTTTTGTGACTGTGTGGAACCCAGTTCAGCTACTGATTGTGTTACTGCAGTACATTGTTTATTACTTTCATTTTATGGATCAATGGCCTCGTTGGATAGTAAAACAGATTAATCCATTTTGCATTACTTTCTATGGGAAAGCGCACCTTGGTTTTGGAACCCTTTGGTTTTGGAGCAGAATTCCAGAACAGATTAAGTTTGAGAACCAAGGTACTACTGCACTTAAGGGACCGTTTTCCATACTTAGAAAGCCAGACGTGGAGAGAGCACTTTTATTTTATTTTTTAAAAGAATTTTTTAAAAGAATTGCCATTATTTACCAAGTATCAAATAGAAGCACACACATGCACAAAGACTCCAGAACAAAGAAAAGGCCCCAAAGCTACTAGGAGATGGCATAATACCGTATTTTTCGCCCTATAGGACACACTTTTCCCCCTCCAAAAATGAACGGGAAATGTGTGTGCGTCCTATGGGGCGAATGCAGGCTTTCACTGAAACTTGGAGAGCGAGAGGGGTCAGTGTGCCCCGCGCTTCGGGAAGCTATCCTTAAGCCTGGGGAGCCCGCAGGAGTTCCCGCAGGGCTCCCTAGGCTGCGGATAGCAGCCTGCTGCACGGAGCGCGGGGGGCGCTGAAGCAGAGCGCCCAACGCTTCGGGCAGATATCCGCAGCTTAGGGAGCCCTGCGGGAGTTCCCGCGGCTGGGGGGGGAAATAAATTTTTTTTCTTTATTCCCCCCCCCCAAAAAAAAACTAGGTGTGTCCTATGGGCCGGTGCGTCCTATAGGGCGAAAAATTCTCTCATTGTGGAGCAAATTCTGAAGATAATTATGCTATTGTATTAGGGTGCATTCCTAACCTTCTTTGGACCAGGTTTTGAGGAGGGGTGGATGAAGACTGGCACAGCAATTTACCTCCTTCACACACACACACACACACACACCTTCCACCCCAGCACAAGTTTGCCAAGACCAGACGGCAAATACAGGATTTTTCACTTGGTCATCCACATCAGGTGTCTTACATAACAAATCAAGAACAAACTTAGCTCTCGGTTCTGAACTTTGTGACTCTTTTATAGGTAACGGGAAAGAACAGTGTCAGAACACAAAATTTTTAACATAGCCACACATGGGGAGTTACATTGTTGAACGAAAGCATCAAGCTTATGTAATGTCACTTACATCGCTCCAGCCTCCCCGGTATAAGAATGGAAGAATGAAAGATGCACCTGTAAGCAGCACTGTCATCACCATTAGGGCACGATGGACCTATCGATAAAAAGTTAGGCATTTAAAAGAAAATAGCTTAGTTCAATAGAATCCAGAGACTCATTCTTATGCAAAATTCTAGTAACAAGGAACATGGTGGCAGAAAATCAATCTGTTTAGAATAAAAATGGAACCTATGCTCTTAAGGAATACACAAAAGGATTTGAGGGAAATCTTGCAGAGGGTTGGATTGCAGGACCTTAGAGATGCCTTCCAACTATTATGATTCCTAGCACATCACTTGAATAGAGACAACGGCCATCTTCTGGCTTTTCCTCCCACCTGAAACCAGATCTCTTCTCCAAACAGCAATGAATTAGGCCAGACAGGCTTGAAGAATCGGGCAACGATCACACCAGTGCTAACGGTGGTCATCCATGCAACGAACATTAATGCACCTGAAAAAGGAAGACACAAGAGGTTCTTGCAAAGAGCTATGAGTTGTGAAGTAGCCACGATTTAAAAATAAAATAAAATCAAAGGTCACTTTTATGGCTTCAGACATTCAAAGAGCGCTTTTCGAGCCATTATGGTTTCTTTCATCCCCAGCCTGAAATATCAGAAGCTGTTCTTACACTGCTTCCTATAAAGATAGTATTATGTACTGAGTTGAATAGGATCCAAAATGCAGCAGTCTGATTAGCCCTAGAACAATAAGATTCAGAATGCAGCAGATTGGACCTAGAACAATAGGACCCAGAATGCAACAGTCTGATTGGTCCACAGGAGCCACCCAATCCAGCTCCAGGTGGAAGTGAATCCGCAACCTGATTGGCCTACAGGAGAATCCCGGAATTAGCCAATCACATGGGACCCATTGTGTAAATAATGTATATAAAGCAGACATTCTGGGGGAACTTCCATTCTTCCTCACCACTATGAGCTGAATAAAGAGAATGAAATCTACTCTCGACTCCAAGTATATTTCAGATGGTATGAAAGTTTGCACACCTTCTTCCTCTGAGAAGCTTTCGTGTAGAAAACACAGGATGTTGTCTATAAGAGGTCCCATCCAGTGCATTCTGTCGTCCCCCCTAGCATCCCATACAGAACTGCAAGACTTTGAAAGTTCACCTGTTACAGATGCTGCAAGAAGACCCCGCCACCCCAGCTACAAGTCACTGGACCACAGGAGACCTAGCCCATCCTTGCACATGAAACAGAGCATTAGCTTGCCATGGATCTTGATGAGAAGTGGGGAGCGGGATCCTCCAATATCCTTTGCTGGTCCTGTAACGTTAAACTTTCCATCTGTGATCAGAGGCTGCCTGTAGTGTTTATGGATCATACCTCCTGCGCAAGAGATGAAGAACAGATAAGATGTTAATGGCAAAGGAAGGGTGGGGAGAATTATCTGCACCCTGCAAGGAACAGGGACTGCAAGGTAGGTTTGGATAAGAGGTTAGTGATTGGCTCAAGATCACCCAGTGAGCTTTGCAGCAAAGTAAGGATTTGAATCCAAGTTGGTGGACCTGTAAAAGGGTAAAAAGAGTATTGGGAAACAATTTATAATGAATTGAAAAAAATGTTTGAAAGTACTTTTCAAAAAAACCCACAACCTAGAGTCCTTTTTGTTGGGGATAACTCAGACGGAAATTCCCAGGTGTCAAAAAAGGCTATTTATGTATGCCACTACTGCGCCCCGTGTTTTGTTAGCCCCAAAATGGAAAACGAGAGAGCTCCCATCTAAAGAATGGCAACTCAAACTGATGGAATATGCACAGCTTGCGGGTCTAACATATAGAATATGAGAACAAGAAGAACATACGTTTAAAGAAGATTGGAAAATGTTTGCTGAATATATGGGGAAAACTGTGTACACTTGAAAACATTGGCAGCATTAAGATAATTTCAGCAGTGTAAACAAGTCTTGCTGGATGTATTAATGGAATACTGAATAGTTTAGTTTATGTAGAATATGCAGGGATTTATGATATGCAGATTGAACCATGGAAAGAGAAGGGAAGTCATTGATATTCTAAGGTTTAATGAATATTTTAAATTGTAAAATAGAAAACTTAATAAAAATTGCACGCACACACACAGATTTGAATCCAAGTCACTCCAGGAGGGCTCCATTGTCTAACCACAGTCCATAACCAGTAATGGAACCTTAAGGATTTTTGTCACTTTTCTTTCAGTTCCAAACTTACCTTCACTGACTTCCCCATCTGCCATAAATATATAGTAGCTTGCATCAAGATTAAACCTCCCTTGAAGAGCAGGAAAGTGAATTCTTCTTCTGAAAGAACACTGAATAAGTCCGTCAGCCAGCCTCCATGACATTTCATCCAGAGCAAGCTGTGGGGAAAATAAATTAATGCCAATTTAACATTTCTGCCTCCCAAGCTGAATGACCACAAATATTGTTTGGTTTTGTTTTTTTACATGCCTAGTGCTGCCATCAAAAGCTTACAGGCAACCGGGTTTATCAGAACAAACATTCCTGATCATGGGCGTGGCCAGGATTTTTGTCACGGGGGGCAGAACATCAGTTTGCTATGTATTTTTATTGATTGGGGGAGAAGTTGCCCCTCCCTGCCTCCTCCTTGGCTATGGCCCATGTTCCTGATCCAAACTGGCAGGCTTCTAGGAAGCAACCGCAGTGCGTTTGAGACAACCAATGTATTTCTAATGCTAAATTTGGTGTACCTACACAGTGATTTCTCAACATCACCCTACCAAGACCCATGAGGAACAGAGGCAATTTTGAAAGCTCAGAGTCCACCATACCCATGCTCTGTGGGCAAGAAACTCTTATATTGGAGTGGATGGGTTGAAAAATGTTTATTCAGATGAAGAATCAGAAGTTCCTTAGTTTCTTAACTTTTCTTTCTTTCTTTCTTTCTTTCTTTCTTTCTTTCTTTCTTCTCCTCTGCATCAGTGTTTTTATTTTACTTAGGTTAATGTTTCAGTTTGGACAGGAAAGATATTTGATAATAATCTTTGTATCTCTCTTTATAAAATCTAGTAAAAAATTATTCCAAAAAGAGAGAGGAACTCTTTGCAAGCAATGGAGATCAGAGGCAAATAAAAGCTGGATGCATGTGCCAGTTTCAGATGACTACCACACCACCCACAAAGGTGCCTCAGGCTGTGTACAGAGCATATATTTAAAGCACATGACTTGACCCAAAGAAGGTTAGTGTAATTTAAATATTGGTGTTAATTGCATTAACTGTGCTTAGGTCTGTCTCTCAAGTTGCCCTTCCCCTGGGTCTGATTTCTGTTCAGGGTTAGGATGCCTTCTGAAACAGCTTGAGGCTGCAGGATTCTGGCATGACTCATCCCTCCCCTTTCTCACCAGAGGGAGAAGTGAGTTTGTGCATGTGTGTATGTTGGCTGATATATATAGCCAGAAGCAACAAGCAGCCTTGCATGGATCTCTGTCCGGTTTGAGTCTCTTTGCCATTCTTACCTCAACTTCCTAAGACAAGGTTACTATACTTAGTTTGTTAGCAGTGTATAGGTTACAATGCACCAGAATCTCCTAACTGCATGTATGTCATGTGAATAATTGTCTTGTTGATTTGTGGCAATAAAATACTTTGCTTTGAACTATGTGGGCAAAGAGTTTTCTTCAACATCAACTCTGAAATGCACTGACAGCAGAAAAGGGCAAAGATCCCAAAGCTTTGCTGTGTTGTTCTGCTAGTTACGCTGGTATAGGTGCGACCTTAAAACGTTATCAAAGAATCCTGGACACTGTGGTTGGTTAAGGGTGCTGTGAATTGTGAGTAACGTACCAGTTCCCAGGATTCTTTGGGGGAAGCCAAATAAGCCAACATGTGTAGGAGCGTACGTGTCTATCAAAGGAACATGATGGATTCAATCCTATAATCTGCATTAAAAAAATTAAAAAGGGTCCATGGAACAAATACCTCTCTTTGGGAAAGAAAAGACGAGCTTGTTAAAGCCTTAGTAGCAAACTGGGAAATTGATATAGGACACAATATACCGTATTTTTTGCTCTACAAGACGCACTTCTCCCTCCTCGGGGAAAAGCCCCCAAGAGCACACGCTCCGTGCGCTCTTTAAAGGGAGCACGGCTCTTTGCGGAGCCTTCCTCCCACTGCCCCGGAGAGGCTGCGCACGGCTATCCCATAAGCTGTCCTAGGGGCACCAGGACAAAGGCTCCTCCTGCCCTCAAGAGGCTTCGTGCGGCTATCCCAGAAGCCAGATCCCTCTTGCTGTTCTGGCTTCTAGGATTCAGAATAATTTTTCTTGTTTTCCTCCTCCAAATACTAGGTGCGTCTTATGGTCTGGTGCGTCTTATAGAGCAAAAAATGTGGTGGATTTTTAACCTCTGGGGGAAAACTCTGGAAAAGAGACTTGAAGTTTACAGCATGCTATTCTTTGAAGGAGAACTACCTGAAAATGATTCACAGGTGGTATTTAACTCTGAGTAGGCTTGCTAAGACGTATAAGTCTGAATCAGATAATTGCTGGAGATGCAAAGAGATGGAGGGGACGTTCTTTCATATGTGGTGGACTTGTAAAAGGGTAAAAGTACTGGGAAATTATCCATAATGAATTGGGGAAAAAATGTTTAAGAGTACTTTCCCCAAAAAAACCAGAGTCCTTTCTGTTGGGGATAATTCAGACTGAAATTCCCAGGTGTTTAAAAAAAAGGTTATTTCTGTATGCTACTACTGTGGCCTGTGTTTTGTTAGCCCAAAAATGGAAAACGAGCTAGGTCCCAACTAAAGAAGAATGGCAACTTAAACTGACAGAATATGCACAACTCACAGACTTAACATATAGAACAAGAGAACAAGAAGAACATACATGTAAACTACAGTGTAAACAGGTTTTGATGGATGCAGTAATGGAAAACTGAGTGATATAGCTTTTGTAAAATATGCAGGGATTTATGATATGTAAAATGTACCATGGAAAGAGAAGAAGGGAAGTCACTGATATCTTAAGGATGTAAAATGAGTATTTTAAATTGCAAAACAGAAAATTTAATAAAAATTATATCTATAAAGACACAAATACCTCTGAATCAAACTCTGGATAAGCACGTCCAGTTAAAGAAGCTGTCTTTATGTCAACGTGGTGACTGTCACTAATGCAGAGATAGGCATCGTCACCACCACCCTGCAAATAACGTCAAAGAGATTGTTAAATGGCATTTCCAAGGCAGGCAGCTCCCCATGTCTGCACAGGCCCTGGCTACACAGCCAAGACAAATGGAGGCTCATGAAAGCCTATCCAAAACTAGCTCACCATTTAAGGACACATTCACTGAAGTTCCTATTTTAACAACCCCAGGACTAGAGACAATTCAGCTTTAACTTGCACAAGTAGTAAGGGGCTGCAAACTCTGGTAGCGACATGACGCAAGCACCTAGGTCCTAGGAGTTTGGGAGCACATACAAAAATGAGCTCTTAGGATCTGTACTACCACCAACACAAAGAATAGCACGTCGGAAGACTTTATTTGCCTCTCTTGTAAAACGCCCTTCATTCAACCAAATCCCTGGGTGCTATACAAAGCAAAATAGATTTGATAAAGTATATTATCAATGAAATGTGCTCTGTACATCTCATACTTATTCAGTACTGGTGCAAGCAGTCATGCAGTTGGAAATGTATATATGCCCTGGATACTCATCGAAGGGAACGTCTAGCTAATTGCAGCTCCCTCGCTCAAGTATATTCTGGCTTTTTATGGTTCATTCTTATTTCCAGAAGTCTATGCAAATTCCCCAGATTGGCAGTAGGATCCGAATGGAAAATAATGTTTACGAACCATCCACTGGTCATGAGACAGTGCAAATGCAATATAGCCATCGCTAGGACCACTCATTTCCACCACAATCAAATCGACATGGTCTCGTTTGAAAGACAGAAAGAAGCAGTCGCGGGCTCCAGGATCACAGTCAGAAGGGTTTCTCACACAGAATTTGTTGCTGCCACAGTCCGATGCACTGAACTAAGGGAGACAAGAAGCCAAATTACATTACCGAATAGATCACTACTTGAGAAATGGCTGACGTTCTGGAAAATGCACTCTCACCGTTGCAGGATTTTAAGGGGAAACCGTTTCCCACAACCTCAGATTTCTACCCAGCAATTACAGTTAGTTTCTCTGGCCATTATTAAGCTGCAAGCCTCAAATCGACATCGTTCAAACTCTGTAATTTTGGGTGCACACTACAATCCCACTCTTGTCTTAGTCAGGCAGCTCTGTTAATTGTTCGAAACTTTGCATTAGCAGGAGTATAATTAAAGGCTTTCTGAATCATACCAAACTGCTCCAGATAATTACACAAGCTCTGTAAAGATTAAAAAGGAGGTCCCTATGGATTTTAATGAGGAGAAAGAATGAAATACTGTCTGTTCATTTTGCAGGAGGCCGAGTGCAAAAAAAAAAACCCACTCTGCAGCAAATAATCATTTAAAGAGGTTACCCTAAAGTTCAGTATTGGAGGCAACAAGATTCATCTAAGTTTTTGAAATGGCGGGAATGATAGTTAATACAGTACTTGACAAGAGACAAGAAGACTGAAAGGAAATCTAATCTATAGCTGCTACCCAAAAAGGCGAACAAGATTCAACAGAAAGCAGATGACTGATGCAATAGATTCATGAAGAGGATTAAAAGTGTGCTTTCATGGTTTGAAAATCTGTGTAAAGGCTGGCATCTATTTCTGCACTTGCGTTTGAGCCAAGGATTAGGCAATGAACAGGGAAAAACTCTGAGCCTTGGGCATAAGACTTCAGATCACCTTGAGCCCCATTTGTCATGAAGATTCTTAACGCAATAAATCTTATCAGCCAATATATAATTCGTGTGACCAAGATGTGATAAGGCCTAGTCATATTGCACACTCCTTCCAGTGGCACATGTCCACCACCGGGGGGCAGGGGGGCATGCAGTTTGAACAAAATTATAGCCCTGGAAGCACATCTAGTGAGGAGTTATGGTGCATTCTGGCACCATGCACCAAGATGCAGATAGGTATCTGGAGGTATAAAAGTCATCTGGCTATGGTGGTTTGGAGCCAATCCATGCATTCCTTAGCACACAACAAGCAGCCAGCTGAGAAGGCTGATACAAAGTGCAGTTGGTGCTATCCTTCAGCATGGGTCAAAGGGGCACTTACAGGGCTGCCATACGTCCGGGATTTCCTGGACATTATTGGGATTTCAAAGGCGGAAGTGACGTTTGGGGGGAATTTCCAGAAGGCAGTGGCTTGTCCTGGATCTTCTGCAAGTAAACCGAGAAATCGTGGGGGTTTTGCGTTTTCAACAACTTTGGGGTCTTCCTAAAAAACGCTTTTGGGGTATCCTGGTTTTTACTTTTGGAAAAATAGCAACCCTAGGCACTTAGTGAGAGGGGAGTGTGTGACTGGATGCCCCAACTCTTTTTCAGGCTGCAATCTTCCCTGATGAAGTCACATTTTACTAAAATCCAAACAGCTCCGTTCACGAGCTCAGCGCTACTTACTGGTTGGGTTAGATGAGAAACAGGCAGAGAAGTTCCAACAGTCACCTCAGTCACCACAGGTGTTGCCAAGGTTGGTGTATTGGACTGGGAGATTGTAGGACCTGGAATTTTTACCCAAAATACTCTAAATTTTTCTACAACAGTGACTCTGCAAACAAGACAAAAGTGAGATTTGAACCAAAATTGTGTACTGTTCTCTTCCGCATAGAACAAGTCCTTTCTGAAATCCAAAACAGATGTTTTGGGCCAGCTTTCTTTAGCCTGATGCCCTCAAGATGTTGTTGGGGGTCCATTTCCATCTGTCCCAGCCACCATGACCAATGGTCAGGCATGACAGCAGTTGTCTGCAGTGCCCCAAGTTGGGGAAGACTGCTACATATTTATTCAGGTGTTAAGTTACCAGGAAATAATCTCTGACCTTATACCATTGCAAGAGAGTAATGGTTGCCACCAGTCATGGCGGCATGGGCCTGTCACCCAGAGTTTCAAATTGGTGGAGAAGATAGCAGGTGTTTAGTTGGACAATGGAGAAAGATGTGCACACCAAAGACTTGGTTGGTACATTTCCCTGCAAATATTAGCAAGCTCTGTGTGTCAAACAGCCTCCACCATCCAAATGCTTTGGACTACAGCTCCCATCAGCCCCAACCATTGTGGTCCTGCTGGCTGGGCTTGATGGGAACTGTAGCTCAAAGCATCTAGACAGCACCAAGTTGGTGAAGGCTGCTGCAGAAAATCAAAACTTGGTCACAAGCTTGTCATGCAGAGGTTTCAACTAGCCTTGCCCCACAGACAGGGAAACCCATCACCAATGGGCTTCATCCTCTGCAAAAGCAAATAAAAACATTGAATAAGTGGAGGTGAGCCATCTCTTAACATCTGAAACATGACAGCTTTCAGGAAAGAGAAGTCTAAAATAAATATTTTGAAAGCCACAGGAATATAGATGCAACAGTGGTTTTGGTGATACAACAGTAATGTTATTTTTTAAAGTCATATTTATATTGATTTCCTTTTAGAGAATATTAGAAGCAGGCTTTTAAAAGAGGGAAGCCCTGTACTCAGAACAGAAATATGTTCAAGACTTATAGGAACATAGGAAGTTGCTATTAAAAAGGTCAAGGTAAAGGACCCCCAGTCAAAGGGAACTGTGGGGTGTGGGGCTCATCTCACTTTCAGGCCAAGGGAGCCAGCGTTTGTCCACAGACAGTTTTCTGGGTCATGTGGCCAGCATGACTAAACCGCTTCTGGTGCACTGAGACACCGGGACGGAAACCAGAGCGCACGGAAACGCCGTTTACCTTCCCGCCACAGTGGTATCTATTTATCTACTTGCACTGGCATGCTTTCGAACTGCTAGGTTGGCAGGAGCTGGGATAGAGCAACAGGAGCTCACCCTGTCATGAGGATTTGAACTGCCAACCTTCTGATCGGCAAGCCCAAGAGGCTCAGTGGTTTAGACCACAGCACCACCCGTTGCTATATACAGAGTCAGGTCATTGTTGTCTATGTTAGCTGACAGCAGCTCTCTTAAGATTTCAGACAGGTTTCTCTCTTAGCCCTACCTGGGGATTTTTTATATTATAGAGCACCTTGTGCTCTCCAGATGAAGGGTGCTACAAAAATTAGAAGAGGAAGAGGAGGTGGTAGAGGAGGAGGAGGAGGAAGGAGAAGAAGAAGAAGAATTGAACTGAGGACCTGCTACATACAAAGGAGATGATCTCCCACTGAGTCACATCTTCTTCGTAGCAGTATTGCTGTTTTTGTATACAGTGGTACCTCGGGTTAAGTACTTAATTCGTTCCGGAGGTCCGTTCTTAACCTGAAACTGTTCTTAACCTGAAGCTCCACTTTAGCTAATGGGGCCTCCTGCTGCCACCATGCCACCGGAGCACAATTTCTGTTCTTATCCTGAAGCAAAGTTCTTAACCCAAGGTAATATTTCTGGGTTAGCAGAGTCTGTAACCTGAAGCGTATGTAACCTGAAGCATATGTAACCCGAGGTACCACTGTATAAGTTTTGAAAGGAGACTAACCTAAGAACACTCGGTCAGAAGCTTCCAGCTATAGCTGAATTTGTCTTTATTATTCATACTTACAGAAATTGTATTCTCTTTGGTGCATCTCTAGGAGCAATCCAATAAGCATCTAGATGGCTTTTCTTGGATTTACTTGTATGGCTGACAGCTGAATTCTGTAACAAACAAATGCCCCATTTAAGCATTACCAGTGAGATAATGCAAACTACTCCGTTCATGAATCATCTAAATGATTAAAGCAGTCTACCACAAGTTGCATTTTAATATTTGGCTTGTATCGTAGGCTTATGAACATCACATACTAAAGAGGTCATGAAGCTCAGTATGGATTAGAAGAAAAATATTTCTCTGCCAACACTAACTGCTACCAATGGCAGGAGAAAAATCTAGGTGTGATCATCTGGGGATCTTTATAATCCAAGCAAGATTTGAACCAAAGTTTCCCCACATCCAGCCATGACATCAGAGTAGAGTCACATGAATTTTAATTCATAGTACATTCACATAAGCTCAGTTCAGGCTTGGGGCTGATCTGCATACGTGTTTCACAAAAGTGACACAAAATCTTGAGAAACGCTTTAAACAAAAAAATAGGTTCATGTTGAATGGGGGGGGTCACAAAAGCACAGATAGATTTTATTCCAGAGTTGTTTATTTTATCAATGTTTACAGGATCTAACAAGAAGATAAGTTCTGAGGATTTCATAATGCACTTATTGGTGGCAGCTAGAAAAACAATAGTACAACATGGGGAAAAACCTGCGTAATGTGTCTTTGAAGACTTAGTATGGAAACATATGGTATAGCAATATTAGGGGGGAAAGAATTACTTTCTCCACACGTTTGATACAAGGAAAAGCAAAGGCATGGGATTTTAGTGTACAATTTAGTGCGCAGTGGACGTTGGAGAATACGAGGCATTACCAGAGGTGGTGATAAGGGTGTGGCTCTGGTGAAGTTGTCATCGACTATGGAGCACTGATTAGGGTACACTTTGAATCATAACGTAGGATTTAGATAAGATATATATGAGATATATACTATATCATTTGGATCACCTCCATAATGGTTTGTGGTTATAGATTATAGATAGATGGATGAGGTATAATTAATTTTTTATTTTTATTTTATTATTATTATTATTATTATTATTACATTTGTAGACTTTGAGATTTTTGTTTTTGTGTACAGTCATGGCTATCCTCCCATATGAAAATAATGATTATTATAATGATTACTTGGTGGTCAAGGCATATGCCAGTTACCAAAGGAAGCTCCATGTTAGAAAAAGTTTGAAAACAATTTTGGAAGCGGTTCCTGGAACAGCTTCTGAAAAAGGAAACCTAGAAATTTGTTGTTTTGGTTTTTTAATACATCTGTAACAAGATGGGCTGGTGTGCTATGTATATTACAAAGGAGAAGTGACTTTGCTCTGAGGTCCACTAAGGTACTCTAGTTACATATGCTATGGAAAAGACAAACTAAAAGCTAAGTTTAGAAATTGTAGTCTAGTAGCAGCCATTAACACACTTTCACGTGGATACCCCAGTAGAGGGAGCACTAACATTTAATTGTTGCCAGTAAAGGAGAACATTCATCCCGAGCCAAACTTCTGCCAGTTTCATTTATAAATCTTAAAAGAAATAGAAAAGGGTATTTTCATACTCATACAATTTATTTCTGCTATGCCATGCCAAGCAGATGCAGGTGGGGGAAAGCAGCAACAGCATATTCTGCTGCTGGGGGGGCCTAATCCACTTGGAACTAATAGAGAAACCTGCTTGCTAAAGCCATCTGGAAGATGCAGGGACTCTTACCTTAACACGCCCACAGGTGAGGACCTGAGATCTTTTCCTGTCAGCTAGGGCAAAGGAGCCAATGGCAGGCCCCTCCAGGTTCTCAGCACTGCGGGCTTGTAGAAAAAATCCTTCAAACACAGGTCCGGACAAACTAACTGAAACCAGGAGAACGAGGGAAGAGATGGCTATTAATAAGCTCTAGTTATGTCGCCAGCACCTACCTGCCTCTAACTATGTTTCCAGGAAAGGGAGGAGCTGGGCGTACCTTTCTCCCTACCTGCTGTTAAGAACTGTGAGCTGCTGGTCTAAGATCCCTTGTAAACGTTTCAGTACCTCATGTTCTTGTAACCTCCAGACTAGACTACTGCAATGCACTCTGCATGGGGCTTCCCTTGAAGCTACAACTGATGCAGAAGCCAGGTTTGTTGGCGGGGCCATACAATGCCTGTTCAGAAGCAGCTGCACAGCTTACCTAGTACCTTCCAAGCCCAAATCAAGCTGTTCAAATTCGCGTTTAAAGCCCTAAATGACTTGGCCTCCAAATACACGAAAGTGTGCCTCCTTCTCTATAGAACCAGCACAGGCATCAGCTGAGGGAGCCGTGCTGGTAGTTCTGCCACTGCAAGTGGTTTTCTTGGGGCCACTACTGACACCTTCTGGTGAGAAATATAATAATTACGAAAAACAACAGCCAGGCCACACTCAAGAAGGGTTGGTGTCACAGGTGAGTAGGGCTGGATGCCTCCTGAGGCCCACATCACCACCGGTCCTCTGTCCCTGCCTCTGTTCCTCCTGAGTGGCTCTGTCTCCTCATGTCTACTGTGTCCTCTGCCCACTATGAACAAGGCCAAGTGTAAGGGGAAGGAGCAGCTGCAGCCTCTAAAAAAAGTAAAAAAGGTAAAGGGCCCCTGGATGGTTAAGTCCAGTCAAAGGCTATTATGGAGTTGCAGTGCTCATCTCGCTTTCAGGCCGATGGAGCCAGTGTTTGACCACAGACAGCTTTCCCAGACATGTGGCCAGCATGGCTAAACCGCTTCTGGCACAACGGAAGCCAGAGCACACGGAAATGCAATTTAGCTTCCCGCCACAGCATTACCTATTTATCTCCTTGCACTGGTGTGCTTTCAAACTGCTCTGTTGGCAGGAGCTGGGACAGAGGAATGGGAGCTCACTCCGTCGTGGGGATTCGAACCGCCGACCTTCTGACTGGCAAGCCCAAAAGGCTCAGTGGTTTAGACCACAGCACCACTCATGTCCTGCTGCAGCCTCTATACACCTTGCTCTCTCCACCTAAGGAGTGGTGTGGATTAGGCCCTGACCAGGGCTGGATTTAGGTTTGATGAGGTCCTAAGCTACTGAAGGTAATGGGGCCCTTTATATGTCCAACTGTCCTTTGTCAACAAAAACTTGTTGCTGTTTTTGTGTTGAATATATGCTATATGGTAATTTATGGACCTAACAGATATCTAACCAGTGATATTTTAGGGAGCCGGCTAGCAGGTGGGGCCCATTACTTACATCATAGGAGCCTACGCAACACAAAACACTGTTGCTGTATGTAGGTTTTATTTTGTTTTTTATCTTATATTTTGGAAATGTACATTCAGTTTTTTTCTTTACATTTTTTGGGGGGCCCCAAGCTATACAGTCATACCTTGGGTTACAGATGCTTCAGGTTGCGTTTTTTCAGGTTACGGACCACCGAAACCCGGAAGTAACAGAATGGGTTACTTCCAGGTTTCGGCAGTTGTGCATGCGCAGAACCGCCAAATCACGCTTTGCGCATGCATAGAAGCGCCGAATTGCAAGCCGCGCGTGCACATATGTGCAGATGTGGGTTGCGAATGCTGCGGGTTGCAAATGTGCATCCCACACGGATCAAGTTCGCAACCGAAGCGTCCACTGTAGCTTGTTTAGCTTATACAGTGGTACCTCAGGTTAAGAACTTAATTCGTTCTGGAGGTCTGTTCTTAACCTGAAACTTTTCTTAACCTGAAGCACCACTTTAGCTAATGGGGCCTCCTGCTGCTGCCACTGCACTGCCGGAGCACGATTTCTGTTCTCATCCTGAAGCAAAGTTCTTAACCTGAAGCACTATTTCTGGGTTAGCGGAGTCTGTAACCTGAAGCGTCTGTAACCCAAGGTACCACTATATGTAAATCCGGCACTGGCCCAGATGAAGTAGGAAATCAAATGGGCAAGAATGACACTAGCAAGGTCCACAAAACCTGGAGCACCACACCCAAGTATGTGAAGAAGGCGGTGGCAGCAATCACAGAAGCAGCAAGCGTTATGTCCTTCTTGCTGCAGACGGTAGCGAGGCAAGAAGATCACAGTACCTTTCACGTGGTCCCCTGGCTTGAACTCCGTCACATTTACTTCAACGGTGTGCTTCGGGAAGCGCTGAGGCAAAGAGTGTCCATGTAGGGGCATCATAGTCTTGCACGCCTCTGTTACTTTGCCATTTGGGAAGCCGGTTGATGGGCCAGAAAGGCAGGCGAGGACCCAGAGCATCAAGGCTACTCCAGGAGACTCCATCTACAGAAAAGGAACAAAGTTTTAGTCCCCCAGAAACATTTCCGAAAGCAGCAGATTTATTTTTTTTAAGCCATGACTGGGAGAAACAGGCCATTGCTGCGCATCCCTCCCCTCTTTAAAGGAAGGAGCTCCGCCCAGCTACATTACCAGATATTTTTCTATAGACTATTTCTGCATCTTTGTATATCTTCACAACAACTCTGCGAGGTTGGTTGGGCTGAGGATGGCGAGCTTCATGGCAGAGCTGGGATTGGTGCTGTGGGTTAAACCACAGAGCCTAGGACTTGCCAATCAGAAGGTCGGTGGTTCAAATCCCCATGACAGGGTGAGCTCCCGTTGCTCGGTCCCTGCTCCTGCCAACCTAGCAGTTCGAAAGCACGTCAAAGTGCAAGTAGATAAATAGGTACCACTCCAGCGGGAAGGTAAATGACGTTTCCGTGTACTGCTATGGTTTGCCAGAAGCGGCTTAGTCATGCTGGCCACATGACCCGGAAGCTGTACACTG